>NC_135154.1:4622272-5247272 GCF_050948215.1 Halictus rubicundus
GTTTCGCGTTTAACGGGACGTTCAAACTTGAAGTAGAAACTGAAGAACTATGCTAAGGTCGTATATTGATGTCCACGGTATCCATTCACTATGCTCGACGTAGGCTGTCGAACATAATTTCTACGTAATGGGGTAGATGAAACAGGAAATTTTAACACGGGCAACGCAATCGACTGGAAATTAATTTTACTGGCTCATTACACAAGTAATATCTTTTTCGGCGACGACTGTCAGTATGAAGCATTAGCATTAATGTATATCCTCGGTCATCGATGTAGACTCCGGATATTTATGCAAAATAAAAAGTTTGTGCATCGAATGCAAGACACAGGAGTTAAGTATAAATTTATATTTTTCACTAATAATTTTAATGTAGTAAAAATAATATATGTCAATTGAAAAAATATGTCAATTGAATAAATATATCAATTGAATAAATATATCAATTAAAATAGTATATATCAATTAAAATAGTATATATATATATATAAAGTTTTTTCAACTTTTCACTGTTTTAAATTACACCTGCTCATTTTTATTATAAATCCATAAAATCCGGGGTCTAGTCATTACACTACAGGTAATAATTTTCCGGCAGTAATAATTTTAATAGATAAAATAGGCCGGAATCAAAAGTAATAAGATCAATAATAGGGTCAAAGTAAAAGATCATTACCGCAAATTTTGAATATATGATGCAAAACTACAATTGAAGTGTACACGTTCATAACATATCAATATAATAAGTAACATTTTGCTTAAAATTATGACATAAATGTTCCTTGTGAAAATAAGTAGCTTTCGTTCATTTAATTATTAAAATTTTTTTAGTGTCATATCGATCGTTACGAAGGCTCATATATAGGTATAGTTCTGAGAAGTAGGTTAACGCTGTGTTAACGGAGAGCATTCTATTAGAGCTTTTGATTTAATCTTTGTTTCTGACGTACGTAACAGTAGTAAAAATTGAGAATTATCACATACACTATTATAGGGATTATAAAATGGTCTTTTTAACACCGTCTCAAATGATGGACATAATTCCATTTGGAGGGAAACGTTCAATTTTCTAACATTCTGTAGACATGATTTGGGTTTATGAGAGGATTCATAAAAATAACGATGATGTTAAATTTATTTTACTACTACTAGAAACGCTTTGAAGAAAGCATATTATGATTTTCATGAAAGTAATCCAGTAGACTGCGGATTTTATGCATTTATGGTAAACATGGAACACAAAATAAAAAAAAACAATAAATTAATTTAAATTAAAAGAATAATTATTAATAATAATTTTTTAATGAATTTAATTATTATGTAACTGTTCTTTCTTGTAATTGATGCAGACAATTTTTATTTTGTATAAAGATCTGCAGTCTAGTAAACTTATATTCTATTTGGTATTCAGAAATGATTCAGTGTGTTTGGAAACGATCCTTCGTACAGCAATAATAATTGTTAGTTAGAATATGTATAGAAACGATGAGGTTTTTTTATTTGAACATTTTAAACATCATATAATGTTTATTTCAGCTATATAACCACCTACAAGATCGTTATGGTACCCTAATTCTATTATATATATTTTAATTGTAAATAATAGATTTTATTTTAAATTTTAAGGTTGGATCTTCGAAACTTTATGTATATAATAGATGAACAAGGCATTATGCTAGGTCCTGCAACTATGTTCGTAGTTAGTGCTGGATACTGTTTATTCATTCAATATTAATTAATTGTTTGAATAGTATGATTTACATCCCGCACTGTGTTTGCGTATCTACAATTCGAATGACTGGCAATGTTTATACAAAAGAGTGTAACCGTACATTCCTCTTTTGACTGTGTTGATTGGATTTTTCCCTGTCCCGATGACTCAAGGGTTATTGATATTAAGACACGGGGGCCGGTTACTACCCCCCAATTCCCTACGCGTGTAAATTCGCGAAGGAGATGGATTCGTGCCTCCAGGCACTGGAAAGCGGCGAGGTTTGGACGAGACAAATAAAGCTTGTAGACAAATTACTGGTAAAATTGGCAGTATATTCTTGGAAGAACTATTTTTGTTTTGACGAGCAATCTCTCCGGTATGCTCGGAGATGAGCTATTTGTTTACAGAACGACTCGTGATCTGTCCCGACGTACGGGGCAATAAATTCCTCAATGGCGACGCGCTGAATACCGCGTAACGGTAATCCGTACCGAGTTCTCGCAACACGTAAACACGCAATGTACGCCGTGTTACGACGCACGCAGTTCGCTCGCTTTGCCTCTACACCTGGTTCCTTTTTATAAACGATTCTAACGATTTGAATGTGTATCGCGCCTCACGATATGCGAATTCGTGACCTGTCTAACCAACCGTGCACTCGGCCGCGAATGCGTACGAGTAGTCCGGTTGGAGACACACACTAAAAACCCCTGGCACTCCACGCGACCGAGGAGTTTACTCTTCAGCACGATACGTGGCCTCCGAGCAATCTCCGTATCGGTAGCGGCAGAATGACAAGAATTGTGCACAGTCCGCTCGCTCTAATCCGACCCGTGTGCCTGACGCAGTGACGGTTGAACGACTCGTTTCGACCTCGTAACCGATCGAAGGCGAACCCGTCAGACCACCCAAGTATTTGTCCGAATTCTCGTACAAATAGCCCAAGTGGAGACACACACTAAAAACCCCTGGCACTCCACGCAACTAAGAAGTTTACTCTTCAGCACGATGCGTGGCCTCCGAGCAATCTCCGTGTAAGCAGCGGCAGAATGACAAGGATTGTGCAAGGTTCGGTCGTATCGAATCGACCCGAAGGGAAATTATGAGTTCGTTCGCACAATCCGTATGCGTACGACGCACTGCACGATTGTGGACTTGTCAGACCGTCCATACACTCGTCCGAATGCTCGTACGAGTGGTCTGGATGGAGACGCACACCAAGCCGTAGGTCACGCCACGCTACCAAGGATTACGCTCTTCAGCACGATACGTGGCCTCCGAACGTGTTCCTGATTGATAGCGGCAGAATGATCACGACCATGCAAATCCTACCGAAGCAGTGATGGGCATTTCGAACAAGAACCCCGAAAGTTACGATGACGAAGTGTCCACTCGGTACCACGATTACGACGAAAGATTTACGAATTTTAAATAACCCGTGATAATTACACAGAACACAAACTGCGTCTTAATGCTCGGCAATGCCACAGCGCAGTTTGCACCTGTGACTCCTCGGTTTGAGGCGCGTACGTGTCGAGGATAGAACAGTCGGTTTGCCTGTTCTATCGGGTCGGTTTGACCCCTCGATCGCGTACCGTGTTTCGCCGACGGGACACTTCGCGAGACGCGTGCGGCTAGAACCGCTTCCAGATGTAGAGTGATCTATCTGCGGCACGCATCGACCTCCTTCGATCGGTATCGAGTGGGGATCGATGCGTGCGCATTACGACAAGTGTCGCGATATCTCGCGGTCCTTTTCTCCGTCCGAACTCGCGGGTTACGTCACGGAGCGTTATGGTGGGGTCGACATCGACGTTCGATCTATGGGGTGTATCAATATGTAACCTGTACGGTTACAAGAGAGATGCAGTTAGGTTATAATAATTAGCCCTCTGTGGCCATAATATAGTACCGTTTTATCACTATAACAAGTTCGAAGGTAGTATCAAATGATGAAATTAAACGGATGAACGTTTGCTGCACCGTCTTATATATAATATCGCGTTCAAAATTACTCGAAGCCTAAAATTAATATTTTCGAACATTATAACTTCGTCAAGAATTCGAATTTGTAGTGTACATTAGATTACTCGATAAAAATTGATATTCTAAAGAATTATATTTGATGCCGATGAACAGCAATTCCACAGAAAATTATTACTTAAAAATTAAATACAAAGATGAATAGAAAAGGTAATAAATGTTTCTTTGGCAAGTGAATTCCACAGTTAATCGGTTAACCCTCGGACGGCAGGACCTGGGTCCATTTTGACCCAGTGATGCAAGCGTTCAATTCAAATTCTAATTTTTCAGTTGTAAGCTAAAATTATTAGCTGTTTATATCGAGGTCAAGAAGAAGATCGACGTTGATCTAAAAGAAGTGGATTGAAAAATATGCGAAAAAATTGTTGTCTAAAGATTTAAATAGATTTAGTTATAAGCATACGCCGTCCAAAGGGTTAATGCAATGTCCGCTCGTTCATACATCAATATTAGTCAAGCCAGTAATGATTCTGTTCTACTTTGTCCGGCTAGGAACGAATCTGTTTCCACCTGGCCGAGCAGAGATAGCTGTATTCCAGTCCAGTGGTCAGAAATATTTCTCATTCAATTTGTCTGAGAGCAGACATTTTCGTTTCGAGCTACCCGGCCACGTGTAGAACGTATTTCATTTGTCTGGCGAAGTTCAGGCTCTTCATTTTTCCAACGTAGGACCTTGATTCTCCGAACCCGTTTCTATCGAACACGCTTCAAATTTAAATGGTCCAAAACACGGGTCTAGCCAGGGACATATATCGGCCAGCAGATACTATTCTTTGATCCACACTAAACGTAGAAAGGGACAACGAAGCCATAGAGGCCTCGGTTCATGGCCCCTCACGGGGTATACCTCGCGGCAGTGGGGATAGTTTTGGGACTTTTATCGGCTAGGCATTTGTACAAATTAATAAAGATTGAATATACAGGGTGGCCCACATAACTCTGAACAGCTCAATATCTCGAAAACTATGCAATCGATTTTAAAGTTCTTAGTCTTAAATTGCATGGAACTGAAGGGCCTTTCTGACTACATAAACGTGAAGTGGCCTCCCTTCCCTTTTAACGGGGGAGGGGAGGTACCTTTATAATTTTAAATGGAACCCCCTATAAAATGTTACATATTTAGATTCTACCGGAAAAAACAAGTCAATTTTGTCTGAAACATTTTTTTGTCAGATACTTCCATGATGAGATATAACAGTTTGAAGTTTCGAGTTGTAGGTACTTGAAGCGCTCGGAAATAGCGTTATGGAATTATACGCGCTTGAGTCCTTTGCTTATTCGTGAAGAAATAAAATGTACTTTAAATTAAATGTTCAAAATGTCCACCACGGGCTTGTAAACATTTATTTACTCGAAACATCAAAGTTGTTCTAACACTTTTTAACATTTCGGGAGTCACTGAAGCGCAAGCGTCACGTATTCTTTGTTTCATATCCTCTTTTGTCGTCGGTGGTTCAAACATAACTTGTCCTTTACATATCCCCATAAGAAAAAATCTAATGGTGTTAGATCGGGGGATCGAGGAGGCCATTGGCGAGGTCCCCCACGACCTATCCATTTGTTCCCAAATTTTTCGTTCAAAAATTGCCTGGTGATGATTGCAAAATGTGGAGGAGCGCCGTCTTGTTGGAACCACATTTCTCTTCTAACGTGCAGTGGCACATCTTCCAAAAGCGCAGGCAAATGATTTTTTAAGAAATCACAATAACTTGCAGACGTTACAGTTTCTTGAAAAAAATAAGGTCCAATCACAAAATCTCCTATTAGGCCACACCAAACATTTAAAGACCATCGATGTTGAAAGGGAACACATCGCATCCAATTTGGGTTTTCGACGGCCCAATAATGCAGATTATGTCTATTTACATGCCCTGAATTCATAAAAGTGGCCTCATCGGAAAAAAGTATTTTGCACAAAAAGTCATTTTCCACAACACCCTGCAGCCACTCACAAAATCTTACGCGGTGATCGTAATCTGCTATCGAAAGCTCTTGTGATAAAACCATGTGATATGGATGATACTTTTGCCGTTTCAAAATTCGTTGAATTGATGAACGACTAATATGTGATGTTTGTGCAAGTGTACGTTGACTAATATGAGGATTTAATGTAATTGCAGCAAGAATACTGGCACTATTATTTTCATTAGTGACAGCTTTAGGTTTACTGCGAGTTTTTTTACACAATTCACCGTGCTCGCGAAGCCGCTTTTCTAAATTATGAAATGTTGCGTGACATTTTTTAATCCCATAACGTTCAAAAAACATCACTGCTGCACGCCGATAATTTTTTTGGCATTCACCTAACGTTAATAACATATTCACTTCTGTGTCAAAAGTAGCCATAATCACAATGTTACTGCTTGAATAACAGCTCTAAACTGAAAACGTTTTCATAGATAAGTGAGTCAAACTCAAGAATTGTAAATATTATTGTTTGTGTTTCTTCATGAATAAGCAAAGGACTCAAGCGCGTATAATTCCATAACGCTATTTCCGAGCGCTTCATGTACCTACAACTCGAAACTTCAAACTGTTATATCTCATCATGGAAGTATCTGACAAAAAAATGTTTCAGACAAAATTGACTTGTTTTTTCCGGTAGAATCTAAATATGTAACATTTTATAGGGGGTTCCATTTAAAATTACAAAGGTACCTCCCCTCCCCCGTTAAAGGGGAAGGGAGGCCACTTCACGTTTATGTAGTCAGAAAGGCCCTTCGGTTCCATGCAATTTAAGACTAAGAACTTTAAAATCGATGGCATAGTTTTTGAGATATTGAGCTGTTCAGAGTTATGTGGTCCACCCTGTATATTATACCATTGTAACAAATTAACTGTTTCATTATTCGAACGCTCGCGTTTACCTGCTCGGTTCGGATAATCGATGTTCTATTAGTATAGAATAATTCTGCACTAACTGTAAGTGGAAGCCACAGTTTTCAGTTTTAAACTTACAAGTTTTATTAGTTGGCTGGAGACAGATACTGTCCTCTCTAACGCTCTTATTCCACTTGTCAGACTAGAAAGAGATCATGCTGCTGAACCCATTCAACTGTAAATTCGTTTTATATGTCCCCCTGGAGAGAGTCTGTCTTGGCACTTCTCTTGGCTGACTAGAAGTGGCTCGTGTTCCTTTCGTCCATCTTAGGTGACTTCGGTTCCGTTGGTTCGCCTACAGAGATCTGGAGCCCTATCAATCACGTCATGCTTGACTGATGAGCCGACGACCTAACACATGTTTTTTACTAGTATTTCGCAGTTATAGTTATTACAGTTTCGGATTTAATGTGAGAAAAGCGATCTAAATACTTGTAAATTGTTGGAGGATCAAGAGAATGTCTGTTCCGTACGATCGATCTAGGAACGCAGCGATGAGCCCTATTGAGAGCACTATGTCTCAAAGCACGCGAACCACAAACACACCGCATTTATGTACACTTTACGCTTACGCGTACTGCGATTTAGCTCCATCACTTTGATGGACACCTCCATAATTCATGCGGCTGCGAAACATTCCTAATGATCTTCCGGACCTTCGCTTCCATGCAATAAACTTTGAAGCAAAACTGAAATGCGACACTGTCAGTGAACGAGCGTTTCGAGCGTTGTTTAATATTGCTGCTTCGTTCGGAAAGCAATTATGTACTAATCGGAGTTCGTAGGCGGATAGACTTCTACAGCAGGGCATTGTTTTATTTAACTAAAATCTACACGGTGTTACTCGACCCAGTTCTTCTTCCTCGACTAATTTGTTAGCGGAATTGGCGAAGTCATCTAAGCGGAAAGGTGCCTCGCTTGCAAGGAGTTAACATTTTTAAATTGAAAGATTGGATCCGGCGAGAAATCAGGTGTGCAGGAAATTCGATTGGAAAGGGTTAATTGCTGGCTCTCGCAATTAATGTAAATTTAACCGTGCAATACGGTATTCGTAATAATAGACGCATACTACGAGGTCCGAAATTGTTTAGAATGCAAAAGTGTGGAAGTCACAAGGTTTTGACAGAGTTCTGCACAGTTCGATTCAAAGCTCAAAAATGTTCTATGGTCAAAGAGCACAAGACGGTTCAGTTCGACGTCCGAATTCTTTAGCCTTACGAAAACTTCAGTGCAGGACGCTGTGCAAAAATTCTTTGGTCGAGAATCTTTACCAGAGCTCGAAACGGTTTTGAAACTTTTAAATTAGCTATATTGGAACCTATGGTGTGGAACTTTTCTAAAAGGATTCTCGTATTATGAGTTCCAATAAGAACAGACGAAGATATATTCTTGAAAATAAAGAATCCTTCGGACCCACGGAATATGCCAAAGCGCCGTGTATTTTTTCTTTTAAAGGGTTTGCTTATTACACACCCTACACTGTGTCGGTAGGGTAGGAAATGACATGGACACGGTAACAATTTCTTTTGCAATCATTTTTGTCAAAAAAGAAACCTATTTACAAAATTTCAACCAATTCGGAGCATGGGGGTCTTTGGAAGTTTTGTCTAGTGTTCTTGTTTGAAATTATTATCAAGGTTATTTAAAGGACATCGGTAGTTTGTGAAATGGCACTATATACTTCGAATTGAAATTACGAATAATGTTGTAGCTGATATGAAATTCCCTAAACGATGTTCTAGGATCATTGAAATTATCTATATTTGTGTTGTGATAATTTGTCAGAAATTAAAATTACAGGAATCATTTTTTAAAAGGAAACGAGTGACTTTATACTTTACGTCGACTACAACAGTATGAAATTAAATATACATGGTTTCTTTAATTACAAATATTAATTTTCCTAAATAACCTTGAAAAAAATATATACAGGATGTCTCACCTAACTCAAGCATCTCGCTTGTTTTTTATGATAGGAATAAATGTCAGAGGTAAACATTAGTTGGTTCAGAGGAGAAAATATTATGATAGGCAAACAAATTTTTTCAAGGTTATGTTTTTTGAGATTTCAAGGTCAACGAAGTTTTTTTTTAATGGAATGATATATTTTTATCGTCGCTATATAATAGCCAAGGTCAAGGTTAATTTAACGACCTTTAATATTATGACCTTCACGTGACCTTGAGAATGAAAAATTCATAAAAGTAGGGCACTTGTTGTAAATAGTGAAATAACGATGACAGAATAAATAATGAAGGAAAATTATATATATAGTTCTTGCAGAAGAACTGAGTCTACTAGGTGTTACTAAAAGAACCAGAATCAATAAATAGAATATTTATCTACATTTCTATAGATAGGTTCTGTTTGAAAACTATCAATGACTAAAAGGCCGAACTGAATATATGTGCAGCTCGAACAAAACACACTGTTATTAAATTAAACTTTGAGTGAACAATGCCAAAGTAAGAGAGCGGAAATGAAATAGCTTTCCATTCAATTAACACTAGTTGACATGGGGAACGTTCAGAAGTTGAGCACTTCGTTTCATGAAAGGATTCGTATGAAATTTCATTTTCAGTATGAAATTGGCGTATTACATTTTTAATATATTATCCCACCTGATAAGATAATACCTTTATAATTTTTTAGGCCATATTAGAAGTAAATCGAGATTTTGGAAAAGGATTAAAAAAGCAATTCATTTTTCAAGTAACATCACATAAATTATTGTTAACAATTTGTACTTACATTAATTGCATTAACGTAGATAATATTCTGAAATTATTCGATGGTTTCAGTTATCGAAATTTTATTGCAAATTTATTGATTGTTGTACATATAATAATAAAAATTCTATTTTCAAAGAAATTCAATTGTCTTTTCGTAAAAAATAAGAAAAGGAAATTAAGTAATATTCGATAGATCGATGATTGGACAGGCTGAAGGTATACATGATGATCAAAATTTAGTATTCGCTAATAAAAAAGAGAAATATAAAAGATGCCGGAAAATATCTTAATAACCCCAAACAACAATGAAGAAATATTTATGAAATATTGTATGCATATCAATTATGACTACTAACATTCTCGCGTGAAACATAACATTAAATAAAAAATTAAAGAAATATTTTGAATGATTATGTATCTGGGTATGATAGAAATATCAGAAAAATTAAAAATCACTATTACCTTCGAGTCAGCTTATTATAGTTATTTAAAATAAGAACTAAATTTTTGTTTATCTTCCGTTTCTTGAAACCGATGCAGAACATTTTTATTTTACAAACAGATTCGCAGTCCGATATTATAAATTGCTGTGTGCAATAAACTACTACAAAAACTGTCCGAATTTTTGGCAACAAATTCCCAGAAAACATTGAAACGTGTCCCAAGCGAGCAACAAATTCAGTCGAAAATGAATGTCACTGAATCACCGTTGATCACAAGTAGAAACAATTGGCAGTATACAAACGCACTATCGATCGGTGTACAAACAAACTGTATTTTCACGGAGTTTCCGTTTACATTGTCTCGAGAATCAATTTTACTCGAGAACAAACTGTGCCGGACGTTGTTTTCATTCCTTCTTTGCATTTAATATCGGTTCTTGATCAATTGTGGCACTCGTCACACCTCCATCGCGGCGCGGTGCATCAACTGTATTTTCTGGATTTAATAAAGACCACAGTCAAGGAAGAGAGAAGCTCATTGTCGCCATTGTTACCAGCGGGTGTGTACTTCGGGTTTCAGTCATCGTTTTTCACTCTCGTCCCATTCTCGTGCTCCGTTCACGCTTCTTTCACACGATTCACCTAAAAGCGTCTTCTAACTCGTGGCACAAAAGTGAGATCGCTCTTTTTCGAGTAATAAAGCACACACTATACCGCCTCGACTGGTGCATTCCGCACGTCCACCACTGGCGAAGATGCATCGCCAAGGGAAGCTGTTACATCATATATTTACACCGTCCACAGCGTTGACAACGTAACCTTTTCAGTTGTACAATGCCTCCACAAAATTACAAGCTCCTCCGTTCTATTCACGTTTCTGTTATTATATTGTTGTGAATTTCTACGCTACTACGCGTCGCGCATTTTCAACGAAACACTACTTACAGGACCGACCTCTCGCAACGACCTAATCAAACAAATCCAAACAGAGGGTATAATCATTTTCGGAAAAATAAATGGTCCAAATTACTGCCATCGAAACATTTTCAAATCATACATCAGCCTGATCATACAGGCTGGTCTATGAAGGTACCCAAACATAGTTTTTCAGGAAGGTATCTAAACATAGTCAGGAGATATTATTTTATGCAAAAAAAAAAACAGTATATCTTAGTCCTTTTTTATTTTTTTCTAATGTTTAAATTAATGTGTTAAATATAATTTGTTCACCCAAAGTTTCGATTTTCTTTTTTGTTTTTTGATAAAATCGCGTTTAACAATTCAATGGGCACACGTGCCTCTGAACAGAAATTGGCTGACTTGTCCATGCATAATTTACCGCTCCTCCTTCTCGCAAATATTAGGCTCTCTAATAAATTCATTCTAGTCGACGATGACAGTGGGACATATTTGCATACAATAAACCGATAAAAGACGTTTTGCCACTGAAATAATATATGCGAAGGTGGTATACGAAGTGAAGAATCTACTAATTGTAAAAAGATTTTGAAAATATCATTTTTTTTTATGCAGAACAGGAATTACTTTTGAATTTTTCAAACAATACCATATTGTTTTTCCCATTCCCATCATAAAAATGTATAATGTGTACTAAATGGAAAATAAGAAGGCATACATTCTTTTTATAGACTTACTTTTACATAAACAAGTTGAGAATGGTGATCTGTACTTTTTTCTTGCCAATTTCGACTAGTAGCGATTTTTGAATAATTTTGTTCACACCCAGTGAACTAATCTTTCTGTAATCTCAAGGAAACTCGAATAATTTGATCCAATTTTTCAAACGTCGTTTAAGGAGCGTCGGAATTAATTTTGTCGACGACTGTACCGTGTTACACAACTTAATAGTATACAAGGTGTGATTAAAAGTATTGTGCTAGTGAGCTGAAAGTGATTTCTTGTGCAGAAACAAATGAAACGTGAAAAGTAAAAAGTGGTCCGCTTAAGGCTTTGTTTCGAAGCAAGTCCACCTTGAAAATTGACTGGTCACGCGTGTTATTGAACAGAAATCGGTTGAAGTGTTCGTGCATGACTTACCGTTTCCGGTTTTCCGCGTATAGCGTTGCACGGTTGCTCGACGAATTTGAAACTCAATTTCCTCGGAAACTAAGCTTGGGCGTGACAGAGTTTTGTTGCAGAATCTCCTTTTATTTTTACACACAAAACCAATATCACGCCCGTCTACAGGGTGTTATATTTAAGTGTCAACGATGGAATATACTATGAGGCATTAAAGCTATCAAAAAAATATTCAGGTAAAACTTGTGCGATCAGATGACCTGTCCAGTAAATGAACATAATTCGTAGTAACTGAAAAAATGGTATTTATGGTGTTCTCCTCATGTTGACATTTATAATTGTTTGGTGAGTTCACACATGTCCCGCTAGAAAGATCTTCCGTTTTATAATCTGTTCGACTGTACATTCATTTATTTATCAGTTGTAGAAACGACAACCCACGTGTTAGGAGTATTATCGTGAGATCAGCAATGTTGTATTTTGAAATGGTTCTATGGTCCTATGATAAGCTTGTTTAATTCTCATTCACTGTGGTTCATTCATTTGAAGTCGACGTTCATCGGTAATTTCGTCCATTTTTCGTTTAATCAAATATTTTTATAATTGTGTTCTGAAATGTATATACGTTAACTTACTTACTTATAGTAGTAATAAAGTAATTCTTTTAAATGGCACTCGATATTTTTGTACCCATTTTCTACTGGAGGAGATTGGTAAGCCTAAATAATGCCATTTAAATGGCATCCTATAGTTTTTTACTGAATTCAAAGTTGAATTAAAAGGAATTCAATGACTTGTGTTATATCAAGTCATTCCGTATAGTAATGCAATAAATTATTGGGATTTTTAGCCTGTATAATATATTTTTTCTTTTAATGACAATTAAGTACCATTAGGATATTATTAGAAGCGGCTATTATTCCAGTAATTGCTGGCTCGATTAATGGCACTGTATACCAATACAATTGCAAACTGTATACAATGTGGAATGCGGGTAGATATGAGAAGCATGAAATTTGCGCATTATCTACGCGTAATGCGATGCTGGAATATCTGCACGATTGTAACATTCTTCATATAGAAAGTTTTCAATATACATATCTCTGCTACTAGAACCTATTATATACATATCTATAATAGATACATATCTATATCTATATCTTATAGATACATATCTATAATAGATATGCATTAGCGTCTTGTATAACTAGTGTGCATGATTAATGTTATCTATGAATATTTCAGTAAAAGGAAAGATTTGGGAATACGATAAAATAAATTATTACTATGAGCACTTTACTATGAGCACTTAAACTCTAGTAATGATAAACACATATACAATACATAAACATTTACTATATTCCTGATAGTAACATTTATTATATTTTTAATTGCAAATTATTATCGTTTGCATCGTAATATGTGGTAAAGTGATTGTAACTTCAGGAACA
Organism: Halictus rubicundus; assembly: GCF_050948215.1. Lineage (NCBI taxonomy): Eukaryota > Metazoa > Arthropoda > Insecta > Hymenoptera > Halictidae > Halictus > Halictus rubicundus. The sequence continues at coordinate 4,635,576 of NC_135154.1, forward strand.
GCTTATTTCTGTGGAAATTATAATATGTTGGAAAATTTCGAACAATGGCGTACATTGTAAATTTGCGTATTTGTATTTCGTTATACCAGTTTACGTTCAGCTTAACTTGAAAAATTAATAATCTGGATTATTTCGATTTTGTCGATTAACCAGATGGATTCTATTGCAATGTTTGATGATATTGATTTTTGCTTAATTGATGTGCACGCATAAAATGAGGCGTCTTCAAATTGCTGCATTTCGCAGCATTAATATAAACGAATCATTCCCACGTGAACAAGCTAAACTGATTATGTCAGTTATATATAGCTGACATAATAAGTTGAGATGAAGCTACATAACATTGTTTAAAAATAAAATAGCAGTTGAATCCGTCGCTTTCAAAATGTTCAATCCCGCTGTTATCGCTTTATATTTTACACGTCGGTATACATGTATGAGCACGAATATATTAAAATATACTACTTTCGGTGTGCCTTCATAATTTTTATTTTTAATGGGTTTGAATGAGAATCTCTGGAAGTTTTCGATGTAATTTAATTACTACATACAATACATTTTTATAAAGCACTGGAGCCATAATATTTTTTTAATTGTACATGTTCAGCTTCCTTTTGTGAAGAAGGACTTTTACGATGTCCATAGCCCTGGGGGAGTTTTGTGTTAATATAGAGATGTATATTTACCGCTTTTTCCCTCCACCTTTTTAAATGGAAGACTGCACAATATACAGTTAAGTTAATAACGTTCTTGTTTGGCTTGAAAAGGAAACACGAAACCTCGTAACCGTAAAGTCGAAGACTGTGAATATGCTCGTACTCCGCGTGTTTGAACAGCATTTTTAATATTTACGAAATCCTCTTGGACCTTCCTACACTGTCTGGATGCAAATAACAATTGCGATGAGTTCCGTTATCGTTATTAAATACAAAGTAAATCAGCTGATACAGGGTGGTCCTTAACCTACTACTAAACCTACCAAGCACAAAACATATGCAAGTGAAACGTCTTATAGGAGGGAGAAAATTGAATTTACTTAAACTTTGTACGACTTCCATTATAATATGTGTTTAAATAAAGAAGTCAATTCAGTAATTTCCTATGAAAACGATTTTATAATTTCAATAATTGTGAAACAGTAAACCGGTCATTTTGACCGTGGTAGGTTTAGTGTTATGTAAGGTCACCTAAATATCTCTTCAGGTTATTGTGAGGCAAAAAACATTTATTACGTAATGTGCATGTCAGTGGACCAAATATCTGTCAAGAATATTTTTTTCCGAAGGTAATTATTTTCGGAGTTATCAAGGTCATCGGTATTTTTTGATACATAACTACATATTTTTTATTGTATCGTGTAACTGTTCGAAAAATACATCCATATGTGCATAATAACATGACCTTGAAATGACCTTGATCTTCAAAAAGAAAAATTTTATCTAGAACTGATGTTAATCGACATCGTCGTAGGCTTCGTCCAAGACTCTACAATCAAGAGCGTAAATGTAAACAAATATGTTTATTGTTGCAATACTGATGATGCCTAACGGTTTGAAATCTCGATCAGTTTCAATTTATCTATCAGTGTATCGACGTACTGTTTGAAATGAATTACTCAATGCAAGAGGAAGTTGATATAGTATTCATTTACGGTAAAGCGATTTTGGTAAAGCGGCAATATATATTGTATGGGACATTGAAAGTAAGAAATTTCTTAAGCGTAAATATTGAAAATTGTTTTCCTCTACGTTTCATCGTTGAAAGTGAAATATCGGTTCGTACTACGGACAAGGTAACAGCACTTTGAAAAATTCGGCTTACACGGGAACATATTCAGTTGATACGAGCCGATTTTGATGAAACTTATGTGAGATATAGTTCTTCGAAAAATATTTGACACGTGTTTTTTTTTTATCGGCAACCATCCGCTTTGAAGGGGTGAAACAGCCCTCAAAGTTAGGGGTCAAAACCACATTTTTTTGAGATATCTCGGAAATCAGAGGTCGAAAAAATCAAATTTTTGTGTTTAAGATGTGTGTTTTCTAATGGGAAATGTAATCGCGCAAGAAAATTTTGACAAAAGTTTCTTGTTTAAATATATTAAAAATTTGATTTTTCTGCAGTTTCTCTTATTTATTGTTAGTTCATTTGAATGTAAACTCGGGTGTGTGATCTTTGATCCTAAATAGGGGATACGTGTTTTAGGATTTTGTTTCTATTTGCCATTTTACAATAATTATGCATAATGAAAGATAATTTTGCACCTGGCGTGCGGAGGAAGGAATTATGCCTTGTTTTGTAGGAGTATAAGCATTTAGTATAAACGTGTATAGTAATGTAACATGTAATTTTTACGTTGATATATTCATTGTACTAAACTTGATTAGGATCTGTAACATGCAAGTTACTCAGTATCATACATTTAATTTTTTGCAATTTTTATTTAATTAAATAACTTACTTTGATTTTATGGAATTTTTGGGGTTTCTAGTTGGGCATTCAAAGTGTTAAACTGTGGATCCGTAAGATAATTGAAACTGGAGTTTTCCTCGTTGTATATGATAGCTCTGAAAAGAGCTGATTTTATTTTGGGTTCTTCTTGTTCCAAATCTTCTTCGTCTTCAGGAACATTAAGAGAAGTCGGTTCGTCCGTTAGGTCGCCGAATATTAATTGTTGTTGCGTTTCCAAATCCATGTACTCTGCTTCTCTGTACCTATCAATCAGGTCTATAATATTGTGTGCCAGTTCACTTTCGAACGCAGACATCAAATTCCACACAAGCCGTTCCACTCAATTTATTATTTGTTATCAGTTTAAATATATACAATAGTTAATACAGGCGTTCATTCTTCCTGACTTATTTGAAACATCCCTACCTCCGCACGAGGATTTACAACCTTCGTGACTATAAGGGATAGTCGAACGCGGGTGCGAGGAAACAATTCCGTAGTCACGCGAAAATTGTAATAATAATAACGTATCGGTATATTAAAGCCTGTAATAATACATTCCACGATGTTTATTTGATTATTTATTTAAAACGGAATTTTAAAAATCAATATACACTGTCGCATGTCACTTTTTTTATATCTCGATTTGTGGAGTTAACACGTTAAGGGCCACACGGACCCCCATAAAAGTTACAAAAAATTAAGTAATTGTTTTAATAAAACAATAACAGAAAAGACAAAGTTTATCATAACTGGACTGCAGATCTTCATGCAAAATGAAAATGTTGTGTCTCAACAATTAACAGGAATCAATTACAAATTTTTAAATTCTTTTCCTCTTTTTCCACTGTTTTAAACTTCGCGTATTCATTTTTATCATGAATACATAAAATTGCGATCTGAGCGTACCAACGATTTTTGTAATATCCTTACATACCTCGTTGATCCCAATAAAATTTGGTTGACTTTGATCGTAGTAGAAATTGATTTTCAAGGTTGGTAACTAATCGTCTCGGTTCATATATAACCAACGTGTCATTCAAAGTGTCAATCGATTTGGCCAATGAACAGCTTAAGTGATAAAATGATGGAGTAGGTGTATTTAGGTCGTGGATAGTCGCGAAGTTTCACGGTAAACGATTTTTCATGAAGGGGAAATTAGCAACGGCGTCGTTTGCTCTAATATTTCAGTCGTGAAAGTTTTATGCTACCGCGTCGGCAGTGAAATAAGAATCGGTCGGGAAGCTGCAGACAATTTTGCTTCATGGAAATTCGCCGCGCGTATTCCTTACGGAAAGTATCCGTTAAAATTGATCAACGATAAGGGCTACGGTAATTTTACGGCCTCCTGGGTAACTCGGCACATTCCTCGCGAGTGATTCGCCAACTTGCATCATTCGTCATGGCTACTAAATCGGGCGATGCGCGACGGCTCGAAAAGCGGTTCCAACATAAAAGCAGCGGCTCCGGGAAACGTATCTTGATATCGACACGGGATATCTTGCAAATGATTTATTCGAATCGCACTTTAATTGAGGTCGCCGCGAGCTCGCTTGTCGTCTGTGCTCTCAACTTTCATAGATATAAAAACGATAGAGGAGCTTTTAGTAAAAGAGAGAAAGAAAGAAATTAAGAGAGAGAGAGAATGACGGGACCAAAAATTACAGTGGAAATTGTGGTAAATGTAGGCGACCAGAAGCGACAACAATACAGACATTATTCCGTTTTTATAGAAAAATCTCGCGATTATTCTCCGCAATATTTGTGCTTTGAAGTCCTGCCACTATTGTCCTGCCAAAACATGAAATATTCAATCTAATATTCCTGCACGGTTTCCGGAAAATTTCGCAAGTTTTTCGATCAACGATGAACAAGTAGCAGATGATGATTGATAATCAGGCATGTACTATAGAACCACCACTTCGCAAGCAAGTAGTATAGCACTATCACTTGGCAGGAAAGTAGTATGGAACCATCACTTCGCTACCGAGTAATATAGGTCTACCACTTGGCAGGAAAGTAGTATGGAACCATCACTTCGCTAGCAAGTAGTATAGGTCTACCACTTGGCAGGCAAGTAGTATAGCAGCACCACTTCGCAAGCAAATAGTATAGGATTACCACTTAGCCCGCAAGTAGTATAGAACTTTCTCTTCGCAAGCAAGTAGTATAGGTTTACTACTTCGCAGGCAAGTAGTATAGTACTACCATTTGGTGGGAAAGTACTATAGAAAGTACTCACTTCGCAAGTGAGTAGTATAGGTCTAACACTTGGCAGGCAACTAGTATAGAACCACCACTTCCCAAGCAAGTAGTATAGAACCACCACTTCCCAAGCAAGTAGTATAAAACCATCACTTCGCTGGCAAATAGTATAGGTCTACCATTTGGCAGGCAAGTAGTATAGAACCACCATTTGGTACGCATATAGTATAGACCACCTATTTGTAAGCAAGTAGTATAGACCACCTATTTGTAAGCAAGTAGTATATAACTTCCACTTTGCGTGCAAGTAGTATAGGACCATCACTTGGCAGACGAGAAGTATAGAGCGACCACTTTCAGGAGGCAAAGAATAACGTCCATAAATGCGAATGATTTATAATTATTTTTATACAAGAATGAAAAACTTGTTTTTAATTTCAATGTCAAAATATCAAAAGATCAGTTATTGGTTTAATGTTTTATATTTTCGTTAGCGCAGACAAAAGATATTGTATTAGTTTTATGTTTCATATTTTCGTTAGCGCAGACAAAAGATCAAAACAGAATGTTCTCTTACTTTCTTAAAAAAAGTTTACTTAACAGTTACACTGTTACCTTCGCTTCGCCATCTCATTATCCTTGTTTTCTTTCTTTTCACATCTCTTAAATATAGTTACAAGTTTTGTAACTATCCAGAAGGAAACGAGATCTAGACCTTGGATCTCGGTGAGTTTTTGTAGCTTGAGGTTCGCAGAAAGCACTTGATGAATCGTTGTCGCAATTTATTACCTCAGCGTATTAATAATACGAGGATCATTTTTCCGTTTTATCTTATGAGGAGTACTTTTAATAAATTGGCAACATCTTCTCGGTGGATATAAATTTACACACGAACTTAAGGAAATTAAATAGCAACATCATTTCTTATCGTAAACGTTCTACAGGTTTGCTTCCAACGTATTAATTTCACTACCTCTTGCTATTAGAATGCGATGAATTTCACATTTCAATTTCACAATTTTGTTTATCTTGCATTTGGACTTATATCAGATATAGACGAACTGAAGAAAGCATACACTGTAGGATAGGCTTTTTACATGAATTATAGTTATGTGGATTGTAATGTTAGTTTTATATCATTTCTGTTCATGTGGTTTATTTTGAGTATAATTCAATATCATAATATCGTGAGCATCATGCAAGCATAAAATATGACATACCTTATGATACTGAACGATTATAGAATATTTTTTCTAAATAATATTAGAAACAACTATGTTTAGTGAACTATATTCTTTTATTTTACTGTGTTAGTTCTGAAAGAAAGAGAATAAAAGATTGTTCACTGTTGCTTAGAAATTTTCATTACTATTATTTGAATATAGTGTTAAATGTTCAAACAAGTATAATAAGGATAGTCCGTGTTCACGTAGTTTAGGCACATTCTACATTTCAGGCAGTAGTAGAGTACAATCGCTTGGTAGGCAAGTAGTATAGAACTATCAACCAGCAGGTAACTAGTATAAAATCACTAGAACTTGGTAGGCAAGTAGTATAGAACTACCACTTTGCAGAAACGTATTATAAAACTACAACTTTTCATATAAGTAATATAGACCTACCACTTTGCAAGCAAGTAGTATAGAACCACCATTTTGCAGGCAAGTAGTATAGAACTACCAATTTGCAGCCAAATAGTATAGGACGACCACTTCGCAGGCATGTACTGTAGGACTACCATTTCGTAGGAATCTAATATTAGAGTACTACTTAGCAGGCAAGTAGTATAGGACGTCCAATCTGCAGTCAAGTAGTACCGGACTAACATTTCGTAGAAATCTAATATGGGACTACCACTTGGCAGGCAAGTAAAATTGGAGCAGCATTTGACAGGCAAGTAGTATAGAACTACCACTTTGCAGGAAAGTAGTAGAGGTCCTACGCTTTGTAAGCAAGTAGTATAGGAGAGACATTGTTCAGAATAGCAGTAATGGAACGTCTAATGCGCAGGTAAATGGGGAATATACGTGCTAAGAGAAGCAATACTGGTTAACCAAATAGACGTTCTGAGGTTTCACATAAACTAATGGTTAAGCGCCAGTATAATTGTTCAGTGCTTCTGTGGAAATAATACATACAATTACGTTTAGAGTCTGTTACTTTCTTATCAAGATTTTACGATGCCGTTCATTGTACTATTCAATATACTCTTCAACATTGCCTACATGTATTTAAATTAATGAATATGGAATATGGGAATAAAAAGCAATAGCACTTATTGTCAGATTTACGAGACGCAGCACTACCCACGCTAATTTATCTAATGCAATTTCCATACTCCAAGGAGTTTATCTTAAATATGTGAGAGAATCGCTTACGAGCATTTAACGGGGTTACTCTCCACGGGCACTTTAGACGTTTCCATTATTATTATTAAAATTCTATGCGCATGTTATTCTTCAACGTGCAATTTCTATTACCTTCGCATTATACGACGAATCGCTGGTAACGGCATGCAAAGTAGACGGTACTTATTTTGTCGGACTGCTGTTATCACGGGTCCCTCATCAAGTTTATGGACGCCGCGTCTGAACACAAGACCAATCGTTACAATTTTCCTTTGAAACCTTCCATCCCTGTCGATACATACATTGTTCGAACAGAAAATAATATCAATTTGAACCGGTCTGATGATACATTTATTATCGTATATTTCTCGCGTACTCAAACCGTGTCGTGCTCGATCCAAATTATCCATGCGAGAATAATTTCGCCTGCGGCGATTCATTATTAGAGTATTCATCGTACTCCAATAAACATTCATAACAATTAACGTTTCAAATTGGGAAGTTGATGAGACCAAGTAACCCTTTCACGAGTTACAAAGTGAACATATTCAAGTTACATGAATCGACTTTGATGAAAATTCTGTGAGAAATACTTTTAGAAGAAGATTCGACAATAATTTTTTGATTGGACGTTGTCCACGTCGAAGGTGTGAAAACAGTACCCAAAGTTAGAGGTTAGAAATACATTTTTTACGGCAGTAAATTTTGTAAAATTGTTTAGAAATGGCGAATTTAGTAGCACAAGAAAATTTCAAAAAAGAGCAGACTTATATGTACGATCTACAGGGTGAAAAAAAAACCATTCAATATTTCTATGGTATATAGAACACACTGTGCTGAGTAAAAAAGCCTCGGTAAACATAGGTCAAAAGGTCAACCGTTTCTGAGATATGAACATTATTGTTTGCTAGCATTATGATCAACTTACAATTAGTTCCATCGCATGCGATACTTACTTCAGTGTTCACAAACCGCGTTCTGAATGTCCTCCTTCAAGTACCGACTTTTTCTATAAATTTAACCGAAATTTTCTATGAGTATCAAAAAGCCAGTAGTAAATGAATCATGATGTCAGCAAACAAAAATGTCTATATCTCAGAAACGGTTGACCTTTCGACCCATGTTTACTAAAGCTTTTTTACTCAGTACAGTGTATCCTATATACCATACAAATATTGAATGCTTTTTTTTGAACAGCCTGTATAAATCAAAATAGGGATACACGTTTTTGTTTGTTTTAAATATTTTTCTACTTGACAATAGTTATTTAATTCAGACTGTTTTACAATCTAATAAACTTATACAATATTTTGAATAATAATACTGTGTAAATATTCAAAACGAATTTAAAAGTACTTAATTTGCAGAAGTGGAGTCTCGTAAATAAAAATGTAAGTAGACTATACAGAATGTTCCGATAATTTATGTTATGATTGTGTCTCACTCCGATTCACGATTATCATGTTCAAACATTTATGATGTTACTAAAAGATACACCCATTGTATTTAGAAAAGCTTCCAGAATCGTTATACATAAAAATCAATCGTGGTGTGTTTACGGTTATACAAGAACGAATTTATAATTTCTACGCATTTCAATATCTTTAAGTATCAAAAAACACGGTGGACAGTAACGAGTCTTTTTGGGGCACTACTTTTTTCACGTTTACCTAAATTTTAAAAACGAATGAAAATTTGTGTCACGCACTGCAATCGATTCGTGACCGAATGCATTTATGCAAAGTGATTTTCGTCATTTAGTTTCCTTTCATCGTCGATCCAAAAAGTGTTTGAACACCTATTTACTGTCTATTTTCGAAATTATGAAATTGTACACAGGACGACGTAAGATTGTTGGCAGGAGTGACGAAAATATTATTGAGTAAAGTTTGAGTATTTGGTGAAAAGAAAGTGTTCGCTTTCTCAGAAAAATCCTCTGTAAGTTCTGGGTGGACCTAACGGTAAAGCGTTCGAATGCTTTCGTGAGCGGATGTAATTCCGAACGATTTGAAGCGTCAAAGGAAATCGAACATTCCCCTCGCGTGGATCGAAAGTTGTCGAAAAAGTTTATTCCGCGTGTCGCAACGACAACGTCGAGTTCGGCGCCCGTAATTGTATGCCAAACTCTCCGAAGCGGTCAGAAAAGCGGAACTTTCGTTGCAACTTTCCGCTATAGTTACGCTAACGCGTCGCGAACGCTTCGAGAACATAATCGATACACCGAACCCTATAGATCCTGTTACACTGTCTTTTGTTTACGGGAGACGTGTGGTACATCAACTGAGAGACGAGCAGCGGACACACTATACACACACAATTTCTTATTTCATAAAAATGAAGATAATATTAGGTTCAAACGAATGTTCGTCAAATTAAAATTCAATGATACAATTAATATATTTCTTCACTTACAACGCGATAAGTTACCCCAAAAAATGTAAAAAAAAGTAATAGAACAGAATAGACAATCTATGAATAAATATCTTAACTTTATCTTTGAATTTTAATTTAAAAACGCTACGAATTTTCGTCCTAACCCATTGCTATCAATTCTTTAATTTGTTGATCGGGATTTGGTGATTGTAATTACAATGTGAACATTACAAGAATTGGCTCGAAAACAAACTGGAACTTATGTAAACCAGCTGTTCCGATAAATTAAATTACGAAGACAATCGTGAGACACGACTCGAAAAAATGTTTTTGACACAAGATTTTTTTATATTAACCATATCAAAAGGCATAAATCAGTCCCATTCTAAATATCCTTTATTAATTGAAAATATTGAGAACAATGGCACAGTGTTCGAGAGATTGACAAAAATATGATTAACGATTCAATCACACAATGCACATTCATAACTTCTACGGAAGGATTTATTATGAAATTTTAAAAGAACTGCGCCATTCAGCGAGACAAAGAGCGGCTAGATTAAAGTGATTCTTAAACTTATTGATTAAACCTCAATGAAATAATGAAATGGTAAGGAAATGTATTCACAACGTCGAATTATTATTAATTCAAGAAAAGTCACACTAAGCTGAAAATATGAACATTAGGACATTGTTGTTCCCGCTATTTATGGAAGTGAATGGTAAAGAACGATATTTTTAGTGGCTGACAACTAAATTCCTAGCCGAATTGGACGACTTCCTTTTTCCAGCTCATATTACACGTGCTAGAGAGTGTGAGCGATGAATTATAGCTCGACGAAAAACACAGAAATATAAATCATTTTTTAGAATTTCTGCACTGATCAGCACGATCGCATTCTTATCTTGTTCGCTCCTCTGGTTATGACACTCATTTTCTATATATAGAATTTTAATCGTTAAACATAACGTAAAATATAGAGAAGGAAAAGATAATTTAAATTGAAATTAGTATTATAAGTAGACTTCGAATTTTATACACTTATGACGAAAATGAGTAGGTGCAATTTAAAACAGTGAAGAATTTCAAAGACTTTAAGAGTATTGATATATATTTTCATTAGATTAAAATTATTAGCGGAAAATATAAATCTATATTTAGCCTCTGTATCTTACAATTGATGCAGAAACTTCCTATTTTGCACAAAGATCCGGAGTCCAGATATGAGTTTATGATAGCTATTTTTACTTTGGAATTCATGCTCTTACATCGAAACTGTGTACCAAACATTAAGTTTAATATAGTGTATAAAATGTTAGAGTATATGCGTGGATATATAATTTAACGAATGCGTTTATTCTAGTAACGTTTAAATTAGATTACATAAACACGTGCTCGGCACGTTCCGCGTTACAAAGCGCCATTATGAGTAGTCGTCTATTGTTCTAGCGCACGCATCTAGCCTCCTACACTCTGGGACTCACGTCAGATGACTTTGGCGAATATATGAAGGCGCGAATTACAATATCACTCTTTCACATAAAACATTAAATTTTAATATATTTCTATATGCTCCTTTCGATAAGTATTGTAATCCACCAATATGTTGCGAGCGTTTTTCTTCAAAACGATGTAGATTTTCATCTCTTCGAATGTGAAATAATTTTATTGAATATTTCCCAAGTTGAAATATTCTTACTACTTACGAAATATTTATTCGTTTTTGTATTTTCTGTGAAATATCGATGAAAGCCGAACAACAAAATATTTCTGTAGCGAGAAACATCTTCTCCACGGCGCGGCGTGACTTCTCAAGTACACTCATGTGAATGCACTTCTCATGCTCAACTCTGTAGGGATACTTGATTTTTTTCTTTCCGTGCCATTCTGAGAGCGATAATATGAGGAACGACGTGTTATGTAATATGCGCTCAGATCCTCCGAAAATTGATATACTTATGCATTGACAAACATTCTATGCGTCTATGTTTAATAAAGACCACAGCTGGGTAAAATACTATTTTAAATGGTCTATTGTGTTTTATAATACATTGAGATTTCCGAAAATAAAATATTTTATTTATAAGAAAAATGTTTTAAAATAAAATTTGAAGTAGTATTTCATTTGGAGATCGTTGGAAGTAAAATATTTTATTTATAAGAAACATTTTCTAAAAGAAAATAATGTTTTTGGGGAATTTTTCCTCGGATTTTAGCAATAGAGCATGATTTTCAGAATATCAGAAACATAAGGAACGATCTACACCAAGCTTAAAAACAGGGTATCATGATTTATACGATCATTCGGAGGCCAGAAATGATTCTATGATTGCGACGGTTAGTCATACAAAATGGAAATTAATTAATTACAATTTAATGGAATATAAACGTGAATAAATTACAGGGACAGTATTAAAAGTTTTTGAAAAGATAGCAACCCCAAACAGATGACTTTTATTCATAGAAAAATCTAGCAATTATATACAGTGATACAGACACTCTAGAATTATTGCAATATTTACGTGATGAAGATATGCAAATTTAAAACATTGGAAAATTCGTAATATTTAGTTAATTTACTATTGAAATGGAGACCTAGATATTTGAGAATTTTAATTATTAAAATTCTATTTTCTAACAAATTTTTATACTATCCCATTTTGTTACGCCAATTTTGATTTTATAATTATACGTTAGTGCTATTACTGGACTGTGGAATTTACTGCATTTGGAACGTGAAAAGATTATTACAGAATTAATGTAATATTTGTACTTGCTTCAATAAAATTTCACGCTACTATGAAAGATCTATGAAGATGTCTACGGGCAGGAATTTCCGAAATTTAAATATTGCAATCGTGTTGTACCAGACTATGTAGAACTATTAACAAAAAGCGTTATAAATAATTTACTGCAGGTATCACGTTTGCAATGTGTTTATACAATTTGTATATTTATATATACGAAAACGACTGTATTTTTAACGACTGGTGAAGTTTTATTTGTCAGTGCTATACGGTTTTTTGTACCATGAAAAACGTTGAAAAGTTATAGTTCAACACGTTACGTTGTAACACGCATGATTGTGACGTATGTACTTCATGAACTGAATGTTTTATTTCAACGTAAAATGTACGATTTATAAAATTTACGATAATGATTTTACAAGGATTTTACGATTAGCCGACTGTTATTACTAGAATTACTATTAGACTCGATTACTAGAATGTTATGTTATTCAGAAAATAAATTGTTTAGATACTTTTACAAATGATTCAGTTTGTATCATTTCCGACCAAAAACGTGTCTTCACATTTTCACTTACTGCGTGATACGAAAATATTCTAGAAAAAATGAACGACGTACTGGAAAAGTAGGGATTTTAAGCTTTCAGTTCAAATATTGAGAATATCTCGAGAATCGGAAAAGGTGTAGCCGGATGAGGAGGTCAAAAGTGCCCCCAAAGCAAACTGAGTTTGCAACAGGCCATTCGATAGCTTATCGAAAGAAAATACTTTGTGCCAATTTTCAACCCTATATTTCGACATAGGAGGTAGTAATGAGGTGACAAAGAAAATCAGGTTTTTCCGTAATTTCTCTTATCCTCAACAGTTGAAAACTCTGAAAAAATTCATAGATATGCATTCTAATCACCAAAATATGCCTGATTTTTTTCAGAATTTTCAATTGAAGAGGATACGAGAAATTCTCGAAAAACCTGATTTTCTTTGTCACCCCATTACTACCCCCTATGTCGACATATTGGGTTGAAAATAGGCACAAAGTATTTTCTTTGGATAAGCTATCGAATGGTCTATTGTAAATTCAATTTGGTTTGGGAGCACTTTTGACTTTCTCATCCGGCTACATCCTTTAGTACTAAAATACTTTCTGGACCCACTGTATACACAATTTGAGAAATGAGATGGTTCAAGAAATTTGTTTTGTATGTTCGAATAAATATTTTACAACATTCGTGAACTGGTTATCGATAATTTGACAACGTGGTCAAAGTTCATCTGCGAGGAATGGCAAAGTTCGGGAGAGGTCAACCTCCATCATTGCCTGGAGGCATTCGTTAGTGACAAGGATAATCAGTATACCGCAGGGCTTATTCTTTAAATACTCCTCTCTAGATCGATATTTGTATTTAGCCACGGTAAGTTTACTAAACGGAACCATTACTAAACGCATTGTTGCTGTCAAGAGTGATAGTTTTATTTATACAAATTTTGTTTTATTGAACAATTTGTTAGCTCATTACCCGTCTCAATCCTACATATATAATAAATGAAAACATCCTTGTAACATAAATTCGTTCGGTTGAAAATATAAGCACAATTTAATTTCTACAATTTAATCGTGCAACTTGTTGCAAATGCAGATGACTGTAATGCAACGATTTTATAGCTGATTAATTGGAATTCTTTACTTTATTCACGAATGAATAAAACGAAAAGAAGATACTGAAGATAACAAAATGTGTTTCGACCCAATAAAACTAAGAAATAAGATAAATCTTTTTATACAGGGAGTTAATTTTAACTCGAACACCTACGTTATTTCAGCTACTATTAAATGTAAGAAAAAATTACTAAATAGGATATACATGGATTTAAGATCACGTGCGGCCAGATTTTGAGCATCAAATAAAATACGGAGATATTACCCTTTTCGTTTTATTACTTTTGCATTCTTCAAACTGAAACTGATTTTTTCGTCTTCAAGGTCATTTTGAGGTCATGGTATGTAGGTTGTTGCACTCGTCTTGGCGTCGTTACAATATCATGTTATAAAAAGTACATGTTAATATTAAAAAAAAAACCGTTAAAATGAACATCACGGGATTTTTTATCACCATCAGATGCAAGCCTTAAAACCATGTACGTCCTATGTAGTCATTTTTTCTTACTTTCAATAGTAGCGAAAAATAATTTAGATGCTCGAGTTAAAACTAACACCCTGTATTATTTTATCTCATCGATTTGAATAAGGGGTTCAAATACATTTAGAAGTTGCACGGAGACTTTTTTGACGCACTGTATACACACCTCGTGATGGCACAGAGAAATTTGAAAAAGTTTCCAAGATGATCTGCTGTGTACGTAAACGAAGAAACTGGATTCAGGACGGAACGTGGAGAGAATAGGGGAACGGATGGGTGAACTGGTAACGGGGTGAATAAACGAAGCCTTGTACCAGTAGAAGAGATTTTCGATCGAGCGAATATAGCAAGCCTTTCATGATTTGCCAACTGGAAGAAGATCAGGAAGTGCTGGCAGAGTTTCTAGCTGCCTTTGACGAAAAGCTAAGTAACAAATCGTTTGAGCGGCGTAGAAATCACAGATTCGGACCAGTTTCCCTTCAGACCCTGTGCACGAAAACGTTTAACACAACCTTGACAATAGGAAACACTGATCTCCAGCAATCCGCAGAAAATATTCTTCCATCAACTCCGAAGACGGAAATGAAAAAATGTGAGAGACAGATTTTATAAATCTTTATAAATAAATCAGATTTTATAAAACATTTTCTCTACGTTCCATTATAAAATGCCTGTGCGTCTTACGTTGATTTATGATGATCAAGATAAAACGCCCCTTCTGTACCTTTGTTTTTCTTTTCTAGAAAATATTACTCTTTTGCTTGAGCTATTATTTCTGAAGAATGACTGAACCTCTCACGGAACACGTACCTACTGAATACATTAAATGAATGAATATGATCAGTTAATATTTTTCAATCAGCAATTAAGAGAATTTGGCAGAGTTTTCAAAGACCCGATTCGGTTATTTCACAAAGAATAGAAAATCAACTATCCAAACAACAGATTATCTACAGGTGATTATTTCATAATTTTTGAGATTCTGTGGTCTACGGTTAATAATTTTTTAATAAATCTCTCAACAGCAATACCAATTTTAATCGTGCACCAGCAACAAGACATCTACAACAATGTGATTTAAATCAGTTTGTTTGGTATTATTAGGTGAAAGACGATTTTTAAACTTCCTTTTAGTATAGTATAATTATTGTACACCTTATTAGTGACTTTTCGGTAAATAGTGTTAACATTGCTCTATGAAGCACATTAGCAACGCTCACTGTTGTGGGAAATCCCCTATTATACTTGCTGTACGTTAATTAGGGAATATGCCCTTTCTCCTGCGCTGTACAGTCCGATTTAAAAGTTTGGTCTAATTCGCTATTGAAATTCTACTCTGAATAGAACAATACATTGGAATAAGATGCTAAATATTACACGCGAAGAATTGACATTTTTATTGGTCAAGTTCTTGTACATTTCGTAATGTGCGTTTTATAATGCATCGTTTAGATAACAAAGAAAATATGTGGATTTGATAGAAACGTATGTATCAAAGTATTTCCACACTTAAGGAAAGACTATTATTTACCCATAAATAACACAAGTCTTGTCAGTAATGATCATTTGAAAATACCCGAAAGTAATTAAGATTGGAGAGAAGAATAACAAATCCAACAAAAAATAAAACTACCTGTAAGTTACACTATTTTATACTTAAAAGTAATTTCTATGCTATTTTTGTAATTATTTGAAGCGCATAATATCCGGAGAAAAATATTTACTTAAAACAAACAATTCCATGCTGTAACCTGTGCACAAAAGAAATTTTACTATATGTGAGAACGGCTATACGTGCAGCTGTCGTGTCCTTGCTTATCATCTTCCAAGCGTTGAAATGAATTTTATGGCGTTATTGTTCGGAAAAACAATGTATGGATATATGTATTTGCCTTTGATGTCAGTGATAAATCATTTTTTTCTGTATATCTTGTTAAGAAATCGTTTTATCGTCGGCTTTAGCAAGCAATTCTTGAATGTACACATTCACATATAATGCATAATGGGCGTTTTGCCTTTTTTGCTAACGATGTTATACATATTGTATCAGTAAAAGTAAGACAAAATGATATACTAACATCGTTCATCAATGTTTTATGATAATAAATATAGTGACCGACTGATTTTTCATTTAATATTAACGAAGAAACGGTAGGTACATATTTTTTTATTTCGACGGAGATTCGAGCATACATGATACGAATCCATCCTTTCAATATTTTGACGTTCGAAACTATTAGATGATTGTAAAAGTTCATGCTCGATTTGAAAATGAAACACAAGCAGTTACATATTAAAGTAACAACTTTATTTGTCAATTATAGATTAACGTTTATCTCAGGAAATCAGAAATGTTTAACTTTTTTTAATGTAATCCTGTAGATTTTGGCGAGCAGATACCGAAAATCCGAGTTTTAACTCTAGGATATCAGTAGTTTAAAAATTATGCGTGTTTAAAATTGAACGATTTTAAGCGTTTTGACAGGTAAGGGCGCCGCCATGTTGGTATGTATTCAGTGTCGCACGTGGTCTAACGAGTGGAGCAGATGGCAGCACAAGCACACGGTGATGTCGATGACGTAAATTTGCAAGCGTAGTCGGGCTGGCCTGATAGCTGGCCATCTTCACACACTCACGCGAACCTAACCTGACCAACCTCGTCGCGGATCCGCTCATTGGACGATGCCTGAGTGCATACCAATGTGGCGGCGCCCTTACCTGTCAAAAACGCTTAAAATCGCTCAACTTTACACAAACATAACTTTTGAACTGCTGATAAACTAGGATTAAAGCTTTGATTTTTGTCATTTTCTTGAGAAAATCTATAGGATTATATTAAAAAAGTTGAACATTTCTGGGTTTCTGAAGTAAGGTTTTGCCCAATTATATGCTCACCATTGTCTCTCAACATTTTACAAGCTGGTGGATTTCTTTTTCCTACAAACTACGTGGTTCTTCTTCCAAGAAAACCTTGAGGCTTCTGAAAATCACTATTAAAGATTAACCATAAAAATATAGTTTGAATAATACTGTTATATAGTTCTCTCTATAGAGAATGACAAGTTGCATTGACTGGTTAAGTAAGAATTATACACAGCTTCAGAAAAAAGACTTCTAAATCAAACAACTTTGCCTTGAAACAATGTTTTCTCACAAAAACGCATATCGACAATATTGACACTAGGTTAGTGTGTCCGATGAATAAAGCTGCAAGCAAATAATATATTTATTCTAATATCAAGACTCGGTATCGACATATTTATATTTTAAATTAGGTGCATAAGTCTTTAACGTGTGGTCTGGTTCCTTGAGAAAAATATTCCTGTTTTAGAAAATCTTTGTCCGTAAAGGGTGAAGAAGTTCTAAAATTCTGGAAATGTAGAGTAGCTGTGGAACGTGCTAACTACTCTTTTAACTAATCAAATGACGCGCCCGCGAAGAACCGCGGGTCGTAATTTCCGAAAGATATCGTTTGATCAAGACATTGAGTCAATGAACAGCAATTATCCTAGGTACGCGCGTTACAATGGCCACGGGGCAATTATTATCTGATGTTCGAGATTGAATCTCTTTCGGTGAGAAAGGCGTACTCTTCGGCGGCGCAGATAATTTTACCGCCGCGTCGCGTCGCACACGCGTAACCGCCAACGATCGGACTTCCACTTTCCGCTTCGACCCGTACTTTCGTGTCGGATAATCGAATTCCGTGCATAACTCGAGCCAATTGCGCCGAGATTCCACTTCTCGACAAGCCGTATGAAATTCACCGCTGCAGAGAATACGACCCCGACACCGACAGGGAACGGGAAAGAGCCAGTGACACCATAAAAGCGGATACGTCTGCGAACTGTTCACGAGAACTGAAAAAGGAATTTCCATTCTTAAATGGACAGTTGCGCGTGTTTCATGAGCTACACGGATGCGGTTAATGCGGTTTGAGTGCGTTCTAACCAGCCGCCGCCATGTCGGCGTATTGCTTCCGTTACCCGATCCTGATCAAGTTCTCTTATCCTTAGCACTCCCACGGGATAAGGAGAGGAGAGGGTGGGGGCTCCTCGAACCTACAGGTTGGAAAACTTTAAATTAGGACTATTTTTCTTGGGTAAAAAATTCTCAAAAAATTATTTGTCAAGTCCTGTTGCTATAGGAAAAAAATTACAGTGCACCGGTAGGAAAAACCAGACTACGCATCGCGGCATATGGTACAGCGACAATGACGCGAAGCGGACCCCAACACTCCTTTTATCTCCAGAGAATAACAAATAATCCTAGAACTAAGAATCGAATCATAGAACTGTGGTGGCAAGTGGTGGAGAGCATTCAATGCAATCAGAAGTAAATATTCATTCCGAGAGAAGAGAGGGTGAACCAAAAATGTTGTATTTCCTCGAAAGGGGTGATTCATGGCGCAATTTGAAGTAACTTTTTCCTTTGCGAAAATGTTCTCCGCGGCTTTGTTAAGGAGTTATTAGCGAAAAAGTACAGACCAATCAGAGCGCGAATACAGCACACGGATTCTGACTCAGCCAATGTCAACGTCACGCCTTTGCTATAGCCGCGCTCTGATTGATCCGTGTTTTTCGTTAATAACGTCTTAATAAAGCTAAAAAATAAATTTGTTTAAAAAACAATTTTTTTGGAGAAATGAGTAAAGAGTATAGGCTCGAGGACCCCCCCCCCCCCTGGAACTCCGTGTGACGGCTCAAGGCTCGGGAGTGCTTAATACTCCAAATAGGATTAACGAACGATAACGAAAATCTTTCTATTGTTCATGAAATTACGTATTACGTTTGTTTTCCCACAAGTGTCCAATAAGATTTCCATTGGCTTCAAGGTATTTTCGGAAACGCGATACGAAAACAGAGAGAAAGCGGAGAAAGCGGAGTGCATGAATGTAAAATTCGCGGTCACTTCGGGTAACATTTAATTATTCATCTTGTTGTATACAAATAAAACCTGTGACATGTTCACTTTTATTTTTGATACTATTCAGTATTAATTCTTTCGATAGAAAATCGTTTCTCGTATTATTCAATTTGGTTGTTCAATAAAAATTTGTCGTAATTTGTTGTCTTAGAAACGCTAAGTACAACTCGATGTTGAAGAACAAAGTCTCCTCAAGTGAACAATGAGATCTTTTCTTGAAGAAATTTTTCTCAAAAGAAATTTTTTTCGAGTGACGTAAAGGGCAGTTAATTTAGAAAATAGGGGTGGTTAACGAATAATTATGGAACTGTGGAAGTACTTGTATGAATGTCGAGAAGCCAATGGTTAATATTGGTCAAGTGGATAGTTGGCAAATGGCACGGCAGATGATTGCGTAACGAAAAGTTCGTTCGCAATGCGACACCCCTCAAAAGAAAAATCAATGCTTGTGACAGAATCATTTGGAACGTGGTTAAAAAACTTGGGGAAACTGGACCGGTGAATGACAGACCAAGAAGCAGGCAACCTCGAAAACGTGTGATTTCAGCATGTTGGCGCTACCATCCCGTTCTCGAAATCGTTCTATCAAATTGTAACGCCGACTAGCCACAAAAATCATAAATTTTTCGACCTTTGGAATTAACTAAACGGTAAAATTTAAACGCATAATCCATAATTGATCGAGAACCTCCGACCGAAACGTTCGCAATGCTATCGCGGAAATAGTGTTGCAGTCGTGCGAGAAAATTGTGGAAAATGTACAACGTAAGGTCTGTCGCAGAATATGTGGCGGACGTACAAGTGGCACAACCTTCCACACATAATTTGCGAAGCTAAACTAAAGTTTCTCAAAAAGAAGAGATTTTCTGATTTCCTCATAATATGAGGCCCTCATATTTGCTGGACTTATGCAGAAATTCGAAACTTTTATAGTATTTTGTAAAACGCAACTTCCGGTTGTTTTTCCGATCGAATAAAATGAGGGATCGCAGTAAATACTTTTAAGAGAATTCTGTTCCTGATATTTGTTGCTGTGCTAGAAAGAAACGTTATCTTCAAGAATTTTATTAAAAGGTGTTCTTACAGGAGAGATATTTTAGAATTTTTATAATAACAATTCGTTTATTAAAACGTGTTCTTACGGAACAGATATCTCAGGATTTGTATAATAAAAATTCCGTAGAAAGCAAAGTTCGAATTGCGAATTGTCCACGTAAATATTAAAAATAGATAACATTATTCAGAATGTCAATATAATAACACATTAATATTATTGTAATACTATTCATCGAGTAGCATTCAGTTCTTACAATTCGGTATTTCTGTAATCAGAAAATGTATATTTTCATATTTTATTTTTAAGTTTTATTCGAGAACTATAACGTTTCAGAATTTTTCTTCGGTTCATGTCCTATGTTATAACTTTTTCGATTGAGGATCTCTAAACGCAGACAGTATATGAGACAGCTGGGGTCATTCGTGACCCATCACGGTAACGATGTCGATAAGCTCGAGCGACCGTCAATATGTACAATTTTATTCCGATATAAGACGACGCTTTGTATTTCGAAATAAGACAATCGTTGTCCCCTCTTCTTCTTTTGAAATTGTTGGCTCGACACCGCTTACAATTAGTGTCAGAACGAGAAGGTATGTCATAGTCTATCCTTTTCCAACGAAAGATATCGCTGAAGCTGCATAGGTCCCCCCATCCGAAATACGACGGAAGCCGGTCCCCAGCCATCGTCTTATATCGGACTAAAACTATTTTAATGAAATATCGGAGCGTTCATTCGCAAACCGCATTAGCGAAGGAAAGAGAATTTTCGATTCGTCATGTTTGTGTATAAAGATGTGAATTCGCATGAACCTCTGTAATCTGCCTGTATTAACAGTTATATTACATTACCGCTTAATCCTCAACGATATTGTTCGCGCCCACGAAATAATACAGGAGTTTATCTTACTCGTGATTCTTGGCGAATCATTTACGACCAAATCCTCTTTCGCTGTAGCGTTACCTCGCATGGAAAACCATAGCAACAGCATAGCACAGCCATGTTATCACCATGGAAGATCGTTTGAAACGTAAAACTCGAATAGAAAATGAGTGGGAAACGGCAGTCCCCGAAAGCTCTGCGAGCTGTTGCTGTAGTTTACACTGTAGAAGCGAAATGGACGACGCGAACGCGGCAGAAACGCAAGAACAGAAATGGAGTCACATTATTATTAAACGCGACGGAGTCGTTTCTGTTACGGGACGAATAAATGTGGGACCCGGAAATGCGACCGCGTCATTATGCGCGGGTAACTGTCGTTCATTCTGAAGAACCACTGTCACGGTCCAGTAAAAATAGAAGTGTCGCTACGTATCTAGATTTTTGAGCGTTACAATTTCATCTAAAAAGACAGAGAAAAAAAAACAAGAAAAGTACACGGTACTCTTAGAACAGACCTTCTCGAGGGATACTTTGCGCGAGAACTTCTCGAAATGTTGGTTTTGATTGAATTACAGCTAAATGAGGAAAAAGTTTCAACGCCTCCGGCGACCAGATGTTGCGACGACATTTTGCTCCGTCGTCGTCGTCAATATCGGTCGATGCTCTACATATAAACCTCCGGTATTCCACGCACCTAATCAATCTAACGAGTTTGCAATATTCTAGACCTGGCACTCTCTCGAACGGAGACCTTGCATCGTCACTACCAATCAAATTGTTTAACCATGTAGCACTTTCATTTCTTGTCGGTAATTGTGCATAAAAGGTTACATCTCAACGATTTCGTTGAAATTTAAATATGTTGTAAAACTCAACAATCTGAACAAATTTTTCCTGTACATCTAACCGCCGTACAGCCTTAATTTCTGAGATACAGTGTTTTCTCGATATATGCCCACAACGCGGGTCTAGCCTGGGACACATATCGGTCAGGAGAACGTAGAAAAGGACAGCGGAGCTCTAGAGGCCTCGGTCGCCAAGGAATAAAAACGTACACTTAGTTCCACATTTTCTGAAAAAAAAGGAATTGTTTAAAATTAAACGTATAACGTCGAAATATAAGCATTGTACTACAATGCATTTAATTAATATGTTGTCCAGTCGCCATTATTATCGATAATTGCCTGACACCGTATACTTTCATACTTTCTACGAGATTTTCCGCCATTGTTTCGGGCAGAGACCTCCATATTTGGCGGATGTAACGTGTCAGTTGTTTCAGATTGAGTACTCGCTTTTCCTTGAGCTTGACCTTCATTGCTGACCACACGTTCTCGATGGGATTAGCGTCAGGCGACTGAGAAGACCAATCCAGAATCCTAAAAAATTCTATAAAATCAAAGTGTTATTTAATGAAATAAAAATTGAAAAAAATTAAGCGTATGATATTGAGTAGTCCTCCAACTTACTTGCATTTTACAGATCCTAGGTACAATGAATATATTAACGTAAAAATTCATTTTAAAACTTGGACAAATATTTCCGTCACCCACATATGGGTGACATGGCAGTCAACGTGTTAAGACGTGTTCA
This sequence comes from Halictus rubicundus, assembly GCF_050948215.1. Taxonomy (NCBI): domain Eukaryota; kingdom Metazoa; phylum Arthropoda; class Insecta; order Hymenoptera; family Halictidae; genus Halictus; species Halictus rubicundus. The sequence goes on from NC_135154.1 coordinate 4,658,298, forward strand.
ATTAGACATTAGAGGAGAAATACTACAGTGTGTCCAAAAAGTGTTTGAGCAATAAATTCATGAGAAATTGTCAGTGTTTGAACTGTGCATCGAAGCCTCTACTTTTGTCGTTCATTTTTTTCTAGGAAATTTGGCATGATACGGCAACTGAAAATCTGAAGACACTTTTTTGGTCAAAAATTCTCCAAATCGAAGCGCATGTAAAAACGTAAAACAAATGTTTTTACAAATCACTGATTTGATAGCACAAAAATGGGGAACAAATTTGGTCGTGTAAACTTTTACTATGTAGCCTATATTATTGTAAAGTTGGCAGTACACCTTTTGTTCGAAGTTTAATAAATTGACGAAAAAAATCGTACATGAATTTTTAGGGGATTTTTACGAAGAAGCTTCAATCTTCAAATGTATGAGGGCTCGGTCATCACAAAAATTTCTGTAACATTTTCGATCAAAAAAGTGTATTCGGGTTCCCAGTCGTTGTATCATGCAAAAATATCTTACACGAAAATGATCAATGAAAACGAGTCCAATTATATTCTCCACTCTCTTGCATTACTTTACGAAGATAACACAAGTGTTTTTCTTCAGATTTTTAATATAATTAGATAATAATAGATTATAATATGTGCCCAAAGAAATAAATGTATATTGAATAGTTACAATCTCAATAATGGTAAATCAAAAAATGTAGAACCCGTCATTTTGACGAGTCTCATAAATCTCGTTTTAATTCGCATCGCGAGCCTCTGTATCCGACAGCATAGGTATTGTTTTCGAGAATTCTAACGTATCATAGTTGTCACGGATGAAGTTCCAACGGGGATGCTTGCAAAAATCCGGAAAAACGTTACACGCACGTATAATTCGCGAGTCACAGGCAAGAAGAAACGCGACTCTCTAACATGGAGTCGTTGTTCTAGCTTCGTGCAATACTGCCAACGTTCAGACGATTTAGATTGTTCAACGACTGTCTCGTTGAATACGTTGCATTTGGTGCTGCGCTGGGAATACCAGCATGTATGGGGCACTTGATGAATACCTAGCACGTTACAAATCGTTGCATAGGGGCAGGATATTTCCCTCGGAATTGTAACACTGAATAACGCCTTATCCGCTCGCTGCAGAAAGTAATATCGAAATCAGTCGGACGTAAAAATTTTGCTAACGCTAAATTTTATGCAGCTCGTGGCAGAAAATATTCGGTTAAATTGTGAATTTGTCGGATGAAGGATTTCATATTTTATTAATTAAGTTTATTTTATGAACTTGAAGGATTTTTAATTGTCAGTACCCAACTAGAAATTATCGCGAAATCGCCCCTCTTGATTTTTATCCTATAGGCTGGTTTGTATAGTCACTTCTTGAAATATTTGACATATTTAAAAAAGATATTATTAAAACTGTAAATAGTCTGGTCTGTTTTTCAATTATAAAAGAATGCTTGAAAAATTTTACACACCGGACATATGAATAATTACGATGAGACCTCGGATTTTTATGGAAAATAAAAATGGTGTGCATTAATTACAAGACACTTTTTTATATTTCCTTTTTTTTCATAATTTTAATCAGTTGATCAAATTAAATTCTTCAAATGGTTTCACTGTTTCGTATTTCATCTACTCATTTTTCGCAATTATGATAAACGCTTCATTCGTTTTATCAAATACTTTTGTTTGCACGGGTGTACATGTAAAATTAGAGATGATTTAATTCATATCTTTGGTGGTTGTAAATTTATCTTTCAAATATGGACTTTCAAATTTTACACTGCTTGCGAAAATCTGTTATAAAATTTCAAGAAAAATAGACTAATTTTTTTCACTTTTAAACTCTTGTCCTTTATCGTATGAACAACGATACTCACAATAACAATATTTATGCATCTCATTTAACTTTCACGAACAAATCAAGCGTCTATCATTATAATTATTCATATACGAAATATGGACAATTTTTTTCTAAATGATAAAGGTGAATGTAGTCATAAAACTCGTCAAATATGAGGAAAGTATGAATATAAAATTATTATGTTTGTATTTTAGAAGATACAAAATATGGAAAGTTAATACTCTTATGAACTATCATTTTAAACAAATACCATTGTTGCCTTGAATGAAGTATTAACAAATGTTTTAATGTTTTATCATTCTACTGAAATTTTTTTATAACTTTCACATAACGGTAGTCACTATGTTATATTATATTTGGTAGAAGGCCAAATGCATATTATTTTTTTCCTTGTTCATTTTTCAACCTAATTTATTTAATATATGTTGTATATACAATACTATTTTCCACATTTAATGAACGTTTAAGGCAATACGGGGTAATTCTGCATCATGTTTGATTTTAACAAGACAATTAAAAATATTCGCTTATTATATGAACAGATCTACATATCGATCGTTGCTAGCAAGAATCGATCTATAGAAAGTTATCGTGAATTTCTATAAGTTTATTATTTAATAATATAAATTTCTATTCCTACGTCTACATTTTTTTATTTTTATAATCTTACACACCCAGATCTTTTATTCAGGCTAACAAAACTGCTTTTCATAACCGTAGATTATTATAATATTTAAACTACCGGAAAAGGTCGAATTTTAAAACTGATCTTTTAAATGTTTTGTTCTGTATGCCGGTACGCATGAGGAACTTGAGCGGTTATTTCTGGAGATAGGCATGATTTCGCCACCTAGATGATATACACGAACGCTGAATACAAAAGATCTGTATTTGAGTCAAGACAAAAGAGTTTCGTGACTGTTCAAGCTGGATTTCAGATGACTGGGATTCGAGGAATGTACGTGCCACGTGAAAGCGAGAGATGCGACAGTCGAGTGTGTATTGTGGGTGTAAAAGCTTTTAAGGATAAGATTGCACGGCGACGATTTCGCATAGTTCTCCAGATATCGTCACTCGTAATCACTGAACACGTGGAGCTAGATGTAGTAAATAATTCGTCTATGCTTGTCATTATTGCGCGATTGAAACGTGTATAATAAAATACAATTTACGAGGGTCGTTCAAAAAATGAAGATAAAATCGACTGTTATTTCAATATGTGCGATACAATCAGTTTCATGATTTTCATATATTACAGCGTAATCCCTATCACAATAATTGATAATGACTTCATTTGATTTTTTATATTAATATTATTCAGCAAAATAATATTGCAAGTGTCTCGACAAAATTTGAAATTAATGTGTTTATTGACAACCTAATTCTGTTTTAATTTCTCAAGGATAAATCCAAATTCTTGGTTAAACTTTACATCAGGAAACCAGAAATTTTCAACTCTTTTTTATATAATCCTGTACTTTTTGGCGAAGTAATGCCGAAAATCCAAGTTTCAATCCTAGGAGATCACTAGTTCGAAAGTTATGCGTGTGTAAAGAGGTGCGATTTTCAGCATTTTTGACAGTTAATATTACATTCACAGTATTCCACTCTGTGTATACACTTTAGTACTTTTATACTCAGAATACGACAATCTATCGAAATTGAGCATAAAAAATTGGACATTCTATTTAAGAAAACAAAGGTGACCTCTATATCTTTATATGGCAATATCAATTATGTTCTCTTAAATGTCATCAATATATCCTCCGCTCTAATTCTGACTTCGGAACAAAAACAATGTGAAATAGTGAAGAATAATATATACAGAACATGAATGATAGTAGATCGTTTTGCTGTTCATTGAGGGGAAGGGAAATTACATTCCTTGTGGTCATGAAGTTTCAGAAACTGTCGTAGAACTTCGAAATGTAATCCACACTTGTCACTATCCTAATCCCACAATCATTCAGATTGACAGTGACCTGACGCCCGATAAATGTAAAGTGTAGTGGCGCAGAAAATTAGAATTCCTCCGCGTATACACTCACAGCACAATGAATGATTCTGAAAGTCAATTTTCCAGTTTGTTTCGAACTACTGACGAGTAAACGTGGATCCATACTAACAATCTTTTACAAAACATTTCGCATTAATAGAACTTATATATCTTTTATACAACTTGTGATTTACTAAAGTGAGTGCGAATTTAATCGACCAAATTTCCATAATATTCAATAAAATCGCGAGCGACACAATTTCATCTGACATTTTTTGTATTCTATTTTATTATAGTTGGGCTGCCTCGATCATTCGGCAAGGTTGACTTTCGAATAATCGTTTTACGTATCTCTGGGCCAAGTCTGTGAAATTGCTTCTTTAAACTCGTCCATTGCATCATTCTGAAAATTAAATTCTGTTAAGTTATTCCACTATCATAATTCTGAATTTATTTACTTAATTTTTAAAAATTTGATATTTTGCATACAATCCTGGACGAATTTGATTTCACGTCACTACAGAACCTTCATTATATTGATCTAAAATCCACTCAACAGGCATTGAGCCCTGTAAATTTTATATTCACCTCATCGACAAAGAGTACTTGTTATTGCGTATGAAACGATATAGAACACCAGTTAAAAAATTAATCAATTCAAAAACAAGTTGAGAACTATGCCGGTGGAATAACTAAAAAAAGTCTTCATATTTCAGCACGAATATTATAAAATATTTTGTAACTGAAACAGATTGTTTTTAGATTGCTCGACGTATTTTCAAGACATTAATACTATAGAAAATGTAGGTGCAAGATAAACTCAGCAGAATGGGGAAGAGGGGATAGCGATTTTCTTACTTCGAAATAAAAAGCATCGCCTTACACCGGAATAAAATTGACGGGTCACAAATGACTCCGGCACAGTATACGGAGGGTTAGTATGAATATAATATAAAATCTTTTCCCCAATCATTTTTCGGAGTCTACAATTAGCCTTAAAAGAAATATTTCTGTTGATATCCTCACGCCCACGAGGTTAATCAACTATAAAACCTAATCAGCTGATTGCGCATTAATTCTCCTGGACATTCAAGAATTGCTGTCCCACACGCAATTGCACAAAATGGCAGAAGATTATACCCATTACAATCCTAAATGATTCGAACAATTGAAAAAGACTAAAACTTTTACTGTACATCTAATAAATCGAGTTTGCAAAAGTTCAAACCTATTAGAGCCAGTAAGATCGAACGTATGAAATCTAGCATGGGTTCAAACACGCCTAACTGACTCGACTATCAATCATCGGATATCGGGTGGATCGCGATTATGGATCCCAAGTGTTCAATAAGACAAAAGGAGCACCGTTGGGCCGGTCTCTGAGAGGTTATGCTCACGGTCTCCACGCGACAAAGCTGATAGCGCGATGGTTAGTGGACAAGTGGTAGTTCTGGTACTGCTGCGGGATTGGTATAAACTATGAAACCCACGTCCTGAGTAAATCAGAAGGATGATCGTTGAAGTTAGAGGACAGCCAGAACCTAGAGCTCCGAATAGCCTAGCACCAATTGCATCCTAGATTCAAGGACTTTCAGGGATAAGCTCTTCCTAAGACGGTGGAATCCAGGCGAAAAGTGAATACACCACTTTTAGTTCCAAATAAAAGTTTTATTTGACACTCTGTATAACACCGGACACAATTTTATGGGGAGGCGTTCTTTCAATTGTTTATTAAACTGATTCAACACGTTCCCAACTAGCGTCGCCTATATGTGACGATCAAGATTTTCTATATCTCATTAAGAGAATCAAATTAATTGTGTGTCTGTTATTACTTATAATTCTAACGTATAACATAATATTCAGAGAACTAGTAATTTTTCTGTGACGCCACTCTTTCATATTTTACAAGAGTTAACTCGTCAATTGTGGCCATCACCTGTCGAATATTGTTCTGTTTCTCTTCAATTCAACAAATTATTCTTTCGTTTTATTGTGTCATGTATAATATCTATATAAAATTAAAATGGTTGTGTCAATTTTATTTGTCTGACGCCACGCCTTCCTAAATATTCATCATTGAAAAGTCGTTCAATTAAAAGGTTAATAGTATATTGTAACTACGAAGACTATAGTTGAAATAAATAGCTCTTAAGTTTTTGTGCAATTGTTTGTTTGCCATCGATATATTTAACTAACCAATGTCGTTATCGATTAGTGACCATAATCTCACGAAACAGTAACGCCATTAGCACCGAGAAGCTGTATTCAACAGTGCATTCGGTACAAGTTTGAGCAAAGGGAACGCTGCTCAAGCATGTAAATCGATTTGTATGGTTCCGTTTGAATGTATTGTATCTGACAAAACAGTAAATCACCGTGTAAGACGATCAAAAAATTATTTATACATAAAGCTATGTATAGAGTGTTCAGGGATTTATGGGCCTGATTTTTCCACGCATCATCAATTGGATATTTTAGAGATTTGTTGGTTTTACGCTGCGATTAGGTTTGTGTCGTTATTGTTAGAGTGTTTCTTTCTCTGTACAGATCAACACTACTTCAGGCTTAACTTCACCTAAAAATTTTTAACCTTTTTTCATATACTCCTGTAGATTGTAACGAGAAAATGGCAAAAATCCAAGTTTTAATCCTAGGTGACCAGTAGTTAAAAAATTACACGTGTGTAAAGTTGAGTGATTTTAAGCGTTTGTGACAGGCAAGGGCGCCGCCACATTGGTGTGGACTCAGGCATCGTCCAATAAGCGGAACCGCGAGAGTCAGGTTAGGTTCGTGTAATGGTCCGACTACGCTTGCAAATCTACGTTATCGACATCACCGCGCGCTTGTGGTGCCACCTAGCACATCTGTCAAAAACGCTTAAAATCTCTCCACTTTGAACACGCATAACTTTCGATCCAGTCAATTCCTAACATTAAAACTTGGATTTTTGGCGTCTTCTCGTAAAAAAATACAGGATTATATAAAAAAAGGTTAAAAATGTTTTGTATTGTAATACAACCTTATCTCCTTTTTCTCAGTACTAACCTCTACGACCAATAGCTATAAACAAACGAGTCTACCGACTTTATCATTATTAATAAAGTTAATAATTAATCAATTTATCGGATACATCACAACATGAATATTCTGCATCTAATGATAATTGATTTACTTATTGTAATCAATCCATTTGCGTTCACCACATTACGGTACCAATTACGGTTTCCGCCTCGCAATCTCTCTTGTCATTCAAATCAACAGCGACGTCAAACTCGAATCCCAGAAACGCTTCGAATCCTACGAAAGCATTAACATCGCAGTAATGCGGAACGCTCTACATAAATCCTTGGTAATTTGTGTGTCAGGTCGAATTTAAAATTTCGATTTCGGATTGATATTCGAAGTCGTAACTTTTCGTTGACGCGGACCGTCCTGAAACTTCACTGCCGGTACACACTGTTACTCGTTGCCAATAAAATGTAAATGAAATGACTTTTTTCTTTATCATGGACAGAAAGGGGAACTCCTGCGCCACTGTTGCGAGCCACGTAAATCGTCGCAGCCATGATTACATACAGTGGGGGAAAAAACGTATTCGAACAGTGGTCGGAGCGTTTTAACATAATGTTTATTACACGAATAACGATATAATAAATTTCTTCAGATTCTTTTACGAACCGTGTGTGAGATTTTCTACGGAATTATTGTAATAAGATTTACAATAACTTCCAAATCTTATGGTACTAACATATTTTCTTTTGGTGACCTGTAATTGTTCTTTTTCATTTGTCTCGCTTAACAATTTTTAACCAGCTGTTTTATTGTGGTAATTTTTACTTGAAAAATTGTACATTAACAGAACGGTATACATTTTGTACCATATTTTCGTTGAGTATTTGGGGAAAATGTATTTGATTTCTTCAAATTCGCTTACCACTAGACCAATGTGTGTAATCATTATTTTTACAAAAATTGCATATTAGTATGAAAATGAAATTATAAATTTTTGTTGAAATTATTTGCTGTACCATCAATTCAAGGACTCAGCTCAGCTAGTATAAATGCAATTTTCTCATATCAATTTATTTGGACTGTATAACCATATAATTTTATTACTTGTACCTTATTTGTATGTTACCCAATGATAAATAGATTTTTCCAAACCTTTCTATGCATATGTATCTTTTTACAACTAAGTTTTAGAAGATTCAATTACGGTAAAACCTCGATTATCCGATGTAATGCTTCAGTATGTATTAATTTGTACATGAAACAGTATTACAGTAGGTTCGGATAATCGAGGTCCTACTATATTTAATTTTTCATACTCGGGAACTTTGGCTTTGGATTAGCCCTTCCACGTCCTCCAAATATTGCGTGGTGATTTCATCGAATTTTTCAAGAGTTTTTATCACATTTACGTGAACAATGTATGTGCATTTTTCTGCAGGAAATGCAATGTTGCGAATGTGGAATGGTTTTTACGAAAATTGTTTACCGAACATATTATTCAGCGGTGGCTGTTCGAATACTTCCTACACCCGTTGTATAAAGTTTGTAGGTGCACGTGTCTGGCATGGACCAGATAATGGAATGGAATTACGAGAGTGCGAATGAAAACAATGCTCGACGTACCTTTGGACGCGATACCACAGATGCGTCCGCAGAATCCTTCGAACATGCTCCCCTCCTATTAGCCCATAAACAACGGTGAAACGAACGGTAATGAAATTCATCGACCGGTGGAAAACATTGAACTCGTTTAATCCAATGATATGTTTTATTGGCTCCTCGTGAGGGATGGTCATCCACTTTGAAAGCGTTTCCGGCTAGCCCGTTCAGTATGCAAATGGTACCTTATATCAGTAAATGTGGCTCTTCGATGGAATAGTCGAGTATCCTCGAGGAGGGTGTAATTCCTGAAGTATGCAATTGCATCGGAGATGCAGCCAGAGCTCTTTCGTTCATCACTTGCATCGTAATCGTTATATTGCGATTCGATATATACGGGGTGTCCCAAAAAATTGTACTTCCTTGAAAGGAATAATTCCTGAGATCATTTGAAGCAACTTTTTCCTGTGCGAAAACAGTCTCCGCGACTTCGTGAAGAAGTTATTAACCCTTTGCACTCGGAGCTATTTTAACTCCAAAACGAAACATTTCTTCCGACGTAGAATATTGCCCTTCTATATATATATATATTTTTCATGTTATACACACGAAAATGGTGCAACTTACTCGTACTATACCGAAATGTTTAGTAATTTATTAAATACAAACTTTAATAATGTAAAAAATATTTTGAATAATGATACAGTAATTTTTAGTGGCGCCTTACAGTCGCCATTCGAGTGCTAAGGGTTAACGAAAAACACGGACCAATCGGAGGTCGGCTATAGCTCGGCGATAGCTCTCGCCGAGAGCGTGGCGTTGGCATTGGCCGAGTTAGAATTCGCCTACTGTATCCGCGATCTGATTGGTCCGTGTATTTCGCTAATAATTCCTTAACAGAGCCACGGAGAACATTTTCCCAACGGAAAAAGTTACTTCAAGTTGCTTTAGGAATCACCCCTTCCAAAGAAATGCAATACTTTTGGGACACCCTGTATAATATGTATGTTTGCCTTGAGCATACGTGTGAGACGTTACGTTGAAGCGGAGGATGTTGCTTGGCAACGCTTTTCATCACTTCAACTTATTTACATAGTATTAAGGATTACTTTCTTGTTTGTTAGGTGTATACAAAAACGTTTGGTCTTCTTTTAATTTTTCTTTTATTCATGCACGACATATGGCGTATGCTAGCAGCGGATAATGAAGTTGTTTATTTACATATCTGAATAGGAAATCAATAATCGCACGTAGAAGAAGATTATAAGTTATTACAATTAAAGTATTGAGAAATACTAAGTTTTATAAGAACAGTAAGTTAGATAAAAATAATTGCACATTCTCTGCATCGGATAGCCTCAAATTTTATATGTCCCTATGAATGTTGTATAATTCGACGCATTCGTTTAAAATATGAGATTGAAAATGAAATATAATTGGTTACAAACAAAAATGGATTAAGCCAAATGGATTAGCTTTCGTGCAACTATTTCGGAACAACGTATAATAATTAATAACTGTAATATGTTGTTTAAGAGAACTACAAATTCATCTGACATTTCTACTAATTTTGTAGTTTACCTACTCATTTCTGTCATAAATGTATCGAACTCGCTGTGTAACGATCAACAATTTAAACCATTAATGAGAGTTGGGGCGTGCGAAACACGTACTGAAGACGACATCGCAATTATCTCGAAGACGATGGGTCTCATTAGACCTTGTTTTTGGCAACGGTAACACATTCGTAACTGCGTCTCACTCGAAACCATTTCAGATACTATTTTAAAAAAGGACAGTGACATACGACTGCTCGGTTCTGTGCTTGAAAATAAAAGCGGAGATTTCTTAATACGAACTCTAAAGTGTTTCTACTAATTTCTTTATTACTCTGTCTGGACAGGTATTTAGTCAGGATTAATAACGTAAAACGTCAAACGAGTTTTATTACCATTATCATCTGCTTTATAGTCAAAAGGAAGGGACAGAAAATTTGTATTCGACGTGTGAGATATTTATGCAATAATATTGTAACGCATATTAAACATATATTAAACGTAATATTAAAACCATCTATTTTTCACTATTTATAACTATTTTTCATTTCATTGTCCCTTTCCGCTCTAATCATAAAAAGACAAAATACACTTCCTGAAAAAGTTAAACGTAAAATCTGTATGTACAGAAGAAATCTATGATGACGACGTGTTCAATAAAGAAATAAAGACGTGAGGTATAAAAAATACAATAATGCTAAGTAGCTATCTTGTCCTAAACGAAAATGTCCCTTTCGTGCTACCTCTCCTCTATTTAACTACAAATATACACACTCGGGATTTAAGACAAACAAAAAAATTTGCAGCATTATTTCACCTGAGAATTAATTGTAAAATTTTTATATGTCGATTTTCAAATCATGTACGCCTCGAAACTTACATCGATATTTATTATAATATGGTAGTACTGTTACGCATTTCATACCTCTGAACTATGAACTTTTGATACAACAAAGAAGTCGCCGTAACGATGTTACATCACTCCGGTTAACAACAATGTGATACATATATCACTTGGAAATGAACTAAATCGTCATATCGTTGTTCTATTGTATATTTTAAAAATGGACTGTAATAATAATATGTGTTGAAAACATCGAAAGAATAAAAATTGATGGAACTCGGAGAACATAATAAAGCAATAAACAGAAACTACAGGAATCAATGCTAGCCTTTCCAAACGTTTTATTATACAAGACCAATAACTTCGTTCAACCATCGAATATTCCAGTCATTTTTTATTCTAACCTACGACTTTCCCATTTCGTTCCATTTCATTCTGGCAGGTCTACGAGGCATCGCTGAAAGTTATTGTACAACGTCGAGCGACGCATCAAAGGCGCCATCATTTTTATATTTCTAAATTTACGTGCTCCTAATAAATCACTATAAAATCAATTTTATTAGTATGCTCGCCTGTTACAGCATGTTGCGTACCAAGTTCTTTTATACGAAAGACCAAACGCGCATCGGGACAACAACACAACGAGATCGATAAACCTTTATATTTCTATGTATAACGCCGAATAGAAATACATGAACGGGAATTGCTACGCGAGATTCGAATTCGCGACAAAAACATGGCGACAGAGCGACGATAGTGTCAGCCTCTGATTTATAGATAGTGCCATAAATATATATTCATTTTATTAATCTTCAGAGCTGGCATTTTTCAATCAAATTGTCTAGTTTTTACGTAACTGAATGTCCGACTTTCGAATAAATGTTGATGCAGTGTTAATTCTATGTATGTCCCAACTGCCTAGCCGATAAAAGTCCCAGAACTATCCCTACTGCCGCGGGATATATCCCGTGAAGGGCCATGAACCGAGGCCTCTAGAGCTTTGCAGTCCTTTTCTACCTTCGGCGTGGTTCAAAGAATAATATCTCCTGGCCGATATATTATTTTATTTCAATAAATAGTTGTATTAAAAAAAAACAATTTATTTATCTACAAAATACTAAATTTTCGTTTAAAAATATTCAATAGAAGCGGAGCGGCAATCATGTTTATCAGACGATTTATAAGACGTTCGCGACAGCCGTTGTGTACCTCCATTATTTTTTATCCCAATCAAAAAAGGAAAAATTTTCCTTAACACGTTGACTGCCATGTCACTCATATGTGGGTGACGGAATTTTTTGTCCAGGTTTTAAAATGATTTTTTACGTTAATATATTCATTGTATCAAAGATTAGTATCAGTAAAATGCAAGAATGTTGGAGGACTACTCAATATCATACATTTAATGTTTTTCAATTTTTATTTCATTAAATAACTTACATTGATATTATGGAATTTTTGAGGTTTTTAGTCTGGCAGTCAAAGCGTTAAAGTAGACAATATCTAGTAGATAAAAGTGTGACACAACTTATGTACTAAATGTTTTTTTAATATAACCATTTGTCAAGATTGAAAAAAATTCTCAAAGTCAAGCGCACTTTTCGTTCCCCTAGGGTGTATATATATGCATGCCCCCTCCCCCCTTAAACTGTTATAATTTTGTAAAAGAAAGAGTGATACACTAAACCTGCACACACTTTAAAGTTTGGAGCAATCTCCGTTGTCCTAATCCATCGTTCATTCTCATCCAAGATGTTTTGCATAATATAGCGGGCGGGACACCAAAGACGTGCATTTTCACGCGAATGTTACAAATTGAACTATCTTCGAAAACGGTTTCGCCGCAGAATCTGCTGCAGATGTGAAAAAAGTGCAGTGACAATTTTTCCAGTAATATAAAATACATCACGACAGAACTTACTCTTCAATTCTTTTGGTAAAAATTTGTTTTAAAAAAAGCATACGAAGTAAAAAGCTTCGATCTGTAACCCTGGAACTACCGAGCACAAAACACAGGTGATATACAAGGTGTTTTCAAAATCATGGTACAAGCGACCGATATGGCGATTCTACATGCAAAAACAATTTGAAAAGAAGGAATAACATTTTTTTTGTTAGACGCCTCACACATTTACAGCCATGTAAAATAAATAAATTGTCACATACAGCATTTTTTAAAATATTTTTTGATCAGAAATACACCTATTTAACGCTGAAGTGAGCTATCGGGGTCGATATGAGGCCTCACTCAAATGTATTCTAATAATTATATAATGTGTAACTATGAGGAATAAAATTCTATTTGTGTATTTAGATGAAAATTTTTTACTATCTCACTACGTGTCTACTCACCATTTCGATAGAGATAAATATTAAATATAAATATAATATGTAATACAACTTCGTCGAGTTATTGCATTTTTCAAGTACATTTTTAAGATCTACTTGACGGTTAAGAAATAAATATGATTTATCATAAATTGTTGGACGCACTCGGTTAAAATAGCTTGGAGTGCCTCGGATTAAGCTAACAGGCTTTCCCACAACATGACTCTATCGGTGACGTTGATCGAAACACCGGAATGAAATGTAACATGGAGAGTACAAGGGGAAACAGTTTTCCCAACGTTTCCATGACACAATAGGGTGACCCATTTTTTCCCTGACTGATGACACTGGCAAGTGACAGCCTCCTTTATGGACGATTTTAGCAAATCGCGGGTAACGGTAAGCCGCTGCGCGGCAATAGATCTTGTCCACGCGTTTATGAAAATGCGACGGGGCAGTATTTTTCTTGTTCCGGAAATGCCATACTCGACCCATTGTTACGAGGAAGAAATTGCAGCGTCTGTGTGGATTCGAAGATTTTTTTTCTTGAACGAATATGGGCCACCTATTCATTTATGCTGTAGTCTGTTTCCGACATGCAGCATATTAGATTCCACTCGAAATCATGATACAACCGAAAGAAGGGCAATTCCTCTGTGGGATCATTCCAATGACAAATCGATCGCCTTTTGACGTCGCCATCGGCGATTTTGTTCTAAACGAAATATGTTGTACTTTACACGCTCGGGTACTTTATACGCTCTATTTTTGTATTTATGTGAAAAATCCTTTATCTAGGAGGAATTTACTATACAGGAATGCATTCTACAAACATTTCAAAATAGAAAAATAGAGCGTATAAAGTACCCGCGTCGGCCCTTTTTCAAACTTTAACAACCATTTACAACTGTTAGGAAGTACATAAAAATATAATTGGATATATGGATTTGTAGAGGAAAGCCCCCTCTATCTTTTGACTCAAACCTGAACTTTCTCGGATATTTAGTTTTTGCGTAACACGTCATTTTTTATCAAAATCATGCAGTTTTACAAAAACCAATGTATTTCGAAAACGTTGCTTGATACAGCAATTCTGCTTTCGGATTTGGTTTTAGAATGACAAAGTGTGTAAGAATCACCCAACCGGTATTGCAAAATAAATTTGGTGTTGAACAGTGTAACCGGTAACTAGATACTACCACTGCTTACTTAAGAAGTTACAAATTTATAATGTTTTGTAACAGTAAATAACATGTAACTCGGAAAATTCTATCGTATTATGACAAAAAAAAATATATGGTTCCATTAAAAAAAATTAATTTGGCTTTGAAACCCCCCCCCCCCCTCCATTCGAGTCCTTAAAAAATTACACCATATGGTTGTCGCCTTCATACCAAACAATTTTAGTAAACAAACTTTTTTCGTAACTGTAGTGTGTCACAAGATATTTCCGTTTTCAGATAATCGAAACACCCTGTATATAGAGTATACACTGTATTTAGTACAATTTTTATACAATTTATACAATTTTTCATTAGGATCAGTTCATTTAAAAGTTATTGTGTAAAGTGTGTAACTTACGGGGACTCACCCTGTACATTTGAAACGGTTACACCCTAAAAATAGTGGAAGAAGCGACACAAGTTCGAGGCGTAGTTGTCAATGGAAAGGGAGAACTTCTGAGTCCGAGTTAGAGAGAAATCAGCGGGTTGGAAATGCGGGGGACTTCGAAATCAAATCCCGTTCGCAGAGGGATCACGTACGTGAAGTTATTCGTCGCGTGTCCCAGACAGAAGACTATGCTCGCGTAGGACATGCGCGTCATGCGAAATGCTTCATCGCCCTGTTAAATAATACCGTGCATCGCGTCGCATCGTAGTGGGCCAGAGAACGGTGTCCTGGAGTTATCGAGCGCTGATTGAAAGAGAACAATGATTCCGATATCCTGAACACGTGGCACGAAAGATTAAGCGAACCTCCTTGGATCATTTGTATGCGGTTACAACCGTACCCTTGCGTGTTATTTACGCGTCTCGTATTTTACTGCCCGTTGCGGGATCGTTAGCTGGTCCGGAAAATTTATGTTCCAATTTTTGTATCCACTACCATTAGCACGTTAAACGCGAGACATAAGCACTCAGAAAAATCAATAAAATCAATGTAATTTAATTGATAAATGCAAAACTGGAAAGATAAATCTTGGAACGAGAATATTTTAACGCAGGTGCAGAGATATTGACAATATGTTAATAAGATGTAACATTGTATTATACTTTCGACAATTGATTACTTCATACTAAACCTTATGACATGGGGACACGTTTCATGTAACAACCACGTTTGTTATATTCTTCATTTGTTCCAGTGTTTCCTTTTTTTCTTAATTTTATATTCTAGATTAACAATCATCATAAAAAACAACCTGTACGATGTGTAGAATCTATTTGCTCTTTCTTTAAAATCAGTAAATTCAACAACAAATTTTTCATAGGGAAGAAATTAAATAATTAATTAATTTATTCTTTTAACCTTTTTGCATACTTCAATCCTGATAAAATTTAATTCTTACGAATATATTACAGTAATAATTAATTTCTAGATCTGGTCAAAAACAGTGTCTCTCCTGTACGACCAACGTGGCAGAGTCTATTAAATATGAATAGTATCCATTTCCTTTAAATCGAAATACAATTTTATTTTTAAATTTTATTTTTATCAAATATTGAAGAAGCAACTGCAGACATACAATATTCAAGAACGCTTTAATTAAAAACGATTGTTTCCACGGACTTACTTTGTTACGTGTTTTCGTAAACCTGTATATTCATTTCTTTTTGTACCAGAAAATTATTAATACTAATTCTACCCACTGAAGTGATTGGTTTGTATTGCCTCATGAAAATTACAGGAATCAATTTAAATTTTGCGCGAATTTTATTATAACATAGGTATGCTTGAATTAAAAAATGTCAATGGAAGTATCTTTATAATTTCATTAACTGTGAAATAAAAAATCTAAAACCAGTCATTTGAACGCAGCGGTGGTAGGTTTAGTGTTAACTGATTTTATTTACCGGCAGCCTATTAATAGACTTTTAAATAATCGTCTTTTGCACAATAATCCCAAACGGAATTATTACATTATGTTATAAAGGGTGAGTTGTTGGTTTATGATCATTCTTGCTGTTGAAGTATTTATTAAAAAATATTCAGCCATTGACTTCCAAAAATTATCGAATAATCACCGGTAAATAATGTGTGAAGAACAAAGAAATCCTAATCGTAATCGCGAAGAAAGTAATGCCGCAAGGGGCTGAAAAAATGCATCGATTGCTTCCCAAATAAGCGAAGGATACCAAGTTCATCTAGTGTTACGAATTTCGGTATCCTCGGACGATACGATACCCGTCTATCATGGTTCTATCAAACGATTCAGAACACGATAGAATATTTCAAGCACGAACGGTTCCAACGATCGTAGTCTCGCATACGGGAACTTTTTCTCACAAACAAACTAGGCGCTCCTCGCGAAATCCATACTGTTATTTCTATCATCGTTCCAACCGTGCGAGTACGAAAACGCTATAGGAGCATAGAATTGCGAAGGCTCTCTTTCCCTGCAGTGTCTGGTGTTATCGCCGCGGCATCGAGCATACATTCCGGACCCGAGAAAATGTTCTTTCGCAAGAAGAAATTTTCGCGATCTCCTAGATTGAAGCGGCGCGGCGCGGCGCTCAGTGGTGCCAAGGCGGCAAAAAATCCATTTTATAAATTTTTGATTTTTATAAAAAAAAATTATTTTTGTATCGCCTAATAGTGCGTGCATGATGTGCCAAAGTCAGATTTTTGAAAACAAATTTTTTTACGGAGATATACGCATGGTAAATAACCATTTTCTTCGCTCCTGGGAATTCATCAGTTTTCAGTGCGATAGTTATGTAATTACTCCGCCCATAATTGAATACTTAGGGGTCTACAAATTTTCCAAAAAAAGTTGTTTAACATTAAGTAATATGGACTAACCTGAAGCCTCTTTCCGTTACGCTCATTTTTTATTTATGGTGGAATACAAAAAATCCTTTGAATAGTTTCGATCTGGAACTAATCGTTTTGGCAAGTTATGATATTGATCGAGCTTTGTGCAAAATTTCATGAGATACTTCGATTTGCTTTCGCCGCAATTTAAGTTTAAATATCAACTTTCGGAATTTCCAAGAATGAATCGCGCGGAAGCCACGATTATTTGATGTTTCAGGTGAAATTTTTAAGGGATACATATCAGATAATAAAAATAAAATGTGACATTCCTACATATAAAAAAATATTTAATAACAATTTTTTATGTTCAATAAACAAAGTTTTCGTTCACTGGACCACTGTCGCAAAAATGCAACAGGTATTTTTTTGTAGTGCTCCAATGAACGCTATAAAAATAATTTATGTAAGATAAAAAAAATTGTTATTAAATATTTTTTTATACATAAAAAATTAATAAATCATATGCACTTCACATTTTTCTTTATTATTTAGAGATATTCCTAAAAAATTTCACTTGGAAATTCTGAAAGTTGATATTTAAACTTAAATTGTGGCGAAAGGGTCTCGAAGGGTCCCATGATTTTTTGCACAAAGTTAGATCAATATTATACCTTGCCAAAACTATTAGTTCCAGACCAAAATCTATTACAGGATTTGTTGTATGCCTCCATAAATAAAAAATGGGCAGAAAACAGAGATTTTCGATTAGCCCATATTACTTAATGTTAACAACTTTTTGCAAAAATTTTTTTGTCAAATAAGCGTTGTACCTGTGGCAATCTCTCCACAAATTTTCAAACAAATTCGTTGGATAGTTTAGTTTTTACAGATTTTTTGCCGCTTTTTGGCCATTTGGCACCACTGTGCGGCGCGGCGCAACGGGTAGTTCGCTGACGCGAGGATGCGCTCGTCCGGATTATACGAAGCGAGTTTGCGAATCGATCGCCACGTGCTTGAACTGATTCTAACAGTTTAACAGTAACACTTTTCGAACGGAAGTTCGTTGAAGTTGAGTGAAGAATTTGTTGGTGCAGAACGAACATACCTCGTAGTATCCGCTCGTTGCAAAAAAGAAGTTACATACCTCCTTTTTTGGATACGTCGTAGATTTTTACTCGCTCTATTAACACTTCGACTGCTACACCAGAAACCTAAAAAATTCCATAAAATCAAAGTAAGTTATTTAATGAAATAAAAATTGAAAAACATTAAATGTATGATATTGAGTAATCCTCCAACTTTGTTCCATTTTATAGATCCTAATCTAATTTGGTACAATGAATATATTAACGTAAAAATTCACTCTAAAACCTGGATAAATAATTTCGTCACCCACATATGGGTGACATGGCAGTCAGCGTGTTAAACGCAAAGTAACAGCAGTCATCAATAGCAGATTTTTTTAAACTATGTGCCGCCACTTTGAAAAATTTAACAACCATCACGAGATGCTAAAACTGTAAAAATATAAACTTAGTATCTCATAACTTCTACAAGAAATCGGCATTTCAAATTTATTTTATTCTTTAAAATTCGATTTCGAAGCTAAAAATTCTGAAAAATTCATAGATATGCATTCTGGTAGCTAGAATATGTCTGACTTTTTCAGAATTTTCAATTGAGCAGGATAAGAGAAATTACGGAAAATCCTGATTTTCTTTGTCACACCGTCACTACCCCCCATGTCGACATATGGGGTTGAAAATGGGCACAAAGTAATTTCTTTGGATAAGCTATCCAATGGCCTATTGCAAATTCAATTTGGTTTGGGGACACTTTTGATCTCCTTATTAAGCTATACTTTTTACACCACATTTTTACTGCAGAAGCTGTACTCAAAGCAGATGGCCATCCAAAAGACGCGCTTAAATGTTTCTTTTTTATTAAAACAAAACTATTTGAAATTGTTCTAAGCTGCTATTTTATGTTGAAAGTGTGAGCTATTACAAATTCAACGTGGAACAGAATATCGTTCAAATGTGCACCACGAATATCGAAATTTTCATTTGGAAAGACATGGAGTGCAAACATTATACAGTGATGATGAAAGTCTAATGGCCTGTGTCTATTTGAGAGTAAAACTGTCGCGAGCTACTCTCGAGAGTCAAATTCGTCAATGTACACGCTATTGAGAGTGCTATTGGAGAGTTGCACGAAAGGAATAGCACTCTCCGATAGCACTCTCAACAGCGTGTACACTTACGAATTTGACTCTCGAGAGTAACTCGCGACAGTTTTACCTTCAAGTGGACACAGGCCATTATTTGTTATTAGCAAAGAGAAATAACTTTTTCGCATATCAAATGTTTGCATACACAATGCGAGGTCCTAATTAACCGAAAAAATAACTCGAACATTTTGTGTCGCTTTATTAACAAATATGAAAAAATGCACTACATTTCCTCCTCGCAAAATTGAGAGGACAGGACGAGAATTGGTGAAAAACTATGGTTCTTAAATGCCCATTTATGGTGGAGTTGTTCTAAATTGTTTTATCTGTGTCGTCTTTCTCATTTCGACGGCGCTCCTCATGTATCACCGTTTAGAAGCTAACGTACATGATGCAAAAAGAACAGGTATATTTCTACGAAAAGATTAGTGATAAAGTTGAAAAAAAAAGATTCATATGTACAGCCAGTCCCATAAGTATTCGTACGATCTTAAAAATCGCATAACTTTGTCAATATTGGACTATACTACTTGAATTTTTTTGAGAAGTCAGAACAATTGGATCACTACATAACGTGAGAAAAATGTTTGATGAAATGCAGATAACATACTAAAAGTTGTATTTTGCAACTTTTTTATGCGGGCTTATATTAAAAATTTAAAAAGTACGTTTTCAGTAAAAAATTTTTTTCACTTTATGTAGTGATCCAATTGTTCTAACTTCTCAAAAAAATTCAGGTAGTATAGTCCAGTATTGACAAAGTTATGCGATTTTTAAGAGCGTACGAATACTTATGGGACTGATTGTACGTCGCGGAACTGTGAAAATGTCGATGCGCGGAAGACAAACGTTTCTACCGATCGTATAAATAGTGATGCATGACTTCTATTTGTTTTTCGAAGTGTATTTTAGCATCAAATTTTTCAGGGAATTTTCTATCCGGTCTAAAGCACACTTCAAAATACGTCAGTTTTCATAAATGAAAAAATCAAATGGGACTTTTGCAAACTTCGAATAAGCTTTTAATTATCATCGAGGTAATGTTCTTCAAAAATAAGTTCAACCATTAAAGCAAAGTTTGGAGCAATGGTAATGATTGTTGCATTTGAAATAAAAATATTTTCCAGAGTCCTTACACTTACAACGAGCAACATAGTATAAACAATATAAATATAATTACATTACCATATGCTATTATAGAGGGAGTTAATTTTAACTCAACCAGATAAATTATTTCCGCTACTATCGAAAGTAAGAAAAAATGACTAAATAAGATATACATGATATTAAGAAGTGCATCTGATAGTGATAAAAAAATCCTGTGAAGGTCATTTTAACGGTTTATTCAAGGTCATTGCATTTTTTAGCATATTAACATGTAGTTTTTATAACGTGATGTGGTAGTCGGCGTCAAGATGAGTTCAAGGACCCGCACACCATGACCTTGAAGTGACCTTTGAAGACGTAATAGTGAATTTCAGTTTGAAGAATTCAAAAGTAATTTAAACATTGATTTGATTTTTTATTTTCCATACATGTTTTTGTTCTTCTATTACGATATATCTACTCCAATAAGAGTTTTAAGGTTATGCGGTTCCCTCCGAATTCTTTCCTTTTGTACTCTCGTTGAAAACAAAGTTTCCAAAAGGCTTAAAGAGGTTTCTTACTTAGCCCGAGTGGATTAAAAAAGTCGACCGTTACCTTATGGCTCCTGAAAAACACGTACACCGTATGGCTTGCGCATAGTTAGTTATTCTATAAAAAGAAATGTAGTAAAATAACACACTTTTCCGAATTATTAAATTTAGTAGAAAAGCAGTACCCTCTTGAAGGTATTCAACCCTACATATCCTACAGTATTTACTCTTGCTTTTACAACTTGCCTTTGTATGGCGGAAATTTTAAGACCTTCTCGGTAGTACGTGTACTACGTATAAATATGTTTTACGATCATCAGACTATAAATGCATCTTGCTTTAAATCCAATCGAATTGGAAATGGAACTATAGGCATGTCTAGTTACCCTTATTGTAAAACCAATTTTGTCGAAACTGGTATACATATTTAGCTAGCACGATCCATCTGTAATTCACTCCTACACTTTTATTCGGAAATTCGTAAAACTGCTCGATTTACAGCTGCGGAAGTGCAGCGGTATTGTGTACGGATATCAGATAACAGAAGCGTTAACCCATTTGCATCGTTAACTATATTATACGCGCTATTTTCCTGGTCACTACATTCCACAAAAAAATTAAGGGATTACCTCTACGAACCCGGGAAAATGGGGTCAATTTCAAATGATCATAACTCCGGCAAAAATGGTTGTATCTGTCTTTACTTTCAGATTTTTTTTCAAATTTTTAGCTATGTTGCTTTTTAACACAGTTATAACGTTATGAAGAAGACTTTGAAAGTTACAAAAAATTTTATTTAACTTCCTGACATCACATGGGGTGAGATAAATTTTTTTGATAAATCGCGTTAACATCATTTGAAATCGCCTGCTTTCCTGTGCAAAATACCTGGTTCTCGAATATTGTGCGATTTTTTGTTCGAGTTATGCAACACTGAAGCAAATATGGTCTTTTTAACTTTAACTGGCTCTAGAAAGTGAAAAAATCATCGTAGAATCTTGTCCAAAAAAAAAAGAAAGTGCATTTCTTTCTCTTGAAGGCACTTCTTTTGTTTTTTCAATTTGGTTAGCATTTCGATGTACCAGATCTTACTGAAAGCATGCTTAAAATATGCACAACTTCCATTCGATTGAGCACCCAATGAACTCGTTGTGACAATTTTTCACCTATAAAAATTGTGTTAATTCTTCATTTTCTCGGGGATGATATCTTAATTCTTCTGGGGAGTATATTACTAGAACGTACACTTCCTCACAAAATTGTACACAACACTGTGTGCAACAATTATACTGGATCCAAAATGTATCTAAACACTAAATTTCCGATTCTCGAGAAAATGTTAATATTTGAACTATATGATAATTTTGTCAAAAAAAAAATATTACGATCATTTTGGACTCATTTTAAAGCTCGAAGCCTCTGCTTTGGCAGAGCATCATTCGCGCATTATCTAGCAGTTGAAAAACTGAGAACACGTTTTTGGTGGAAAGTAAAAAATAGCATAAAAAATTGTCCTTCTGAATGTGTATCTATTACAGATTTTGAAGAATAAATCTTCCCCTTTGCAACGGCTGTTTAAAACTTGATCTACGATTTATTTTGGTATAATTATTATAATTATTATTGTACGATATAATTGTTACAGTGGTTATTCTGTTTTATCGAACAAAAATGAGGAACAGGTTTTATCGTGTAAAATGATTACCACATTTTAGATGTTTCTCAAGTTTGTTTATGCGGAAGATTACTTCTATAGCAAAAATCGCAACCCATCACATTTACCGAGCGAATGAAAAATAAGACATTTCGGTTGAAATGTAATTTACTTATCTTTGTTGTGCGGTTCCGATAAAACAGGAAATGAAATTCCCTCGTGCGGTGAATTAATGCCATTGCCAAGGGTTGAGTTGTATTCTTTTTGTCGCGGAAAATGTTGCCAGAATGAATTATTTCGTTAATCTGGCAACGTGCTTTACGGAAATGGGAAGTGAAAATATTACGAAACAAAGTAATTTTCTGTGAAACCTGTGTGTCGTGTACACGAAAGGTGTAACAACTTGAATGGACACGGGATTATTATTCAATGAAGGAATGAGTTTTTCTCGGAACTGACTCCAGAAATAAACGATAAACAGCCTTTTCAATGGAAAATTATTCCTATGAAAATTGAACATTCTCTGCATCAATTGCAAGGATTAAAACAAATATTTAATTCTTTGGTTTAATTCTAAGTTTTCAATAATCGTAACGGGTTCAAAATAATACGTAAAATACAAAATCCTTAAATTCTTTTAATCATTTTACTCTTTTAAATTCTGTATCTTCATTTTTGCGATAGATGCATTAACAATAGCAATTAACAAACTATGGTCTCTTATTGAAATCCCGTCTACTGAAATCAGTAGTACAGCAGCCAGTAAAGTGTGTACTTTAAATTGCGTGCTATTTTCACTCAATCTCGAAAAGGCCGTAACTGAAGCCATTCCGATGGTTTGTGCTACCTATAATGAAGGAACTATAGCTTAAACGCTTCCGATATCGGAAATGCAACGATGAATTTATTAGTTTATAGTCGTCAAGTTTTTATCGCGACGATTTACGCAAGCAGCTGCAAAGGATGTCTAACGTTATTAATAATAACGACAAATAATTTTATTTTACATATTTTTCTAATAATTTTTGAATAAACTTTCCAATCTACCCTCTAATTATGAATTAAAAATCGCTCCGAATCAATTTTTGGAAACAAAACACTTCAGCACTTGCAGTCATGAACTTTAAAACGTTAAGAACATTTAAAAAAATATTAAATATGTTAAAAATCTCGATTAATCTTTGAAGCTCAGGCGATCTCAAAAACTGTGAAAATTTAGTTTCAATGCCAGACAAAACTGGAAAATATGAAAAAATTCCAGTTTCCTGAGAGTTTGGAAGGTGTCCCAAGCTGTAATAATTTAAAAAGATTTAGTAGTCTTAATGCAATTAAACCCTCGCGCTGTAGTATCGAGACTCAGACTCAGGATGAAAATTTCGAAAAGAATCTACTAAAGATGTAGAAAGCAAGCATCAAAATTTTTATCTATTTTGTTAGATAGAATATACCCGAAGGAATACATTTCTTAAGTAAGACTCCACGTCTCAATTATCGCGATTCAAAAATATTAGAAGCCGTCACTTTGACGGTTCGTCGTTAAGGTTTGAAAAATCGATTTTTTAACTCGACCAAATGATACTTACCCCTTAAACTGGGGTTACCGCGTGAAAATACACGGGGGACAGTGCCGTCCACGAAGTCTGCACACCACGGGGACATTTTGGTCGGCTACTTTGGATTTATGCACAGACCGTGCATTATAGACGCGGGTGGTCGGTCTGGGAAAACTGTGTTTGCCACTTTTGTCCACGTTGGAGAATTACACAGTTTGTCTTGCTTACCAGCCGACAGAACAAGATGCTTTACGAAAGACATGACCCGCAAACTTTACGGAACGGGGATGGTCCGTTTGCCCTCTGCAGCTCGTTCCATCGGGGGCCCTTTTGTCTGATTGAATTTATCGCCTCGGCGGATCTAACTTTGTCACGGCTGCCATGATAAACGGCAAGATTCCCTCATTTATGCTACCAGTTTCCTAAAGAGAACGCGCGTTGCGTCTCAGCTAGAAACGAAACGGATCTAGTTCAGTTTTGTTTGGACATTAACCGTGCTATGTTTCGAAATACTGTGTTTACCCGATATAAATACGTCCAAAACACGGGTCTAGCCAGGGACATATATCGGCCAGTAGATATTATCCTTTGATCCACGCCGAATGCAGAAAAGGACAGCGAAGCTCTAGAGGCCTCGGTTCGTGTCTCCTTACGGGGTACACCCGGCGGCAGTGGGGATTGTTCTGAGACTTTTATCGGCTAGGTATTTCGGGCATATATAGAGTAAACACTGTAGCTGTCATTTCATTTGACTAACGGTATAGTTATTCTCCGGTTGGACAGCTTAAAAGCGACGCGGCTAATGGATCGGTGCAGTGTATGACTGTTAATAGCGGGGCGCGGAATAAACAGTTACCTGCCGTTTTTAAAAAAATTCTCCTCGAACTGTTCCGTTTTAAAATATTCGTTCCCGTGGAATTTTTATGAAACGAATTGTTACCCTTAGGAACTTCAAAAATGTTCTCGTTCGACAGATATTTTAGTTCGACAGTCAGCGGAAACAAGTTCTGAATTATTTATTGAAAAAAAAAACCTTTTATGGCGAGCAGTTTCAGCAGTTCTATAATTGATAACATAACATTTTGACTTTGTGTGTCTTCTTAAACGCAGTAGCTCTTGGATGTCTTGTAGATTTATTCTTTAGAATATACAGTTAGATACGAATAAGATAACAATTAGATAGAATAAACAATTAGAATTTACGAATTTAAATAAATGCGCAGGCTGTTCCACCTTAAACAGGCCACTTAAATATGTCCTCTAATTGCAGTAATCAAACTAATATATTTTATGTAATTTAAATAGTTTCGGGGGGCGAATTGAACAGCAGAAAATTTGTTTAACAAATTTTTTTTTATAGCCATAATAGCTTGTCTACGCAGCGGATTTTTAAACTTGAGTTCTCACAAAACTAAGCGTGGGATATACAAATTTTATTCCATGTTTTCTTTTATAAGGCATGAATTCTTTATATGTATATGTCGCCGAGACATGGCCGATAAGTGTCGCGAAATTATCGCCACTACCTCGGGGAATACCTCGTGAGGGGCCAAGAAGCTCTAAAAGACCTCGGTCACCGAGGACTATAACATAATACGGGTCGAGTATATCGGTATGAGACCAGGAGACCACTACTAATTCAATAACAAAACTTCTTTATTTTTCACTATTTTTTATGGAAATTTCACCAACATATTCGTGGCATTTGTCTCATGAAAATGATACCAAATATGATATAATTCCGATGATGTTTACACATGTTATGAATGATGAAAGTATCGGACGCAAAGAAGGATAGCGTATTGCAAAGAAAGAGACGCGGAAAATCGAAGCTTTCGAGAAAGATGAAGTACTGGCGTGAGGTCAGGCCTTTAAATCAAAACTTAAACTTTTTTAGTATTAATTATTTTTTCATGAGACTTTCACCAATATATTTGTGGAATTTTTCTGATTAAAATGATACCAAACATGCCATCATTCGGATCATATTTACACTAATTTTCCGTTAACATAATTTAAAGGGACATTCGTCACCAGGCTCATACCAAATCATTGTCACCCTGCCCATTCGGATCATAAATTTGAAGTTGCAAAATATGAAAGAAAACCTTGTATTCAATGTTATACATACGAATACTAAACCTACATTATGAAACACTAATGTAAAGTACACTTACAAATTTTTCGGAATCATCTGTTTATTTTGTTCGTTATCCGAGTAACATCAGAGACAGGGACAATTATTCAGACGTATTCGCGTGAGTCAATAATAGTGTGCTGTGGATCCAACGGAGGAACAGATGATTTTGAAAAATTTGTAAGCGTACTTCACATTAGTATTTTATAATGTAGTCGTAGTATTCGTATGTATAACATTGGATACAAGGTTTTCTTTCATATTTTGCAACTTAAAATTTATGATCCGAATAGGCAGGGTGACAATGATTTGATATGGGCCTAGCAACGGATATCCCTTTTAACTTCGTTTGTCTCGAGGCACGCACATGACTATGTTCTGTCTCATCGTCACGGTCAGGTGGACTGTTTGTCTATACGTATAACTCCATAGAATCGAATTTTGCAAAAACTGTAACGGCTTATATCTCGATAACTATTTGTTTGCAACATATAGTTCCTTTCAAACTTCTTCTTTTCTCGATGTATAGACGGAGTCGATGTAAAAAACACTTTAACAAGAATTTTCTTTGTTATAAACAATTTTGCGGCAAGTTTTTTTCACAAATATCCACCGATCCGATTCACCCCTAGGACGGATGACCATTAATTTTTATACACCCTGTACATGTTATTCGACCGCATTTCGTATAAATCATAAGGCTGGTCCTTTGTTGTCCTGGAATGCTAATTGTATACGATATCCTAATTGTAACCATTTTTTTTTGTTTTTATTGTTTTCATGTAACCTATCAATTGCAATTTTGCTGAAATCTTTTTTTTCGCGTCGATTAGCAAACAAATGCTTCTAATTACTAAAAGAAAGTCTTGAAGATTTTATTATTTGCTGCTGAAAATATAGACAAATCGATTGGGTGTTTCTCGGGTTGCCATTGAACCTAAAACCACAGTGAAGCGGTAACGACAAGGGCAAGTCTCACTGATGGATTCAGATTAATCCGTCTAACCAAGAAATGCCCAGGAGAAGAATTCTCACGATCAAACGAGCGAAGGTTGCTTTCATCCTTAGTCGAATGAACTGATTAAAAGGCGACAAAGTAATTTGTCCGACTGGTCCCCACCTTTGATAGTGGTTTTGCCCTCTCATTTTCCGCTTGAGATATAGGCTAATCGTCAAGTCGCTCCGACGAGTGACTATTTATCGTTTATCGTTTCAAACGCTGCCGGCTTCAGTAGTAACGAGTTCTTTCGTGAAAACAAATAATTTTACAAAAGTAATCGACAAATCGCGAATTTATAGATCTTGCGAAAATAGACGTAGGGACATTATTATAATAGTTTATCGGGATCTCATATTTTTCGAAATATAAGAAAACACCTGATGGAATAAAGCAGTTCTTTTCCGATTCCATTTTCTATAAATTAGTACACGAACATTTTTTTTTAAATAAAGGTCTGTAGTCTAATAGATAGTAGACGTTTGTTTTTGGATCCTTAGCATATTAATAATTAAGGCTCATTTTAATACTTAGTTTATTGAGTTATGTAATGTCCATCGTAAAGTTCCATTTTTTTAATGGGATTTAAAGTTTTAAGCGAATTTAGAAAACACACACATACAGTTTAATAGTTTAACGCACATCTCGTTCATGTCACACTTTCCATTTTCACATACAAAAAATGTAAAAAATCATCTTTGGAACTGCTCATTATGTATAGAAATCAGCGTTGTTCAGTAGGGTTTTCTTATAAATAAAGTTTCATTTAATTATTCTTATTTAGGCACGTAGACTTTGATAATAAGGTAAAGATAATAAGGAGAATGTGAGTCTAAAATTCGGAACTGGAGTCTATTAAAACAATCTCATTATAGAACGATGTTGTACATGATATGTGTAAAGAGAAGCTTGATACATACTAAAATATAATACTGGAATAGTACTAGAAAATATAAATTTGTAGCATTAGAAAAAAGAATTGTGAAGGTAGAGGTCCCAAGCTTTCAATTGATTTTGGATCATTGTAAAATATTTTTTACAAAATTATAACATTTTAATTATCGACAACGTTTTGAAAATCCAAAATTTGAGTATTTAAATATCTTTTGGAGTTACTGTGTTTGGGTTAAATTTTTTATAATCTTTTTTATTCCAATTGCAGTATTTGAAATTCTACCATCTTTGTTAACCCATGGACTCCTGCGAGTTTTGGGTTGCAGTCGTTTCTGACTCACACCGATATTTCACCACTATAGTTTTATTCCGATATAAGACGATGGCTCGGGACCGGCTTCTGTCGTATTTCGCATAAAGAATAAGAAAATTGGATAGCGATGTCCTTATTTCAAAATAAAAAGCGACGTCTTATATCGGAATAAAATTGTACATATTTACCGCTACCGCCGATGGGTCACGAATGACTCCGGCAGAGTATACGGAGGGCTAAAGATGTACCAGTAGTACTGCAATAAAATAAAAAGAAGTAGACATAATTGACTTAGATCTTGCACGTCGTTTTAATATTTGCAATTTTCTGTATTAAGTCGATTACATTTAATTCTGTGATATGTTATATGTGACTTGAATCGATTGTTCGCAGCTTATTTTCGAAATATATAACTTATACTGTTCAACTTGCACCATACTGCCGTTAACAAAAAATTGTTGTTCGTAAACATGTTTCAATTTCATCTGCTAAACGGGTTCATCAGGAGACACAGACAGAGAGATCAGAATCAGAAAATGAAGGAAGGAACAAAAATCTCAGGTTGAACTACTTCTCAAAAGGAACAGCATCAAGAATTGTCCCGTTACATGAAATCACCCCTCCGCTTTGCAAATTTTTTCAGAATTTTATACGAACAAAAACCTCTGTTTTATGAACAGAAAAGCAAATGAAATACATTTTTCATTTGATAGAAACGTAATTAAAAATTGTGAAAACTGTACGAAAGCTACAGGCTCGAAGAGAAACACGCCGGCTCAGTTTTTACGGGAATTTTTGTCTCAAAAACGTATTGTTCTCGTTCTTCGCTAGTATTTAGTAATATTCGAGAAGTGTATACTCGTCATACCGACGCACGAGGGAAATAGTGAAGCACAGTCTCGACAATCAACCAGTTCATATTATATTCCCTGTGCACGACAAGTTTCGAACAGAAATTGAGGGCAGTATTTTTAAAAATGTTAAAGCGTCGAACAGAGCTGAAAAGTGAGTGACACCGTCGAAAACATATTCTGAAGTCTTCGGTATACCTAAGACTGATTTCAGAGCATACATTAACTTCCGCCTGCGACGTCGCCAGCAGCGTAATGCGAAAGTTAAATGGAGATGTCAAGAGCTCTTGAAAATTCCAGCGTTACAAGAATACTGCCAACTTCCATACATAAATAATCCGCGATAAATAAATTCGTGGATTTTCCACAGCAAAATGTGTTGTGGTCTTTTCCAAACAAAATGGTCCATGCCTGATTAATTATACAATTGCTAATTTGAGAACTCTGCGTGTAACTATTATTTCCATCATTTGGTACACAGACAAAAATCTTTGTTTGGTTGTTGTACACCGTTTCAAAGAATAAGTAGTTGTCGAAGCTTTTTTTGCGAATGAAAAATTATTTGCTGGCAGAAATTATTCGATCAAACAACTCAGGTGTCCACCATTGTAGCTATTGAACTGCGGATTGTATGCATTTATTACAAAAGTGAGCAACGTAAGGGATCCAATTACTGTGGGGATACCGATTACTGGGCCTATACTCATTATACTTCTTTTTAAAGCATAATGAATATTAAAAAAAGCATATATAATGTATACATTAACTGACTTTTATGGAAAAAATATAATATCTTTTTTTAATATTCATTATGTTTTAAAAATAAGTATAATTAATATTGGCACAGTGATTGGCACCACCACAGTAATTGGATCCTTTAGATCAAATGATAAACAGTAAAAACATTGAAAGCATGCAAAACTATTGCTGTATTATTTTTCAGTTATTAAAATTAGTAAGAATAGAAACAAATGTTTACGTACACATTAAATATGTGTTTGTAACAATTTTGATAAAATTTGAGATTTTGATAAAAATTGAGATGTTACGCGATAGTTCAGGTTTGAGTCAAAAGATAGAGGGGACTCTCCTCTACATATCCATATAGTCAACTATATTTCTATGTATTTCCTAATAGTTGCAAATGCTTGTTAAAGTTTGAAAAAGAGCCACGGCCCTGGCGAGTCGAGAAATGGCTGTCATGGCCGCGTAGCGCGAAAGCGTCGTACTCAAATTGGCAATGAATATTTTTTTAACCTGCTCATACACTAACCAAACCAAATACTTTTCGTGAATTGTTTCTTTACCAGAAACGTCTGTAGAATTAATTCCTGTATAGTAAATTCCTGCTGAGATGAAGAATTTTTCACATAAATACAAAAATGGAGCGAATGAAGTACCCGCGTCAGCTCTTTTTCAAACTTGAATAAGCATTTACAACTATTAGGAAGTAGAAGACTATAGTAGTAGGATTTTGTCTATCAAAATCATCATACAGAATCAAATTTTGCAAAAACTTTAACGGCTTATATCTTGATAACTATTTGTTTGCAACATAAGGTTCCTTTCAAACTTTTTCTTTTCTCGATGTATAGAAGGTGTTAGTGTAAAAAAAAACTTTAACAACAATTTTCTTTGTTATAAAAAATTTGCGGCATGTTTCTTTTACAAATGTCCACCGATCCAGAGGTGTAGATTCACCCCTAGGACGGATGACCATTACTTTTTATACACCCTATACAGTGCTACCAGTTAAACGGCCTCAATTCGGTCAAACGTGATCGCAGAATCATCGCCAATATTTACTGTTTGTAAATGAAATACATAATATTTGCTGCAAACGCAAGATAAATTAATTAATCAAACTTGAAGTGAGCAATACGAATAAAGAATATGTAATTATTAGTTTGTCAATGTCTGTTTACGTTTACAATTGTAATATCAAACGATTGGGAAATTCAGAAAATTGAACGTCACTTAAATGATTGAACGCAGTATACTCATTTAATCTGTCGATAATCGTGCACGGGACAAAAAGATCGGAACCGTGTAACTAAAAATTATTTTATCATGTGCCAAATTAATTTGCAAAATTAATAGGAAACGCGTGAAACTTAAGAAAAGGATTTAATTCTTTACTTTTAATACAAAGTCGTTATTATAGAAATTTTGAGAAATATTTCTGTATTTTCTTTATGTTATTTTCTTTTTCTTAGACAATGACTTAGCTAACATCATATAAATAATATGTTCAGCTAAGGAAAAACAAAATAATTTTCATTTTTGAATTATGTATATCAACTAGCAAAATACATAAAATTATTAAAATCTGTTGATGTTAGAAAATGTACTCTTTTGAATAAAAAGTTTAATTCTCCCTGGAAAAACTAATTATAAAAGTGTTTACAGCAGAAAAAATTTTAAATATAAAAGGGACAACATTTTAAATATACAAAAAGAAGATTGTGTCGGAAATGTCCCTCGACTGAAACTTGCAGGAAACCTTTACGCCCGCAGGTTTAAAAATCTCATTTCGAAAGAACATACTTTAAAGTTTTAATTTGTTATTTTAATGCTTCCAGGCGATCGTTAGATGAAGACATAAAATAATGACTATTATCAATTCACACATATGAAGTATTCCACATAAAACGGTAAACTAGGAAATAAGAATAATGAAACAATTTTCTTGAGTCTTCAGAATGGTCATAACCCTTTAAATGACCTAGCTTTGTTATTCGACAATTTATCACAGCGTGTCCCCATCCGTTCTTGAAATAGAGGAGCTACAATTTTGTTAAATATAAATTAGTCGTGTTTAAGCACACATCAAATTAACATTATGTTAATAGGATTTATGAATTGGCGAGAAGTGAACAATGTTTATGGATTATATGAAGTATTACATGCTCGTATTATTCTACATTGAAGTAATGTTGTCAACAATACTGTTACCCACGAACGTTCTTCACATAGTAGAAAACAGCTGTCGCTCAACATTATTTTTTTGCGTAGAATTAGATGTGACACATGACCACAATTTTTAAAATAACGAAAACTCGTCACACGTCATATGCCTCCACGAATAATTTTCATTATTTTGCTGTGTCCGATTCATCCCTGAAAACATGTTTATATTTTTTTTAGACTGTATAATTTTATTTTTTATTATTGTATTATTATTAGTTTATTTATCGAACTTGCTCAGAGAGAAACAAATAAATATGGGCAGCTAAAAATCAATATCATACTAACTGCAATGACTAATATTAATGTTATTCAGCACAAGAACAAAAATCAAACACACTATTGGATAAATTTATTGAGTATGTATCTCAATCAATATTAAACACCCTTTATATTTTCTTGCTGCAAAAAACTATAATGTATAATATTAGTTTCTGGAAGGGATAATTTATATTATCCAATTAAGTACCTACACTATGATGTTCTCTATGCGAGGAATATTTTATGTAATAACTATACTTTATGCCAAATAGAATTTGTCCAAATCGATTGTAAAAAAATACAGAGTTTAAATGAAAATGCATTTCCTCTTTTAATAATTTTAATATGTTGAAAATAATCAAACACCATTCAATTTTACAGTTTTATATTTGACTTAACCATTTTTATTACAATAAATCAAAATTTCCATTTCATTATAAACAAACTGCAATGAAATAGAAATTTCTTTTCTTTCTTAATATTCTCGATAGATTCAAAATAATAACAAAGTTTTTATAATAATAAAGTTTTTTTATTTTTAAATCCGTATGCTGGTGATAACTTCCGATTCTCAGAATATAATATCATTCTAGAATTAAAAATAGGTGACATCAAAATATTTTTTGTTATTGTAGTTAAACGTTATTTTATGTAATTTATTATACGGGCCCCGTTTAAAATATAAAAAAGAAAGTGTCGGGAATGTGGTACACACGATGGTAAGAGACGATTATGAAGGGAAACGTACGTGCATCCGCATCGCATTACCATACATTGGAGATTACATAAGCATACGCTTCTGGAAAGCAAATCGTATGCATGACTGTGTCACAGTGACGCAGTTCCTGCAGATTTCGAGACACCATGATAACAGCATTATCCGCAAACGTTTGGACTGCACTGTGATGGGCCTACATAGATCTACATATACATATATGTGTATCAAGTGCCATCAATCCACGCGAATCAATATATGTTTCTTCGTGTGAAATATTATCAAACTCAGATGTCGATCTGAATTTTTTTCTGGCAAGTTCGAGCGGAAATTATAATGTTCAAGAATTATAGTAAGTCGCTAGGCCAATTAAAATCTGAATTCTTTTGTAAAATAATAAATGTGAATTTTTCAAGAATAGAAGGGTTACTCCATCTTAAAATGGCCTAGTGACATTTCGGCCACCCTGCATAAGCAACAAATTAAACCGTGAACCAAATGTGTATTCGTATATTTAATTGTAAGATACAATGTTGCAATAACATAGGTGACTGCCATGAAGATTGAAACTTCCTCTTTACAACCACAGCTCGAGAGTTGCTGTACGATTTTTTTTCGCCATTTTGTCGAGCTTTGAATAAGAGGTGTGTCGACAACTCTACAGTAGTACAAGTTGCGTCATAGGTAACTTTACACGACCACAAACTTGTTCCTCATTTTTGTTCTACACAACAAGAGAAAAAAATCGTACATCAATTTTTAACTAGTTAACTGTTGCAACCGCTTTAAAAAATGTGTACCTAAATTGCGTCGCAAAAATTCAGCGACGACGAGTACACTCGTCAAGCACAGAGTATGTGTGACTGTTATAATATGAAATTGAGTTGTAGAACATTCTTGCAAAGAAAAAAATTATTTCAACCAAAAACACGGACCAATCAGAGCGCGCCTACAGCGGACAGACTCCAGCTCGGTGACAGGTCCCGCTGTACGTGGCGTTGGCATTGGTCGAGCCAGAATCCGTCCGCTGTAGCCGGGCTCTGATTGGCCCGCGTTTTTCGTCAATAATTCCTGAAAGAAGCAGCGGAGAAGATTTTCGCAAAAGAAAAAGTTACCCGAAATAACCTCAGGAATCACCCTTTCCGAGGAAGTACAATAATTTTAGGTTATGTTGTATAATAAGTGTTAAAGTTCATTGGTAGTACTATTACATACTACACCATCTCAGCTGAAATACAAGTATAATAATAGTTCTGAAGTCAGTCTAAAATACCTGTAATCAACCTCTTGAATAAAATAAATCTGGACGGTTTAATTCAAGGCAGTTCGTCTAGTATGAACCATTGACCCCGACCCATCCGAACAGGCTATTCGGCAATCTCAAGTAAATTCCGTTTGATACACGCGTCAGACCTTCCTCCCTAATCGGGTATCGAATCGTGGATTGATGAAAAATAGATTGAAATGAACGTCGATTGGCAGGCTCCGAACAGAACGGTGAAAATAGCCGGTCGATCCAGTTTTAACGAACACAGAAATCCTTTGACCGCGAAGAGAACCCCGAAGCGCCAGCTGACAACGCCGCGATGAAACAATTTTACAATCGTTCCGATTGCGGTTTTGAATCAGATCTGGATTCAATACATACGGAATTTAATTCTCGTTCTGGCATGATCCGCAATTGATAACGGAATTCCTCGAATGTAGTCACGTTTGCATGTGATCAACCGATTAAGTGAATTCGCGATCAGTTTTGGGCCCTCTTCGTTCAATGAATTTTTATATTCCGTAAGATCGGCGTTCGTAATTGCGATGCTTGTCATGGTTTTCGTTTACTTGTGATTGCCAAATGCTCCTTGATCACGCAATTAATTGCCCAATTAATTTCAACATTGATAGATTTTTGCGCGATATACTTTTCTGTGAACATCCACAATAATAATGGGATATTAAAGTATCCCAAAAATGTATTTTCTTCACAGAGCTGATTCCTGAGGTCATTTGAAGTAACTTTTTCCTTTGCAAAAATGTTCTCCGCGGCTTTTTTTTCGAGATATTAACGGAAGACGCGGACCAATCAGAACGCGACTATAGCGGACGGATTCCGGCTCGGCCAATGGCTTCACCTGGGACGACTCCGCTCCCTACTTCTGGGTCTCCCCATCAAACACCGGTTAAAAACTCTATCATAATTCCCCTTGTAATTGGGAACACAAAGACGTCGTGGCATTGCTAACTAATAAATATAATATGAAACTTGTAACCATGAAAACAAACAGCTATGTAAAACAAATTTTCCAAAAATTCTGTATGTATATAATAGATGATTTTTTAAAAATTTTGTAAAATTTATATTTATATCATATAGTTTTTTATTTTTTATTATACTTAATAAATAAAACTTACCTGCAATATTGCACTTAATGTTATGTTTTGAAAATTACTTACTAAGAATAAGTATTAGAGAGCGGATTTTATACATTCATGACAAAAATGAGTAGATATAATTAAAAACAGTAGAAACATTAGAAGCATGTAAAAATACTGTTACATTCTTTTCAGTCGAATAAATAAATTCAAATTAATTGATTAATATTTAAATAAATTTCTATTTCTCTCCAGTTTGTTGCAATTTAGATAGAAAAATTTTATTTTGCATAAAAATTCGCTGTCTAATAAGTACACATTGATGTGTGAACATTCGAAAAATGAGCGGGAGACTGAGAGGCTGGTAAGGTGGGTGGGTTAGGTATACTGATACATATGTATATAACAGCCGGACTCTCGCAGTGTTGCCATTTCTACCTTCAGCACGGTTAGTACAATAGTAGACTGTAGCTATGCTCAGTTGTAGCCGCGCTTTGATTGGTCCATGATTTTCGTTAATAGCTCCTTAACAAAGCCGCGGAGAACATTTTGGCAAACGAGAAAGTTACTTTGAATGACCTCCGGAAGCACTCCTTTCAAGGAACCTAACCCGGACAACTCTAACCTTGGCAAAACTTATCAAGATCATTGAAATAAAGAATACCTTTTTGTATCTAATTGCCATTATTATTATTATTATTATTTATTTCTATGAGTAAATTGGGGAATCCAGAAGACAAAAATGTAATTGTCGGTAAACTATTAAAATTGCAAATTCAGCTATTTGATTGACCACTATTTTATGTCGCATGTGATCGCCAAGCCGCCATTATTCAATTTTTCTTCATACCTCAAAACCATGCTACAAAATGCTTTACGCAAAGTCTTCTTCTTAAATTCTTTTCTGCAAATACTGTTTCACTTTCTTCTGTACATCTATCGTCTTTCAACTTACGCATTCGGCTTCCTCCTTTCATATTCACTACAATACGTCAATGGTGCTTGCTCTTATTTTTCCTTACATTTCCCCGGTCTTACTTCTTCTCCATTCCTTTTATTGAATACTGTCCATGCACTTTGACCTACATTTTACCAGTTTTTTCCTCGCTTTCGCAACATCTGTCACTGTTTCCTTTCTTCGCATAATAGAACATAGATTTTCGTAACAAACGTTAGAAATTTTCAAAACCGAACTTAAGAAACGCCAGTTTCTTCCCCGAAAGTCCTTTGCCGATTATATTGATTTTCTGCGCGCGAAATAACTCGACAGTCGATTGGCTCCGAAACTAAATCCCTGTTTTAACGTTTGTCCGGTAAGACCTCGAACGTGACTGATTTTACGAACAACAGTGTTCACTGGGAAATGTGAATAAGCTCGTGGAGTTTGTTGTTCCAACAAGCCGATTTAGTGAATACAAATAACCCCACTTACGATTTAATCCTGTTCCTAGTTATTAAATAGGGGGAGGTATATTTATATTTCGGACAAGACAGTAAAATAATTAAAGAACAATTTCAAGTCTAATTGGTAGCATTTAAAGTCCATTTATCTCACTGTAATGGTAATAAAAAATTTCTTGACAATATCCACCTGTCTCATTTTTACTATTTGACACATTTGTAAATTAGCCACAGAACGGGACAATGTAGTAAAAGAATATAGTGTAATATTATGTTTTTAATTATTATTTCTCCATGTAATGAAAACAAATAAATTTTTATGTAAGGATAGAAGGTATTGTTGTGCTCGTCTGAACGGAGTCAATATTTTTACAAACATCTAATCGATGAAATTTTCGCAATGTATATAATTAACACAAATCTACAAAACGTATTTTTCAAATTTTCAATACAGGCCCATATAAAAAAGTTGTGAAGTATAACTTTTAGTATACAGTGTTTACTCGATATCCGTCTAAAACACGCGTTTAGCCAGGGACGTATATCGGCCAGGAGATACTATTCTTTGATCCATGTCGAACGTTCAAAAGGTCAGCGAAGCTCTAGAGGCCTCGGTTCATGGCCCTTCACAGGGTACACCTCGCGGCATTGGGAATAGTTTTGGGACTTTTATCGACTAGGCATTTGGGACATATATAGAGTAAACACTGTATTCTCTGCAATTCCGACCAATTGCAATTTTTGGATGCAAATATTTCTCATATCGTGTAATAAACTAATTATTCTGTAACGTTTCAAAGAACGTCAAGTCGTGTGGTCCAGTATTAAAAAAGTTATCATCTTTTATAAGAGGGTTCGAATATTAATGGGAACATGTAGATCGAAATGAACTATGATGATCTGATCGCACGCAAAATGCCTCCCGTCTAAACTAAACGCACTTGTTCACGAATGAATTCCATGCCCTTTATGTACTACCAAAATCGAGTCTACAAAGATATAGTGGGTGCACTGGTGTGTTCTCTATTCGTGTTGAATTCCCTGGAAATTATCTTGCCTGTTGTACCATCGTAAGAGCGCCGCGCGCCGGTTCAATTCGGTTTTCGATGCAGCAGGCCCTTTGTACTAGCGCATGGCCCCCGGGGAAAGGGTCAAAGGTCAACGGAGGAATAATTTCCGTATTGTGACTGGACTAGTCGGATTTTTGTGGTATTTATGACACGTGCAAATTTATGAGATGCGAGAAAGCATGTATGTCATCAAAATATACTAACAGTTTTAGTTTAGTCTTAATCTTTCTTCATGGTTGTGATTGGCAGATATGGGAAAAATATTTCAACCCTTTGCACTCGAAGCCATTTTAACTCTAAAATGAAACATTTCTTCCTACCTAGAATATTTCCCATCTATATATATTTTTTCATGCTATACATACGAAAGTGGTGCAATTTACTCGTACAGTACTCAAATGTTTAGTAATCTATTAAATACAAACAAATTTAATAATGTAAAAAATATTTTGAATAATGATACAGGAATTTTTAGTGGCGCCTTACAGTCACCATTCGAGAGTTAAGGGTTAAATTTGCTTTTTCAAATTTAATATTATTTTCGTAATGTAATTTCATAAATATAGTTCAATTGAACACAAACTTTTCCGTTTTTAATTAACACAAAATTCTTAAACAAATATTTTGTCTGTTTTTAATCTTATCATTTCGATAGAAATATTTCGATCGGAAGTTACCATTCATTTTGGAAACTCCTATTCCGTAGTCTAATGTAATGAGATACTTTACAGTTTCCTCAAAGATATTACAAGGTGAAACTTTTTTAATTACGATAGAAACATTTCTTTATTACGCTATAAGACTTTTTTTTAATTTTTGTTGCTACAAAGTTTCACACCTCTGTTATTATAATTACGAAGAAATTTTAAACTTTTATTCAAAGTGCTATACAATTATAGGCAGGGTCAATTCCTCACGGAGTAGTACTACTTAGTTTGAAGCAGCAGGTATTAAATACTGAAGCAATTATTTTGAAATGAACTCTTCATATAATAGTTTCTTAACACTTCGCGTAAATCTTTTCTAAAAACAAGCAAAGGGAACAATAAGGAACAGAGTATTCAAGACCTTGAAAAATCTACTAAGCAATTAAAATTACTATGAAAATTAGCTAAGTAGAAGAATTTCGTACCAATTTCTACCAATCTAATTATTTTACCTAAAACGCATTTCAGAAGCAACATGGT
Source organism: Halictus rubicundus (assembly GCF_050948215.1). NCBI lineage: Eukaryota > Metazoa > Arthropoda > Insecta > Hymenoptera > Halictidae > Halictus > Halictus rubicundus. The sequence goes on from NC_135154.1 coordinate 4,697,702, forward strand.
AAATTAACTTGTCCCAGAATTTTCCTTATCATTATTTTCTTCAAGAGAATTTTGTGTTTATCGAATTTCTGCATTTCCTGTAAAGATAAATACACTGTGGGTAAACAAAGTATTCGAACACTAAGTTTTCGAGTCTGGAAAAATTGTCGATATTTAACCTGTGATAATTTCTTAAAAAGAAAAAAAATAATACAGAAGTTAATTTAAACTCATTTTAAAGCTTGAAAAATATTGCTCATTTTCTTCTAAGATATTTTCGCATAATGTAGTCGGTGGAAAACTGAATACCCATTTTTCCTAAAAAATTCTATAAATTGAAATCTTTGTGAAAACATTGGAAAATTTTTTTCAAAAAGCCACCCCTTCGCAATGTCCTCTTAAAAATTGTTGTACGATTTTTTTTCACTCTTTTTCTAGGACAAAACTCATATCACTGTGAAGGCGGTGCACCTTTCATTCAAAGCTTAATAAAACGCCCCTAAAAAATAGTACACAATAAAAAATAGTACTTCAATCTTCAAATCCATCATTAATTTGTTCACCAAAAACAAATTGGGGGTAAATATCTCTTCATATTTCCACCCATGACGTCATGCAAAATTGTCTTATGTAAAGATTCATGATATTTTATGAAATTAGAAGCCTCAAGCCTTTAAAATAAGATCAAGTTTATTGTTGTTCCATTTCTATTAACGAAATTATCATAGTTTAAATATCGACGACTTTTCGCAGATCAGAAATGTAGTGTTAAGATACTTGTTGGATCCAATGTGTACATAACAGAGAAATAATATTCCTTTGCAAGTAAAGGAATCGAGTATAATATTTATAAGTATTAAATTAAGTTTAGTACGACATCTTCACCATTGGTGTGACCATTGGTGGTATGACCTAATGTTACAGGGCAAGAGGCATATTTGGAAATATACTATTCGGGGGTGGATATTGGGTTCAATGGGTCCTTGTACTACATCCAGAATACCCTCATAATGCAACAAATGTCTGTTTGACGATTAACATAGAATTAGTGTCGTCTGAACTGTAGGAATTCCTGGTAAATGTAGTTACTTCCACTTTAGTGTCGCACGTTCCTCTTAAAATTCCGTTATACTTCGTTAGTACATTTTATTAATGCACTTTAGTAACTGAAGAAAACAGATGTAATTACAATAGATTTATTTCCTACAAATTTTTAAATGACACTGTAATTTAGGAACATAATCACTGATTTATCTCCGTATCATGATCATAGTAATGTACCTACTTTCTTATCGAATTTTCATTTCATCGAAATGTTCTAGTAGGAGCAAATAAAACTAATTACTAGACTGCGGATTTTTATGCGAAATAAAAATTGCCTGCATTAATTGCAAGAAGTAGGAGCTATGTAGATATTTATACTTTTTCTTAATAATTCTAATGGGTTGAAAATAATACAACAATATCCTTAAATTCTATCCTAATTCTAAATTCTATTTATGTCAATTATCTTAAACAATTTTTATTTCGCATGAAAATTTGCAGCCTAAAATGAAAGCACATTCAAAATGAAAGGCAGGTTCTAAATACTAAAATATCTTTTTGCAACCAAAATCAGGATTCTGGAAGAAACTGTTTTTTTATTTTTAAACTTTTGTGTGACGAGATCTACAATATTTGTTGTTCCTTATGAAATACGGATGTCGAGCAGATTTTAAATAAAAATGTCGGCCTTTCAAAAATAAAAAGAATGTGAACGATTATACTTATGCATAGCATAGCTACGTAGGAATGCAAGACAATACTATGATACGTATCTATCTAGCGCGGTGCTTCATCGAAACTTTGCACAAGCTACAATTGAGCTGACATTCCTCCGTGCTATTATGCATAGATAATTCGTGAATGTCATTCTCCTCGTGTCTACACGAATTCCATATAATTACGGTGCCGCTGCCTAATCGAAGTAGCGATTATCGGAATGGTATTTCTTCGAAATGCCACTTGTTTTGTACGACAAATGCGCAACCATAAACTCCGATCAGTCGAATCGATACGGGAATACTCCCACGAGAACTGCTCCACCACTTTACGCTGGAAAGCGTTAAACAGGATATCCTTGCAGTCTTACAAACAGAAAACCAATGATTTATTTATATAAAATATGGTGGCTATGCAAAATCCATTATTTGCATACAACGGTCCCTCTGTGAAACAAATTGGATTAATCTGTGTATCAATCAATTTCAAAAAAGGAGTGATTGGTTTCGTGAAAAATAACTGGATTGTGCTAATTAAATTACGTATAAGAATTTAAAATTAAATAATTATATATTATATTAAATAATTTGACTCCCCATTTTAAAAAGTTATTTGATTAAAGGTCATCGGCGGTGCTAATAAAAATATGGTCTGTTTTAATTGTGCTAATTGCAAAAATATAAACTGATCATGTAAAGCGAGACACGAATATGTTTCCTTGTCAGTATTTTCTTAATCAGAATTGACTATCGGAATCGATCATAAAAAAATAATTCATTTCTTTGGAAAAAAAACGAAAATGACTAATTGCTTCAAATTCTATAATGTTTATTTGAAATGTTCTCGCGCATTGTTTAAAATAACGAAGGCATTTCGGATAGACAGAGTTCGTGGCAAGCCACCATATGCACGTAGAAACATATTGACCATTGAAGGACCGCAAAATTGACCTTGACCTTGAATCTCAAGGTCAAAATTGTTTTTTCTTGTATCGTATAATACTCATCGCGACGACCAAAAGACTCAAAGGAACCATATGTCTCGAGTCAACTGTTCTCTTAGAAAACCACTTTAAAGTTTCGTAAACTATTTCATTCCATATGTCTACCCAGGAGTCCCAACATAATACGAACGTCGAGGGGGTGATTCTACACGAGAAAATAAGTCAAAAATATATAAGACATACTTTTCATTTGCCTCCTCCTATCCGAGAAATTTGAGTTTGTAAATTCGGCGAACACGCGTGCTATTGAATAGAAATCGTCTGACGCGTCTGTTCACGACCTACTAATTCTACTTCTTAAGAACGCTTGGCACCGCGAACTTGACGGATTTTCATAGTCAATTTTCTCGAAAACGAGAATTCAAAAGAAAAAATTTCTTGTATATTTTCGACTTATTTTCTCATGTCGAATCATCCCCTTCACGTTTATACCATTTCGGGACACCCTGTAAACATAAGAAATAAAATGTTTTACGAAACGTTAAAGTCGTTTTTCAAGAGAACGGTTGACTCGAGACCTATAGATACTTCGAGACTTTTATTCTTCGCGATTAGTACTATAGGATGCAATGAAAAGAAATGTTTGACCTTGAGAAAAGGGTTAATTTTGAGGTGTATTTTTCCAACAGATGTCCACCAATCCAGAGGTGCAGAATCACATTACAGCGGTCGCGACATATAATTGTGAAACTACAAATATTAAATGGTCAGATAGCAACTACCGATTCTATTCTCTGCTGTCTGAAAACGTAGGAGGTGAAACATAAGATAAAACACCGTCCTATTTCGAGGAGCTTGGGCCTGAGTACAAATTTAATTGGCGGTCGGCTCGAACAAGAAAAATAGTAGATAACGGAAACACGCGCACACGTAAACAGGCAGAACTCGCTTCTTCCGCTCGGTTCGTACACGTCCGACATCGCTCCTCTACGGGTAAGGTATTCCAGGTATTTCATTCTCGAAATACCAGTTCATCCTCCGTCCCGTATCCATTGCTTCCTTATCGGTCTAAGCGGCTTGGATAAACAACCCGCATCAATTTTCTGATACTTGGTAGGCGAACGCTTTAACGAATGCGCTGCGAACAGTTCTCTTTCACGTAGTTTTGCTATCGGATACAATTAAATGAAACCCTTACTGCCTGCGAAGCTAATTTCTCGACTGCGGCAGCATGAAGGTTGGTTATTAATTAATGTGGAACTACAGTCGAAGTGTTTGCAAGATCTTATAAAACGAGAAGAATTTAATATATGCTCTGTACGTTGCGCATCAAACATCATGTGTCCTGCAATTATAATAACTTTTATTTCTATCTGAACTTCCTAAGAATAACGAAGATATTCAAATTATGTATGAATGATTTGCTTGAGCAGTGCACCTAGCGGAGATCTGTAAATTTACAAGGCATATTAGCGTGAACAATAGACTGCAGATCTTTGTGCAAAATAAGTATTCTTTAAATCAATTGTAAAAATAATATAATAATATTCTGAAATTCTTCTAATGTTTTCACAATTTTGGATTTCACATAACAATCAATGTCGTTTGATGGAAATCTCTACTCAATCGAATCAAGCAATAATTATATTAATTTAAAACTTATTTAATCACAGACTCGAGATTTTAGAGATACGAAACAGAAGGATCGTGTATTTCACATGGATCAGTAAGCATTCTATTATAATATTATTTTATTTCGAAATTACTTATTATTGCTTCTTTATGCCTTGCGAACCAAGATGTTGGTAATATTTTTAACTCTGTATTTGTTGTTGAAGTGCATTTCCATGATTCGCAGTTTTTAGTTAATGTTGTTATATTTACATCTGGCATTATCTGTCCACCTCCGACATAAATGATGTAGAAACATTATTTTCTAAAAAAAAAAAGATCGATGTCTTATAGTATTTTGAATTATGACAGAAAGCAAAGGTAAACACAGATGGTCTTCGAGCTGTGTATGGAAGCTTTTTTGTTTAGGGTTTCCATAGAAACGTCGACAGAGGAGAATAAATGAGAAGGAATTAAAGACAGATTCCAAAAAGGATTTGTATGGAAATGCCAAGCAGCGAAAGGGAGAAGAAAATAAGAAAGCACAATGGAGATGATAACAACGTGAGTAAAAGAGGAATGGAAAAAACTGTGGCAGAGGACAGAAAGAAAAAGAAGGCTGGGTGGGAAGACAAATAAATGTGAATGGAGAGATACGGAATATATGGAGACTGTGTAGCGGGGTAAAGATGGGCAGGGTGAAAAGAAAAATAATAGCAAAGAAGAAAAACGTGATGGTGATTTTAACTTGAGAATATGATTAAAAGGGGCAATATTACTGAATCCATACAGAGGAAAATCAAAGAGTAAAAACAAGAAATGAATAAATAGACGCATTTCAGAAAATAAGGTGCATACACATGATTGTGTTATTGTATTCATACAAATAACACCGGTTAAACAAAGGAAAGGGAAAATATCAGAGGACCAATACGTTGGTAATAACATTTTCATTACAATGTCATGTTTCCAGACACTTCAAATACTCGAACATTGTAGTTACAGAGAAAAATAAACTAATACAGTTGAATTTTGCAGGAAGTGATTGTAGCTTATTGTGCTATAATTAAACTGTCGAACTTCAAATGCGCAAATTACTATTTTACTGTTCAAACTTATGGAACCAAATCTGCAGTAAAACTTTATATTCACCAGTAATTCGTTCCGTACATGAAAAAAGAAATTATATCAAATTAATTTTTGAAAATTTTTGACTTCACGAATGACCATTAAAAAACATTATTACAGGTCATTTCATTAGATAAATCAAATTCCTTGATGATTTAAGAATTATAAAAATTTCTACTTTCATCTTAACTTTTGAAAAATAACGAAACAAAAGTAATTCTTTGTTAGATGGTTTCATATACATGAAATACTTTTCCGAATAATGCTTTCGATTGTTATAACTGGAGGAAGTATTTTAAGTGAATTGTTTTGAACGAGACAGTCTGTAGAGGAGCTTCATGCAAAAGATTGCTGAAGATTGCTTGTTTGTTTGTTTTTCCAAAGTTAATGACAAAATGATATACTAATATTTTTAAATTTCTCGAATATCTTCTATTTCACCTATTCATTTTTATAATTCTAATAATTCTTTAATAATTCTAATAATTCTTTAATAATTCTAATAATAAATGTCTGAAAATGATCAAGGGAAGTTCATGTCCAACGAAGAAAGGTATTTTATTTATTTAATCGCACACACAGCGACAACGCAAATTATTGTCAGAAGACGAAATCAGTCATATTAGTTTTCAATTATTTGAGACATTTCTGTTGATTTTTAAATTGAGGAAACTATGTATTTTATTATAATTATTTCCCAAAGAAGCCTCAGATACTCCTGTTACATAATTCTTGCACAGTATTCCTTGTATTCTTTTGAATTAATGTAACGATATCATATCGATCGAGTATAATATTTCTTTTCTATACCGTTGCTCAGCGAGGAAACTGAAAATTACGATGACACCTCGTTAAGATAACGAAAACAACAGAAATCGTAGGTGTTACTTACCTCCTAGTTAAGAAGTGTACGAGGACATAAATTATGGAACAAGTGGTTCTGGTCGTTAATCGTGGTTGGCAGTAACAAGGTTAATTAACGTCTTCGGTCCGCGAGCCTTTTAATCAAGGCAGAAGCTGTAATCGGATAACGTGTCCGCTTCTAATCGAAGAACCCTTATAATATATTCCCGTATAACAAGTCACCACGGTTTACTATTCCCATAATTTTTACTACGGTAACGCACAGCCATTGTTCCCCCATTTATTAACCGTGCAAACGAAACTCATTTTTTATAGTGAAAAGCGGGTCGAAGTCTTTTTGTTCTTTTATCGATCGAATGGAAGCTATACATACAGTCCCGGACAAAATGATAGCACATGCGTGCTATCTTTAATTTCTCGAAGATCACTTGGAATTTTTGTATGTAACACATAATATCATAATTGTTATGACGCACAGAGACGAAACCTCTTCGAGCGATGTAACGAAAATGTTACTTCAAGCGACCTCAGGAATCACTGATTTCAAGGAAGTGCAACATTTTCGGGACACTCTGTATATTAAGTTGTTGAATTCGGAGTATTACATTTTTTTTTACCGATATTCAATGTTCTGCGGCACACTAAAAGAATTTTATTAATTAAAGCTACAGCTCATTAAATACTATCTCACTAGATTCCATCTCATTATTCTTGGTACTCGACGAAATGCACATATTACGCTTCGGAATTAATATTTACAGAACTATGCATTAAAATAGAAAATAATGTTAATCGTTTTAATCAATAGTTTCTCACTTCCATGTGAAAGAATATTTTTTTACTAGAATCAATACAGTGAGTTCTCTATATATGTCGCCATGGCCTGGATGATAAACGTCGCGCAATTATCCCCACTACCGCGGGGTATACCCCATGAGGGGCCAAGAAGCTCGAGAGGCCTAGGATGCCGAGAAGTGTAAACATAACAAATCCTGTGTTGTTGACATATATCGAGTCTGTATATTTCACTGTATTACGCTACTGTTCACAATGCCATGATCGAGAATCAGGAATCAATGATCGAGTCGGATCTACTGTAGTTATTTGTTGGAAATTTGTTATTTTCTTCTTAATTCAACAAATACGTTGGTATAAATTATATCGTATTTATGTTGACTGTGGCAGAAGTTTTGTTACGTCAACGTCATTTGTCTTAGGCTACACCTCCCTAAATGCTAGGGATTGAAGAGTCCCTCGGCTAACAGGCTGAAACTACTTAACTCCTGTTCGTTGCAACGTAGGTAGAACAGTTTTATTTTGCATCGGGATCCGCAGTCTAGTTCCGAATAAAAACACCACCTACCGTGCAACACTTTAATTGAATGAGATTAGCCAACTAATTCTGGACTCTCTTTTTGTAGCGTTAATTTCTATTAACTAAAAAACTTGGTGTTCTAATTCTTTGTTGATACTCTATGAATGCTTTCGCCCTTTGAGTCAAAACTTGAATCGCTAATGACAGGGCACAGTAGTCGTTCAATAATGCTCTTGACAAATGCTGGTGTCGGGTGAATGGAGTTTCGGCGAGTCTTTGTCGCTTAAAACGGTGTTTGCGGTAACCTGTGTGTCGGTGATTGCAACGCAACCTAATGGTTTCAGCTGTCTTAGCCATTACATTGCGTTTCACACTGAAGATTTAGTAGACGTCGCGTCTCGTCGTGAAACAGATGTTCCGCGGCAGATACAGTGTTTACTCGATAAATGTCCACACCACGATTCTGACGGGGGTCATATATCGCATAGGAGAAACTGTCTCTGATTCAGGCCGAACGTAGAAAATGTCCAAAACACGGGTAAGCTCGAGATACCTTGGCCACCAAGGAGTGTAGCATAATATGGGTCAGGTATATCGGTGTGAACCACTACTAATCCAATTACAAAACTTCTTTATTTTTCATTATTTGATCTTGGTGGCTCCTCACAGGGTATTTCCTGCGGTAGTGGTGATAGTTCTGGGACTTTTATCCATTAGGATTTTTGGACATACAGTGACTCACGAAAGTATTTGAAAACTTACCATGAAATACTTTATTTATTATAATAAGTATGTTATACAACACGTACAGCAATATTATTAACATTGTAAATTGGTATGACTCTCTAGATTATACAGGTCAAGTTTCAAGTGAATCGAAATATGTATACAATAGTTGTGAATTATTTCTGACAAACATAAACTTTGCTGATGCCACGAAAGTAGTTGAACACACATAAATGAGCTCTAAGAATGAATGAAAACAACATTTTTCAGGCACTGAATGTAAACATTCACTGTTGGTTGTTGTTCTACGTGCGTCAGTCATAGTCTAGCATTCATGGTGAAATATTCTATTGAACATGTGTCCCAAAACATCTGAAATTCCTGAAAATGAGAGGAAATTAATTGTAAGTAAATTATTAAATATAAATAGATCTACAATACATTATATTCTTAAACGATCGAAATCTGAAGGAACTGTAAAAAACAAGTACCGTCCAAGCCATAAAAAAAACTAACGGAAAGAGAAGAAAGAGCTTTGATCGGTGAAATAAAATAAAATCCAAAGATATATCTGCTACACACTTGCAACGATAGTTAGAGATTACTTCAAGAAAGATGTAAATCCAGAATTACGTAGAAGAGTGCTACGTGAAAATGATTATCACGCCAGGGTTCCTAGAAAGAAGCCGTACATTAATAAGAAAAAGAGATTAAAATTCGCCAAGGAATTTATTAGTAAAAATAATGCATTGTGGAATAAAGTAATCTTTTCAAATGAATCGAAATTTAACGTTTTTGGATCGGACGGACGCAGTTTTGTTTGGAGTCAAGCAAATACTGAATTGGAAGTGAAAAACTTGCGTGCTACGGTAAAACATGGGCGTGGTTCAATTATCATCTGGGCATTTTACAAGAAAATTTAAAAGAAAGTGAAAGAAAATTAGGTATGTACGAACACTTTCACTTTCAGCAGGATAATGATCCTAAACACACCGCAGGAATCGTTAAGGAATAGATCATATACAATACTTCCACATGTTGGTCACTCCACCACAAAGCTCCGATATTAACCCAATTGAACATGTATGGCCAATAATAGGAAAAGGATTAAAAAAATTTAATATATCATCCAAGCCAAGTTTAAAAGAAAAAATACTCGAAGTGTGGAATTCTATATCTCCGAGTTTACAGAAAAGTTAGTAAACAGTATGCATACTCGCTTACAACATGTTATTCGTCCCAAAAGTGGACCTGCTAAATATTAAAGCTTTAAAAGTTACCTGTTCAAATACTTTTGCGGTATCAGCAAAGTTTATGTTTGTAAGAAATAATTCATAACTATTGTATACATATTTCGATTCACTTGAAACTTGACCTGTATAATCTAGAGCGTCATACCAATTTACAATGTTAATAACATTTCTGTAAGTATTGTATAATAAACTTATTATAATAAATAAAGTATTTAATGGTAAGTGTTCAAATACTTTCGTGAGTCACAGTATATAGATTAAACACTGTATACAGAGCGATCAAGATCTCCCTGTATGAGGCTTTTGAGATCGCGCTAGAGATCTACGACTCTGGGAAAATCCGGCACGAGAGATGATCAAGGAAATAGGAGCCAGAGGCATGTCGAACGAAACAAGAAACATCGGACAGCTCCAGCTCATCGATCTTTTTCAATTCATCTTAACGGAGTAAACAGAGAGAACCACGTGCAAGCTTCACTCGATGAAACTCCTGCCCAAGCTGGATGGAAAACGCATTAAACAGATTCTTTCGACTTTTCTTTCAGCACCCTACCCTCTGACTAATTAAAAGTTCCCATGTTATTAATGCAAATCAGATGCTTCTCTTACTTAAAGTGATACAAAAAAATATTACCTTAATATAGAATTGTAAAGAGTTGTTACGATGATAGCAGATTACTGAACGACGATGTTGACATGCTTATTTATTTATCAGTTATTACCAAGCTACACAAATCTCTATGTGAATAGACACTTCTATAAGGAATGTGTCAGATGACTGCAGGGTTGCTAATGGATAGAATGTGACCTATTGGCAGTGAAAGTACACATGTCATATACTGTTAACGTTAACATTAACTGTCAACATTCGTTAACAAATCAACGAATTCGATGGAAAACCGCGGCAATATGGTTACATCAAAGGATGATCTAATTCTGTGGCAAAAATAAGTGATACAAAAGCTCCCAGCTGTATCATTTTATCGTTTTCCTGCTTCAGTTGCCTGCTTCATTGACAGTTATTGAACTTCTATTGTCGACACACTTATATTCAACGACATTTAAAACGTGGTCAGCGATAAATAACTTCTAACCATTCTTTTTAACGGTCTCCCTGTAACCTTCAAACTGCACTGGCTGAAAACCAAATTTTATCATTTTTTCCATATTTTTAATAATTTTTTTACAATTTCCTAAGAACCACATATGCTATTTTTACTGCCAACTGTTCCAAAAAAAAAAAAAAAATAACTGCAGACATAAAAGAGCAACTTGCTCATATCGATATTTATCGAATGTATATTACTTCTTAAATGTCCATGACATCCGAAAACGATAAAATTATCGAGTTTTATTTAAAATTGTCATTCGAACAAGCATTTAAAAATCAACACTTTATGAATCTCATTTCTTATTGATATCCTGGAGAATCCATTTAATATTATGTGTCCATTTTTGTATCGAATGAATAGTATTTATCTACATGCAGAGTATATCTTGTGTACTAAGATTAAAATTTATAATTTATTGAAGTAACAATGCTCAGTACACTAAAGAGAATCGTCAAAGTTTTCTATCATTGGTAAAGGATATCTTTTGAGTTCCATATAGTTCCACACTTTAAAACATTATAAAGAAATTTAATTAGTATATGACAAAGCATTGGATCACGTTTTATTACATTTAACGATGAAGATGACGAAAGGCATTTGTGAAAACAATGTTATAAATGTGTTGAAATGATTAATTAAACTGTTTCTTAAGTTAGCGTCGCTTCTTCTGTACATTATACGAGTTTTATCGTTGCATTTGTCAATGTCGTAGATGAGAATATTTTCCTCATTGAAAATATGAATAATGATAATGACGCATGCTTGATTCGTTCAATCAAATAATTCTTGCCAGGTGTAGTACAAGTAGTTTTTATTTAATCAGAGATACCTGCATTTGCAATGAGTCACAGTTAAATTGCTTAAAAGTAGAACATTTATGTTGGCAACGGAACGAATTTATGTTACGACCCAATATATTTTTCATGAATGCAGATACGTGGTAAATTAAGTGAAAGTTACGGTGTATTGAATTTGATTAAAATTGTAGATTATAAGTTGCTCGATAATATTTACGCGTTGCGAATACATAAACTTTCTCAGTTTATTTGTGGCTTATCATTAAACTACGGATGTTTGTGCAAATTTTCCAGCATCCGTTAACGGAAATTAAAATCAAACGGAAAATGTTATCTGTAGATTCTGTCGGGATTAACATGATAAACAAACCTGATTATATTTTAGCAAATTTCTGAATAAGCTGAATCCCATATAAACTGGTTTATCATAGGTATATTTAGTACAAATATTAGCGTGGCACATTTGTGGAGAGTTTATACGTTGTGTTAAATAACAAATAAATACTGAACAAGTGCTTATGAGTTAAAAGAATTATTGAATGGACGGTATGTTAAAGATATCCGAAATCTCGTGAGGAGTCAGGAGATTCTCTTACTACCGAGGTTCTGGGGTAAGTGCCGCGTGGTTCCTCACAGTCCTCATACCAGAAGGCACCCTCGCCTTCCCCACTCCGTGGCCAGATCCTTGGGACACAGGGCCCCACTTTCTAAGTGAAAATTAAGGGGAGTTTAGACTCTCAGCCTCTCTCGACTTTCCCTCATCTGGTTGCAGTTAAACAACCCCTCGACGGTTGACGGCGGAAAGACCCAACGTGGTCGCCTGCCATCGTCCATCGATGGTTCTGTTTTATTTCATTCGTCTTCTTTAAGGGCCTCACGTAGCTCGGGACCCCATCATAAATCCATCCGAGCTTAAGGGTCGGGTCAGCGCGGACCCCTAACTTGGCTCGCACGTGTTGATGCTAACAGGTATGTAGTCAATCATGAAGATGTAATTACAACGTTCGTGGATAATGAAGTTAGTGGGTAATTATCAACGTTAGTGGACTCCATTAAAATTAAACAGTATATATATTTATTTATTTATAATTATATGTGTTTATTTGAAAGTGGCAATAAATCGAAAACACAAAATCATGGAGTTTATTGTACGTCCAAAAGTGGCGGCTCCAAAATTTCAAAATATTTTTATGACTATTACCACTCTTGCAATAGACGAAGCTTGTTTAATTTTAATACTTGCATAGCGACAATTGCAAAATTTTCTGCGTGGTCGTGTTTTCGAGTTCCTTTTATATTTTTGTTCCGTAAACAAACGAAAAATTTTAAACTGATTGTGGACAAACAGTGGAGCATTTATTTCGATTATAACCGGTGAACTGTATTCATTAGTACCAACCATTTTGTTTTGTTTCTATAAAATAACTATAATTTTTTTAACATTATTCAACAACGCCGAAACAAAAAGGAATTTGTTAGCTTATACATATTGCAACCACGGCATGGAAGTACATTTATGTACAATTTATTATTAAAGGGAGGAATTACAATCTTGAATGGAATTTCATGGAACGCTGAAACGAGAAATTGAGTTAGAATAAATACCAGTTTCGATGATTCTCATAAGGAACACCTGAAGCCCGCAAGAGATGCGAACATTCCTATCCTTTGTATTGCTTTGATCGATACATCATGCATGTCGGTAATTACAAGACAGGCGAATACATGCTTGCGGAATCATACTTAATCCTCTGCCGCGTCATGTAGTAGTCTTCATCGATTGGTCGTTCAGACGAAATCTTACCGCAGAAATTACGCGTTCTAACGATTTTAATTCGCACCTATCATTGCCTGGATCAATTGAAATTTAATATCTAAATTTAATATCGAATCGCCACGCGCCGCACTGCACTTACTCGATATCGAATATTCTCAATCGATATCGCACTTAATTATCGTTGAAATTCCTTCGGAGTTGTGGTAGGTACGGAAACACGTCAGTTTCATCCAACACATCGCTAGGTGCCTATACCACCTGTTCGCAATTGTTAATTAATATTCTTACGGCGACATCTTCAATGCAGCAATCCAGAATCGCCTCGCGATGAACAATTTTTAAGAAATAGTAGAAAAATAGAGTTGTCAATTAAAATCGGCCAGAAATGTATAAATGTTATTTAAATCGTGTCCGTTTTCGTTAGACTTTTCTTCCTCTGTAACTGTTAAACTTTTACTTGAAATTTGTAGCAGTTATATTATCTTCAGAAAGTTTTTCTGAGGGGGGGGGGTTAGTTCTGGGACTTCTATCAGCTAGAAATTTGGGACATATATCAAGAAAACACTTCCTTCGTTTTTTTTTAATCCATTTACATTTTTATGTCTTTGTCACTGTCATTATTGTATATTTTTTTGTTTACCTAACCGAGTCCATATTTTATTGAAGAATTTTACATTTTAGAATATTCTATGAAAATCACATGTACCTGTAGAGTATAAAAATGTTACGAGCGAAACGGTTTATACATTTTAAGATTTACACATTTTTTTTACCTATTTTAAAAGTCAAATAATATTGGTAAAACCGCGAACATTATTTGTTGTATTTATACTTTTGCTGTTCGTACGTTGCTGCTTCCAATATAAAAGAAAACAGTGGATGAATGGTGGCATTGGTTCGAAAGATTAAAAACGTGGAATTATTTTCTTTTTATCGTAGAATTCACTTATTGCCGGAAAAATGGGAAAGATTAAAATTTGTTCAAACAAACAGCCATTCAACGTCCTTCTAAAATCATTTGTGTCTTTTGTGCAAAAATATCGGGCGAAACTAACCGGATCATGGAATAAAAATAATAAATGCGTGAATTTTGGAACGAACAGGGATTAATTTCATAAGATTTGTGTGTAGGTTACGAACAGGTGGAAAAGTTTCGTTCGTGTTTCGGATGGGATCCAATGGTTGTTCACTTTCGGGAAGCTTAGTCGTCCGGTGATTCTAATCATTCACTCGGCCGGTGATTCTAATCATTCTAATCGTACATTTTTCATCGAGCACACAGCATATTATCAACACGTTTTCGGCACTGCTGCTAGCACCGTTTGCGCGTGCCGGATGCGTCAACAATCGCACTATATACGAGTTTGGTAATTAAGTTCTATTGCGCTTCGCGTACGTTCGGGATGGACGAGGGTTCTATGGCCGGAAGAAAGTTTATTAATCGCGTTTGATAAGAGACGAAATTAGATCGGAAACTTCGGAAAGCGGCCGGATTAGCGGGATCGTCCTCCGATACTCCAGGTTGACGACAATGGCTTCGGAGGTAGTTCTGTTGGATGCCAACGACAGTGAGTTGAGGATGATCAAATTATAATGAAGTGGTCGCTAACGGCCTTGATGATAATACGACATAAACTGTTAAAAAAAAATTATTATGAACACTTTGAAACTACTACTTACTCTAAGTTCGGTAACAAATGGAATTAATATTGTACAGGGTGTAAAGAAATGATTGGTCTTGGCTGCCATAGGCGTATTCCACATCTTCGGATCGATGGAGATCTGTAAAAAAAGTTGCCGCAAAAATCTCCTTGACCTTGAATCTCAAGGTCAGAATTTTTTCACTGCATTTCATTCCACGCGTCATGTCAATAAACAAAACAATTTCACCTCGAAACTCAAGGTCAAGGATAATGTTGCGGCGACTTTTTTTTACATATCTTCATCGATACGAAGATGTAGAGTACACCTATGTCAGCCAGGATCAAACATTTCTTTACACCCTGTACTTATATTAATTTTAATTACACAACATATTGTATTGTATTCAGTAGTATATGGTTACTGCTGCAATAAAGAGGCAGCACAGTTTCGAGTAATCTGGATAATCCAATAACAGGCAATGAAAAATAAAATACTGTTTTTCAAACGTGCTATGAATTTATGGTCAATTGGTAATCGTGTTGATGCACTTTTACATTGTATATACAATATATATGGATATACATATATGTTAATCACAGTGGCAACAATGAATTTTATGCAATTTCATCCTCTTGGTAAAAAAATGACGAAAAATAATATGGAAACAGTTTCACTGGAGCAATAAAAAAAGGTTTTATATGTGTATGTATGTTTATTTTTATATATATATATATATATATATATATATATATATATTCTTTGACCAAGCGGATGAAATTGCATAAAATTCATTGTTGCCACTGTAATTGACACATGTAACTAGAAAATTCCACGTGTTTGCGGAAAATGATGGGAAAATTTCATTCACCTTGAATAATTCAATAGAGTATGCGCTCTGCATTAAATGCTGCTAATGCACGTAAATGAACGCAAACGCTTGGCAGGCGAGGAAGCTACCGCTTTTAACTCGAGAACTTCAACGTTCGAGAACAATGAAAATTCCATGTGTCTGGTTCCCGTGCCCGGAATATCAACGACAAGACTTCGACATGCATCGACTGCAGCAACCGAGGACATTCTCTAAATATGATGCACGCGAACCCCATTCTATCTTACTTAGTCTCCTTTCTTGCATGTCTGTTAAGCTCGCAACGAAATTTTTTGCTGGGAATTTGATCTGGGTTGGCACCGTTGCAACTGTTACGTGAGTTGAAAGATTAAAACAGGTGTAACTCACTATTTTATGCGGAAGGTTGTACGGTGTATTTTACGTATCTCGCTGTTATTCAACTCGCGAATAACTAGACTGTGAAGTTTACGCATTTATGGTAAAAACAGTGAATACATTTAAATCGTTTAAAAGTGCTATTGCATTATTTCCATTCCATTGAAATTATTCAGGAAATAAATTAATATCTACGCAGTTCCTGTGTCTTGCAATTCATTGAGACAATTGTTATTTTGCATAAAAATCCACGGTCTACGAATAAGTAATCTATTATGTTTCAAAGTTTTCTAATAAGAGCTACTGGATATCCATTTTTTTAAAGCCGAAAGTACTTAATATTAAAAGATGTTAAGTGTCCCTATTTTATTAAGAATAGAAATTAATTTGTAGCCAGTTCTTCCTGAGTTTGTTGATTATTTACGAATGACCGAAAGTCTTTCGTCTTTTCAAAATAATCTATGCATTTAATCAATCGTGCATGTAATTAATAAATCCTCGATGTGACAGGAAAAAAGATTAAGTTCAAAATAAAATTACAATTGATTAATTGTAAGGATTAATTTATACACCGAATAACATATACATTAAATGATTTATTAAAATTATATAATGTCATAAGTAAAATAGTACGTCAAAGATACACTGGTGTGTTTTATATGTCAGTTTAATTTTCTCTGTTTCAAAAGTGATAATTTTGTTAGATAATGTCAATCGAAATGAATCAATCTGGGTAATTTGTATATCACGATTAAAATAGTGTAATGATGATAAATCTTAATCAGCGATCGAAAATATGTTTTCATCTATGATAATCCTTTTGGAAAACCTGTATTTAATAAACTAGTAACATTATTGCTTCTTCGTATCTTCATAAGTGGTGAATATTAATAGATAGATGAATAGATAAATTATAAAGACGTTATTTTATCTCTTTATCTGAAATGATATGAATATTAATCATTTAAAAACTATTTACGTATTATCATTCGTCTGGAAAGATAGTAATGGAACGCAATTGTTCACTATACTCTTTCAAATCTTTTGAAACGTTATATAATTCGTTAGGTTGTGAATGGGAAAATTTAGACTGAAACGAGTAACCGAGGAATTGATTGCTTTGAGCTTCAAACTAAATTACATTTAAAACGCGTTATCAAAGTCATACGAACAATATTCAAATTATACCCTGACTGGAAAATTTTTAAAATTGAAATTTCAATCTGTATTTGCACAAAAAGTTCTGCGAAAAGGTTGAATGATAAAAATTTCCGAACGATTTCCACGGTGGCAAAATAAAATCGAGAACATATCTGCATATCGATCCACCAGATATTACGGACGCATGAAAGATTCATTTTATTTCATTCCATTTTTTCATTAGAGATTCATAATGACTTTTTTCTCGAAATGCATTAGTCTTTCGTGACACCAATATTATGGTCATACAAGCGGCATCCGTCACTTGATAAACTCGGACATTTGACACAAATTAATTTTATATGAATTCATCTGAAATGAATTGATACAATGCAAACAACTAGTTTTCAAGAATATTATCACTTCCATTGCACGATCATTTACTATTCAACATTTCATGTATATTGTTTATGTGTATAATACTAAATGTAAATAAATGCGCGATTTGTTTGTATATACCAATTATACGATGTAATTAATAAACAGTTTCAATTATCAGTGAAGAGAATTGCTATTAACATGAAAAATATATAAATCTAATTGTATTGTATTATGCATGAGATATACAAATATTTATGAAGAAAAATTTGTTCAACTTTTTTCGAGGTTGTGACTGAGATAATTTTTTTGTTATTTAAAGTTGCAAAGCCAAATGTATGACGAAGAAAAAATTCTAAGAAAATAGAATCAATTTAGTTCGTAAATTTGTCGGTTCGAAAGGTCAATGTGACAACAACTTCTATCCAGGTTCTTGTTGTCCTTCTTATGCCGCCCTCACTAACTAACTAACTAACTACTTAACGATTCTGGTCTTGGCGAAGCTATACAACCTAGATATCGGTAATAACACTAAAATGGAAAGGGGTCCTCACGTAATTAACTGTCCTTAAACGGACCCCCTTTATCCTCTACCACTCAAGTTAGAATCGTCTTAACATGTATGCTACTGAAATTAAATCGCCAGTCGTAATTACAATCCATAAAACGTTGTGGTTAAAATCGTTTCATAAAAACGGAGATAGATCGTAGATAGTATTATGAATATTCAATTTCATTATGATAAGGGCATCCTTGAGATAGCGGAGACATCTTATAATCCTATAATCACATCTTTTCATTTACTAATTATGAGAATATGTGTGCAGAAGTAGTCTCGCAAAATATGTATGTTCTGTCGTAAATGGAAAAGGTGTTTTTATGAGTATTACTGAACTGTAAATTTTTATACAAATCCAATATTTACTGAGTTATTTGTGAAGAAACAGAAAGCTGAAGCTTCTGTCGATATTTTCACTGTACAATTGCACTTAATAGGATAACATGGAATATGAATTGTTGCATTTAAAAAAATCCTTTATTGTAAATTTTGAACGAGACATCTATTAATCTCGTGATCCCCAAGCAAATTTTTGAAACATTTTCATAGAACAATATGAAGTTGTCAGAACAGATTTTAAAATAAACTGGACAATCGATAAGAAATTGGATTTAGAAATTTTACAATGCACAAATCATTTTTGTTAATCATTCACACGTTTCTATTAGAATAGAGCTATACATGAAATTGCGAATAAAATTCAATTATGAAACATCCATGAATTTAGATTGAAGATAATTGAAACAGAATTAAGTAGTTATTAACACTTGTCCGTATCGAACTATAGCAGTCTCTCCGTAACTGTCATATTGTCGGATTTTCCGAGCGACAGCTCTAGTAGAGGTGCTACAGTCTTTGTTGTGTACCGAACGTAGAGAAGTATAGCGATTGAAAGAGAAAGAGTGACTGAGATTCGGGCGTCTGGAAAACATCAAAGGACTCGTGTGCCAACTCGGCCTTCTAAATTCAAAAATCAAAATACCTTATTTTTAGTTTCTCGTTGATGAAACTTTAACCATCGTGTTCGTCCTTTTTCTGATTAAAATTATATCAAACACGATATAGTTACGATCTATAATTACTTGTGTAATAATCGATTAATGTTTCGGACTTGACATTTACGGTAGAGGTACACCGGAATTCTTAACTTCGCTTGTTACACAAGTAATTATGATCGTAACTGTATCGTGTTTGGTGTCATATTAATTCGAAAAACCAAACAGACAGGATGGTAAAAGTGTTATAAATAACAAAAATAACAAAATTAGAACAGTAGAAATCGTTTGCTTCGCTTGCATTGGTGTGAGTCTCGACGATTACCGCTTGACTGGCTCCAAGGAGGACCCCTCAGTGATGGGGTAAAATTTATACAGTTACAATAGAGACTTTTGCGACAGTTACGGAGAGAAAACCTGTACCTGGAAAAAATGATCTGGCATCTCTGACTGCAGTACTTTCTATTTCAGGGGCGGTGGCACGCAATGGCGGCTCGTCAGAGCGCAAAGTATGCGCACTCTGACGCGAAATCGACGACGCGACGCGACTGAGCTCTCAATCTTCCTGAATGGGAGCTCGCGGATCGGAGCGAGGGTGAAAGCGGACGTCAGGGGCGCGAAAGAGCCGGTCGGAGCTCTTAATAAACGTTCCAGAAAGCAGCTTGAAGAAAGCGGCTGAAAAATGGACGGCTCGTGGTCGCTGTTCGCGATGGTGTCACTCCTGATGGTGTCGCTTACAGTTGCCAACCAGCAATCCGGCGTGTTGACAAGGGGAAGCAGTGGCATTCAAATTGGCAGCAACGATAGAAGGGCGCAAGCCAAGGAATTGGGATATGGCAGAGGAGGTGGCGTGAAGCTCGGCGAAGGCAGATTTCCGAATTCAACCAGGCAAAGGACCTACACCATCACTACCAGTACGACGACGACTACTCCACTGCCGGAGCCGATCACCCAACCGTCGAATGCTCCCGCAGGAACCAGTCACAATATCACTTTTCTGGAGGTTCGTACGATTTCCGATATACATCGCATCGATATTCTGATAACTGCACCATTCGCTATTCGAATACACTGAGGTCCCTCAAATCAACCGTCTATTCCTATTAACCTCGAGATATTTTTCAATTTTAAGCATGTACAGGGTGTTACAAAATTATATGTCACGGCCACCATAGCGTGATTCTACACCTACGATTTGGTGGTTCTACTGGTCATAAGGATCAACTTTGTGAAAGAAACCATGGGTCGCACCTCAACCGTTCTCTTAACAAATGATGTTGCATTTCTTATAATTTTTGCAGCTTCTTTATTTGTAAATTTTTTACATCCAGCGACAATATATAAGTAAATAGCGTACTATTGACAAATCAACGTACTATAGTACGCTATTTACATATCTATTGTCGCTGGATGTAAAAAATTTACAAATAATGAAGCTGCAAAAATTATAAGAAATGCAACATAATTTTTTAAGAGAACGGTTGAGGTGCGACCCATGGTTTCTTTCACAAAGTTGATCCTTATGACCAGTAGAACACGATTAAACAAAATAATGTTTTCTTGACCTTGATTTTCAAGGTCAAGGTCAATTTTGCGGGGAGTTTTTTTATGTCAATTTTCACCAAATCGTAGGTGTAGAATCACGCTATGGTGGCCGTGACATATAATTTTGTGACACCCTGCACAAAGTCGCAGTACAATGCTACGTCCACACTCAAGCAACAACGAGTCACTTTCTGTTGATGTTCCATGTATCTTTAACCCATTGCACTACGATTTATTTTACGATTACAATTATTAGAGCTTCTTCGACGTTTATAATTTATTAGGAGAACAAGAAAATTTATATATATTGTGTATCCACCTGTTTTACAATGGCTACATTTAGACAAGGACAAGGAATTCATGATATATATAGGATGTCCCAAAAATCTCGGAAAACCTTGAAAGAGATTCCTGAGGTCATTTGCAGTAACTTTTTTCTTTACGAAAATATTCTCCGAGGTTTTGTTAAGGAGTTATTAACGAAAACCACGGACCAATCAGAGCGCGGCTACAGTGGACAGATATTCCGGCTCGGCCAATGTCAACGCCACGCTTAGTGGGATCTCTTGTCGGGCCGGAATTCGTCCGGTGTAGCCATGCTCTGATTGGTTCGTGTTTTTCGTTAATATCTCCTTAACAAAGTCGCGCACAGCATTTTCACGAAGGAAAAAGTTACTTCAAATGAATTCAAAAATCACCCCTTTCAATGAAGTACAACATTTTTGGGACATCCTGTATATAGTTTTATTTCGATATAAGACGATGGCTCGGTACCAACTTTCGTCGTATTTCGGATGAGGATACCTATTCGGCTTGACTTTGTTCTTGAATGGTCGAGAGTTTACGGGCCCCATAATCTCCAATACTTTAATTACCCATTGTACTTTTGTATTTACGAACTCGTCATCGTCTCAGTTTTATTGAGTCTTTGGTCTCCCGCATACGGCAGACGATGTTATTATCGCAATTATATCGTCGTTGACGAGACGCCAGTTCGAAGTCATATTCTAATTTATTCATTGACATGTACATGTTCACATCTCTGCTATTTATTACCGCAGTGGCTGTTTGCTTGGCGTGCACCATATGACTATGCAATATGCAAACGTAATACACGTATATACATTTGTTGGTTCGCCCTACACGATTAAGCCCTCGCTCAAAAGGCATGGTGACTGTAAGCACCAGTATTGGATTTCCTTAAAATTGCTTGTTTCCCGGTCATTAATTTTACAGCAACTTTAGGTATTAAACACCAGGAGATTTTTCTTGCATTATTGTCATAATAATTATTCTTCCATTTCTGATATTTAAAGATTTTTTTGCTGGTTGTAATTATTTTCTACCATATATTTAATAAACTTTACAGATACACTTACAATTTTCAAACCTATTCCGAAATGTTCACAGTATCTCGATTAAATATATTGTTATCGTCACAAATACAATAGATCGTAGCTCGTTAAACTTTAAATTATAACTAAACAGTAAGGTATAAAGATTTAATGAAAATATATTTTTAAAATTTAAGCTTCTTACTTTACTACTGCATCTCATTTTCCGTTGCCTTCTGTCTCAATATTTAATCATGAAATTTACAATTCAAAAACTTTCTATTCATAGAATAAATATATCAGAAGACATAAAATTATGACAACCTTCATCCTCGTAGCCTAACTTCATCACCTGAAGCATAATAACTTTTTCCCAGAGCACCTTTTCATAACCTTTCAAGTAACAAAATGACAAAGGGTTGTAGTGTTAGGTTAGACCTGTTTGCAGTAAACCGTTGTAAACCAGAAACTATTTCCGGGTTATGTCAAACAAAACAACTAAATACATTACTTTATTTTTATCTATTTAATTATTTTAAATCCGATCACATTTAACATTTGACATTTAATTTTATGATATCTAGAAAATATTTTGATACAGGTGCTTCATTTCTTAATCATATCGCAACAGCTATGGTAACGAGGTTACGTGTTCAAATCTCTCTTCTGATTAATAATTTTTTTTTATTTTTATGGTTTTTTTATTCTTGTTTTTTTTTTTACTTTCAATTGCTTTTTTTTTAATCTGAAGTTTTAGGCCCTTTTTTCTCTGTTTCTCTTTCCTTCAAAAATTATTTTTTAAATGATTGTTCAAAAAAGATTGTTCATAAATCGGAAATTTAGTGTTGAAATACTGTTGAAGACTTAAGCGAAAAAGTCGAATAATTACGTGCTCTGAAATACATACGCTCTTATGTTTATTAATTTCGTTAAATAATAGTATTTGTCAGAAGCTTCAAACAATACCAATTATGGTGGCGTTTCACTGTTAAAATCCCTATCAGGAAGTAATCTCGAAGTTCTGTTAGGACTGAAGATGGATCCTCTTTTTCACCTTCTCCCGTGTTGGCAAGCGACGTTGCTCTATCTCCGCAAAGGAACGTTAAAAAATTCAACAAACTCGACTCCGAAGAAACAGTCTTATGGAATGTTTGGAAAAGAATCTGTCTTCTACATCATAAAGGATGAGCTGCTTCACTACGATATCGAACAGCGTATCTTTAAAATCGTATAGTATTAAAATGGGACATCTCTAAAAATTTAAGAAGTATTTCCAAATGTTTGAAATTGTGATATCGTGTTATTCAATTTTTAAACAGATTTAAACAGATTTAGACATTTTTTAATGATTTCGACAGAAAGTATTTTTCCTACATCAATATTTCTACAAAATTAATTACATTTTGCACCGTGTCATCAGTAGCGTTTGCAACAGGGAAGGACAGTATAAAGAGCTGTATCTTGTTACACAATTCACCAGCTATTACATTTTCTTTTCCGTTTGACATAAGGTACAATGACACTTAACAGTTTAGATACATTATAATTTCGAGACGGCAAATATGAACATAATTATTATCACAACTGAAATCTCGTGTAAAAGTCTCGTGTACGACGAGACCGTCATATAAGGTATCTAATATATCGTCAGATTGGATTTGTCTTTTCAGTTTGCAGCGAATAGAAAAGTATGAAACATGAAAACCGTAATGTCATATTTTACTTTATCAAGTTCCAAGCCTATTCCTCGGTTTCACTGGAAATGAAAGATTTCCTGTGCCTGCCAACGAAGACAGCAATATGAGCATTTATGTTCATGTATAGTTTACAGCAAATACCTGTCTACGCGATGTACAGTATTTTTTCTTCTTTGGCGTTACTCGATATTTTCTTTCTTATTCTTTTCATAAATACGATACGAAATTTTTATGTAAACAGATTCGTATATTTTTAAGAGTTCAACATGTTGGAAACGAGTTCAATAATTATGAAGCACACAAGTCTGTTTATGACGAATTTAATAACAATAATGTAAGTGATATACAAATGCAACACTCGATACGCTCTGTATTCACTCAGACACAATATCTATCTCACACGCGGCGATCCTAACTTTTAATTTAATTATCCTCAGCGCTGTCAACTCTCACACTTCGCACTCGCTCTACACTCTGTTCGAACTCATTCATACCAAACTCAAACGATACAAACAACCCAACAAAATAAACGCGAGGACACAGCTTTAAATATAAAGCTTATTATTGATTTGCTGTTGAATATTATAGAGGATATCCCATAAGAAGTTTATACAGAGTGTCCCAAAAATGTTGTACCTGATAGGTTTGATTCCTAAGGTCATTTGGAGTAATTTTTTCCTTCGCGAAAATGTTCTCCGCGGTTCGAAAAAGACGGACGAATCTAGAGCCGGCATACGTCCGCTATAGCTGCTCTGTGATTGGTCCGTGTTTTTAATTAATAACTCGTTAACAAAGCCACGCAAAACATTTTTGCAAAGGAAAAAGTTACGTCAAATTGCCTCGGAATCGTCCCTTTCAAGGAAGTACAACATTTTTGAGAAACCCTGTATATCCAAATCACCAGATCTAACATCTCATTTTTATTTATGAGAAATGAAAATGCAAAAATATCACAGCCCAGAGGAGCATTTGCACTAAACGAACTGACCCGGAAATGATAACATTAAATATTAGAAAATAAAAGAAAAGATATGATTTAGGTTGCAACAAATTCGAGAATACGTCCACATCGAATTTATGTAAATAGTGTCACTGAATATTTCATCAATATTTTTGTTCTAATTCCTTAACAAATTATTTAGAAATATATTCGGTGTTCTTTCAAAATATACCAGCAAAGATTATATGAAAAATATTTTGTACATTGTTCAAGTGTCTTCATGTAAGGCCGACAATGACAAAGTTAATCACAGGTCGCCACGAAACACAGGACGCGTTTGACTATGTAATTGCTGCGACAATTTTTTTTCTTCATCTCTCCACGGTTGTCGTCGTTGAAACATGATCCCTCGGCTAATTACAAACTTCTGCCGCGAAGTGTAATTTGCTAGAATAATCGGTTTAAACGTGTCACGCAGAAAAGTGTGTCCACCTCCAGGGAGTCATTATTCCCTTGCCGGTAATGGTCGTCATTGTTCCCAATTTTCTCGACGCGAACCGTCACTCTTAATGAGATATCTAATACTTGCTGTTTGATCTCCATGGACATATGGCTGCGAATTGCTTTGGCGATTAAACGACCATTCCAAACTTTAACGTCGTTGGATTCATAACTTTATTGACGCGTGACTATTAAACTTCAGATACTCGATTCTTTATATTCGTATAAAAGCAGTTTTAACTGCTATTTTCACGAAAATGGTACTCCAAATCAAACGAATACAGACTCTATTTAATTTCATTCAATTTATACTACCATTTCATATATTTACGACTCAATTGTCGTAAGAAATATTTATACTTTGCACACGTGCCAGTCGAATAGACATCGAGTGCCTAGAGTAAAGATTATACGGAACAACAATGACGAAGTATTACAATTCAGATCATAAAACATTTCCAAATATTCTTTCGACATTTACATCGAATCTGTATCGATTATATCCGTCATGAAAATATGGCAATTGTTCAATTAATGGCGAATATACGTCTTGAAAGATTATTTGCTTCCGATCTTTTAAACTAAAACAAGGAACGTATCAATAATTATTAATGTATTTAGGCTAATGAAGAAACTGCAACAATCAAGGAACAAAAACAAATCACATTCTTAATTTTCTAATTTTTCTTTTGCAAATATAAAAATATTCTATATTTTTAGTATTCTTTTGCATCATTTTGTATAAAAATATTTCTAATTCAAAATAATGATTGCTCTTTTTGTTTAATTGTTAATTCTGCAAATAACATTCGAGACGCATTAAAATATAAATTTTACAATAAAAAACCAATTTTGCTACAATTTATTTTAATTTTACAATAAAAAATACGAAGAAATTAGGAAACGTGATAGACAGACTCCGGATGTTATGCACTCGTGACAAAAATTAATCGGATAAACATAGAAAACACTTCAAAAATATCTTTTAATTAATTACAACATGTTAATTGCATCAAGCTAGGAAATAAATTTCCATGTTACTCCAGTTTGTCTTCGTTGAGTTGGAGCATTTTTATTTCGCATGGAGGTAATCTAACAAAGATTAATTAGCGGAAACACTAAAGAAGGCACAAAAATAAGACGTAAAACAAAAGACCATGAGAAACGGGGCAAACGAGAGCGGAAGGGACGTGTAGAATGCAGAAGTAAGAAAATTATAATGCAAATGGAAGACTGTGTCACGCGTAAACAGAAGTGCGAAATCTATTCATAAGACTGAACAAGTAAACAAACAAGGCATTAAAATAAAGATGCCGTGGGAGACTATTTTTTTTTAAACTACTTCAGCCAAACGAGAGGGCTCGAGATAAGATGCAGTAAGAAGCTGGAGATAATGGACCGACGGAAAGATAAGAAACGCGGAGAAAGAAGAGCAGCCAATTTTTAAAACGTTAAATTAAACTGGGCGCGAAAACGGCAGCAATTATGGCGGCCCGTTCTAAAGGGAACCGGGACGGAGTTCCTAATTGTGAAGTCGGGGATAATTTACATTTCTAATTAACGATATATCCTAGGAAACTGAGTGGAACATTTCTTTGCAGAGAACCGCGAGCTAGCACAGCGCCTTCTTTATTTATGGTTAGGGTTCCGCTCACGACCAGGGTCGCCGTCACGAAGGCACTTCCTGTCGTGCACTGACGAAACATGCTGCGACCAGCTCGGGAGAAAGTTT
The DNA here is from genome assembly GCF_050948215.1 of Halictus rubicundus. Classification (NCBI taxonomy): domain Eukaryota; kingdom Metazoa; phylum Arthropoda; class Insecta; order Hymenoptera; family Halictidae; genus Halictus; species Halictus rubicundus. The sequence goes on from NC_135154.1 coordinate 4,724,658, forward strand.
GCTGGCTGCTAGTCAGAACTATAACTTACTGTCCATTTTCTGCCTACGGTCCATTCATTCGTCGCGATCGATTTTGAGCAACAGGTGCGACCTGATCCATTCTCGTGGTAATAAAGCGAACGCTCTCGATGCACTTTTCTGTACCTTTGAATATTTAATGCTTACCAATCACTGTGTATGTCTTGATAAACAGCTGCTCCCTGCAAGCGTAATGTATTTGTTCAGAAATATTTGATAACCTCATTCGTGCCCTGTTCGGCTACAGTCGATTCGAAATTAATTTTTAAATTTTCATCAGGATTTATCTTCATGGAGGTTAACTCTAGAGGTAAATCTATTGTTAATGTTAAATGACATATTGTGCAAATTGTTCAGCATACCAGGCCCTATTAGAGATACTTAGACAGTTTAGTTTGGCTAGCATAAACTCGTGGTGCATTTCGAGATATCTTTCACATCTCTATCTTATGAAATGAAAAGGGCGTAAACCACCACCGAGGATGGTCGACATAAATTGCACCGTCGCCTTATTATCGGTTCACTCACCTAAAGTGTTTATGAAGATCTTCACCAGACTCTTCTTATCCGCTATGAAGATGTTTATCTTGAACATCTGTGACATAAAAGGATACTCAGGAATCCATTTACTGGGACCACTATTCCCAATAGAAAATACTCAATAGAAATCACGAAATGTGATTGTTGGATGAGTTATTTGCCCATAGTTTCAAATCGAAACATTTTAAAACATGCGAATATAGAATATAGAGGGATGCAGGGATTTAGGTATTACCTAAATGTATCCACGTAAATATCTCCTGCAGTTCCAATGATATTAAAAATATTTTATTAGCTGTGCTCATTAATTCCTGGCCCCTGTAATTATTCAGTCGTAACCTTAGTTTAAATCTGAATCGTTTATCCTTCAAGTAATTTTATTTTAAATCCAAATCCAGCGGTGACAATCCCTCTCTTCTCTTATTTCGTTAGGGGTTGTTCATCGCGGGGAGGTTTTGCATTAACAATATAAACGTAAAATATTTAGGTTTAATTTCAGTAATTTGGCTATTGATGCTATAACTAACAGTTGATTTGTAGACTGCGGATTTTATGCATTTATAACAAAAATGCACGACTACGAATAAAACTACAGTAAAGTCTTGATCTAAGTCGAACGGAGCTACGCGATCTTAGTCAGTTCACCTATCCCCTCCACTGGAGAAGGGGAGGGATACACCGAGAGGGGCTAAGGAGCTCGAGCTGACTTTTTCTTTTGCATAAAGATCCGCAGTCTAGTCATTTGATTACGCTTCGAGAATCGGCGAAGATAAGGAAATTCGTAGCGTTAGATAAATTGTTAATATCCAGTGCTCGATGCTAGTTTTTTTTTATATTTAGTTGTGGGCAGTATGTTGCTATCGTCTAGGTACCGTCAGTATAGATTGCAATTTTATTCGGAGGATTAGATTCGATGAAACAGCTTAATAAAAGATTGGGATCGGATCTAGCAATGTTTGGCCTAAGTAAATATCACAACGTTTTAAATACTGTGTAATAAAAATAGGATGTAATAATAGTCTGTAGTAAAAATAGGATGTCTTACAATAGCCACTAGATCAACTCGTATTTCCAATAAGTTAATGAGCTTTTCAGTTAAAAGAGAGTATTTTATTCATCGATTAGAAAATATAGTAGTCAGATCTGTATTATTTGAAGTTTTTGTTTGAAGTTAAGTCTGTATAAGAGAAGCACTCGAACAAATATTTTTCAGTTAAAAAAATATTGTTTGTATGCATGTTTTCACTCCTTCCTACCTTTCACAAATGTTTCATTAATATCAGCTTGTGTAACTCGTGCATGTTCCCGTGTAAGTCTTAAAGCTTGTTCATAGCATGATCGCATAAATACATGCTACACAATCTGAAATTATATACATGTATGTACTATCATTTTCGACATCTATTATTAGTTATTAGGTCGTATATTAAATGTGCAGTTTCAGAATGCAGTGTTTAGCATGCACTGTTTTAATCAAGAAATACTATCATAATCTACACGATTACTACATAAGGTGTGGACAGACAGAAAATATGGAATAACATTTTTTCGTTTGACGCTTCCTTTTTCTAGAAAAATCGAGTTTGAAATTGCAGCGAATGCGCATGCTAATGGATAAGAGAACAATCTGACGCGTCTGATCGTGGTCAACCAATTCTACTTTCTGCATAATACAGAGACACGCGAAGCCGACGGATCTTTAAACTCGATTTTCTCGAAAACGAGTTGTCAAACGAAAAAATGTTATTCCTTTTTTCGACTTATTTTTGCACGTAAAATCATCCCCTGCCCGGCTGTACCGCCCGTCCGCACACACAAAGCTAATATTTTTCGTTACAAATCTAATCTTCAGTTTCTATTTACATATCCAACTTTACTTTTACATACAGTTTATTTCAATATCAATATCAATTTCAATATGAAAAATTCATTTGTTGACAGAAAATATCCTGATTACTAGACTCCGAATCTTTATGCAAAATGAAAAGTTTTTGTAACAATTTTCATACAGCAGCTAAATGATAATTTATATCTTTCACGACAAATTTTAATATTGTGAGAATAATATATATATATATGTATATTAATACTCTTGAACTCTTTTAATCTTTTCATATGCTCAAATTGCACCTGCTCACTTTTGTCACAAATGCATCTAATGTGGTGCTTACTTTAATCAGCAAGTTTCGTTTAGAGAACAATTATGTTTATTTAAAGTTACTGTCACGAATCGGATATTCCATATGCAACAATAGTTGAAGAAACTTATTAGGAGACTGTGGATCTTTATGCAAAAAAAAGGGAGTTATATCGAAATTGATTTCTTCACTGAATAATTTGAACGACTTGTAAATAATATAACTGTGACATTAAAGTCATTTCACGTTTCTTCTATTGGGTTGGAACGCAAGGTCGCAGCGTTTTTTAAATTCTAATTCAAAGATATAATTAAGATATTTATTTATAGATTTATCCAATAACACATTTTCCATTCTGTTCTATTAACCTTTTGTTAATTTAAAAACGCTACGAGCTTTCGTTCCATCCCAATATTTTGTGATCCGTTTACGTATTTTTCCCATAAATGCATAAAATCCGCAGTCTAAATATCAGGTAATTAATATATTAATATTTCTTTCTACACAGGGTGATTCTCTCTTTAGAGGTCTCATAAGCAGTAGTCACCGATCGAGCTTACCGCGACGTCAAGGACCGATACAGCCTGTGTCATCGACGTTACAGGTATGAAAAATTTGTAACATTTCACGGCGCGTTGACGCAAAGGCTGTACTAACTCCCTTGATAGTCCGATAATGTTCGATCAGCGGCAACTGCTTTCGAAACCTCTAGCGAGAAAATCACCTTGTCTAACAAGTTTCGTTACCGCAACTACCCTGATCGCTTATAAGGATATTTTTCGCGCGAAATATAGGGATACTTTCCCACTGCAGATCTCGAAAGCAGTAGCCGCCATTTGACATTGTTGGTTGCATCGAGAGAGCCGATACCGCCCTCTGTGTCCGTGAAATTTTAGAAGTTTTTATTACCTTGAAAACGGACGTTGAAAGAACCTTTGATCACACAGATGGTATCAGCCGTTGATGTTGCAACGATGTCGATCGGTTTGCTACTCTCGAGACCTTTGGGAGAGAATCACACTATACGTACATATATCAGTAGTTGTAATGACAGATGTTCGGCTTGTTCCAGCGAGTACTGTAGTACCCCGAATTACACCCTCCTATGTCGTTTCGCAATTCCGTCGTTTCCATTAGTAACACGATAGTTGATTGCTCACAGCCTACGTGCATTCCTGCTTGAAACGTCGCTAACGGTAGCCTACGAAATTGAAAGACCGATTGAAAATGCTGTTGAAAAGTAACAATTAATATTCGCAGTACGAACGGTGTATTGTTATTATCGAGGGTCTGCAAAAGCTACGATCATTTACCACATTCCTGCAAATATAGTTGCGAAATTTTCGTTGATGTTTCGGAAAATGACAACAATTGCTTCTTATTCTAATAAACACACGACAGTTATTAACATTTCAACATTTACTAACGTCAACATATTTTTAAGAAATAAATTTATTGAATGAGTGAGAAGTTTTTTTGAATGACGTTATTTTGCAAAATTCTTTTCGAGACAGTAATCCACCAGCTTGGATTATACAATTGATTAGTGAAATTGTTACCTTAATATAAAACCGCTCGTATTTTATCACGGCATTACTCATTGCTTGTGGTGCCATCTAGGGGCTCCACTCGTTATGCGACGCACGACGGTCACTACATGACCAACATGGCGACGCCCTTACCTGTTGAAAACGCTGAAAATCGCACATCTTTACGCACGCATAACTTTTGAACTAGTGATCTCCTAGGATTGAAAGCTGGATTTTCGGCATTTTCTTATAAAAATCTACGGGATTACATAAAAAAAAGGTAAAAATTTCTTGTTCCCCAAAGTAAAGTTAGGTAGTAGAATGTATTTTATTTGCATAAAACGGGCTATGAATTAATTTATACAGTTAATATTTTGTTGACTTGAAGAGTAAAACAAAAACGGGTTTTTTTTTTGTTATCTGAGAGAAAAACCGCGTGCGGTAATGTGGTTCACGATGCTTCGGCGAAGGAAGTCGCAATAGATAACTTTTCTTACATGAATGAATGTGGTCTGTTGAAATCAGGTGGGTGTGGTGGTGCCCCACAAGTCGTTTGGCGTGAGAGAATACACAAAAGCGGTTACGTTCGCCATCAACTCGCTGCAGAAGACCTCGAAGAGGGGTCGAAAATTGAAACTTTTCGAGCGGTACGACATTCACGTGAAGGTGGCCATGCAGGAGCTGACGCCAAGTCCCATGGGTAAGTTTATGTTCATCTCGAGCAAATGTTCTTTCCACAGGAAGTGAAATTCAAGTTGCAGCATACTATCGAGAAGAGAGTTGCGCTGGACTTATTAATTTCGTGAAATCGAAACGAATTGAATACACCATAATACACCGTACAAAACCATAGAAATCTGCGTTATGAAAATGAATTTGTCCCTTTAGTACAGAGCTGTTCAACGTTCCTATTACTGGGCGCCCGCCGATGCCCGTGGGCACAGCTACGGGCACAACTACGGGAAAGGCTATGGGCAAGTGACTTAGCGGAGTGGGGGTAGACCGTAGCATAGCCGTAGTTGGCCACATAGCTGTGACAATGCATGTGACAAATACGTGCAGCCTTGCTCGCAGGGCCGTGGCTTTGCGGACCACCGTTCTGTGTATGCCCAGAGTAGGAAAATCGCTGCTCGTACGGGCAGACGCTGAACAGCTGAGTTCTAGTGTTATCCCTTACTTCTTGAGAAGTATTTTTCGGTAAACTACAATTTACTCTATTTTTAACCGCGACAAAACTACAAGACAATATTTTGTGCAAAAACTGAGTACGAATACTTTCATTTTCATTGTTAATTCACATCATGTAACTTTATTTTTTATAACCTCCTGTAATCCTTAGCATTATTATTTACAATATGACGTTGAAGAAATTCCACTCAAGTAAACTACAACACATGGTACCTATACAAAACGATGAAATTCCTTTTTAAAGCCATAGGTTTTCATGGGTTTACATAGTGTCGATTTTCATGGAGTGTACTCGATAACAACACAAATATTTTACTAGTCGTATGTATAAGTCTTTTTTTACTCACCTAATCTCTCACCTTTTTATGCAATTGTATATGTGCTATCGATGTGTCTAAGTAATTAACTTCATTATCGTCTGGTAACATATACCTCGGATGTCGTGTATAAACATAAAGAATATTTAAACAAAGACTGAAACTGCTACGTAACATTAAAACATCTAGAATAAGCGTAATCTTTGGTATTCTCACGAAAGATGAATTAGCCAGGACTATTATTAGCAGAAACATCAAACATCTTCACTGCTACCGCGAATCATTTCTTTTCGATGTTTAACATCGAATTCATTACCCATGAGAATTTGCGTCCGTTCGTAAAGTTCCGAAGTGAATACTTCGTTACGAAACTATTTTTCTCTCCCCTTAATTAGAAAACTGTCATTAGGGAAATGAGTGGTTGATGGATAAAGTTTCCGTAATAAAATTTCAACTTCCAGAATTAAACAGCCAGTTGACACGCAGCATAGCTATCTTTACGACTTAAATGTACCGAACCAACAAAGAGGGATTTCCAACGTTTAAAATCTTATTGGAGTCCCATCTTTTTGTGCCTTTCCGTTATTGTTTCTCTCAATAATCATGCTAACTCATGCAAGGGAAGACAGTAGTGGATTAAGTTTTTTCCGAGTGCTTCGTTAGCTCTATCCGCAAGATTGCATTGTGATGAATGGATTATAAGAGAGGCAACAAGGAAGACCTTCCCTTCTAAAGAGATAAAACCGATCCTTGAATATGGTCCTGTCTTGCAATACAATTATTCTTTTTCTCTCCATTGTTCGACGATTAATACGCCGTAAGAATCTTTTCACTTGTCCAAGTTTTATGAACAATTTATCCTTCGCTTAGACTGCGGATTTTCATTGTAAAATAAAAATGATCAGAATATTAATTGCAAGACATAGCAGCTACATACTTTTACCACGGATTTTTAGAATCTATAATTGTTTTTATTGTTTCCTGTCCAATCTATTCACTTTTGTCATAAATAAAATACGCAGTCATACTAGTGCTAATTTAAACACTGAATGAATTTTTTTAACGAAATATTTAAAATATGTAAATATCTTTAAAATTTTAGATAAATCCTCAGATGTGTACAAATATGGTTTAGATTACAATTTAAATCTTATTTGGCGAAGACGTATAATATCTATTTATTTCGATAATTTACATTACATCAAAATTTCTTTTTCATCCAATTTTATGTTGTCTGAGACGTGTCGAATTGCATGACAGGTTATGAATCACGTCACGGGGTCGCTAATAACCCGTTCAAGTGAACGATAAATAATTAATATGAAAAAGAAGAATTTGTATATAGCCTTCGTTAAATACTGTATCAATATGTTACAGCATGAATTCTTGGCTTTCAAAGTTTCTCCACTTTGCAAGTGTAAAGTTTTTTGGAACATAATGCGTAAATTTGACTTTATTGTTTGCTTACGCATTGGTTTGCAATTCTATTGAGTTTTCTTGAAATAATTATGTGTGGAACCCCTTCGTTAAGTCAGGCTCTCGAGTGAAATCATACTGGAAGCAAAAAGGTGATAACGTAGCCACAGGGAAACATACTAGCCTTGTTTACGAGTCAACCTTAAGGGCCACCGTAAACACTTTTTCGCTAAAGTTCCTCGAACACCTGCAAACTATTGCGTTTCGCCTCCGGGACCAAATAAAAAGAACTGGCTAAAGGATCCCACGAACCGACGCGAATATTACCAGCGAAAGATTCGTGGCAGTGGAATTCAGGTGGTGCCACAATGTCCTATGGTGGTGTCCTATGTGTTTGCCCATGGCCACGCAATAAACTTCCGCCGCCACCAACGCATTAAGTTTCTGAGAATCTATCGTCGTGGAAAAATATTCGCGTTGGTTCATGCAGCTCACGATACTAAAGCTACTACTTGCAAAAATTAAAACAACCAACTTCAAATTTTTCATAGAATTATTGCACTCGTAGACGCTTTTGTAGAAAAAACTATTCGCGAGAAAAAAACACTCCCCTTAAATTTTGTATTTCAGAATTATTGGACTCACAGGCGATTTTGTAGAAAGTAGATACATTTATTTATTCGATAAATTCGCGTTTGTAATTTTCAAAATCCACTTATCCAAGTATTTCAGCTTTTCGATGATTCCAAATTGGTTTTATGAGATACAGAACTTCAACTGTGCAATTTCTTACCATTTTTATAAATTGAAGTTATACTTAGCGATTATTGTCTCAAGTATTTTTACTTGATTATTATCTTGATTCTTTAGTTTCAATTATAAGAGTTTCGTCTGTTATACGGACGTCTCCAATTGAAAAATTAATTTTATTAACAGAAGTATAAAAACCACAATGCATTTTAGTTTCAAATTATGTTAATTTGCATTAGGATTTTAAAACAAATTTACTGATTTTTTAACATTGCGATTATACTTTCGTAAATTAAAATTTCTAATTTTTTTATTAGAAAATTATATTCTGTAAATTCGTCCCGCGGTCTATTTTTCACAGTGAAAAACTGATTTATCAAAAAGTGGAATATTAAAAAATGTCCACGCGATTTATAAAATATCGGAAAGTTCAGTTTCCATAAAATTATCACGTTAATATAATCACAAATAAAATTTGTTGAACTTTCGATCAGATTTGTGTAAAGTTTACGCATAGAAGTAACTAACTTTACGTATAATTATCTAATTGAAGCATGATGCGTAAAAAAGTTTTGCTGTTCCAACGTTCAACTTTATACACGTTCCAAAAAAACAGTGCCCGTACATTTTTTTTTTGACACGAAACTTTTATGACAGCAATTACTCCCCAAAATTTCCTATTGGAATTTGGAAGTTAATGGAAAGTTGGCAGGCCATCGGAAAAATTTACGAACTCCCCAGCAAAGAATTTGAAGTATGCCCTCAATTGCCGAGCATTATTGGTGCACGAGTATCCAAGTGAATTTCTGTTTCAAGCAAGTGTATATTTTAATCAAGCTTCAGTCCCCATCCGACTTAAAGAACAATTGCAGAATACCGTGGAAACTTTTCTCCCGGTTGGTTAAAGCAAAGTATCTTGTGGCTGAATTTATCTCAGTTTAAATCCGTTGGCGTCGGTGTGGTTCGCGTAACGAGAAGATTGAACTGTATAGTTTGCAAGAAATTTTACATTTGTTCCGAAAGTTTTCAACATTTCCGCGAACTCTTTTCCATTTCATCTGAAATGAAATTCCACACCTCTTGACAGCTTGCGAGTTTATTATACATATTTTCGTTAGAAGAATTCTAATTTCGTCAAAATAATCACAGAAAATGTCGGTGACTCCCTTCTTGTGAATATTTATCTATGCTAATCGTAACACAAATCATATCAGTTAACATTCTCTAACGTAACAGTTAAAAAGATTGTTAAAAATTTAAAGGCTTAACTTCCCAGAAACACGCATAACTTTTGAACCAGTGAATTCCTCGCCTTAAAACTTCGATTTTTGGCATTTTCTTGTCAAGATGTACAGGATTATATAGTGAAAAGTTAGAAATTTCTGGATTGCGAAGGTGAAGTTTAACCAAATTAAAATACAATTTGCCAAATAATTAAGCACTTGTGTTAACAAGATTGTACATTTTTTAGATAACAATTGTTGAAGTTATGAAGATGCATAACAACTTCGTAGCAAACAAAGATACATATGTTTTAGTAATAAATTAATTTGTAGTATGCAATAAATATAGATCTTACATTTCAAACAGATATTCGTCATATTTTTTCTTCTATATCATCAATCATCATTAAACTTTGTCCACCACGTGAAGTATATATTTATATATGTATATATGATGTAAAATTTTGTTGTGATTTACTTGCACACTGTCGCAAATTCGGCAACGCTGTCATTACAAGCAAGTGAGATGGCATGTATGACCCTGAAAATTTCGGAAAATCGACTGCTATATTTGGGGATGCAACAGTCACTGTAAGAAACACTGAATAGTCTGTTGATAACATTGAGAGCGGCGCTGAAGTGAGAAAGGTCCACTAGTGCTCTAGAAAACCAGGCCACGAAAATACATTGAATATTAGATCTATTCTTATGTCTGCACGTTGATTATACTATAGAGCCCATAAATATAGGCTAGATCTTTAAGAAGCGTGGAAATGACGGGATAAAGAAGGGAAAAGGTTCCATAGATCAGCTTGAGGCTATTTCGCGGTACATTGATCTTCGTTACAAGGATGCCAGATTTCATCTTCATCGCCAAAACTCCTAAAATCCTATCTGCAGCCATTGCTTACCAGCAACATATAAAATCACCCATACAAAGAAGATGAGAATTTCAAATAATTATGAAGCTTGTATGCAGGATAAGCCATTGAAGAGAATCCAGAATTTTAAAATGATTTGAAACAAAAATGACAGCTTCTCTCTATATTTACACAATTGCGCAAAAATACTTCCTGATTACCTATTTTCATTTCTGTAAATTATTGATGTGCTAAATATTTTTTTTTTTTTGTATATACCTTAGAGGTACCATCTTTCTGCACGAAGAATACTATAATATCAAATTATAGGTTATAATCATAAATTAAATAATGATAAACCATAGCGACGACACTACATACCAACATAGCGGCGCCCTTATCTGTCAAAAACGCTGAAACTCGCACATCTTTACATACATACACATTACTTTTGAACTTGTGATCTCCTAGAACTGAATCTTAGGTTTTAGGAATTTTCTTGCCAAAATCTACAGGATTACATAAAAAAGATAAAAATTTTCAGTTTCCGGAGGTCTAATCAATTTAATTGCAAGGACAAAAGTTTATCTGAGTAAAGATCTTTTCTTCTGCTACTTTGATTTAAGTCATTGAAATCTACATGAGTTTTCGTAAATAATTTGTTATCTTTGTGTAGCCGTCTTTTTTAAAGGTACACAATGGCAATAAATGTAGTAAACTTGTTCGACATATGTAGCAATTTTTCTACAACTCTTTTTCTTCACTACAATATTATATTTCACTACAATTAGAATTCCATGTAATATTAATAAAACACCATTCCATTCCGTCCATTTGAAATTATGTTGCATAGAAACGTACTGCATTATCGAATATGCGTATATGTATTCTGATAGTCGGCATTCATAGATTTTCTTTGGTATCTAATATTTCGTGGAAAGAAATGTTCTTAATTTTATTACGTTTCTCCAGATTTATGCTCGAAACCTTCCATACTTAGATTTCCCCATTCCTACGTGAAGGAAAACTGAACCAAGATAAGCTCCACCTACGCTTTGACGTGGGGATTTGAGGGATGAAATAGGATATCACGAATAAGGGGTCAATACACCGTTTTCCTTCTATTCACGGCCCTTTAGGGCACCCAGTCCATTTCACCCCAGAAACCTGACATAAATACTTTCCTGTATACCGACACACTCGCAGAAACCTAATTTGATGAAATGTTCCGTTGATTGTGAAAAATAGTCTAAGACAAAATTCCAGACAAATTGATCTTTATGCTATTATATGTATATTACATCGATTCATTTTATTATAATTATATAGTGAAGTGGAAAATTATACATATATTATGCAGGATGATTCAGCTAAGTGTAACACCTGTATTACTTGTAAATTATTGTTTCATGAAAAAATGGTCTAAAGAAAAGTTATATAATTTTAATAGTAGCATATCATGCAACCACTCATTTTTTCCGTTTTGCTTTTTTATTGAGATAGAAAGATTACCTTGAGGTGTTTTTTATTTCAATGTGTAAATTTTAATCTTGTGGCTTAAGAGATAATTCAACCTTGAATAAAAAACTAATAATTACTGAAATATTCTTTGAATGGGGCATCAATTAATCGAGTTTTTTGGCTATTGTAGCGCCATCTGCGATTTTACTCAAATTTCAATTCGGCCATATTATTTTCTATAAGAACCCAAGTAATTTTCGTTTATATCATTTTTTTCTGTCTACTAATTTTTTAGTTCAGCTTAGGACATTTTCGAACCGAGGTTAGAGGATGATTTTACTCCCTAATTTTGTTTATACGCCTACAAAAAAATTTGTGAAATATTTTTGCCTGAACATTTCTTCTCACCAAAATTCTATAGCTGCAGATGTTTTGTTCTACGAGACGTATCAGCTCGAACAGGATATTTTTAAAAACAAGAGATAATGATGTTTATTTCAATCTCTATTAGTTGTACATTAACTTCTTCGAAGATGAATTGTATATAAACAGGTACAGATGGTTTCAGCTTTAACCCTCTGTCGCCAGAGTCTGGGTCTCCTTTTACCCAGTGTATCAAAATCGGCGATCAATTACTCACAATCAGTTTCATAGAAATGTTCCAAATAAATCAGTGAATAGCCTAAACACCATCAATTAAATAGCAATAAGAATGATCAGTCGCCGAAGGGATAACACTGTCCAACACCAAAAAAATTTTGCAATACCTGTTGGGTGATTCTTATACACTTTGTCATCCTAAAACCGAATCTGAAAGTAGAATTGCTCTATCACGCAACGTTTTCGAAAAATTTTGGTTTTTGTAAAAATGCCCGATTTTGATACGAAACGACGTGTTACGCAAAAACTAAATACGCGAGAAAGTTCAAATTTGAGTCAAGAGATAGAGGGGACTCTCCTCTACATATTCATATAGTCAATTATATTTTTATGTACTTCCTAATAGTTGTAAATGGTTGTTAAAGTTTGAAAATGTGCCGACGCGGGTACTTTGTACGCTCTATTTTTGTATTTATGTGAAAAATCCTTTATCTAGCAGGAATTTACTATACAGGAATGCATTCTACAGACATTTCTGGTAAAGAAACCATTCACGAAAAGTATTTGGTTCCCTTAATGTACGAGAAGGATCAGAAAATGTTAATTGACAGCGTGTGCGCGACGCGTTCGCGCCAGACGGCCATTGCAGCCTTTTCGCGACTCGCCAGGGCCGTCGCTATGCGTAGTCGACGTTGGTACCACTCAAGTATGTCTTTGCTTACTATGCTTAATTAAATACATTTTTTTTTGTCTTTTTGGGTGCCAATCATTACAAAAGATTATAAAAATACGAGTTACAATTCACACTTCATTGTGGAAATGCTTAATAAAGAAAATTGACCGCAGCAATGCGGTGACTGGAAAATTTTATTTTCAGTAATTGTTGTCTGATCTTTATAATTGTAATACCAATGGACATTCAAGATTCTTCCGATTAAAATAAGTCCAAACACTATGTAAATGGGACTATTTTTATCGATTTTATTGATCGAAGTACATAATTAAGACATAGATCGCTCTATATTAAATCGATAAAATCTCGCGGAAGTGTATAAATCAGCCGGACTGTTTTTGTTATATTCATGACGAAATTATTTTAAAATCAAAACAAGGAATGCAATTCCAGCATTAATCTTTCATCAAGATATTTCAACAATGGAAAAACGTTACAAAGGAAAAGACTTATGTGCGGATGCTTGCTGATTACTGTTGGACACTTATTATTGAAAATCGGGATACCAGGAACAAACGTCAAGCAAGGCGGAAACATTTTTAATTTGTTTACATCAGAAATAGGTAAGTTTTTGTATTCAATTTTCTTTATTAAGCATTTCCACAATGAAGTGTGAATTGTAACTCGTATTTTTATAATCTTTTGTAATGATTGGCACCCAAAAAAACAAAAAAAATGTATTTAATTAAGCATAGTAAGCAAAGACATACTTGAGTGGTACCAACGTCGACTACGCATAGCGACGGCCCTGGCGAGTCGCGAAAAGGCTGCAATGGCCGTCTGGCGCGAACGCGTCGCGCACACGCTGTCAATTAACATTTTCTGATCCTTCTCGTACATTAAGGGAACCAAATACTTTTCGTGAATGGTTTCTTTACCAGAAATGTCTGTAGAATGCATTCCTGTATAGTAAATTCCTGCTAGATAAAGGATTTTTCACATAAATACAAAAATAGAGCGTACAAAGTACCCGCGTCGGCACATTTTCAAACTTTAACAACCATTTACAACTATTAGGAAGTACATAAAAATATAATTGACTATATGAATATGTAGAGGAGAGTCCCTCTCTAGTCTATCTCTTGACTCAAATTTGAACTTTCTCGCGTATTTAGTTTTTGCGTAACACGTCGTTTCGTATCAAAATCGGGCATTTTTACAAAAACCAAAATTTTTCGAAAACGTTGCGTGATGGAGCAATTCTACTTTCAGATTCGGTTTTAGGATGACAAAGTGTATAAGAATCACCCAACAGGTATTGCAAAACTCGAAAAAAGTTTAATTTTGTTGGACAGTGTAATCAGCCGCATTAACAGTTAATTAGTAATAAAATGAATTACGTCAGAATAACATGCGCCGAGTGGTTCCGAAAAGAACAGAAGGCTTTGATCTACTAATTTACGCGTGCTGTTGATTTAGCCAAAATGTTTCGCGCCTGTTTATCTGCTCTTCAAAATGCCGCTGTGGAATATGTGGCTGGTTCAGCTCTCTCACCTGCAATTTAATTGCCACTAATGAAGCCTCCACAGAGACTGCAGTCCGACCTTTCGTGTAGACGACTAGATAATTTTCGGCGCATGTAAAAGGTGATATCGTAAATTACCAACTGAAAAGAGTCGATAGTTCAACCGTGATAACAGCTTATCGTGGCCTCGCAATGGTCTCAGTTCATTGCCCAAACCTTTTGTCGCGCGTGGCAATTTTGCGACGCCTCATCTATTCAAGGGGGCATTCTAGTGTAACAGCCCCAAAAAATCAATTCCAATAACGTTATATTAAAGGTGTCTAAACTTTTTTCATTTTTAATATTTTTCTTTCAATTCCAATAAATGGTATATCGAAGGTGCCACCATTTTCCTAATTTTCAATATTTCCCTTTCTTTCTCTTTCAATTCCAATAAATTGTATATCGAAGGTGCCACCATTTTCCTAATTTTCAATATTTCCCTTTCTTTCTCTTTCAATTTCTATAAATTGTATATCTAAGGTGCCACCATTTTCCAAATTTTCAATATTTCCCTTTCTTTCTCTTTCAATTCCAATAAATTGTATAGTAAAGGTGCCCCAGTTTTATAAATTTTCAATACTTCTCTTTCAATCCCAATAAATAGTATATTAATTAGATTTACATTTTTTTAATTTTCAATATGTCTCGTTGTTACGTCCCGAGTGGGATGTATTATGACTTTAAGAGGATAGGACGCAGTTTCGAACCTAGCTGCATACACCGGCTACGATTCGGGAAATTGATTGATTGATTGTTTAAATAAGTTTGTACCCTTATTTTGAAAACAACAAAATTACTGATTTATTCAAAGTATGGTTCTGAATCAGAGATTGCAAATTTGATTTTACAAATAGGGTTTGTATAGCGCATATACTAGAGTGCTTACAAGTACTTCGTTTATGACGACAATAATAACAATAATAATATTAGTATTACCGAGTCGCTGGGCTTCGTATTCGCTCGCAAATGTAGGAGTCGCTGGCACGGAACAATTGTTATAACTCGCGGAATTTTGAAGCGAAAACTGACGTTGACTTTTAAGAAAGAACTGGACTTCGTTTATAATCGAATGAACTTTTATAACGAAATGAACGTAACTAACCGAATGAACGTTTATAACTGAGTGAACGTTTATAACTGAGTGAACTGAATGAACTTTTATAACGGAATGAACTGACTTTGGGGAGTTGGTTCCCTTTTTATAAGATGGACAGTCCTTTGTCTTTCAAAGATGCTGGCTCAGGAGTCTCTACCTTGCATCTTTTTATCTTCTTGATGTCTTCTGACTAGTCAGCTGTGTGTCGACAGGATCTTCCCACCATGAAGTCGGCGTCTCTTCTTGTAATTTGGCATAATTGTACACCCTTTCTGTTTGTTCTCAGGGCGTAAACTGATCTTCATCTGCGTGTCTTGCAGGAAGATAAGTTGGAGTCGTTTTCCGCGCTACCTAACTCCGTAGAATTTTTAACGTGTATCTTAATTCTATTTTATTTCTCCTCGCGTGACATCATCGGATTTCCATAATAATTCATAATAATTCTTTATCTGAGGGTTTATTCATTGACGGTCGAACCACCGGACGTGACAATTCTAATAAATTTTATATTGTAGGTGCCCCAATTTTTTTAATTTTCAATATTTCTCTATCTTTCCCTTTGATACCGACAGAAGTACTAAATAAGAATCTATTGGTGAAATCATAGCAGCCATCAACGTACCATTTTTCTCACACTCGAGTTTGACATGTTCCATAAATACACAAGAGTGAAGCATATTTTAATATTTTTTCTGAACTTTTATAAAAAAAAACTTGCAAATTAAACCAAACAAAAAAATATTTGTAGAATATTGCCGTCAACAAAACGTTTTCGGAAAGGGCAAACAACTTCTTACAATAGTTACAACTGGAAGTAATAGAAGAGTTATAATCACGTTAGCTATGCGCATAGCATTGATTTACAAGTAATTAAGGAGCTAGATCAATTTATGGCAATTGATTCCGATTTATTTACCGTAAGACAACATTCATTCGTTTTTACGACTTCCTTGAACCTTCTGCTCGCTTTTAAAATAACACAATTTTACAACAAAGATCGTCAACAACCTAAAATATAATAAATTAATGAGAAATAATAATTTTACCACTTTCAAATTAATAAATATAAGACATTTCTAGTACAATAATATAGTATTTCGAACATTAGGATACAGAGAAAATAAATTTTATAATAATTTGAATGCTTTCACGAAGAAAATGTATATGTAAACGAACTTTGGTTTGCAAAACGGGCACACTGGAATTACCAGTGACTTTGGACAAAAAATATCGATGCTGGATTACTCTTCGCCATAAAATTGTTAGCCAGTAATGGGTTTCCCGCGCTTGTAGAGACAAAATAACATTTTTCATTCATCTCTCGTTTTTATGCTGTTTTATTTGTTCACGGACGACCGTATTTCATTCTACACTCTGTACGAATTATTTGATACCGCGTTCAATAATTTAAGCGTGCCATGAGAGTTATAAATCTTGACTTCCACCATGGGTAATTAAATCTGAAACGTTTTTATTTATCAATTTGTGCACTCAGGGGATTAACCTGAAGTGGAAATTACCGTCTTTGATGAAAAATTTCACTGTTCCAGAGGATCTCTGCAATATCGTTAAACGCGTTCTTTTTTTTTTATCGCCAACCGTATAGATACATCAAAACTGCAAGTGCACAGCTTCCTCGATTGAATATCTCCAAAACTGTTTTTACAGAAAGTTTCGTTTATAGTATTCATTTCATGTACTCATGGAAAATTAGGAAACTGTATATTTTTATACAAACAATAATACTAACCCATTCTCCATATATAGTAAGCATCTAATCAACTTTATGCTACAGAAAAAAAATTAATTTTTACGTATCTACCAACATTAAATAATTCGTTAGGGCTTCTATCCGGGATAAAATATTATCCTTCGGATTTATTTCACTTTTGTTTTATAATATATATATATCATTATAAAGCGTTTATTCTTATGTTCCACGTTCGGCGTGGATCAAAGAATAGTATCGCTTGGCCTATGTATGTCCCTGGCTAGACCCCTATTTTGGACATATATCGAGTAAACACTATTTCGTTGGCAAGCCTTTTCGTCGCATTATCATGGAATATCTTCGTGATATTAAATTAATATAATGCATCTGCATACTGGTATTTCGATGAAACAAAACATTTTCACATTTTTTTTTATGTACCCTGCGTGCAGTGACCTACGAAAGTATTCGAACACCTTTTAAATCAGATAACTGTTTTAATTTTGCACATAACGACTTGATTTTTTTTTTTTAGCTATTAGATGCTTCGATTTACTAAATTACGTGTGAAAAAGATTTTGTTTATATATAACGAACAGTTCTAGTCAATTATATGAATTTACTAAAATCTGTAGAATTATATTGTTTAAGTATCAATTCTGTGAAATGCTTCTTTCCGTTGTAAAAAGTGGCGATAACATATTCTCTGATTTCCGAGGATAAAATTTTGATTGAAATATATTTACCACGTGTTACATATCAAGCACGGAACGGTGCAGGTTATATACTTATAACGGTGGGCGGCAGCCGGGCGCCATTGTAACAGCGACACGCATACGCGCTTCGCGTGTACACGGTGTTGAAAAAGAATGGAGTTCATAAATTTTGAGGTTCGTGTCGGTCACCAGAACGGGTAAAAATTGTTTAAAAGCAGTTTCTTGTTTCGGTACCGTCGTAACTTCAAGTTTCAGCGTTATTGAAAATTTATGGATCAAGTAACGATCGTTGGTCCAGAGTTACTTACGGTATAAAAATTAAATTTGAGCTACGTGAAAGAAGACCAAAGTTGAACTGGTAGTCGAGATATATACCGGCAGAAACCTTTAGAATCTAATCAAAGTTTATTGTAAGACTTCGGGAAATTCGATTTCTACTTGTCTATTATAATTACGCCCGTACGATTTTCTTCGCGATAATCCAAACTTCGTCGTCTTTGATAATTTCCTAAGTAAGAATAAAACTTGTGCATTGGGTTTACGAATTCGGTTCAACATCTTCGAGGGTTAATGAAAATTATATAAACAAACCACGGAAGCAAACTGTAAGAACTATTATTTTTCAAAACCAACAGAGAATCAAAGAGGTACATTTATGGTTTATATTTTCCCAAATGAGAAAACAGAGACACAAAATTTTTTTATTAGATTCTTAATAAACATGGTCACGTTATCATGTCATGCACGTAGATACTGTTCTTTTCAATATACAGTGTTTACTCTATACACGTATCAAATGCCTAGCCGATAAAAGTCCCAGAACTATCCCCTAAATTATATAATATTTAGCTAACCACAGAAGCACACTGTAAGAACTTTTATTTTACACATTTTCAAAACCAACAGAATTGAAGAAATATATTTATGGTTTAAAAACACCGAATTTTTTATTAAATTTTTAACAAACGTGTTCACGTTATCATGTAATATGTGGGTACTGTTCTGTTCAATATGTTTACAATTACTATTTACTTAAATGGTTTATCAGGAATTAAAAAAGAAATAATAATAAAAACAAATAAATTCCCATTTAAATTATAAGCGATTGATCCTCGAAGAAGTGTTAAAATACTTTTAAACCTCCACTGCTGGTTTCGATGCTTTCAGCGATCATTCTATAATAGTTTAATAAGAGTATTCTTTCAACACGTTGTACGCGCGTATGTGCAGCCCGCTTCCAAAGTGGCATGCGCTGACATCCACTGGTTTAAGCGATGCGTCTTACTTGTGTCGCCATTCTGTCGTCGTTCGGTCCATTAAGCCGTGGCGCTTTATGAAAATCGCAGGCGTCAGTCTACGCCTAGACTTAATACGATAAGGGGGAAAAGTGGTCGTCAATGTTTTTTACGTGTTAATTTTTTCTCCACTTTTATGCGCAAAACTCTCCCGGGCGAAATTGCATTTAGCAATATCAACGCAAATGCGTGTATCGTGCTGATGTAACACAAGACTTTAAAAGGAAAACGTTTTTGCGACGAAGTTGACAAAAGAATTTGTATTGGCACTAAACTTATACGCAGGATGCGCTCATAAACTATATACAGTGAATTCTCGATATATGTCAACAACACGGGTCTTGCCAGCGTCGATAATTCCGCGACGTTTATCATCGAGGCCGTGGAGACATATATGGAGAAATCACTGTACAGTGTTTACTCGACATATGACCAAGACGGGGGTCTAGCCAGGGACATAGTTCTGGGACTTTTATCGGCTAGGCATTTGGAACATATATACAGTAAACACTGTAATATAGTAAAATTCATTTAAAGCTTCGAGTGAGCCGACACGAAAAAAGAAAACGTGAAAATTGATCTGTTTCGCTAACAAAAACTCACTGTAACCGATTGTGTTTGTATTTTTCTAAATGAAGTTTTCATCAAAGTTTCCTTTGCCACCAAGCAAAATATTTAGTAAAATTCGCGGGACCAAGTTTCGTTTCGCGTGTTTTCTCTCGGACGTGGAAGCATCGCCGCGGATTTACTTATTTATGTAATCGCAGCTGATTGTCCTTTGAAGTTTCCATGCCAAACATTAATGCAATCCTCATCGATCCGTCCGTAAGGTGAAGATATTTTAATTTTAATATATGCAAATGAGATTCGGCTCTGAATCATTCTTTCACGCTGTCGCTAATCACTTGCATTATTCAAGCGACGACGTAGAGCTTTTTGCTACCACTTGTTAGATCAACGACCGCGCCCACGAATTACTTTATCTTCTAATTTGTCGTGCTGCGGCTGACGCGCCCTCAACTTCCCGCATTACTCACGAAAAACCTGCCAGGAATTTCTTCTTCTCCGCATTTATCCCCGAAAATCGACTCGCCGGGTGTAAATAGCGCGGAATGTTAACGCGCGAACCTGTGAAAGGCAGAAAATATTTTCAAACAATCCGTGAGAAGCTCCTTTCACGCTTCCCCGGGCACGTCTCGCATCTAGTTTCATAAAGTAATATAATATGGCGAGTGTAGCACCGGAAGTTGAGCCTCTTGAAGTTTCGAAAGCAAAGAAGGGCGACTATCAGACTGCAAACGTACAACCATTTCCGGATAAATGCTTCGATGAACGTTTAGCGAGGTTATCTTACGTGACAATTCGTTTTCGCTTAAAATACGGTTTAACGTTTTATTGAATACGCTAACCGCTCATCCGTAAGTTGGAAATTCATTGTCGCTTAACACCGGAATTACGGAGCACTGAATGCTTGATGTATTTATAATTACGACGAGCTCGTGTTTATTGAGATTTCATACAATTTTTATTACATTACAACAGTTCGTTTTGACTCGTAGAAACACTAATAATTTCAATAATTCCGAAGGAAAAATCAGAAATTTTAACCTACTCGATACCTTTGGTGTTAAAGCAAGTTTTACTGTCTCTTAATTACAATTCTGGTACCGTATAAGTATTATTTTCAGACTTCTTATTTTTTGGTTAAATCCCTTATATCTGATGCCGTCTTATTTCTATCCCGTCTATTTCAGTTGCATTCTATATTTTCGGGATTGAAGTGAACAATTATGTGTCGTTGTTAAAGAAGTTTTGTTTGAACGTTTCATTCGAGAACGTATATGTTCGCTGTGGAATTTTTATGGAAAGAAAAGATCCTCGTGGAAACTTCATTAAGGAGCGTCCTCGCGGAACAGACATTTTAAAACCTGTGTAATGAAAGTTCCCTGGGAACAAGTCATATACAAAACGTTTATTAAAAAAAAAGTACGAAAGAAAAACAAACAAGAACTGTGTAAATATCACAAATACATAACATTTTGAATATCATTTTAACTGCGAGAATCATTTAATATTATTCGAGTACTATTCGTTGAATAGTATTTGATATGTCCTATGGTGGTTGAAAGCTTTTTTCATATTGAAAATATGAATTTTCCAATAAATTACATAACTAAGAAAATGTATTTCTTCGTTTCATAGTTTTAATAAATTGAAGTTGATGCAACAAAATTTAAGAATTTTTTTAAAGGAGGTAACCGATTGAGAAGGTCAAAAGTGCCCCAAAACCAAATTGAATTTGCGATAGGCCATTCGACAGTTTATCAAAAGAAAATACTTTGTACCAATTTTCAACCCTATGATAAGGATGAAAAAAAATCAGGTTTTTCCGTAATTTCTCTTATCCTCTTCAATTGAAAATTCTGAAAAAATCAGGCACATTTTAGCTATTAGAATGCGCATCTATTAATTTTTTCAGAATTTTCAATTGAACAGAATAGGAGAAATTACCAAAAAGCCAGATTTTCTTTCTCATCCTATTACTACCCTGTCCATGTCGACATATAGGGATGATAATTGGCACAAAGTATTTTCTTTGCATAAACTATCGAAAGGCCTATTGCAAATTCATTTGGTTTGGAGACAGTTTTGACCTCCTTCTCCAGCTACATCCTTTGCTTAATTTTCACTTTTTAATCTTTTGATGATTGCCTTATTGATGACGTATCACGTACTAATTTCTACAGTTGCAAACAAATAGTTTCAGTTAAGTAACAAGACATTAGTCATCTGGTTTTTTCTCTGTATTTTTAATTGATGTGCGATTTGGGTCTCTGAGGAAAATAATTTTAAAACTTTAAAAACTCCTCGACCCTAAAGGGTACAAATGATCGTACGGGCACTTGAGGTCACTGCAAAAAAAAACCACGACATCTTACTTATTATTGATCGACTTTTAAGAACACGGGACGCTAAATGTCTGCAGAGGGACAAAAGTTCAAGATTCTCATCGCTTTCCGCTGAGATTGCGCTCGTTTCTCCACAAATGTGCTCCACGAAGTGCGAAAATCAGTTCAAGAAGTGTTAATGAAGATCATAGAAATTCCAGATTGCACTCCAGGCAAATATCTGTAGAGAGTCCGGAGGGACCCATATTACTCGATTCATACCTGGACCACTTAATTAACGGCTCCCACTAAATTTAAGACTGATAATCGCTGAAACACCACTATTTAACTGCCTACTAATCAAGTTTAACGACCAATTCAATAGGATTCTTCTCGAATGAGAGTAGTTTCCGAAAGAAAGAAATGAAGGATCAATAGTTCAGTGTCTCGTGAACCAAATGCTTGATTCCTACTACTAGACTGCGAGGTTTTAAGCACTTATGAAGAAATTTTCTGGGTGAAATGTGAAACAGTAAGAGATTCGATAAAATTAAGAATATTGTTGTTTTCAATACAACAATGTCATTAAGGGATGAAATCAATTTGTATTTTACTTATTCCCACAATCAATGCAGAACAGTTTTATTTTACATAAAGACATCAAAGACAATCTAGTACAGTAAATATGTCAACTATTATATATGTCAACAACACGAGTCTTGCCAGCGTCATGTATCGTCCAGGAGAATTTCTCGAGCCGTGTTATGTTTACACACCTCGACGCCATCGGCCTCTCGAGCTTCGTGATTCCGCGACGTTTATCATCCAGGCCTTGGCGACAAATATAGAGTAACCACTGTATTTTCTGAATTAAAATACATTTTGAAATTTAAAAAATGTGTAGGTCTTTGAAGTATAGTTTTGTAGATTATTATCGTTCAGTTATGCACTTTTTCTACATTACAATCGTGCAAACACGCATTTATTAACATTAAACCTACCACGGCCGGTCAAATTGACCTTTTCAAACTTCTGCGTACAATTTGGTACATACAACATTATCACATTGCTACATATCTTTACGAATTTTTCTTAGAGTATGTATAGAATGTATTTTTCAGTATTTATTTCTCGTTTTATTTTTTTTTTTTCAAAAAATATATGTAGCCTGTCCTACCTACCATGGCCGGCCAATTTGACCGCACGAGATAATATGGTATTTACCCTTCTATTCTCAATGTGGCATGGCCGACTCAAAATAAATCGGCCGTCTTATTGATTGAGACGCTATCAAGTTACGCACGTGCCTGATTGATAATACTGTTTCGTGGCATCCAAACCGCAAAGGTGGACGACACAGTACATTTTTGTAAATCGAGGAGAAAGCACGGCAGTAATTTTTATATAATTGAAATTATATAAAAACATTTGTATCGTCATTTTATAGAAGTTGTTCATCTACTAATTCATTTAGCAACAAATTGACCATTATCTACGTTTAAGTACATTAACAATAACTTTGTTGAAGGGCCGGTCCTTTTGACCGTGCACGGTAGGAATAGGTATACAAGAAATGTCGGTAAGTTTAGTGTTAACACTAGAACTACCGGACCAGTCAAAATGACTGGTTCCTAATTTTTTCTTTTACAATTACTGAAATTGTAAAAATGTTTTCATCCGAAATTTTTTAATGAACCTCTTCATTGAAGCACATATTACAATAAAAGTTGTATGAAGTCTGTATGGGCACAGTCTTGTCACTGTTACAAAGCGATATACGTCAGTCGTATTTATTGCTCGGTAGTTCTAGTGTTAAAATGACCACTGATTTAATACTAATCACCAGATTGCGGATCTTCATGGAAAATAAAAACTTTCTATCTGAATTGCAACAGGGGGGGAGGGGGTGAAAGACAAATTTAATTTCTTTCTAAATACGTTTAAAAAATTAAAAATAAAACAACAGTATCTTTAAATTCTTCTCATATTTGTACTAAAGTCCAAAGCGCGAATCCTTTTTCATGATGATATTAATCGAACATGTAAACAGGGCCAATCTACAGTATAGAACCGATTGGTATTCATGACTATACATTGAACTTGGTCCTCTAGCCAGTTAGCGATATCGAGGTCAGATCTAGGTCAAGTCATCGACTCCGGTACTAGAGCCACTCTACATTAACGTTTCACGATTAGATGAAGGTCCGCCGATTCTGAAACATCCAGTCAATGAAACTCTATTTTACATCCTCGTAGTAGCAGCAATCCCATACGATCGCCATAATCTGTGTACGCAGAACAATGGTAAACGCTTCCAGTATAATCAAATTCAATTCGGTAAGAGATATGTCAACAAAGAGATTAACCGGTCAAATGCTGTCGACCATTTTCTGTCAGCCATAACTGGATCCATTCGAACCATCAAGTTTGTTTACATATTTTTGAACTCACTTCTTCGAAATGAAAGCTAATTGTTTGAACTGGTTATCAGAAAGTTAGAATCTGGATAGATCCGTTTGTAGCTCTGGGTCTAAATGGACCCAAGTCCTGCCATTCGAGGATTTAACCATTTCATTGAACCCTCTGATTATATTAGTCTTGTGAGAAAATTCATAAACGGACATTTTAAAATACTTCGAGACAAGAGTGACGTAAAAAATTATAAAATAGTTGCAACACAGGTTCACACTTTAAAAATCAGATTAAACTGCTAAGTCAGCCTAGAGAAATCTGTTGTACACCAAACAATCTAGGATTTTTATTCCCACTTAATTATTATAACAAGACCATTCTACATTCTCCATCTATTCGTAGAAAACAATTTATAATATTTTATACGTTTCACCCGGAATACCAATTCACATGTTCCGCGCGAAAAGAAATTACATCATATAGTTAAAAACTTATTTTTCTCTATGAAAAATGTTCTGACAACTATTCTTTATAAGAAATCGAACTAATTTTATAAATATCTTTCATTTTTCTCACCGCAATACTATGAAACTTTAAATAATTTACTCGATCCAATCGCGAGAAAGGTGCAACACAAACGATGTAAATTTTACCAAATTTTGTGGGCTTGCGTTCACCACGTTTGAGCCCGATACGGTTCGCATGCTTGCAGGTAAATTTTCCACGGAGTTTCACTGCGAACCAATGGTCCGCGCGGCATAATTTGTTTCTGGCCTTCTGCACAATCTGACGGATGGCTTTCTTATGAATTTTATTATTGAATGAGACCATCGATGCGAAGAAAAAATAATTTGGTCCAACGAGCAAGAGACATTTTGGCTGGAGCCCAAAGCGTAAAGTGAAAGAAATTCACCGTTTGAAAAAGGGTTGCTCCAGTGTCCAAAAATTCAATTCACCAAATTGCCCTTTAACCCTCCATTAGATTAACCGAATACATGGGACTCGCGAGGAAGGTATACATTTGTCTCAACATTCTCGAAATTGCTCGATATCCTAAATAAAACAAACATATTTTTCCAACTTTCATAAACAAAAGCAAAAAGAAAAAGAAAACAAGACTTGCCATAGCTGGGGAAATAAATTAATTCATTAATTTATTTACAGTTTCGATAATCACGGATTACAAAATGTTGAACCAGTGTCACGTGACGAGTCCCGTGATTCAAATGATAACTGAAACAATTCCTTTATCGAGAAATACATAGACAGAACACAATTGGGGATCCTACGTGCACGCTAATAGCCGTTCTCGTTACATGAGCAGCGGGGTGGGGGGAGGGTGAGGGTTAAAGCAATCCGGCTTCTGTTCCCTAAATACGGATTATCGTGCAGGCAAAGAGCAAGGAAGTAGAGCAACTGCGGGATATCCGATTGTTAATCAAAACGAGGAAACGCGGGCGACAGATTGTCGGTGTCCGCGAGGCCCGTACAGCCGGAAATAGCGTGGCCACAAAGCAAATTGAACGTCGCGGTTAAACACGGAACCCCGCAGCAACTGACGCGCGCAAAGTGAATCGGTCGGTGCGCTTGTACCCCGGGGGATCGATGCAGGCTGCCAATTTTCGAATGGCGACGATAAACATCGGCCTGCTCGATATTCCAGCGATCAAGATCCCGCCCGCAATGATCCGCGTCCGGGACAGGAACTCATTTCGTGGGAAAGAACCGACGCGAACGCGTTGTTCCACTGAATTCGGCTCGAGCTGTCCGTTTCAGACCTCCTCCACATAATTCCCCTTGTCACGTAAAAATAGCCGCGACCCGCCCGTGCCACGCATCTAAGAATAATGCCACCGTACCCTAATTTCCACCTGATCTTTTCGGGTAAACGGGACCAATGGCCGGGATCGATGAAGTCCATTTATCTTGGAGAGGCTCGCATTCACCGAGATTTTTCGGATATTTCTCGCAGACGTGACCGTAATGCCGGCGCGCGCCCATTGACGGGAAATATATGAATCGTTAATTGGAGAAAATGCGAACGATTCGGAACCTGATATTGATCGTTAGACGGACTGTTATAACGACTCTATTGTCTCTGCCTCAGCTGTTACGCTCGGTGGGATGCACAGGTGGCGTTCGCTTTAAGAAAATTCCTGTGTACGACGCTGTCTAAAAATAATTTAGACTGCGTACATGTATCTTCTGTGGCAGTGAATGTACAGTCTTATTAAACGATTTTCTGTACATTTATTTTTCCGACATTCACATAAGGTACTTTAGAGATCTTTTAATGGCATGTAAAAATTAATTCATAATTTTCTCGGGGAATTTGAAAAAATAACGTCGAGTCTGAACATACTGAGGGCCGAATTTTTAGTAAGTCGAGGCATCCAATGAGATAACAGAGAGTTCAGCATTTTAAAACTAAACTCCAAGTTCAGTCGGGATTGATATAACTAGAATAATAAGAAGATTACAAAAAAATGAAAATTTTGTACGGATTTTAGTTATAATAAGTATATAAATGAATAAAGAAAAACTACTTTTGTTATTCTATAAATATTAAATCAACCGAATTTTCAAATAATCATTTCTTTACCATTGCAAATATACTTTACTGTTTAATCAGCCTTATCGGTTTTTTGACATTGTTTTATAGTAAGTTCACAAACATCAAAGTTCGGAGTTCCGATTGATTCTAACTACTAATATTTGTTACCTACGTCGGATAATCTTTCAAAAATCATGTTGAAATGCTTTGGGTATTAGGAATGAAAAAGAAAGAATCACTACTACAGGGCGTAGTTCCAAATTAGGCAACACCTACTGACCCCGTAACTTCGTCTTTCTACATCGACCACGCAGGACGCTGCATGGAGATCCCCTGTTCAAGGATCTTTGACCAGGAACTAGCATTGTCTTCCATTTTGTGTTTAGTCCAAACTTTAACCCCACGTCAATTGCCACTGAATAAAGCTACTATTCACTGCTCTGTTTTTATTAAACAGAATCATAATCTTCCAACCGTACTCAAGCGCTTTCACCAATTTTAGGTGTGTCAAATACAGTGCTTATTCGACATATGTTCAAAATACCATTCTTTGATCCACGCCAAACATAGAAAAGGTGCATGATCTCGCACGGGGTATACCCCGTGGCAGTTCTGGAACTTTTATCGGCTAGGAATTTGGGACATATTGGAAATATCTCCAAAATGGCAATACGGAAACCAATGTATTAACTGTAATTATTTTTCCACATTTTGAAAAGAAGTTTCGGGAACAATAATTGTAAACTAGAATTATCCGCAGATTTCTATTTCCAACAATAGAATGGTCCCAAACACACGGATGTATCATGAAATCGCGGTTGCGGTATGGCGCACCGCACCGATGAAACAGTCCATCGGTGAGCCCGGACATTAATTCGATTTAAAATTTATAGGTTGAAATAGGAAGACAGCTAAATAAATAAATCACGTTAACATGTTACAAATTACTCAACATATGTGCGAAGAAATAATTTCGGTCGTTACAGAAATGTAACTGCAGATTGTCGACTAATAATAATCTAATTTAATTGTGTTAAAGGAAATACATTGAAATACTAATCGTTAAATTATTGTATTTATTAATTTGACTGATACAGTCCTGAAATTTTTTGCTTTACTATATCATATTGTTTAAATACTTCCGATTTGAATATAGGCGATAAATTGAAAGCAGGTTTTAAAGTGTTCACCCTCGTTTAACCATTTATTTATCGCTTTTATCTAGTTACTAAAACATGAATAGTATGTGTTATAAAGAATATCATAAAGACATTATGGGATTCTTAATAAACAATAATGGATGACGACGAAATTTAAAATATTTCAATTACTATAGTAGTGTAAACAATCAATCATTTCTATTAAAAAATGGTACAAACTATTTCCTTTTCACGAAGAGCACACATACTAATCTCAAAATACTTGCTAGTATTTTTAAGCCAATGCAAGTGAACAATTTCAGACAACAGTAGTCTAAAAAGCAAAAAGCGGGTTAACTTTGAAAGAAAAGACCAAAACTATTAATCAAATTTTCTTTGTTAAACTTCGTTTCACCCTTCATCTACTTGCAACTGTTCAACCCTTTGGCCACATAATCTTATAACGTTCTCAATGCATATGGCTTCAAAGTCAGTAGATGAAGGGATCTGATTTCTCGGTGGACAGGTTTCCCATAGTGGTTTTAAACGAAATCTGCAAATCGGTTCTTCGACCACATTACCCACAACGCTAACCGTTGTAAAGCGAGTGGCACTTCAGTTTTCCACCATTGTGTGCGCTGTTTACCATCCTCTCTGTCCTCTTATCGGAAGAGGTAAAAAGGATAGTGGCCACGCAATCGATGCAACCTTAATCGGCTGAAACGGTTTACACAATTATCCTTAACCGGATAATAAAAGTGAGAGTGTCGACGCTTCGTTATGTCATGTCGCCGGGGTTCATTGATTATTTAGAATCTAGTTAATCATCGGATGAGATCGGGGGGTAAGTATAGTTATCCCGTAGATGCAGGATTCTCGCGAGCTGCCGCCACCTAGCGCAGGATCTTGGAACATTTTTCACCGTGCGTACAAAACCGCGGGACTTTAAAATGCACCGTTGGGGGTTGTTTCATCCCTTATTTAAGTGAAAACAAAACTGCTAATCTTTATGCGTCTATTAAATTGATAACAAAGATTTTCCTTTTCCCAAATGAGAATC
Source organism: Halictus rubicundus (assembly GCF_050948215.1). Taxonomy (NCBI): domain Eukaryota; kingdom Metazoa; phylum Arthropoda; class Insecta; order Hymenoptera; family Halictidae; genus Halictus; species Halictus rubicundus. The sequence continues at coordinate 4,753,809 of NC_135154.1, forward strand.
CATCAATTTTCTATTCTAGAAGCTACAAAATATTTGATTTCTTCATGGTTGGAACACGATTTAATATATCTGTTCAAAATATGAAATTATAAATACTCTTCAACTGTAGACGAGACTGAGCGTTTTCATTCGTCTCTCGTGATTGGCTCGAATCTCCTTTGAACTGTCGTTATTGAACCTGATAACCAATTATTGGTAGACATCACAGAATATTTTGAAGTTCTTTAGTGCTAATATTCTCAGAGTGAACGATATTATAAAGGATCCTTTGTGTTGCGAGTCTATAAGCGTTTCTTTGAAGGCGGCATTCTTAATTAATTCTAATCAATTGAGATATAATTCACGTTCTATTTCGTAACTATGCACAAGTTTGGTTACGTGTACAACCCTAAATATTGCATTTTAATACTTATTAAATGCTATTTTAAGAATATAACATACGTGGTATAAATGTAAGTTATAAGACAACAATTATATCTTATTCTTCAAATATATAATTATGGTTAGACAGCGGATCTTTATAGAAAATGAAAATCTTCTACCTGAATTGCGACAAACTGGAGTGAAATAAAAATTTATCTTCATTCTTAATACGTTTAATAGCTTGAAAATAATACAGCAGTATTTTTAAATTCCTCTAACGATTTTACTGTTTTAAATTACACCTATTCATTTTTGTCATAAATACATGAAATCCGCTGTCTAATTATGGTATTTCACTTTATACATTTAATCATATTTTTAGATCACGATAATTTAATAGATATACTTGTTATAGTTCTAACATATCTCGGAAAATAAATTTTATCTTTTCAGTTTTAATCGCACGAATGAAATTACTTTGATTTTATTCAATTCTTTAGAGGTTGTAGTTTCGCGAAAACGCGTGAATAGTTAATACGCTCAGACATTGCGACATTGAACGAACGAATTAAACAGAATAAGGGGACGTATTAATAGAAGTGTCGCTTTTAAGGTGTAAAAGAAATAATACGGGTCGACGGGCGCACGAACCGGTAGAATTTCCTCCGAGGTGCAGTTTCTAAGACGCGTGCCATGTAAATTCCACAATACGTAAAGTAAGCACTCGCGGGATCTTGACTTCCCATGGAAACCGCAAAAGGTAACAACGAGTGCAACGCGGGGCTATTTTAGTTACGCTTAAGCGCGGATGTTCACCGAGAAATTCCCCGCAAAATTCTCACCGATGTCGGGTGGTAGTCTGGCAGAGACAGAAACTCAATATACGTTCCAGAAGCTGAGAAGAAACGGATGTAACCGTAACCGGAGAACACCTACGTTCCTACTGTTCTCCTAATACATTCTGGTCCCTGTTAATATAAATGGTGAAAACATAGTGGGTTTGATGACGAATCTAGCGGGATCAAAAATCCAATAATCAACAAACAGTTGCACTACAATATCTCGAAAACCTCTATAAGACAATTTTGTTTATTCCTTCCCACTATAAGTCGAAACAAAACGTACATTAACTCCAATTATTTACCACATGTCCAGACGCAGTATCATGCACGCTGTTCCAAAAATATAATTCCTCGAAAGAGGCGATTCCTGAGGTAATTTGAAATATCTTTTTCCTTTGCGACAATGTTCTCCGCGGCTTCGTTCAGGAGTTATTCACGAAAAACACGGACCAATCACGGCGCGGGAACAACGGACGGATCCCGACTCGGCCAATGTCAATTCCACCCTCAACGGGAGTCACTGTAGCCGTGTTCCGATTGGTTCGCGTTTTTCGTTAATAATTCCTTAACAAAGCCATGGAGAACATTTTCGCAAAGGAAAAAGTTACTTCAAATGACCTCGGGAATCACCCCTTTCAAGGAAGTACATTTTTGACAACATGTATAGGGAACGTGCGTGAACTATAGACAAAACTGCAAATCGTGTTCGTAGCAACGCATGCAGTTATTTTTTGGTACAATTAGCAGGAAAAATAGCAGTCGTTCTTGGGAGATTGCAAAAAATTTGTTAAAAATATGGAAAAAATAATAAAATTTGGTTCAATCGGTCAATATAGTTTGAAGGTTACAGGGCATCCATTAAACCGAATGGTCAGAAATTATTTATTGCTAGCTACGTTTTAAGTGTCGTTAAATGTAAATATCTCGACGACAGGAGTTCAATCACTGTTGTGGCTTAAACGAGGACATTTTTGGCTTTGATTTCTTTGACGTCGAATGCACACATTTGTATCACTTATTTTTGCCACAGAATTAGAGCACACTTTGATGCACCCATATTCCGCGGTTAATATTTAGAGACTGTAGATTTTATGTATTTCTGGCAAACGTGAATAGCTGCAATGTTGTAACGACAGAATGAAATCAATATATTCCTTTCGACTTGCTAGAATGATTAAAGAAACGAATCTTAAGTCGTTTCTGTTTCTTATAAGAGATATGCAAAAATTTTATTATGTATCTAATAATCATAGTGATTTTTGAAAAATGTATCTCTGAAAGTACCTTAAGCTGTTGAAATATGTTCGAATAAATCATAACCACAAAGATGACTTTTGTCCTTAAATCTCATTGGCTCGACGTACGGTGTACCGCGAAGATTTATGTGTCTCCTGCGACCCTTTCGTCGTGTCTGGAATTAATTTTGATTTAAGCTCTATATTGTCCAGGACCACTTCCTTACCCGGTGTCATCGACAAACTACCAATTAAGCTACAAATAAAACGAATTGTACGGTGATTTTTTAACATCCTTTCCATGTATCTTGTTGTAACCGCTGCTCAATGGAAAAAATCATACAAGAATTTTTTGTGCAATTGTCTTTTTTTTTTTTTATTAAGCTATAAAACCCCACGTGGGATTATAAGCAGCATGCACATGGCTGTGCATGCTAACATTACATTACATAGGTGGCTTATAAACTAGGATTGAGACAATATAATGAACATTTTCGAATACAATATTAACACTAAAGATATAAACAGTGAGATTTAAGAAATGAATGTATGAAAAATAGAGGACAAAGAAAGGGTCCGCACAAAAAGGAGTCTATTGTATAGGGTGGAAAGAAACCCTTAAAGGAGGGTATAAAGGTTAAGGACAGGTAATTGTAAATATGTATTGTTTTGTTACAATGAGGTTGAAACATTATTGGTGGCAATCCTCGGGAGAGTACATAAATATTTGCACACTTTTACACTTTAACAACATTTTAATGTGAAGGGGTAATTAATTCGAGGTCTAACTTTCTACGATTTTTTTATTAAACTTTTTGTATTACCTGAACTATATTGCCATAATATGTGGTTTCAATTTTAAATATTATTATAGGTTTGTAATTATTTGTATTCTTACTGTAGGTGACGAAAGATTGCAATGGCTGCCCACAGACCATGATAACAATATAATAATGATTTATTTACGTTTTGGTACACCAGGGTGCCATATTTTTCTGATGTTGGAAGTATATTTCATCCTTTGGTGACCCTTGTTTCTTTATAAACACACTTGTTTGGGTTTTAATGGGTTTTTGATAAAAAAGTACATAGGTAATAATCAATGAAAGGCAATATCGGTTCGAATTGATCTTCGTTAGCCGCTGTTGCTGCCACTTTGTTCTCGACTGCATTAACATGAATTACAATATGTGATGAGCTTCCACAACAGGATAATTAACAAGCGTTTTTTACCTCATTCTTCGCTTTATGGAAGTGCATATATAGTACCGGACAAAGGTATTTGAACTCAAACATTTTTCCGTTTGTTCATTGCCCTTTTGGTCGTACGAATGTTTTATTTCCCGGAAAGTTTGCATTTAGTCGCGCGCTAATTATGGAAATTACAAATGGGAGAATTGCGTATTACAGAAAATAAAACGGAAGTTTTTCTATAGATATATAAATGGACAAAATTATTCATGTGCTGTATTTCATTGTATTGTTATATTATACCAATGCCAACACGGTTGTACTTATAACTAGACTGACAATCCCGTAACAATTTTCATAGGTTATAAATAATTGTACCAGTGATATTAAATTCATCCGACGTTTCTTCTATTTTGTCACAAAATTTGTGTGCTTCACCTATATCTGTCATAAATGCATAAAATCCTTAGTCTATTTTTAACTCGTGTAAACCTTATGTAAACATTTTATTATTCTACATTTTCAACTTATTTTTGTTTATGTAGAATCATTTGCTTTCCTGATGTACTACCAGTTACCGATCACCCTTTATATTATCCCCCCTCCCCCTATATGTTAATTAATTCTTATAATCAAAATTGTATCGCATATAGAAATTCTACATCGAAGTGTACGTGTCTGGAAACATTTAGCCGTATAGTACTGTAACTTCTGGAGCCATTGGTGACACGTGCGCTGTATTTGCGTAGTTAACTCGTGCGACACGTATAATTGTCGCGCAGTTAACCAACTTGTGGTCACGGTCGAACGCGATGCTCAAAATTCCCCTGCGATCAATCTAAGTCCGATCTAATTTCCAGGATGTCACTGCTCTCTGTCAAGGGGGGTTCCTTGATCGCGAACGAAGACGAAGTACGTCGAGCAAATACGTGTTAGAGAAACCGTGAACGGTCTGATGTTGAAAGTTGCTGGCACCCTGGATTCTTGCTGCCATCGTGAATTCGAACTTTAAAATCAAAATTAAAGTTTTCTAATTAAAGTCGGATGAATCTACTTAACCGAACAAGTCAAATGACGGTGTAGATTAAGTTATTCCATGCGAAAAGAACGGAAAATATTACGTCCTTCACTGTTGCGAAATATGCTGAACTCGGTAATTCTTATATTCCTGATATTGACATTCGTCACTGATATTATGTACATATATTTAACATAATATCACCCTGCAGCAGTATTCCTTAAACTCTATCTAAACTTCGAATGAATTGTAATTGTGCTGATTTCTCGATCAATGAATATCATCGATTGTATTTAATAAAAATATATGCACTAGAAGTTGTACTTTAAATTCGGACATTATATATACACCAGGGTTGGGAAAAATACTATTCGAAAAAATAAAAATATTTTCCTACAGTATTTCCTAAATTTTACGTAAGAAAAGATCCGTCGTTAAAATCCGTCTTGGTCTTGATCCGACGGGTTTTAAGTCTGTGACTAAACTTGTCACATTTATTGCAAAGAATTAATTTCGCAGAGAATCAGGACAAAACATAGCTCAATTTGTAACTGGAGATATTTTCTAGCGTGCACTGCTCTCAATTTCATCCACAAAAATCATCCAATGGCATAAAAATGCTTGGATTCCACGGAATGCACATCGTCAATTTTTGGCCTACTTCTAACACTTATATTACCAAATATCTGCATATTCTCGTCAGCTCATGACCAGCGCGTGCTAGATTGAACCTTCCTCTTTCGAATGAGCCCTTTCCGAGCGAAAAATATTATCACATAAGAACGAAAAGTTCAGGCACGTAAAACCATTTTTCGCCAATTTTTGTCGGTAACATGGTCACTCTACCTTATCGCGAATCTACGGAGTCTTGGCTCTTGGTCAGATTGGAGCAGAGATTGTACTCTGAAGTAGAGTCAAATTAACTGATAAACTAAATTACCATGGAATTAATACAATATAAATACCAGACGTTTAAACAAATGGGCGAGACCAAGAATTAATTTTATCTTTCTTTGTTATTAAGATAATACTTTTGAAGAACATATTCATGAGTTTTTGATTGCCGGACACGCCAGTTTTATTTTCAATTGTAAGAATCACTGATTGCACTTAGCAATATTAACGCAAACGCGTCTATCGTGCTGATGTAACCCAAGTCTTCAAAAAGGAAATCGTTTTTGCGAAGAAGTTGGCAAAAGAATTTTTATTGACACTAAACTTATACGCAGGATGCGCTCATATACTATATACAGTGTTTACTCGATACATGACCAAAACACGGGTCTAGCCAGGGACATATATCGACCAGGAGATATTATTCTTTGAGCTACGCCGAACGTAGAAAAGGACAGCGAAGCTTCTTGGCCCTCACGGGGTATACCCCGCGGCAGTGCGGATGATTCTGGGACTTTTATCGGCTAGATAGTTCGGACATATATTGAGAAAATAAAATTGTTGTCATGGTTGCACAAATTCCGCAGTCTACTACTGCTAGAGGAAGATCGAAAGAAACACCGGACAAGGTAAATTTGCGAGAACGATTTTCCGGGCTATCTTACCGCTACCATTGCGTGCTCTTTCGAGCAGAAACATACTCTCGGAGGCCGACTCGCCGTTGTCAAGAAATTTGTGAAGCCGTTCGACAGATGACTGCTCACCTTGTAGCCTCTTATCAAGCCTCGATATCACGGGCATTACGCACGGCCGATCGGGCAACGACTATTGCGAACGGGGGAGATATACTGATTGAGGAATGCTGTTTCAACAAGCTTCCCCTCGTGGAGGAATGTTCGTTCTAACTGGTGAACGACTCGCAGTCAATAGCCTTGTATCGGTGCTCGGCTCGGGATCTTCTTCAGAAAAGGAGAAAAGTTTATCCATTCAAGCAGGGTCCGCCCTTATCGCCCTGTCATTCAGCAATCTCTTCCCCCTCCCCCCGCCACCAAAAAAAAAGAAAATGCTATAAATCCCTGTGCTTATCGGTCGCTTGCCACTATCTGGAATTTGCCTTTACCGTCAGAGAGAAGAATAACTGAACGGACAGGAAAAAGATCTGCACGCAAAATGGGACGGTAACCACAGAAAAAGGAAGACAATGGAATATGAAGCAGACCGCGCAGAGAGACTGCGAAGAGAAAGAAAAGTGGGCGAATAAAAAGGGCACTGCAAAAATGAGGCGGTGTGGCGGGAGAAGAATAGAAAAACGGAGCGTGAAACGTAGGGGGTTGGAGAATCCACACAGGCAGACAAAAGCGTTGCACTGCATTGCTGTGGGGTGGCGACGACTGATCTTTAAATCCCGGACAACAGGGCTGGATACAGGGTCAAGTCCGTTGTATTCTTGCCATGGAATCGGAGGTAAGTTCACCCAGAATTCACGAAGAAGACAAAGACGATTGAAAATTCTCCTAAAAGTCCGCGTCCTTCGAAGTCTTATCCCTGAAAGAATTGACATGTAAGAGCCATCGATTCTGTCAGTGGAGAAATGTTAGAAATATTCTTTCTCTTGACTACAGTGCTCAAAAGTAATGCTTGTCGTTGTTTATGTCTCGTATAATTTGTGTCAAAAAGTCACGGTTAGTTTTGCAACATATGCAATGTTGTTATGTCATAACTAGACTGCAGATTCTTATGACAAAATAAAAATTGTCTAGGGTAAGGGACCCAATTACTGTGGACCAATTATTGTGCCTATATTAATTATACTTATTTTTAAAGCATAATAAATATTAGAAAAGAGAGATTAACTGATTCTAATGAAAACATTTAATGTCTCTTTTTTAATATTTATTAGCTTTGAAGATAAGTATAATTAATATAGGCACAGTAATTGGTACCCCCACAGTTATCGGGTCCATTACCCTGCCCTATATTAATAACAAGGCACATAAGCTATGGAAATATCCCCTTCTTTAATCATTTTAATCAGATGAAAATAATACAACAGCATTTCTAAATTCTTTAAATTTTTTCTCTATTTCGCATTTGATTTACTTTATTAATAGAGTGGAGAACTATCGTTGACTATAACTAGCTTTTTTCAGTGAGTCGAAACTAAATCGTGAAAATGACAACATATTTGCAATCGCAAGGATGTACGTTGCCCAATATGTATTTCTCATAAAATATATAGAAAATAAGCGAATTTGTGCGCAAATCATTTGATCAGTCGCTAAGTCTTCTAAAACTAAATATTGCATTTCGATTGTTCATATTTTCAACTTATCACAACGAAATAATAAATAATTATGAATCGACTATATATTACAAATACTTTGTTTTATTTTGTTCTTGATATTGATTAATGTAAACTGAGAGATAAAATGGTCGGTCCCTCACATGTTTTTTTTTTATTAGAATTTAAAAATGTATTATAGTTAATAAGTTACCTTGGGTTCACGGTATGATGTATCCAGCGGCTCAGTCAATTAATCTTCCGAGCTAAGTAATTTATTTACTTGGCTGTGTTCGAACATCTGCATTCATCTTCATCCATCCCCGATCCATTTTGTTCTCACTTAATCAGTGTCTTCTGACTTAAAAAATTAATCCTTTGAAAGTAAGACGCAATTAAGACGGCTTTGCCCGGATCGGTTAATTTAAATTCGAAATTATCGTATCTTGTGGCATCGATCTTTATCAACGATCTGGCAATTGAATTCAACATGTTATGATTACCGAGTAACGCCTTTGCCTTTGAAGTATTTATATTTTTGTAATATCTATTTTGTGCCAGATTAATGTCACAAGAAAGTTAATCATACGCGAATCACATAATTCGCAAAACCAGCAATCACTCCAGCGTGCCTGTACGCCGAGTCGCCAGATCATTACTTTTTTAAATGTAAATAATACAATTAAACATTTTGTATTTCATTGTTATCACGCCGCTTAGGCCTCTTCGCAATCGATAAAGACAAGCGCTATCGCGAGACCCCTGGGACTCAAACGGTTAATAACCTTTTTGAGCAGCGGAGAATGTAAACAAACATTGCACAGTTCATACACAGCTAGTCTAAGAGAAGTACTGTTTAAAACTCACGTCGCAATTTATTTAAAGACGAATTCTTGCAAAATGAATCGGAAAAAGTCGGTAACAAGTAAGCCGGAAAGAAAAGTGATAGTAAAATGGTACAAAGGAGGAATATCTATGAATGAAACTGCAAAACTTATAGATAGAAGTAAGTCCACAGTTCACTATATAATTAAAAGGTTTAATAACGAGGAAACCATTGCAAATTAACACCGCTGTAGTCGACCAAAAAAGTTAACGGAGAGGGAAGAAAGAAAAGTGATTCGAAAAATTAAAGAAGATCCCTTTACTTGTGCACCAAAATTGACGGTGATGGTGGCAATGCAGTTTAAAAAAGAAATTCATCCGGAATTATGTCGGAGATTAATAAGAAAATATGGTTTTAATGCATGCGTTCCGAGAAGAAAACCATATATCAGCAAAAGAAATCAAATATTATCTCTTAACACTAAACCTACCGAGCCTTAAAAGTGACTAATGCATGTTGTCTTATAAAAATTACAAGATTGTATATATATATATATTTATTTATTTAATCATTTCGCACGAAAGCATCTTTACAATTTTAGCAATCGTAAAATAAAAAATCTCAAAGAACAAAGAAAAATCTCAAAAGACAAAGAACACCGAATTACAATCAAAGAATTTACAGCCAACTGTGAAACATAATGGTGGCTCAGTGAGGTTGTAGGGCTGCATGGCAGCAAATGGGATTGGAAATCTCATATTCATCGATGGGATTTTAGATGAAATGAAATATTTGAAAATTCTGCAAGAAAATTTAAACGACAGCGTAAGTAAATTGGGTCTACCAGAAAATTATTGCTTCCAGCAAGACAATGATCTGAAGCATTCGGCAAAGATTGTTCAAGAATGGTTACTGTACAAGACTCAACACACATTGCCACATCCACCACAAACTCCCGACTTTAATCCTATTGAACGCTTATGGGATGAGGTGGAAAGTAAATTAAGAAATACAATGATTACATCGGAAGAAGAATTGAAACAGAAGATTGTTGAAGTATGGCAGTCTACAGACATAAATATGACGTCAAAGTTAATATTTTCCATGGAAAACCGTCTTAGAGCTGTAATAACAACAAAAGGAGGGTGAACTTCATATTACACGCTTGCTTAGTTCAATTAACGTTGCTATTAATTAATATTAAATGTACAGTTCGAATACTTTTGAGACCTACGATGTGTTATTAAGCCTAATAAAGTCTTTCTAACTCGGATATGTGCTATATGATTTCAATGAATACACGTTATCCACACATATTCACCATACACTGTCTGTGTCCTTTCAATTAGGAACGTATCATCGTTCGAATACTTTCGTGAGCCTGTGTATGTATTTTACGGTTATAATACATTATTAGAACTTCCTTTTCGGTCATAAGTTCTTAGAAGAACACGGAAAATTATATTTATTGCACGCCTATGTAATCCTCCAATGGTAATATACCGACAGCAACAAAATTGAACTTTGTTTCAGTTTATAGAAAATTAACGACAGCCATTTAGCAAATTCTGTTCTGCATCTTCATCAGAAGTCTGACTTGGTGTTGTAGTACAAGGGGGTTAAAAGCATGTAATCTAAATATTTAATTATAAAAGCATGTAATCTAAATATTTAATTATTGTACATCATACGTAAGTACAAAATTTATGCAAATTCACATAGGGAACCAATGTTACATATGGGTACTGTATATTGCTCGTTCCACGTATATGCAAACTAAACCTCTACTGGAAAAATTTCCCACCGAACAAATTAATTGTGCAACCCTTTTTGTAATTCGAAATAGAAGAAGTGGACAAGTACAGTGTTTACTTGATGTACATATAGTAAGAAGCAAAACCGAGTCCACACTATTCGAAGCAATATAACTTTTTAAAAATTAGATCAAATGACTTGAATGTTATTGAGAAGTTAGAAGGATTAGTTTATTAGACGAGGTGTAAAAATTGTTGAAAAAACCAATATCGATGAAATTTTTCAGCATGGATATAATTGATTCGAGTGAATCAAACACATTCTTTAAATTTTCAATACAGGCTCAGATAAAAAAGCTGAAAAAACCAACTTTTACTATTTCTTTTGCGATTCCGACCTATTCAAATATTTTTCATAATTTTTTTACACCTCCTCTAATAAACTAATCCTTCTAACTTCTCAATAACATTCAAGTCATTTGATCTAATTTTTAAAAAGTTATGTTGTTTCAAATAGTGTGGACTCAGTTTTGCTCCTTGCTGTACCTACTCGCGGAGTATACCCCGCGGCAGTGAGGATAGTTCTGGGATTTTTATCGGCTAGGCATTTGGGACATATATAGAGTAAACGCTATATTCAACATATTCTTCAAATTCCAACTTTCGTAACCGAAATCAGACTGGATGCGAGGAAGAAGTTCAAAAAGACGACGCTCGAGTCTAAACGATCCTCCCCCGTAAATCGATTTTCAATACAGTGGATACACCCGATGCAAAGCTATTTGCAATGGCCGTAATTCTCGTTAAAAAAGGAGTAGGTTTGATTAATTTCTCACTTTATCTATCGGGTGGCACCGAAATACCATCAGTCCCGCGGCGTTCACAACGATTCCATCAGAGCCAGGGTCATCTGACGAGGAAGTCTTTGGTCTGATCACAATGCTAATGGTCAAGGCCGAGTCCGCCTCGGTAAATCGAGGACTAGCGATGACACTGTGACTGATCGAACCGGGGATTACACTTGGGCCGTTCTCTCCATCAATCTTCTTGAGCACAGTGATTCGAAATCGTAAAAACCCGAACTCTATTCAAATTTCCTCCCTGTTTTGCGGAATGTATGAAGTTTTACTTACAGACTCTTAAATGTATATGTATCGTGTTACGGTACACATAAACCTTGCTATAAGTCACCTCTTTGTTGGAAAAATGTTTAAGTCGCGAAAAATGCTTTAGAACGATCACATTACTTCAATATAACGTTGAATAGTATCCTTTCAATTACATCTGCATCTAAAAATATCAAAATTGTTAAAGCCCCTGCAACAAATTGCCCTTTTGCGAATCACAATGTTCCGCCTTTCTCGACGCTTTAAATATGTTTACATAATTCGGAATTCGCTCGGAGTCACATTGAATTGTGCACTAGAGAGTATTCGTTCATTACTTGAAGTAGATGTATACAATTTATTGATTATTATTTTCATTTGATAATAATAACTATTACTATACTTTCGCACGAATTCGTTAATTTGGAGTATCAAGTATATATTTTACAGGGAAAAGAATCAAAAAAGCTTTTAAAGCTTGTAATGCTTCTTTAAATGGGCACTCTGTGCAAATAATCATGGGAGTCGATGTAATTAAGACATCTATGAACTTAGTCCGGATTTTTACGATTTTCGACCACCGCACCGTGGAGTCGATTGTGCGCAGATGAAGAAAGTCAGTTGTGGGTCACCAGGTATATGAGGCCCCGATGGTCGTTCGTTGTCGTCCAATAAAAGAGAGGAAAATCAGGCCGTGACGTTAATGGCGCTTTTCAACCCTTGCCCCCCCCCCAGCCAAGCCGCCACTAACTCTAGACTGTACCGCTATCACTCTCCTTCCGCGTTACGATTTCTGATAATCGATTTCCGACCGAGGCTCTGGCTAGAGATCAGCCACGTTCTCGAGGTACCATTTTTTCCTCCTCAGACGCTCCGCCATAAAGTGCACCGATCCCCGATGTTTTTATTCCTATAGGATCGCTCGATCGCGGCATTATTTCGTTTAACAACGTCCCCGTCCGCCGTAAAAGCGGGGTAAATGAACCCGAAATTGTTTGACGATACGTAAAAAATGTCGCGATAGTGGGCTTTGCCTTTTCATTATCGATTCTCGTATGTTTTTCGTCCTCACCGAGAGGCGAGTTCCGTACTTCGATCATTGCCCTTTCGATGGAAACAGACGTGGGGGGGGGGGGGGGGGGTAGGCTAACAATAATGGTCACTCACAGTGAAAATCGTACATATTGTACCGACGGATATTTTACGACTAAGTTTAGGGTACACAGTATTCTCTCCGTAACAGTCGCAGAGGTCTCTACCGTAATTGTCAACAAAATGATTTTGAGAAAAATTGAATTACCAACTTCCGGTTTAACATATTTTCATATTATAATTAGTACAATATAACAAGTTTGAATTTATTTAGCATTTTGTGGTATAAATCTAATTTGTTATGTGTAAATTATCAATTAGTTAACAAGTTGCGTGCTGTTGCTGGAAGAAGTTAATACTTTACGCATAGTAATGAATTCGTTTTTTCAAGGTTCCTTGGGTAGCCCGTTTCCAAACTGCCGCGTCAACAATGAAACGCATAAATACCGGAAGGTTATGGTGACGATTAGGGTCGATTAACGGGACATAGAAACGCGTTCGCGCGTATGCACACCGACTGACGGTAGAGGGATGAAACGGTGTCCGACGAGATTTTAACGATGCGTATAAATCCTTTTTTTACTCGGCCATAAGTTTTCGGCTATCGACGTAATGCCAGTTACGATCGATAGCTGTAACGATAAATTGGTATCGGGTATGCGTAGACGCGTACCACAAATTCGGCATTATCCTTTTTACCGGGACGCCGCGAACGATGTGATAAAGCATTAATTAATTCGCGGTATTGACCGCTCAGTCGTGAATAGTAATCCTCTATACTTATAATGGGCATGACGGGATAAAGTATTACGATAGTAACTTACCGTTCGTTAACACGACGTGCTCTAATTAGAATTAATTGTGACATTCTACCGGCGAAGGATAAGCCGATTTGTTCTATTAACGACACGTTGTACTGTATACGAATGGAATGGTTTTTTATAGAAACTGACTACCTTATCGAACATCAGATATCTACAGTGCGTTTATACAGGGTGTCCAAGTATTGATACTACAGCCGTGGATGGGCTGATTCTGCATGAGAAAATAAGTAAAAAATACGAAACAAATTTTTTGTTTGAGACTTTGTTTTCGAGAAAAATCGATTTTGAAAAGCATTTGCAAGAAGTAGAATTTGCAGAAGTAGATCATGATCAGACACGTCAGACGATTTCTATTCACTGGGCTACGTGTTCGCCGAATTTTCAAACTCGAGTTTCTCGAATACAGGGCGTCAAATGAAAAAAATTCATTCGATATTTTCAACTTATTTTCTCCTGTAGAATCACCCTCTTCACGGTTGTACCATCAATACCGTGACACCCTGTATATAACTAGTGCGCGACAATACTATAAGACAATATACAATACTATACAGATCTGTGTTACGAAAAAGAATATGTCCCTCCCACTATACAATGTTCTAGTTTACTTCATGAGAAATATTTTTCGGGAAACTTTAATTTGTAACAATAACTCTAATAAAATTTTTGAAACGCCTATTTTTAGTTGCAATAAAAATATAGGACATGAAATTTTTGTAACAAAACTGAATGCAAATACTTTATTTTTATTGTTCATTGTCACCATGTACAGCCATCTTTATACCATCTTTTTACCATCCGTATACAATTAATTTAACTTATGTTTCGTTAGCTTTATTCGGTCTATTTTATTTATTGACAGTAAGTGAAAACAGTCAACAACGATCGGACATCATTTGTAATAACATGCATTCATGGTCGTCCATACTTTCAATAATAACAAAACTCATGTAAATTGAATTTTGGTAAAAATTGTTTTGCCGTCAAGATATACAGTGTTTAATGTATATATCTTCCAAATGCCTAGCCGATAAAAGTTCCACAATTATCCCCACTGCCGCGAGGGCCACGAAGCTTCGCTGTCCTTTTTTACGTTCGGCGTGGATCAAAGAGTAGTATCTCCTGGCTGATATATGTCCCTGGCTAAAACCGTGTTTTGGAATATATCGAGTAATCCCTGTACTCCCAAAATCTAACTAAAATCGATAATAATCGTGGTCATTTCTTTCAGCCTGGTCTATAAAATAGCGGGAAATAATTTCAATCGATAGTTATTATTTGCAATGAAATAAGAATACGTAAAACAAAGTACATGTATGAATGCTGTGAAATTCTGAGGTAATTTTATAGAAAGAAAGCAAGTACTTTTCGCAGAACAAAACATGAAACCACGAGGTGTAACGACGAGGAATTGAACAATACAACAAAAAAACCTTAAACTGTTCAATTTACAATCTGAGATGGAAAAATGTCGAGACCAAAGAAGATGAACAATTCGTTTACTCTTGACTTTCGTTTTATATTCGCTTACCATAGAGAGTTATTCCTTCAATTTTCTCCCTCCTGATACCGAATGCTCTGCATAATCAAGTATACTATACTCGCCAAAATTACCATAAAGAGGTTCATGCTTCGACGAATTTCTTGACAAACGTTACCAATGTCAAGGTCCCGATGGAATTGCGTTATTATTCAGACGACAAAATGTTGAAGTAGTTAAATTAGTTTTGTGTAAAAAAAAATAGAAAACTAACATTATAACGAATCAATATTTCGCTGGAGGCTTACTGTACTTATATTGATAGTAGGGTCTGGCATAGGCACTTTATTGTGTTGTCAATAAGATAAACTGAAAATTATTATTTCATTTATAGAACATGGTGAAAATATCGTACTTTTCGACAAGACAATACTACTATTCACAAGTCGAGGCATTTGAAAACTTTGACAGGAAAGAGAATTAGAGTTTCTACAGCGACCAACCATTTCCCTCGATTTAAACCCGTTCGAGAACCTTTGGGGAATACTGGCGAGAAAAGTCTACGGCCATTGTCGACAACATAATTCGATTAACGAAGCATGGCCTTGCAAAAAAAGAGACACCTCAAAATCTGGTTTTGCCTATGGCGAACTACATTTTCCAGCTTATTCGAACAAGATGGAAGTTTCGATAACGGTTAAAGTAGAAATATGGGAAGTAACTTGCGGAAAATATAAATATTTAATTTATTTATCAAAAATTCTTTACGAAAAAAAATTATCATTGTTGTTTGTATTAATAAAAATTTTGAATTTATTTGCCTCACGCTAGTTTTATTCATAGATTGATAATTATTATTGAAATGAGAAAAGAGCAAAAATTACAGTAGCTTTGTTAAAACTTTTTTTATTATGATACTTAATGTATGATGTTTAATGTACAAAAATAAAAAATTTGAAGTGTGAGATTTGAACGATTTTGTAGTAAATTTATAGTCATTTATATTAATAAGGAACTGTAATTTGTAATATTATCGATAACATTTACTGACTGAACCTATTTGTTATTAAAATTGAAGTGCGAAGTTTTGTGCAAGAAGCAATGCCTTTTTAAAAACACATACTATCGAGATAATATAAGTTTCCCTGATTTTATTCGTATGATCTCAATATAATACTGTAGTACTTTCAACATTCACGAGTCAGTTTAATACAATAAAAACAAATTTTATGGATCTTCTTATACAAAATGTGTATCAACTTCAAAACGATTTTCTAAAAATGTGGCAAATACCAGCTCCACAATTCCTTTGCGTATTAACTCCAAAATATCAAAAAGGCAACTGTTTCCGAAATTTCAAATATTGTTAAAAGAAGACACAAGATAATATATAATTTATTAATAGAATCTACAACTTACGGGAGGTAAGGAGGTTGTAAAGGACCGTCATCATCAGAACGGGAGAAACTAATTGCTATTCGTTATTGTCTCAAATTCAACACTGACGTCATGCGAAATTGCTCGGACTGTCAAGCATCGCTGCAAATGCTCGAAATGTTCATCGTGTCCTTTGGACCTTTAAGTTTCTTCAACGATTGAAAGCGGGGCAGAATCCCCAGCTAACGAAATAATACAAAGAGCAAAGTTTAACGTTTCCAAACGAACGTATTCACTGGATGAAGAAATGGAAACGTATTTGATTCACCGACGGAAAGGAATTCAACTTGGACAGCCCAGACGGATTTTCATTCTACTACCGCGACTTTAGAAATTAAAAATTTGCGAGAACACGGCGACAAACGATAATGTAAGCACACTGGTTACATTTTGAAATGACTCAGTTTGATTTCATTATTAAAACTGAAAATGTCCCATTACGCAAGCATTCACAATGAATTTATATTTTTCAGCCTTTTTTACGTTTATGACCTTAAATGACCTTGAATGACTACATCATTGAATTTATCTCGAGAAGGGCTACAATCGTAAGAGCTCAAAAATGTGTGGCTTCATTAAAAAAAAAAAATAAGTTGACCTTCAAATACCATAAGCATCTGCACTAGAAAAAAATGATGTACACCACGTAATGGACCCCTCGAGACCAAACAGCTTTTGTCTAAAACATTTCTTCCTACCTCAACAAATGTAGAAGTTATCGTGGTCGCTTGGTTTAGGTGTCTCGCCCTGCATATACGCATTTAATCTCACAACAATACGTACATATATAAATCGAAACAAGACAGAGAAAATCTATTAAAATTCATCAAGTCTACCGACATATGCAACAAAATCTAACCAACGAAACACAAAGTCGTCGTTAATGACCAAAGTGTGTCGATGCAACGTTAATGAAGGGAGGAAGAAGGAAAGGAAGTTAACGAATACGCAGAGCGAATTACCACAGACAAATCGATATTCCAACACGACAGCAACGCTGCCATTCATCGAGCACCGTTGTTGAACAATTTTTTGAAATAGAAAACATCAGTTCCACCTTAGCTAGGCGTGTTCCCGGGATTTGAATATTATCGAATATTGTTGGGGCGGGTTGCACGAGCTGCATACAGGGTGAGACATTTAAAACATGCCATCTGAATAACTCGGTTGCTATCGATGATCGAGAAAAATTGTGTCAGACGAAACTTGCTTGGGTTTCGAGGGCGGCATAATCTCAAATTAATCATTTTTTTCTGTAGATGGACGCGTAGACGACACACGAAGGTCAACTCAAAGTAGAATATTTTCCATCGCAGTTCACCTTGAATGATCTTGAATGACCTAGCATTGTAGATTACTATGTGTATCTTAAAAGGCCCTACTAGATAGCACATAGAAAATACATCATTCCATTAAAAAAAGAAACGGACTTGACCTTCGCATGTCCTCTACGCATCCACTTACAGAAAAACTGTTAACATAAGATTAGACCACCCTCGAAACCAAGCAAGTTCCGTCCGACACATTTTTTTCTGTCGCCAATAGCAACCGAGTTATTCAGATGGCCTGTTTTAAATGCCTCACCCTGTATGCGAATGGGCAGTAGTATGATAATATTCAACAATTAAAAGAAGCAATTATGTTACCATAAGTAGTAGAACAATTTATTTCGGAATACACGTATGTAATAATCTGACACCGTGTAATCAATTTTGAAACATGCTTTAGAGCTAGTATGGTGTATAAACGTCGTCCCTGATGAGTTAAAAAATCCGCGATACTAATTAGAGTTTATTAGAGTTTATTTGCCGGATACTAAATCATACGAACAGCGTGCGCGTTTGCCCCGACGCTCGGCGTAAAACGATTTGTGATCAAAGCGGCGAAGTCAAATATGCTCGGCCAGGAAAATTCGCGTGTTTACGATGACCAAAGAAAGCTGACGAGTCCACCATTGATTTGCCGAATGAGAAGCAGAAACGGGGTCTCGAGACCATGCGACTATCGAGAGAGGAAATGTCTTCATCTGGAAAAAGCCGAACTATGGCAACGAGGACAAAAGTAACGCAATAAATCGCTGTCGCGGGCGCCCGGTTTCACGGTATGCAAAGGACGCGGCTGGAAAAACGCGAAACTGGAACGCCGGTACAGTCGAAATGAAAAGCTGCACGGCGATAAACTGAATTTACATGAAATTTCACGATACTTGATAACAAACTCCTCCCGCGGTGTTGCGTAACTTACGCGACTGATAAAAAGAATCCAGCTTCCCGTTGAATGTCATTACCAAACGTTTATATGCGATTGTAGATTTTTCGACTGGAAATTGCCAGACATTGCTCTGAAGCAGAGTCACCAGATTAGGGGAATTTACTTGAATTCAAGGGAAACAGTTACCCTCTCTCTCTCTGCCAGTAACCGTAATCGTCACGTGACATCGTGGGCACATACACGACAGGACGAAACGCGTCACGTGACCGGGTCGTGGCGGAAGAATGGGGGAATAGCGTCGTAGAAGGGGAAGGTAGAGTGGGGAGACAAGTCTTAATCTGGCGACTCCGCTCTGAAGCACTCAAACTACATATCTCATTAACACGTTGACTGCCGAACAATCACCCCTCAAGAATCCTACAAAATAAAAAGGGTTTAGGTTTGACGGTTTTAAGCACTGCAATTAATATCGGAAGAGTGGATCATTTATCTAGACTCTAGATTTAGAAAAATAATTTTCTAAATCATATCGTTATTTAATTTTTGCATAGATAAAACCGGTTTTAATGTCAGAAGGACGGATCGTTTATCTGAACAGTGTACAGAGCAGAACTTTATTTATAGTAGATTCGCGATAAGGTAGAGTAACCACCTTACCGACAAAAATAGGCGAAAAATGATTTTACGTGCCTCAACTTTTCGTCCTTGTATGAGAATATTTTTCGCTGAGAAAGGGCTCATTCGAAAGAGGAAGGTTCAATCTACCGCGCGCTGGTCATGAGCTAACGAGATTATGCAGATATTTGGTAATATAAGCGTTAGAAGTAGGCCAAAAATTGACGATGTGCATGCCGTAGAATCCAAGTATGTTTATGCTATTGGATGAGTTTTCTGGGTGAAATCGAGAGTAGCGCGCGCTAGAAAATATCTCCAGCTAAAAATTGAGCTATATTTTGTCTTGATTCTCTGCGAAATAAAGCCGAAAACTTGAGGCACGTTTCTGGCGTCAGAATTCATAATATTGATAATACAGAGCAAAAAATGTGACAAGTTTAGTCACAGACTTAAGACCCGTCGCATCAAGACCAAGACAGATCTTAAGTCAGTGCCTGAAAGCTGTGAGCGGAAATTATACAGCAGTTACCGACCTGCTGACTCTGCAAAAGTCAAGTGACTACCATTGGCTCTTAAGAACAGTGATTTCTCTATATATGTCGCCAAAGCCTGGATGATAAACGTGGCGGAATTATCCCCACTACCGCGGGGTATATCCCGTGAGGGGCCTCGAACGCTGAGGAGTGTAAACATAACACGGCTCGGGTATGTCTCCTGGACGGTACACGACGCTGGCAAGACCCATGTTGTTGACATATATCGAGAATTCACTGTAATGAAATAATTTAGAGAACCGTTTTCTAATATCTTGAAGCCACCACTACAAATATGACAAGCGACTTTGTACTTGTTTGTTTTTCGCCTTACATAATGTGTTACGTAAGTCGGTTATCTATTCGATCGATTGATAAATTGCATTACAACAACTAACACGTAAAAAGTAATTGATTATTTAATTTAAAAGGTTAGCGTTTCTATTTAGCAGCACCTACAGTAAACGCGTATTGTAGTTAAACTAAACTTCATAAATCAAGTTGATGGTTGACGTGCCATTCCATAAATACATTCTACAGGGTGTCCCCAAAAAGGTTGTATTTCCTTGAAAGGGGTGATTCCTGAGATAATTCATTTTCATTTTAGAACATTTTCGCAAAGGAATAAGTTACCTCAAATGACTTCAGTAAGCATCCCTTTCAAGGAGGTGCACCATTGTTGGAACACCCTGTGGAATGTGTTTCTATGTAGCAGCCCACAAGAATTATGGATGACAATTTCGTGGTCATTTTGGGATTTTTGGAATATTTTCTGAAGATATATTGTATGAATTTTAGTAATTTTAATTATTACTTTGTCTCTTATAGAATTAATTAAAGTTAAATTTTCGTTTTATTAAAGCACCAGACCCGCTGAAATTTTATGTAGTACATATTCCACTCAATTTGAATTGTTTAAGCGTCTTGTTTCCTACTTTTTCATACTCGTTTGCAACCGAATGTTTCGGTACGCGTTTATGAATAAATAGAAAGAATATCTAGAAATTGGAGGTTCCCCTAAGAAGTCAAGCACAGAATGGGAATCGCATTTAACTTTTCGAACCTCTGTGCTCAACAGAATTTTCGAAAGTTGTACATACTGGAAATGCGTAAATATTCACGGACTAATTATTACGAAACTAGGCTTCACTCCCATAGCGCGCGGGATGCTTCAACGCACTGTAAAGTGTACTTCTGTAGATGGTGTGTAAACTAATACTACATGTCGAATTCGGGTACAACATGCATATTCCCTGCTGTCGTTTCTAGTTCTAAAACTCGTAGAAGTTTAACGATTGGCCACACATGCACCTACTCTCGAGAGCAATTAATGGCCCTGTAACCTTAAAGTGATCCCTGCAACTAAACCGATATGTAGCCCCACACCTTTCGCAATTATCGAAATGTTTATTTTCTACTGAAACTTCTATTTGAAGAAACTCTCGATTTTACAGTACTGTAAAATGATTCCCCATCTTTCATTTATTTATTTATTAAAAAATCGCATTAACATCGGGGTCATTTGGGACCACATTTACATCTACATAATATTCATAAACGTGTTTCATAAGTTATAAGTAGACTGCGGATTATACGCATTTATGGCAAAAATGAATGAGGCGAAACAAAACGGGAGAAGAAAATTAGAAGAGTTTATAAATATTGTTATATTACTTTCAACGTATTCAAATTATTGAAAGAAGAAATACAGGCTCATTTAGTTTCCATTATTTACAATTGACTTAACCCTAGCACTCCCAAGGCTCGAACCGTCAAGCGAGTTCCCAGGGGGGGGGGGGCACCTCCTCGAATCCATACTTTTTTTCACTCATTTCTCGACAAAAATTGTTTTTTAAAAAAAGTTTTGTAATATTTAAGCGTGTGATATTTTATGAACATTTTACGTTGCATTTAGATATATTTATAAAATAGAAAATAGATATAATTCTCTTCTCTCAGAATGAATAATCAAGCAAAAAATAAAAATACTGCATCGCTCCTTGCCAATCAGTTGTGTGATGTGACTTTTAGTCCTAAAATTATTTTTGTTATTCTTTGGAGATAAAAGGAACGATGGGGGCCGCTTTGCGTCATTGCCGCTGTACTGACGCCGCGATGCGTTGTCTGGTTTTTCTTTTCTATGCACTGTAATTTTTATCCTATAGCAACGGGACTTCGGAATATTAAACTTAAATGTATAAACGACAATAAATAATTTTTTGAGAATTTTTCACCCGAGAAAAATAGTCCTAATTTAAAGTTTTTTAACCTGTGAGATCGACGACCCCCCCCCCCTCTTCTTTGAGGGTGCTAGGGTTACAACATGTTTATATTGTATAGAAATTCACTGTCTAGTAATGAGTAGGGTAAGGAACCCAATTACTGTGCCTATATTAATTATACCTATTTTTAAAGGATAATTAATATTACAAAAGAGACATATAACATATATATTAACAAATTTTACTGAATAAATTTAATATCTTTCTCAATATTCATTATGCTTTAAAAATACGTATAATTAATATAAGCATGGTAATTGGTACCCCCATAGTGATTGGGTACCTTCTCTTGTCACGTAAAAATGTAAAAATTGAAAGAGCAGATTCGGTCTCGCTGATTCAGATCCACAGTTCAACGATTAGGTTGCATGAAACATCTGTGCGAATCTTTGAAATTAGGTTTCAGGTAAAGACATTTCTAATTTAAGTAATGGAGTTACATATGTATGTCGACCCGCGGTCCTCTTCTCGTTTAATATATGTTAATCACGTTGGAAGTTCACATCTGGACCAGGAAAAGACGGTAAAGGAGTCTTAAATTCTAATTACTTTTTTATTGCAAACTCCTGGTAGAATTACAAAGAACTGAAATTCTATAATTACGAAGGTAATCCAAAAATTAATTACTACAACATTAATTATTATTTTTCATGAAATTAATTACTACAACTGAGAGAGAGAGAGAGAGAGAGAGAGAGAGAGAGAGAGAGAGAAACAAAGAGAGATAGAGTTGCAACAAACTAACAACCCCTCATTACACTCTATTTAATTTTTCATAATGCAGAAATGTATGTTTTCAGAGCTGTAGTAAATGCATAAACTTCATGATCGCTCAATGTAGTATTTTACAGTTTCTTTTACTTTCTTATGCAGTTCCTATCAATTGCAATCTACTCAAAATCTTTTTTCTTTTACATCATTTAGTTAACCAATGCTTCTAATTGTTAAGAAAAGTTATACTGTTTAAAAAAGGCGTTGGAACACATTCGTGAGCCACTGCATACAAGGGGTCCCAAATATATTGAACTTCGTTGAAAGGGGTGATTCCTGAGGTCATTCGAAGTATCTGTTTGCTTTGCCAAAATGTTCTACACGACTTCGTTAAGGAGTTATTAACGAAAAACGCGGACGAATCAGAGAGCGGCTACAGCAGACGATTTCCGAATCGGCGACAGGTACCGCTGAGCGTGGCGTTGACATTGGTCGAGCCATAATCTGTCTCCTACAGCAACGCGCTGATTGGTCCGTGTTTTTCGTTAGTAACTCCTTAAAAAAAACAAATCCCCGTAAAATATTTTCGCAAAGGAAAAAATTATTTCGAATGACCTCAAGAATTACTCCTTTCAAAGATGTGCCACACTTTTGAGACACCCTGTACATTACTGTACTAATTATTTTTGTGTAGCAGAGATAAATCTCGCACGAGCCTCCAAATACTTGAAAAAAATTGAAGCGTGTAAGGAACGTAATTTTTGTTTGTTTATTGTTAACGTGGCGACATCCGTTAGACTGAAAGTGAAACTAGATTTGTAATCTTGAGAACGAGGCTTGGTAGATTATTTTCGCATTCGAAACCTCACGAAGCTATCAGTGCCAAACGTGTTTCAAAAGCATTTTCAGATTTTCCGATTTTCGCTGTCCAGTTGACAAATGGATGCTGGTCGATTACTGCCTGATATAATGCCAGTCGTTCTCTATGTCGTGTTAATTACGTGTACAACCGAGTAGCATTTAAAATTTCACGGTGAAAAGTACAATGACGAAATTTAAAACAGGCATTATTTCAAACGGTAGTCGGCCACCATTCGTTTGTCAACTGGACGTTGAAGAATGGACAATCTGAAAACGCTCCGATATAAATGGTGTCGTGCAAAATGTGCTGACATGGACAAACAAACAAAAAGGTTTAATGGTCAAATTTATGCAAAATAAACTGTTTCACTTTTACGTTTCATGCCATACATTTCCATCTGTCAACAATCCTATCGTTATTATTCATGGAATTTTAGATAAATATGAATACGTATATACACTAAAGGAAAATTTCAAATAAAATGCGAAGCAATTAAACGTAACAGATAATTTTTATATTTGACAAAAAAATGATTTTCGCTATTAATAATTAGATTATAAATAATGCACCTCGCATACTACTGCTCGAAGTCCAGAGCTCAATCCCGTTAAGTATTAATGAGCAGAAACTGAAAAACGATTATATAAATGCAGTATAAACTCAAAAAAAGCATTAAGAAATAAAATTATGAAAGCTTGGAATAGTATTGAAAATATACCACATTTAGTGACGAGTATGCAACGATATTTGTGAAAGTAACAAATTGAGATTGTATATCCATAAATAAGAAAACAAAAAAATCAATTTAGAATATAATAACGAACAAGTTTTTAGTTGTAACAACGTTTCTGACGTCTGTAAGATGATATTGAAATGCTGGCAGATTTTCGTTAGGTCAATGTAGTATTGTCGACATAAATTTCACGTTAATTATCCGACTATAATAACTGTAGGCACAACGTTGGGTATTCGTTGGCAAATTGACATAATTTTTCGTCGGAAGTCCTATGTTGAGGATTTGTAGGCAAAACCACTAACCCTATCCCAACTTACTCCCAATCGTTGGCCACCGTTGGCCAACTATAAATGCTACTAGGGGAGGTTCTACTATAGTCGTTCCTATACTTCCGTGTCCCCACATGATCGATGCCTTGAGGAAATATATTACAAGTATCGTTGACAGTAATATATCCTTTTCAGATTTTACATGTACCGTAATGAGGCTAACTACTTACTACTGGCATAAGAACATAATGGAATTCGTAATGTAGGTATACATATCTGCGAGGCATTAGATATTTCATTCGAAATTGTTCGAATACTTTTGTGACTTGTTATAGTAAAAGTTCTCACTGTTCCCTTGGGGGGGGGGGATCTTGTGTAAATAGCCTGTTTTTGAAGAATTTTTTTTTTAAATGTAATGCGTAGATTGATTTAAAATTTGAGGTATCACTTAATAACGTTGCTATGTAAAGAAAAATATTTTTTATAAATTTTAATCGTTAATATCAATAGTGCAATGGCGGCTTGAAAATGGCATCCTGGAATTGTGCCGGCGCGGCAGCGTACAGTTCACAAAAATGATCTCAAACAAAAAAATCAAAATGGAATCGTTACTTTGATTAAAATTTGCAAAATTGTAAAAATGGCGAAATTTTGAAAAAACGGATTTTCTGTTAATAACAATGTTTTAAATAAAAAATCAAAAAATCGGGGCTCGTCGTGTTGTGGCCAATATAGAATATACAGGAATATATGCTGTATATTTATTTATAGAATATACAGGGTGAGTCACCTAACGTTTGCACCTTAAATATCTTTGTTGTCTCTAAAGATACGTAATATATGGTAAGGACAAAGTTGAATGGTACAATGGAGCTGACACGATGCAAACAAAATTTTGTTTTTATGTCATTTTTTTAGAGATATCAAGGTCACCTTGACTTTTTTAAACACCTACAATGTTAGATGGGTATAAGACATTTGCCGGCGTAGTTGCGATTCCCGACGCTACTGGCGCTGCATTCGCCATTCGGGTTCTGCCGGCATCGATTGGCTCTCTCTGTCGATCTCGAGTCACGCGGTCTCCCGACACATAACCGCATTATCTAGACACTATTTTCTATAATAAAACTATTCTAAGTGTGTGCAATAAAAGCCCAGCGTACAGTTAATTTCAACCACGATCCTAACCTCCTTTAACATACAATGATAGTCCCTTTCATTAGGAATTCAGTGACTATATTATTCGAAGGTCATTCAAGGTCAAGGACAGAAAAAACGTAATTTTTTATGGCATCGTGTCAGCCCCACTGTACCATTCAACTTTGTTCTTACCATATTTTACGTATCTTTAGAAACAACAAATATATTTGAGGTACAAACGTTAGGTGACTCACCCTGTATATATATACCAAGTTTCATAAATATCGAGTAATCAGTTTTTGAGCTACGTTGCACGGCGTGTGAAATTTTGCGTTTCGAGAAAAATGCGTTTAAAATTTGAGTAACGTGAAGAACACGTTACGCGTTTGTATATCGTGGAAAAATCTTAATTCATTTTAACTTACCGCTGTTTTTTGCTAATCTGCGATTTCAGAGCCATAGAACAGATCTTCCTCTTCCTCAAAAAGTTGTACTTCAGCCGTTTTTTCTTCTTTTCGAGAAACACGAGCCTTTCCGACAAGAGCCCGACTACGTGAGCCGCTCCGCCCAATACAACCGTTCACTTTATTTGGAAAATAACGTACAAGAACATCTCTGATCACTTTCTAACTTTTCTTATAAAAAAATATTTTTAAAAAATGCTCAAAAATTTCATTTTACACAAGTTTCCCCCCTTAAAACGGTAGTCTCGTTACCATGTATAAAAACACATGATCGATAAGCACATTTCCAACACAAAAGCATGAAGAAAATACGTCATCACTTTCGACGCCTTCATTATTCTTCGTCGCGCGAGAAAGAAAGTGGCTTGCCGGAGGTATACATGCGTTGTATTTCTGCCTCTATTCACAAAAGAACTACTTCCACCGTATAACATTCCCCCTCGATATCGTGCAGTCTTTGTCAGTGCCATTCGTTCGTGTCCTTTGAAATAAGGAGACCACCTTAGACGGTCGGTGTTATTGCTCTCTCGTGATGAACAGATTTCGTGGATCGAACGACAGAATTCTAGTCGTGGAATTCAACTCTTCGTTGACAAAGGCCTGGATAAAACGCACAAAGATCCTGCAGATCCGGGGCTATAGTTCGCGAACGAAATGTCGGGGCGCGACGCAATAAGGAGGATGCGTCCTCTAGCGTCCCACGGGGCAGAAAATTTAGAGCCCCTTCACCGGAATTTACATTTTCATAGAACTACTTTGTAAGCGAAATCGCTGTACCGCCACGCGTCTTTGCTCGAATTGACAGTTCAACGAAAACGAATCGTTAGACTCCGGATCTTCGTGCAAAATAAAAAATTTGTGCATCAATTTTAAGACACAGGACCCAAATGGAAATTTATATCTGTCGCGAATCATTTTCATATAGCGACAATAATATCTTAATACTCCCAAAGTCCCTTAATCTTTTCACTGGTTCAAATTGCGTCTACTCACTTTTGTCATAAATGCATAAAACGCAGGGTATAGTAATAATCATACAGTAGGCCTTTTGTGTTTGTTGCTTCAAGAATCCTACTTGTTAAATTCTTATTAGTAAATCGGAGAAATTTCAATGATCAAACACATGTCTGGATAGTGCACGACAAAATGATGTTTCAGTTTTAAAAAGCCTATTTATCTGTGAGTAAAGTGTCGAGAACTTTAAAACGATAATGCCTCGAAAGTGACCGCACGCGGTTTCCCTAAAACCGCCGAATTGGTCAAGAAAAGTTCAGTTTGGAACACACAGAATGGGTAATCTCGTTGTGCCATAAGGGTCGTTTTATGTTTCGATATTTACTCATAAAGTCAGCCTAAATTGTTTCCGTAAGAATAAGTTCCGTCGTAAACGGCTTTCTAAGTGAATAAAAGCTGAACGCGCAATTTCCTCCGCAGAACG
Source organism: Halictus rubicundus (assembly GCF_050948215.1). Classification (NCBI taxonomy): domain Eukaryota; kingdom Metazoa; phylum Arthropoda; class Insecta; order Hymenoptera; family Halictidae; genus Halictus; species Halictus rubicundus. The sequence goes on from NC_135154.1 coordinate 4,781,413, forward strand.
GTGAATCAACTTAAGAGCGTGTCATGGGCATCGCGGAAGGCTTATCCTGACCAAGGATACAACGAGGGAACCATATAAAAGCCATCCACGGATTACTTTCGTTTAAAGAAACGATAGAATTGCTTCCAACCGGGGCTCCGATTGCTCCATTATCCTCGGAACTCGGTAAAAACGGCCGGGACCGCGTTCCGTTTCTCTTAATTGTCATTTCTAACAATATCACTTTTAAACAACGTCTTCCGTCGGTCAGGCATCCTCCCGGTTAATTGTGCAAACGTTTTAGCATGCTGGCGCAGTCAAACGAGGCCATCGAAGACAGATTGGTTTCTCCGCTAGGAGGATTTCAACAATTCAACCTATGCACAAACGCCCCCCCTCCCCCGGAGCCCCAAACGAAACAGTCCGATAATTACGTGGAAATATCAATCTACCTTATCCTCATATACAGTACCCTATAGTTCACCCTTCTGTGCAGGTCAATAATTACTTCCTCCTAAAATAACTCGCTATTTGTGCCTGTAATTATTGAAGTGGCTCAATTGCAGGTCGCTGCATTCGTTCTTTGAAAACGCATCAGACCAAACTTACTTGATATCGAGGTGCTCGTAATCTCATGTCATTCATTTTTTTATAAGTGGGGACGTCAAGGAGATATGAAGGTCAGCTCCGTTTTTTTAAATGGAACGGTATGGTTTTTTATTTACATTCTTATAGTGTGTTTCAAAACGAATACAATGACCTATTATGAAGGTCATTCAAGGTCACTCAAGGTCAACTGCAATAGAAAATAAAGTGTCTCAAAGCACTCTTCGAACACTACGACGATTTGCTGCTTCAAGTGTTCAAAATGACGACCTTGAACACGGAAACATAATCTAAAACGTTGCAAGACTGATGATACTGTGCTGTATTGTATCTATTACAGAGCAAGCTCTTTTTATACGTTATTGCATACCGTACTCTAGTCGGTAGTCAAACTACTAATAACATTTCTGGATACAGGTAAGCATACAATGTGATTGTATGTTTATATTTATGTTCTGTGACCCTTATTAATACTTACAAGAGCGGTATGCCAACAACCAGAGAAGGCACAAAAGTATTGGAAGAGTGATTTCAGACACTTTATTTTCTATTGCAGTTGACCTTGCGTGACCTTGACTGACCTTCATAATAGGTCATTGTATTCATCTTGAAACACATTATCAGAATGTAAATAAAAAACCATACCGTCCCATTAAAAAAAACAGAGTTGATCTTCATATCTCCTTGACGTCTCCACCTGTAAAAAAATTAATGACATCAAATTACGAGCGCCTCGATATCAAGTAAGTTTGGTCTGATGTATTTTCTTGTATCTTCAAAAGCAAGCGAGTTATTCAGGTGACCTGCTTATAGTGCCCCACCCTGTATAGAGTAAACACTGTACTGTACCATTATAATATGTAATTTTTCATTAAATATCGTTCTTATAGCATGAAACTTACTTGTTTTTATATACGATTTTACAAAACATTTACACTAATGGTTTCTCAGAACCAAAAATGACTTCGACCATTTTCGAAATAAATGATTTATCTGAGAAACGATTTAATAAAAGAAACGAATTACAAACATAAGTAATATTCAATTATTTTCACAATATTGATCTTGTTCTTCGATGACGAAACATTCGACTCCTCTTTGTCCTGAAAGTTTTTAATAAATCCATCATATCCACTAATTTCAGTGCTTCTAATTATGAACTATGCTGTGGGTCTGGTTTGGCTGCACAGGGTGTCCCACTTAACTTGAGCATCTTGAATATCTCACTTATTTTTCATAATCGGGAAAAATGTCAGAGGAAATCATTATTTTGTTCGATGGGAAAAAATACTGTAATGGAATAAAAATGTTTCTCAAGATTATATTTTTCATATTTTTCAAGGTCATCAGAATTTTTTTTTAATGGAACTACATATTTTCAACATATTGAAGTTAAGACGTATCCAACCATCAATAACACTATGACCTTCGCATGACCTTAAGTCCAAGAATAAACACTAGGCAATTCATGGAAATAGTGAAAGAACTCTGAAAGAAGGAATAACGAATGAAATTTTATATTAACAAGTGCTGAAAATGATGTGAAGCAACACTATATCTTTGTAAAGAAAAATACTTACAGTTTTAAAAGTGGTACTGATTAACTAAATGTCTTGTAAATCGGGTTCAAGCTAGGTGCTGTAAGTTCAGCTTCTCTATCCTACATTTAAACATTTTTTAATTCAAAATGAAGGGTTCCAAATTTTTTAATAATTATTAAGATTGCAAAGATCCACTCATGGAAAATTATTCAATAAATCTATTTATTTGGACATATATACCACCATAAAAATCGCGAAAAATTTGAAGAAATCTGAAGAAAAATGATCACTTCTAGCGCTTGATAGATTTAGTATTACATTTGACAACCGTTCGGGAGCCAGCAGGGAAATTCTCACGAGTAGGGTAGCGATTATTCTTTGCATTGTAGCATTGTACTTATTCTTCCTTATCTACCGAGACAAGGCTCCGCTAAGCTCGACGCACTAAGTGGTAGTGGGTCGTGGACATTTAACCGAGTAAATGTCAGTGAAATTTAACCGTGGATCACGGTAATTGCCTCGTTACTAGCGTGCACTTTTGAGCGGTAGAGTACCCCCAAAAATACAACGATGTCGCTCCAAGGCCAAAGTCGATTAACAAGGTGATCGACCCTGGAGACACCTAATCTGACAGAGAATATTGTCGATATCGAAAGTTGCTTGTATGGTGTAACTTTTCTGGTAACCCGTGGGACACTTTCGGAACGACGCGTGCCTGATTCTTCGAGAAGTTTGCGACTCGTGCAGCATCCTCTGGCTGTCTGGACCACCCTCGTATACGGAGGACCCTTTTCCACACGCGTTTCACCCATCGGCAAAGAAATTTCTATGACTTCGTTCCGCTCGCTTGTCCCGGTTTTTATTTTTCCTCTTGTTCTCCCCTCTGCAAATACTCGAGGCACACGCACAGACCGAGCCGCCGCCGGTGGTTGGGATTTAAAAATTCATTGACATTTCCACATAACTCGTCAACCATATCTCATATCGGCATGAAACTTGTGGGCTGCATAACTTATAAGTAGGTTTAAAGAATAAGAAAATTACATCAACAATTATATATTTTATCAGTAAAAACTGTTCTGTACTCCTTTATTGTTATGTGATAATTAATTTATCCGCATCTACATCTAACTTTTGTCTTTGTTCTTATAAAATTTTATAGTTGACAGAAGTAAATATGACAATCAAATTGTGAGCGATGAAGATTAACTCAAAATGTTATATTTATCAGAAAAGTACGCTGAATATGTTCAGACAAAAACGAAGTGGAAATATTAACTAGAATTATCAGGGTATTACATAGAAGGGAGTTCTTTTCTCGAGAATAACGCAGTCCTTACAATGTGCAACTTTCAATATTACAACCATAATCTTTATTACATCGTGTTAATATCTTTATTGCTGACATCCGTCGGCATTTAAGAAGTAGAGTACATTCAGTAGATACAGTCTTTACGCGATATATGTCGCAAATATCTAGTCGACAAAAGTCCCAGAACTATCCCCACTGCCACGGGGCATACCCCATGAGGTGCCCCAAAGCTCGAGTGGCCTCGGTCGCCGAGGAGTGTAAACATAATACGGATCGGGTCTATCAATTACAAAACTTGATTATTTTTCATCATTTTGTTTATGAGACTTTCACCAATATTTTTGTGGAATTTTTCTAATTAAAACGATACCAAACACGATATCGTTACACAAATAAATATTATTGCAATTATATCACATTTGATAACATTTTAATCAGAAAAATTCCACAAATATATTGTAAAAGTCTCATAAAAAGTAATGCAAAATATACAAGTTTTGTAATTGGATTAGCAATGGTCTCACATCGATAGAAGCCTATTATGTTTGCACTCCTCGGCGACCGAGGCTACTCGAGCTTCACTATCCATTTCCACGTTCGGCAGTGTATCAAAGAATAGTATCTTCCAGCCGATATATGTCCCTGGCCAGACGGGATACACTGTCGCAACATTGATTTTTGTGCCGAATGTCATTAAGTTTTTCGATTCAAGAAGTATCGATGTACATAACGATTTCGCCCGGCGCCGTGCGAATCTTCGGCGCGGGGATCGATTGGATTACGACGGGGACTGTTAAACAAAGGTTCATTCTCAATAGAAGTAATCCTCGATAAAAGCAAATCGTGTAACGTGTGTTTGGAAAAAAGCCCGTGGAAAATGCTTTTCTTTTCTGCCTAGGTTCCATCCGCTGTTCAGGGACATTCGCTGGGTATTCTGGGTAGTTATTAAACTGTCCTGCTCAATGGCTTCGCCCCAGTTCGTAAAGTGTGTTTAGACGTACCCAAAAAACTTCCTCGCATTACTTCGAGGGAAACCTTTGCGAATGGACGGGACTGATAAAAAAGGAGACACTTATTCCGGATATACTGCTACGTAATAGTGGCCATTTATTTTGCTGAAACTGTGCATTAGCTTGTGTGAAAAAATTCGTTTGTATTTATGGAAAAATTAACGATACACTACGTAATCCATATTTGGGTGCGGGTTTATTTCACAAGATTCAAAAATGTTTGCTACATACATTGTGCGAAACTTCTGATCTGTGAAATTAAAGCGGATTGAGAAACTAATTAGCATTATAAATCTTAACCTCTCAGTGTTTGTATTATTAAAGAAATTGCTTTGGTTTTACCCCAATTTTTGTGGTCGCTCGGTTGGCAGTCAATGTGTTAAGCACAACGATTTTATAATAAACCTTATTTGATGGGTAATATTTATACCATTTTGTTATATATTGGGTGAGTCACTTAACTGTACCATTTCGGTAATTATTACTTTTGACCTCATGTATTTTTGTAGTTTTTCTCTCGGTATCTCTCTATAATTAACGCAATTATAGACTTACTGATAACATAGGGAAAAGCTCTAACTGTTTCTAAAAATGTAGATAAATTGATGTTAAATTGCTTGGAAAAAATCAGAACAAAAGAGTATCGGAAAAATTGAACTGAGCCAATTGAGGACCAGAGGATTCGAAATGAAACAACTAAGGGCTGAATAGCTGCATTTGTGTCTGTACAGGCACAGAAGATGAAAATTGAATCAACACAGGGTCAACGTAGAATTGGACGAATCGGAAAAAACGGTCGAGGTCAGATCGATTCGTATAGATCCGTTTTACGTTCGATATAATCGATTGAATACAAAAAGATACCGTAACAGACGATAAATCCTGACGCCATACACGTAAATAGTCGCCAAATATAATATGTTTGGTGGAAATATACGCCAAACATATTGATTTTAACCGAATGATCCAAAAAACTTGACAGAATTGACGCAGAATATTTAGACAATAAATAGTAAGAAATGTATTTATGGAACAAATATAAATACGAACTAGGTTTCATAAAGACAAAGGAAGGAATAATAAAAGACAAAAACTCTTACATACATTACAACATTCATTGCGCTGTAAACGTCGATCATACATCATACATAGCATATGTCATTGCTTATATTAATCACACACTTCAGCCAACAAAACTGGATGCAAGGAATGCTACATCCAAGGACAAATTCCCAACCCAGAAAGTCAAAAGTCATTATGTTAAACAAAAACCAAGGAGACCCTAGAGTCCCTAATAAGTTCGAATTCGAGCCCTTGGGATTATAACCTATAATTTGTCAAATCCCCTACTTCGATTTTGTCGGACTGGGTTGCCCCAATTAGTGCTCTCAATCCTTTGTTCGTTCGTTGTAGTCCCTGAACCAAGGACACAGTTAGTTTGTGTTGCTTGTTTTGAATTGACTTTGTTGGGTTACTTCACTTCAACTCCATCGCAATAATGGATTTGAAAATTACATTATCGAATAACCATAGCCACTCGCGTACTAAGGAGGTACAAAATATTCATGATTTCTAATTAATTTACGGAAAATTCATTACTATACAGGTTGCCTTTATTCTGCGTGGTGTCGAACTTTTAAAGAAAGAAAAGTCAACTTTGCGAACGGCAACAATCATCGTGTTCAATATGTTTTTACTAAATATAATAATTAGGTCGTAGATATGCGTATTCACATTCATGTCGATAATTGACAAGCACTACATTCTATTCTTTTGTTACAAACATTTGCAGTCTAACAATACTATTTTCAGTTTTTAGTTGTTCTATATCCCCCTTCAAATAAAATCTAGTTGCAAAATATTCGTATGATATTCCTCTGCAAATATTATTTTTAATTTTTTCTTGTAACATAAAATATCCAGAATAAACAACCCAATAAATTTTGTGTGTTCTGATAATCATTAGGTGATAGTTACACCTATATTTTCATACGTGAAACACTTACCTTTATCATAAACTTTCTGAACTGTTTGTGCTTTAACTATAAAAGCTATATCGTTGTTTCCTGCATTAAAAATGCGATTTCACAGCGTTACAAACATTTAGAGTGAATTGTACATTTAGTGGCGATACCCTCTAACTTGCGATGCTTCTTCAGGGTCAACTCAAGGTCATCATATTATAACTAAAAGAAACTCTCTCAGTTAGATACCTCGGAAAAGATGAGATATAAAGAAATGAGATTACACTCGTTCGACGTGTCCCATAAAAAATACTACATAATACATTAAAAAAGTTTTTTGATACAGCCAATATATACCGAGTTATTTTATATTCTTACTGACTCACCCTGTATATGCGCATGAACAACCGTCTTATTGGACCGAGTTTCACCAAGTTATTAATTAGTCTGCAATCGTTCTCTTGCAATATTAAAGAAGTTCTGGAACAAGGAGACAACGCGCATTGAGCGCACTCTTTATAAGCATGAAGAGCGTAGGAAATGAGTGCGCCGGACGAATTGTCTTTCGACTGGGAGAGATTGAGTTTCAGGACAGAAAAAGTCCGTATAAACCAGCATTCGTCGATATTCTTCCGTCCGGTTTCTTTCTTCTTTTTGTTTTTTGTAAAGGCATTGATACCGGCTGGAAGTACCACCCCTATTTTCTTAGGGTAGCATGAAAGTCCCCTGTGAGCTGTTCCAGGCCGTCGTAGCCTGAGGGGGCGAGATTCGAAACGTGAGACTACAAACAACTCCCCGGAGAGATCTCCGAGTACTTACAAGGTCAATTTTTGTCGTTAAAACTTCTAGCAGCCTACTATAGCCTGCTTTGAACATTCCGTTCGTCTAATTCTGCCCCCCCCCCTCTCTATAACTTTTCCACGTGAATTTCTCTGACGCATAACATTCTGCGACTTCCGCCTCTTTTCTTGCAAGAGCGGAATTTGAAATTTCAACCTGGACGTCGATATGGCGGGTGGAATATTGATCCGTTTCCTTATTTTGTTTGATCTTGTTCTACCAAAGACTGCTGAAGTCGGTCAAGTCTTTGTAGAAAGCTTTTACCCATATAGTGGGTGATCACATTATTATGAACTAAATCAAATTATTATTATTATTAGATGGAAAAATTGCACAAAGGTTATGAATATTATTGGATTACAATAATGTAAAATATTGTATATTTCTAAATACATTACTCCTTATAGTAATGATCAAAATGAAGTATCACTATTGTTAAACTATTACGATTGCTATTGTTTCTTGTACTTTGACACAAAAGTATCTCCAAGCGACTGGAATAATTGAAACAGTAAAAGAAGATATAGGTTTCATACACAATACCTAATACAATTCATAGTACCTTTGAAACAGTACTTTATCTTTAACTGCTTGAATTTTTATACTCAAAATTCCCTCTTTATTGCAGCAGCTTTTCCACTCGCAAATAATATAAAATCGTATGTTATTGAAAACATAACAATATTTTCTGTAATGAAAGAGGTATTGTTAATCTCATTTGTTACCAAACTTCAAATAATCAGCTTCTTTTCAGTGTTCATATTAATTTTATCACTCTGTGAGAATCTGTAGCGTGGTAGAAATTGTCGTGGATGCTCGCAGTTGAATTTCTTTTTCGAAAAGGTCGTTTATTTTCAGGTGTCCAAATAAACCTTACGAAAAAGCCTAAATCTTCAGTGACCAAATTCATTTTCATATAAAAATTATTCTCTCGCGCATTGTTACATCCCATTGGCGAGTTTGCAGAACCTCCTATCATTGGCTATTGTATTTCTCTCATTTACACAATTAAGCTGTACTCGTAGAGATATAACATTCTATTCGACAAACAAAGAGGATTTTTACAAAAGGAGTGCACATGAAATACATTGTCCGACTGTCGAATTGTTCGCATTCACAAAACTTTAAAAAATATCGATCGTATGAAAAGGGTTAATTAAACTTAACGGAGTTCCATTTTATTGTTGATTTATTGAATAGAACGTTGCATGAAAATAGTTTCGCTCAGTTTCACATTTTTTTAAATTGGTCGACGAGAGTGTAGACTTTTATGAAATTCATAACTCGACATTTTCTGTCTGTCTTGTCCTATATTTCTGTCATATAATTCAGAAATTTTCTTTTTGTAACTTCTATAATTTTGCAAATAATCAAGACTTCTTCGGGAAATACTTTTGTTTCGGGAAATACTACCCTGTAGAATGAAAAATGTATTACGTATTCATTTTACCAATCACGACAGGAATCGATCAATATTGGCCGTGTCAAGTGAATCAGCTTCTCAGCTTTCTAGGCGATAGTAGCTGAAACAGCAACTGGCGCCTCACAGTCGAGACGAACGCTTATTACATTAACATAAGGATGGTTCTTGCGCAGGAATGCGACAGAGGAAGTCAGGATTAGTTCCTTCCTCAGCATTGTCGAGGCTTCCCTGCTCAGCTCTCCTCTATCTGTAATTTAGTGTATCTGTAACACTGTTTTATTATATTGATTCTCATGGTACCATAGGGTTTGACGGTAGCAGATGGAATTATTTCCTTTCACATTCTCCACTAGCTGATCAAACATTCCTCCCGTATTTCAAATATATTTTCGCAGCTCGATATAAATGAAAATGCAAATTGAAATTTGTTTGAATGCATTTCTTAAGAATTTTAGATTTTACTGGAGCGTACTTTTGTATTCTCTACTAATTAAAATATTAAGCCTATTGTGATGAGCTGTATTCGTTTGAATCGTTTTTATCAACTTGTGTGCAACTGTTGGAACTGTTAATATATTTTTTAATATTTGTACCTAAGTATGTATATGTTTCATTATTCGTAATATCCTTTATCAGAATATTTATAGAAGAACTATGAAATTATAACTGTCAAGAATGCTGTGATTCGTTATTTTTGAAAAGTATCAACTTTAAATTAGTTCAAAAGATACATACTCATCAAAATATTCGATAAAATTAAACTTTAGGTAATTATGCAGAAAAGGGGACGCCTCTCCGATTTTGATGACATTGAAATATGTGTCAAGATCATTTTTAAGCTGCACTTTCCTTTCAAATGAAATAATGCAACAACACTTCCCGCAAATGCTGTTTTGCGACACGAAATTCGACATTTTCCATGTAATGAAAACACTTGCTTAAAGTTTGTTTATATTGCCTACTATCAGATGCATGCTACACCTCATCAAATTATGTACAAGTATGATCAGTTCCAATATCTATTAGTAAGTGGCAGAAACTTATTCGAATACCTAATATTTCAACCAGGTTGGAAATACTTCACCGAAAAACAGTGCAAAAGTCATACAACTCGGAAAAGCTTCGGTGGAGACTGTTTTTGTTTCCCTACGAAATTGGACGAAAAATACGTTTCTCTCGATGGTTTTCCGTCCTATCCCACGATTCATTTAAAAATCACGAGAAATTCGCCGAACTGGCATTAACACAGTTACAGCGGATCGAATGTCAGTTGGGTTAACAAACTCCGCGCAATTTATCCCCGAATTCGCTCCGCAGCCAGTTCACTTCAATTTGTTTTCTTTTTATGTGGGATCAGTGAATTAATTTGCAACGTTTCCAAAACTGATTTCGGTTGTGAAACTTTTTCGCGGGTTTCAATCGCGGCCTCGCCAAGATTTTAAATACTGATCAAAATAATATTCGGTGCAATTGAAACTTTCCAATGGGAAAAGCATAGGCCACAACTCGCGAATATTCTCCTATCTTCGTTTAGTTGAGTTCATTGAAAAATTGGCAAGTTTGTCGAAGCACACCTACTTTTCCCTTACAACAACGGTTGTAAAGGAAGCAAGACCACTTGTTGAAAATTCCCACGGAGGAATTTAAACTGTGAAAAGCAAACCATTCTTCGATGGGAGATCAAATACTTGTTATAGCTTGCCCTGAGGAAGTCAGTGGACCTTTTATATGTCTGACTATGGAATACAGAGTCCTCAAATTATGCTGCGAATAAGACTTCCGGTGAATAGTTACCGACCTCCTTTCGCCTTTAAAAAGTACAGTTCAATAAAACGGAATGTTCCACAGACCCAACATTACATTACATACTACAGTGTTTACTCGATATATGTCCAAAACACGGGTCTAGCCTGGGACATATGTCGGGCAGGAGATACTATTCTTTGACCCTCACGAGGTATATCCCGCGGCAGTGGGGATAGTTTTAGGACTTTTAAAGGCTAGGCATTTGGGACATTATATAGAGTAAACACTGTATAATGTCTATAAAAAAAAGTCTTCGTAGACACTTTAAAATAGAATAACTTTTTTTAAATGAGATGAAACTGAACTTTTTTGAAATGTTAGAAGGATTAGTTTAGTCACAGGCGCATATAAAATTTGCATATGGATAAAATCGTGAAGAAAATAATAAAAATGTGTTTTTACAAAGTCCATTTTATATGACGAGTATGATTTACAATATCACTTCTGAACTATTAAAAAGAAAAAAACAGGGGTTCTAGGCATTTATGGAAAAATGAGTAGATCAAATGTGAAACAGTCGCAACGTTCGAAGAATTTGTGACGATTACCTACAGTGGCTCACGAAAGTATTCGAACGCTTACGTTTACAAATTTTAATGAATAAAATAAGACGTACTAAACTAATCTGTATAGAACAATTTGGTATCTGTAGTAAGGGGGAAGTCTCAAGATTATGTCAGTAAAATTTGAAAAGGATTCAACAGCGTAGGCAGAAGTTGTGATATATTTATTAGAAACACGCGTAATAAGTGACTCACAAAAGTATTCGAACGCTGTAACACTGTTGATATGTTTTCATCTTTCTTAGAAAGGAATGTACACATTACTACTGAATGAAAACATTGGTACGTTCAGTTGATGTTAAGGCATCGTTTCCGCAACAGCAACGTAGAGCTGTGCACAGTAGTAGTTAAAATGAAGACTAAAAAGTCAGAAACACAAAAGTGTGAAAGAGAAATGATACTTCAATTGCATAAGGATGGAAAATCATATAACGAGATTGCAGAAATTATAAACAGAAGTAAGTCTACAATACATTATATTATTAAAAAATCAAAAAATGAAGGAACAATTGCGAACAACGCTCGATCAGGTCGACGAAAGAAATTAACTGAAAGAGAACAGAAAATCATTCGCGAAATAAAAAAAGATCCTACTATATCCGCTCCTAAACTCACAAATATAGTAGCTGATATGTTTCATAAAGAAGTTCATCCAGTATTATGTCGACGAATCTTACGAAATAATGATTTTCATGGCAGTGTACCACGAAACAAGCCATATATTAATGCGATAAATCGAAAAAAGACTGGCTTTTGCAAAAGCATATCTTAGTAAAGATCATTTTTTCTGGGATAAAGTCATTTTTCGGATGAGTCTAAATTTAACATCTTTGCCTCAGATGGTCAAAATTATGTTTGGAGAAAACCAAATACGGAATTGGAAATTAAAAATTTACTCCAAACAGTGAAACACGGAGGTGCATCGGTTATGGTGTGGGGGTGCATGGCAGCAAGTGTCACCGGAAATTTGGTATTCATTGATGGAATACTCGATCAATATAAGTATTTAAATATTTTAAGGAACAACCTTAAAGAAAGCGTCCGCAAATTAGGATTATTGGAAGACTTCCACTTCCAACAAGATAAAGAATGGATCATATATAAGACACCACATATGTTAACTACTCCACCGCAAAGTCCAGACATAAATCAAATTGAAAATTTATGAGCTGAAATCGGAAAAAGATTAAATAAATATCAAATAACTTCAAAGGAGGTATTGAAACAAAAAATCATAGAAGTATGGAATTCCATTGAGTGTACCTTTACAAAATCTCAAAATTTTTATAGTATGGAACGTCGATTGAGACACATCGTTACTGCTAAAGGTGGTCCAACAAAATATTAACATTAAATAATGTAACAATATATGTAGCGTTCGAATACTTTTCTGAGTCACTTATTATGCGTGTTTCTAATAAATATATCATAACTTCTGCCTACGTTGTTGAATCCTTTTCAAATTTTACTGGCATAATCTTGAGACTTCCCCCTTACTATAGATACCAAATTGTTCTATACAGATTAGTTTCGTACATCTTATTTTATTCATTAAAATTTGTAAACGTAAGCGTTCGAATACTTTCGTGAGCCACTGTATGTCGAGATGAACGCCCGGGGCTTCACTTCCAACGCCGCCGCGAGGTGGTGGGGGAAATGGGGATATAAGCAACCGGCCGCCACCATGGTGTCGCCAGACCGAAAAAATTGAGGGGAATACAGTTACCCTCTGTCTGTCATTATAGGATTAGTCACGTGACCGGGCCGTGGCGGAAGCGAGGGGATGCTCGCTGCCGGAAAATGGGGGAACGGCGTCGTAGTAGGGGGAGGGTAGAGTGGGAGACAAGTCTTAATCTGGCGACACTGCGGCTGACGTGTCACCATATCCTCTGGTACGGTTAGCAAAGCAAACCACGGCTCCAAACCTCAGACCGACTACAGTGTTTACTCGATATATGTCCAAAATACAGGTCTTGCTAGGGACATATTTCGGCCACGAGATATTATTCTTTGATCCACGCCGAACGTAGAAAAGGACAGGGAGGCTCTAGAGGCCTCGGTTCATGGCTCCTCACGAGGTACACCCCGCGGCAGTGGGGATAGTTCTGGGACTTTAATCGGAAAGGCATTTGGGTCATATATGGTGAAACACTATATTTCCCGAACCCTTTACCTAAGCTATGTCAAAAATGGTTGATGGTGACTAGAATAAGTATTATTAGGATGTATTTAGCTACCATGAGTTCCCGAATTTCTCGAAACTAAAACGTAGAAGCCTCAAATGAAAAAATAATCGTAGAGTTATTGTAAACATTCTGTAACGGGCGAGGTAGTGGGTGGCGACAATTGCGGTATTTTATATTGCAAGGAGGTGTCATTTTTCTCTTCGCGAATCGATACCGGAGAGATCAAATTTTCGGCACGAACGCGTTTATTTCGTCGGGTATCCACACTTGAGAATCAACTCGATAGCACAGCTTCAATAACCGAATTCCATTTGTTGGTCTTTCTCCTATAATGATTTTGCGTATCGAATTAGTAATAGCTCCCATTACACGTCGTTCAACGGGAATCGTTGCGAGAATCGGAATGCACACCGGACAACCGGTTAACGTGACGCAAATAATTTTTCAGTGACGGTTTATTGGAAAACAATGTTCGGATTTAGTGAACGATCGGTATTCGGTATTATCGTAACGTATCTCCAGGATTTTCGCGATATTCGCAATTAAATTTTAATCTCAAAAATACACATTTTGGATGAAACATGCACACGAACTGACCTATGATAATTGTTTGTTTTATTGTAAAGGTTAATGACTATTTCAGAATTTCAGACGAGATAATACTAAACTACCTCGATCAGGCAAATTACCGGTTTCAGATATCTTTATTTTATAATTATTGAAATTATAAAAATGTTTCCTTTAGAAATTTTTTTATTTAAGCATATGTAGTAATTTTTATAAAACAATACATATTGACTGGGGCCTATTAAACAAAAAGTGATTGCGTTTAGTGCTTACTAGGTCTGATGTTAAAAATATTTATGAAACTGTATTAAAAAGAAATAATTAGTATTTATTTACACTATTATTCAAGTAATTTATGTTAAAAAGTCAACTATTTGAATAAATCGGATAATCTGCTGCGAATAATTATAATTCCGATAATATACCCAGAATAATAGGAATTTATTCGATTAATTATTTTAGATAAATAGTTATCGAAATAATTCGAATTCTGCCAAACTCCGAATCACATTACGTTCTGAATGCCACTCACTCCATGAATAGGAGCACAGAAAAGGCGAATAATAAGTTATGAAATATACCTAATTAACCATAGAAGTAACTACATCTGAAGAAGAATTGTGCTTTCCTTTCACACAAAGATCGTCGAAATGATTATCGACGCTTCTTTTCTAAGTAAATCTACCTTCTCATTATCCACAATTAGTGTTCCTTCTCGAGAATTTCTCGAGAAATTTAAATCTTGGAAAATTCTTATGAATCTCATTTATTTTATAACTTATTTTCAGAAATGAATTTTCAGTTAACTCAAATTGCATATTACTAATCAATAGCGTACGTACATATAAGCATATCTACAGGCAGCATATCAATGCCTACGTATGCATGTTTGCAATGTGAAAATTTATAATAATTGTTGCGAATGCATGTCGATGTGAGGTAATGCGCACCCAAAAGGACACCCAATCTTCAGCAACTTTTGGATGTTCTGATAAAGCCAACATCCACACAAAATGAAAGAAATTTTTCTACGGCTACAGATTTTGTTACAAAAAAAAAAGAAGTTGATTGTCTGATTCTACATTAGACGCATTATGCTTCTTAAGAAGTCATTTCAAAAGAAAAGCGTAATGTTTCACTTTATAAAAGTTTGGTTTTAAGTAAATAAATTTATCGGTTATATTTAGCGTCTATTTTTCCCTTGTTTTTAAAGTTATGTACATATTGAACAGGAATAAACACCGAGTTAAAGTTTTTGCCCTTTCGATAAATATTATTAAAGATATTCCAAATATTATAAGTTTCCCAATATTTTTTTATTTTATTAAAAATTCTCGAGAATTGAAAAATGTTGAGAAATCAGGAACACTATCCACAATTCCAATATGGGCTGGAATCAGGCTACTTTTATAAAATTTTGAATTTTATTATTCGATATAAACGTAAAATATTTAGTTTTACTTCCAAAAAGTTATTGATACAATAAGTTAAAATTAGATATACAGTGTTTACTTGAAATATGTCCAAAACACGGCTCTAGCCAGGGACATATATCGGCCAGGAGATTCTTTGATCCACGCCAAACGTAGTGAAGGACAGCGAAGATCTAGAGGCCTCGATTCGTGGCCCCTCGCGGGGTATACCCCGCGGAAGTGGGGATAGTTCTGAGACTTTTATCTGCTAGGCATTTGTGACATATATAGAGTAAACACTGTATTCGAAAGGCTGACTACTAGGTGGGGACCGCAATTAGACACATTTACACTACTGCAGTGTAGTTTTGAAGGTTCTTCGAGATCCATCTGTGACAAAAAGAAGAGTTTACTGATAATAAAAATAGTTGGGATGGTCACGGTAGGAGGTCTACCCTGCGTGGGTTCAATCAGAAAAGACACTCTTCTACTTTTAGCAATCTTCTGAAATCGGGTGTTCCACATAAGTTAGGGCCACCCTACATTAAACAACCTTCTTCCTCTTTTTTATCGAAGAAAGGGGAAATATAGTTGACAAGCAAGTGGGCCGCCGCGGCATTCGCTTTCAACGGGCGAAATCAGCCGGAACCCTCGCACAATAAAGACTTCGGGAGACCGAAGCACTTGATCCTTACCCACCGCCGAGATCAACCGCCGCACTGCATCAACGTGAAAACGTTTCTGCACTTACCGCGGTAGAACAGGGTGAACAGAGTGAACCACAACGGGCGAGGGCTGCTGTCACCCGCATGGGTCACCCTCGTTACGGCAAGCGATGGAGAACGACGCGATGCATAAGTAATTTCCGGAACATTCTGGCATCTCCGCTAAACGCTTAAGCAACCTCGAATACTGGATACCGCGCAATTACCGAACCCGCTTAAACTGTCGTTCGGCCGTGATTAAATGTTCCAAATGAGCCCTTAATTGTTGAGCTGTCGACCGGTTGATCCGCCATCTAGGTAATTCATAATAAAAGTAAAAGCTCGTCCCCGGAAGATCCATCAAGAGCATACAGCTGGTCGATGCCACGTGGCGCTGGTCCCATCGGGGCAGCTGAGCTATTAGTAGATTACCCATGCTCGCGCGTTTATTATCCAACCAGGAGTGCATACAACTTGGTTTAGAGGGTCTTCATGGTGTCTTCTGGACTAGACCGTTGTTATTCTACACATGGAGATTTTTCCAAAGAAACCAGAAGATTGTTTTGTGTAAAGGTTTTTGCATACATTTTTCTATTATTTGGATTGTACAACATCACTTTTTCAAGTCAAAGTATTTAATATTGTAGGAGTTGAAGTTCCTTAGTAATAGGCTGCGGATTTTTATACATTTATGACGAAAATTAATATACGTCAAACACAAAATTGAAAAGACATTAGAACGATTTATTGACATTGTTACATTATTTCCGATTCGTTAAAATCACTAAAAGAGAAAATATAATTTTATTTAACTTCAGTTTCTTACTCTTGGAGAAATTTTATTTTACATAAGAATCTAGTCTAGTCATTACTAAGTAGTGCTTTATTGGCTGACGCGTTTGCCAGCCGTCCTATTGGTCTGAAATCGAAAAAAGTAGTAGCATTTTAATCAGTAGTGTTTACAGTGTTTATTCTATATATGTCCCAAATGCCTAACCGATAAAAATCACAGAACTATCCCCACTTCCGCGAAGTATACCCCGTGAGGGGCCAAAAAGCTCGAGAGACCTCGGTCGCCGAGGAGTGTAAGGTCGCGTGGATCAAAAAATAGTATCTCCTTGCCGATGTATGTCCGTGTCTACATCCGTGTTTTGGACATATATCGAGTAAACACTGTACTTATGGCATGACCCAAAAGAAATGAAGTATCTTATTATGTAACAAAATGCTGGTATTTTTAATTTCTAATGGATTTTTTCGGCTTTTCTTTCACATTTGGTATATTAAAAATTTGAATTATAACAATATTTGTTGAAGTTTTTGATTCCTGCAATAGCGGCCATATCTACCATGATTGGAAGTAAGGTTTTGTGACAAATGTGTTTTATGTTCGGTTACACACAATGAGAACTGTATTCTTTAAACAACCATAAAATGTTCGCTATTTTCGGAGCCAGATAATTGGGAAAAATTTGGTCGGTTGTGAGGTTCTGTCACATGATCTAATTATCAAACGGACGTCGTGGTCACTTGATTTGCGAATGACTTACCTTGCTGTAAATACGTTGATCTTCGCCTGGCGAATGCAGGATTCATCCGGACCCGCGATTCAAACAGGGGATTCGGCAACAGGTGGGTGAAAATTTAAGAGGCGGTTTCTCACGACAATGTGAGATGTAAATCTTGAGTAAAAAATTACGAACATCCCGTCTGTCGTTAATATATAATTGTACCATGTATCATGTAAGAGTAGCATTCGCGTTTATTACACCATCATTAATAAAAATGATGCAACAGTAACAGAGCAGTATTTCTGATTATAAACCTACGTTTATCGGATGTGTAACTAAGAGCTACATATTATTTGAAATAAATCGTGATATATTGTATAATTATATAACGTTATGTATTAAGTAAATGTATATGCAAAATACATCGTATTGGTAATGAGGCTCGTTTAATAAACGTATTTCGATTTTTTATATACCTGCAGATGTTTAGCGTATCGAATTGGTATAGTGTTTTTTAAAGAATATTTTATATAAAACATAAATAAGCCTATCGACAATAGGCTGTTAACTTCAACGTAGATAATAAATCTGGTTGTAGGAATACCTAGAGCTAATTTATACAATAACAAACACGAATGTTTATTAAGACAAGATGCTAATTGCTGCTAGTGTTTATTCTATTATTTTGTACTCTAAACAAAAACATTGAAAGTAGGTCGTACAGTCACTGTTAATACAGTTTCTAGTTTTAAATCTCAAGGTCAACTCGAGGTCAAGTCAAAGTTATTATATTACGAGTCAACGAATTCTCTTTTTTATCAATTACAATACAATATTTTTAACAAAGTTTGCAGTGCTATTTTAGATTATAATATTTTGTTATCAGAGGAGCTAAATCTTTTCGCTGTTCTAAACTTTACTTTTGTTATAAAGAAGTTTATTTTGGATCAGTTTTGTCCTAATCGCACAAATGCCTATTTATAATAATTCGGGCTTACCACGTATACTTAGTAATCTATAAACAAATACTATTTTGAGTGTACCGCTATGAAAAATATTTTCTAGTAAATGGTAATTTTGCGAGAAATTACATTTGCATTTGATAACTATGAGATAGGGATTGTGGGTTTGATTAAACCCAGTATTTGCCGAAGGTTACAATTCAGCGTCCGGGGGATTAAAATCCGCGGTGTAATCATTACATCTGAAACCGCAGTCAGCACCGTGATCAGAAGCAATTAGCCAAATTTGTTTGTAACCGCTAAGGTTTGCAGCTCGTATGTAGATCTCTGTGTTCACTGTACCGACTGATGTATCATAAACCCACGCTGAAGCGAGAGCAACGGTCTTACCGAATGTGCGAATGATTCGCTCTAGCTACGACTATCCTGTACGCTCTTAATGAGTTTACTGCAGGTCGAATAATATGCGCGAATTTTCATTTCTAATTACGGACAGTCAAGCTACCACCTTGCTAATTTTACCATCAATCGTTACACGTCTGTGAATAATACCTACGTAAAAAATATTTGACTGCAACGGATTTGAAAGACGATCTTTCGCTATATTTTAATTATAGAACAATTGAAATATCGATTATTTATTAATTTAATTTCAAACCTATATAAACGGGCTACATATATAACTGATCATTAAAACCACCAAACTGTGTTGATATAATATAGTACCGTGTGGCAAACTCTATGGAAAGAAAAGATAATAATTATGGGGTCGTTAAGCGGTCGGAAATAGATAATTGCGGATCATTGAAATTCCCATATTGTCCGTGCTGTTACTGCAGTGAAACGATGTAATGAAATTCCCGTATACATCGCGTATCTTGCGCGTGTATAATAATTTAACTGCGAGTTTACATTTACATCCGCAGATTCCAATAATTTGAATAATCGGCGTAAAACGAACATAAATATCGTTCAGTGCAATTTATTTTAATTTCACAAGATTCTTCATATCTGCGAAAACAATTGATGAACTCGTGAATTTATTGAGAAATTGTTCTCCATTACTGAAATACGTTTAAAGGATCATTTATATTCCATCAACTTAACATTAGATAGAAATGACTCGAAATAAATCGCAGCGTTTGCTGCTCCGTTAACTTCGCAAACCCGCGGTTTCTATCTACAGTCCATTCAAGCGGAATCAACACGACGATTCTCATAATATCGTCAAGACTAACTTCTTTCAATTCAACTTCCGAGAAAGAAAAGCAGCTCCCCGCAGAGTCACGTGCACCGGCCTGCTCGTAATCGCGTTTTGCAAGCCAAAAATACGGAAAAAATTCATGGAATCACCACGAAAGAAACAGTTTTACCGATTTTTAACAACCACTCGTATATAGAATGTTAACTTTTGCCTAACACCGTTTCTTTCGTAATGTATTATACTATACAATAATATTACAACTTAATTTCAGATAGTTGCACACTAGATTATCCGAATCTCTGGTGTCTGAACTCCTTATTGTCCAAATACAGAGTGATTTCTCTATATATGTCGCCAAGGCCTCGATGATAAACGTCGTGGAATTATCCCCACTACCGCGGG
This sequence comes from Halictus rubicundus, assembly GCF_050948215.1. Taxonomy (NCBI): domain Eukaryota; kingdom Metazoa; phylum Arthropoda; class Insecta; order Hymenoptera; family Halictidae; genus Halictus; species Halictus rubicundus. The sequence goes on from NC_135154.1 coordinate 4,801,405, forward strand.
GTATACCTCGCGAGACGCTGGCAAGACCCGTGTTGTTGACAAATATCGAGAATTCACTGTACTCTATATATGTTCCAGAAGCCTAGCCGATAAAAGTCCCAGAACTATCCCCACTGCTGCGGGGTACGTTCCGTATGGGATCAGGAAGCTTGAGAGACTTCGGTCGCGTCTAAAGCTCCGCTGTTCTTTTCTACATTATATCAAAGGATAGTATCTCCTGGCCGATATATGTCCCCGACTAACCCCTCGTTTTGGACAGATATCGAGTAAACACTATACTTTCCACACAGAAATACTTCCACCCAAAACGACCCCATGATTTATAGCATCACTCAGGAAGGATATACTTTAACATTAAGGCCTAGCTCAGACACGGCGGAATCCGCGCGGTTTGAACCGCGTGAAAGTTGATAGTTGTTTAGAAAGAGGCGACGACCGAAGCGGATATGTATGAGAGAGGTCGAAGCGATTCATGCTAGCACACGTCCTAAACGCGCGAAATTCGCACAACGACTGAGCGCTCTCATAAGAATCATAAAAAATATAATCGCGTGGGCAGGTGTGAACGAATGTGAAGACATTAATGTAAATAAGCACCGCGCGGTTGATCCGCGCGATTTACACGATCTGAACTAGGCCTAAAACTAAGGAATTATTGTATCATCCGAATGCTACTGTTCCACTGAATAGTACGGATAATCGAGGGTCTATTGTACTGATAGTGTGGTCCTGAATTATTCCTCAGTAAAATTTGTACAGGTATGTACAAATGACTATCTCACTATGGAGATTCTTAAAATTAAAGAAATTAAAGTTGACCATAGAATTTCAGTTGTTCGAACGAGGATTCGGTGCAATAAACAAGGTTGCAACCTGCGAGGTTCTACCGTGTTGAAAGGTCTTCCAAAAAATTCTCGGCAGCCTATAGCAGCTTATCCTTTCGCCAAAATGTAGTCCGAACATTTAGTAACGTGCACCTCAAATTTCACAGACTTCGAAGGAAGTTGAAAAATTGACTTTCTCCCGCATTTCGACGATTTCGGTCCGGTCTGCACCGATTCTCATAATCTCCTCGAGACTGACTTCTTTCGATTCAACTTCCTAGGAAGAGAAGCAGCTCCTCGCCAGAGTCACGTGCGACGGACTGCTCGTAATCGCGCTGCGCACCCTCTCGGGGGCCAGTGGTTCTCTCCTATCCGTTAATTTTGTATTTCTGACTCATCGGGCGGCGAAGGACCTCCCTCGCACACACGTCCCACCGAGAAAATAACCCGGCGCAGAATAGCCCCATAGGAGCGGCACGCGAGGGTAACCGTGCAATCCATGGGAAGAGCATCCCACGCACACGAACGCAGAACCGAGAGACCCGTTTACAAGGATGGTAGTATCATCAGGCACCGCTAGAGCGTTAGTTGGCGTGCTTGGGCGCGGTAACCAAGGTTACCGTGCGCATGGGCACTGCCAGAATTCGGGACACCCGTTGTGGTGCACACCACGGGGGTGGTTTTTCGCGTTGGCACACCCGGGCGACTAGCTTGGGCGGTGTCTGCAGCCCTTCACTTTCCTCCTGAAAATCGAAGGCTACAGTGGGTGGTGGCTGTCTTTTTTTCCTCTCAGTCGCTATCCCTTTCTCCCGCCGCTGTCGTTCCCTCCGTTTCACACGTCTCCGCTCCTTTAATCTCTTATCCGCGCTCGATCCTCATCCCCTTTCTCCGCCTCCTCCACTTTCGCCACCCTCCTCTTCCCTCCAGGTTCCCCGTTTTTTTCTCTCCGGCAGGATCCCAGTGTGACACGTGTCACACACTGTTGGGGAACGCTGGTACCCAACATACACCCCCTTCCCCCCTCCCCGTCGCTGCACGTGTAGGCTCTCCCATAGTACACGCGGCAAAACAAGAAAAAAGTGAAAGTGCTAGAACCGGGCACCAGGAGAGGATCGCGTGTTCACGGGCACCGCGCACACACACACACACAGGCAACAACCGTGCTGCATCCAGAAACAGCTGTTCGTGGGCAGACCACTCGTTCGACGATCCGCTGACTCTCGCGATCACCTAGCCAAACGAGATCTTCTAGGGATCGACTAGTCAACCGGAACACCATCGGGCCGCGGGAGGAAATCCTTCGGTTTCTCTCTGCGCCAGTGAAACTTCCCCGGTCACGTGACCCAAGAGGAGTTGCGGAAGAAGGGGCGAGAGAGCGAGTGAGCAGAGAGTGTACCGTAGTCAGCGATATTCCGAGGCGGCGAGGGGTGTCCCGTGTGCCTCGTGCAACTGCCTGGCAGATACGAGCCCCGGTTTCTCGTGGACGTGGACGGTCCCGACAGTCAGTAGTGCGTGCGCTCGGTGATCAACGGTGAACGATTCGGGACACAAGACATTCGCAATGTGTGATATGTTCGGAATGTTCGTCGGTCGTGGCTAACTCCCGCTGTAGATCAGCGGCGAAGATGATCGTCGATTGACAGATAAGATCGTCCCTGCTCGAAGGGGGACCGCCTTCGATAAGACTCGCTGGATCGAGGGACCCTTTCGATCGTCGCCTCGGGTAAACGGTGTGGCTATTTCTTCCGAATGGTCATCGGCTGTTCGTCCGCGATCAGTAGTCCAACAGTCATCAGGCTCGCCAGTGTGTTTACATAGACTCGACCGACGCTCCGGAGAACGTGGACAATTTCGTGTTTCGATCGTGAATGACCTGATTTCCCAGACCGAGAAGGACCTTGGCACGCACCACCTAAACGCTTCGAGGGGAAAAGGATCTTTTGTCGGGTGGCTGGCGATAATAGCGCTGTCCCCCGATACCACTGCCAAGACAGTTTTCCGCGGGCACGTCGCAGAGGATTTCATGGCCGCTGTTCGCCGGATGTACCAACGAGGATCGTGTATTTCATGTTCATCCGACAGGATGGACGAACGTTCCATCGGTTCTCGCAACAAGTTCTCTGGGCCGGTGATCGCACATCGATCACACGACGCACAGGTGTGGCATAATTTCCTGTTTACACGCTCGCGTTTGTCGTCGGTTGAAGCCTCGAGTTAGCAAAATACCCTACTCGGTGTTGCCCGCTGGGTAACGTGCAACGAAATTTCTTCCAATTTCACGGTAATCCCCTTAGAGTTTCGTGCAGCATTAATATGGCGTGCATAATGGAACGGTATTAAATCGCGAATGATTTTCAATAATTGTGCCGGGGCGGAAAGCTGGCTGCGGGATTACCCGTTTTAAACGACCGGTGAAATTGTTATCGTCAGCCACGATTGTTTAACTATTCGATCCAGTTGATTACGGCTGGGGTCAGCTGAAATTCTGTTACACTGAAATCGTAGGTTCTAGTAATTTTTTTTTATACTTCGCATTTCCAGAGTTGTTCGAGAATTAATATATGATTCATAGATTATGTATGTACATAAATATATACGATTTTACCGCGGGGAGTATACTTTGCACACGCGATAGTATGTTTTAGAAGTCATTTTAATAGTAGAGCTTGTTGAGCCGAATAATATGTTACCGGGCCAGTTTCTTTTAACTTTACTTGTAGCTCAGCTCGAATTTCGTAGATCTTTTTTATTCATGTATAACATTTTTGAGCTTACAAGACAAAAAGAGAATATTTACTAAGTCTATCAAGGGAGGATAAGCAAGAAACTAAATAATAAGCACTAAATATAAATTTTTTATTTAAAAACCACAATCTGCACACATAACATGAAATATTTGATCATACCTATATTCTTCCCCATCTTAGGAATATCAGAAGGTAGAAATGCTTCGAGAAATATTCCATATGTATTATATGATAATACATATGTATCTAGCTGTCGTTCACTTCAAAGCAAAGACTGAAACGATCAGCTATGTGTCTTTTGTTTTGCAAAAAAATTCTATTCGACCTTATATGTCTCGTTTAAGAAATTGTCTGTGTAATTTTTACAGAAATATATGTGACCGTTAAGAACTATTCTAAAAAGTTCTTTCACGAAGTAGATACTTTGGAATCTGTATTGTAAAACGTGTATTGTAATTTCTATGAAAACAAATTATTTTAGAACGATTATTCGAAATGGCTTTGGACGAGAAACACAAGGAATCGTTGAACTATGAATGAACTATGATTCATATCATTAATGATGATTTATTATCATTGTAATTGTCACAATGATGTTATGTTTGTTACAATGATCGATAAGTTGTTTAATATCGATGAGCAAAATATGTCTCCCTATAATTATAATATATATTCTAAAAATCTCTGCTTTGAAGGGATCAAAATATCTCTCATAAATAGGATGAGTAATGCAGGAAATTTAACACCAAAAACAGTTTAATTTTATGCATACACAAAATATACCAGAGTGGTGTGATATTTATAGTAGCTCAGTTAGATGCTCGAAATAAGACGAAAATTAAGAATAATGGATTTGCTTTTGGTTTTTCGAAAAATACACTTAGAAATCAGTTGAGCACGCGTTCACTTAATTAATAAGTAATATTATGAATTTCGCCTAACTCAACTTGTGTATAATTATACAAATTAAAAATTATGATTTTCAATATTATTGAAGCGTACCTATAATATATATCTATCGACTATAATGTCCATGAATATTAATAACGTCAGAGTGTCACCTATTTTGCGCAGAACATACATATAACGTTTTACCTTCCGATAGTTATCTAATAGTCCATCCAATATCAAAAATTAGCAATTGAGAATATTTTAATAAATTACTCAACAAGAGTAATTTCATTCATTCATAACGTTTTCAAAGATTACTATTTACATAAAATTATTAAACTAAACAGCCACATTGGTTTAACACTGTGTTACTGTGTCTAATTAATACGTGACAGTAAACATTTATTTTCAAGTTTCAATAAAAAGTTGTATCACATATAAATTATTTACTGCAAAAGGCGCGTTTGAAATTTTCATAACAGGCTCAGGGAAAAATTTGTTTATACATTATCTAGTAAACTGGTCCTCCTGACATCCCCAAAAGACTCCAATCGTTTGGTCCTACATGAAAAAAGTGATCGGAAGATTTTATCTCATTTAGCTTAATAAAAATCACGGGAGTTACTAAGATTTTTCGGGATTAGTAATATAGCATATATCAGTTAATATATTTAATGTATCAAACGAAATAAACTTATAGATGACTATCCCACAAATGCGCATTTACAATCTTAAGAATCGTAAATAAAATGCCCCGGTAATTTTTATGTCAAAGGGTGTGCGAATATTTTCGACCGCCACTGTACACGAGGGACGCGCGGCAGTCAAAGTATTAATTAATACCGAGAAGCTTGTTGTATGTGCACAACGAACGGTCGAACTCGGTCATTTTTTACATATTCTTCCTTTCGGTTATGCAATGAGATCGGGGATAGGGGCTGCAGAATATTCCAGAAGCTGAAATTTGTTGTGTAAAAAACAACGGGGTCACTTGGAGTTTTTTCGTAAACGCGGGGGAAAAAATTCGAATCATCCATGCGAACAGCCCGTGCGAAACGGTATGCGGAGCACAGTCCTATATGAAACAAACGGGGGAAAGTCAAAAAGTACGCGTCGACGGCTCCAGGAATTCGTTTCGTCGCGCCGCGTCGCGTCGCGTCACGAAGGATAATAACGAAACGATCCTCTGGTAAATAGCTTTCAGTCGGAGTCCTCTTAATCGCAAACGGTATGGGCGTGATTCACTAGTGAACTCGTTAATCGTCGAATTATGGTACACCGCTTCTGTACATCACACTCGTACGAGCGGAAGTAGCTACACACACGCCCAGTTAAAAGCACTTGACCCTTAACCGTACGGCGTATATTCCGGCTATAAATCACTCTGGAGGGCCGTTAAGCGTCTCGGTCACGCTCCAAAAAACGATACCGAATTTGCATAAAAATAGTGTTCGACGCAGGCGGCACCATAATTAAAAATCGCCACGTACGTACGAAGCTGTCGCGTATGAAATGCCCGATTTTAGAAGGCGAACTTTAGGAAGAGTTGCGACCAAGAAATACTATTGTAGCCTGTTTATAGCGTTTCAAGGTATGACGCTGATTAATTCTAAATACTAAAAATGGAATCATTTAGACGGGACTGACACTATCTAGGAATTTTGAAAATAAGATGCTATATAGAAGAAAGTCCTTTGCCATCGAATGAACATTTTTTTTCCTGTTCAATTTCATTAGAAAAATAGATTTATCTGTTTTTTTTTTACCTTCTGAACAGAAATGTAAGTATTATTATTTTCATCATGCTCTATTTGTTTACAAAGTTTCTAGCTAAAGCTGGCTAATGTTGTTGTCACGTGCGAAGCAGGCCACGCAATTTTTTATAGGCTTACAGTATACGTCACTTGTACTAAACAGTATCACTTGTTCCGACGCATTTTCAATTGCCATATATTTATATACGGTGGTCCAAAATGGGACCATTTAAAATTCAAATTTGTTAATGACAGAATAAATGAAAACTTTGAAACAGTACAAGGGTTATTCCATTCCAAAATGGTTTAGTAACTTCCGAGCCACCCTGTATTACTCAGACATCATTTCATTCATGTTGAATTGTTCGAAATGATTTTCGATGCAGGATTGCATCGAATTTTAAGACATTTAAAATTCAATTTTTTTTATGGAAGAATAAATGTGGACTTCGAAACAGAACAAGATTTATTCCATTTTAAAAATTTTCGAATTTGAAAACGAACGCGAATCCTATGATACTTTTTGATAGTTTGAAATTGTACTGACGCATATTTCGCATATTTCGTGAGTGCCAACATAAATTCTGCTGACCATGAGTACACGTTTTACCATGACACTTGTAAATGTAGATAGGCTGCGTTTAATATATACAGTGGCTGAAATCACGATAGGTTCACTGCGCAAACTGCTTGTTTAGTGTTCTTATTTATATCCGCGTTGCGGAACGTATCTTACGGTATTCGTTATTGTTTTTAATGGGCGTGGCGTATCCACTGTAGCAGCAGTCACTTGAGCTTCGGCAGCGTAGATAGTCAGACGTGTTTTATTAAGAAAATTATTGAAATTTATCGTGTTAATAGAGTGAAGATGATCAAAGGTTTGCCAGTGATTTGTTAAAAAAAATTCTGTTGGTTAATTCATAGTTTGAACAAATTTTATAAGCTCAAGCAGCGTCAAGAAGCTGCTTAAATCAAGCAGACCGAAAGAGTTGTAGAACTTTTTAATAGGTTCTATTTCAACCATGAACTATAGAACTTTCTGAAAAAAACGTTCTCCAGTATTACTGTCAACGGTAACGGATGGAGAAAAGTTGTTGAAAGTTAAAGTTATAGTTTGAATAGAACTTGTTGAACATAAAAATTGAAATTTTACTGTAACAGGCAAAGATATTTTGTTCATGAATATTAACAACATTCCGTTATTTTTTCACGAATGATTATTCTAGGAATAGTATTACAACGATATTAAATCATTGTTATTGATATCTATCTGTAATATTTACGAAGATAATTCACTTTTCTTTTTTTTTTATAGATTCTAAAATATTTTTACTCCATACGAATACATTTTAAAGAAATTCCCCGGGACATATTTCACATTTTTCTCTATAAAAATTCCACATTGCATTTTTAAATATCCGATACTATTTAAAGAATATTGGATACTATTCGAAAGAATGTATTACTACGATACTGTATCATCATTCAATAATAATGAATTAAATATCACTATATTTATTTGCAATTTAACATACTTTATTTCCTTTACGAAATCGTTTTTAATAAATATTCTAAAATAAACTTGTTACCAGAGATTATAAAATATTTGTTCTTAATATACATTCTGAAATTTCAGAGAAAAACATTAGTGGTTGGAAAAACATTCGTGTGACATTAGACACACGAAGGTCATAATAGCACAGGTCGTTAGATTCGTCTTGACCTCGACTATCATATGGCGATAATAAAAATATATCATTTCATTTAAAAAACTTCGATGACCTTGAAATCTCAAAAAATATAACCTTGAACATATTTTTTTGTCTATCATAATATTTGCACCTCTGAACCAACTAACGTTTTCTGTTGAAATTTTCTTCTATCATAAAAAACAAGCGAGATATTTTATATGCTCGAGTCAGGTGAGACACACTGTAGAATACTTTTCACGAAACCTCCTAAGGACGCATTCTATCATTTTTTCTCACAGGTACAGACATTTTCGTAAACGAGATATATAAGTTCGAACAGAATGTTTTTAAAAGCGTGAAAGAACTGTTTATTTTAACTATAAGCTTTATAATAACTGTCGAAACCATATTTTCTGTACATATTTTATAACTAAAGGACAAAATTAAACACGTTTCATTCTACAAAATTGAATTTTATGAGAATGTATATACCCCTGAATAGTATTAGATTAAAGTGTTCAACGTTTATCGTGTCCATTCGCTGTAAATACCAGTTGAAGTGTTCAGTTAAAATTCCGATATTGATTTTCTCGAAAATGTAGAGGTGAAGCATTGTGTAAAAATCGTTTTATTCGATTTTTATCATATTGTTCTATGCAGAACTATGATTCTAACAGGACCACGAATAGCCTGCATTGTATCATAGAAATTTTGTTTTCTCTCAGGTGACAAATATTTTAAAAACTTTGTTTCGCTGTGTCGATTAATACTTCCTCGTCGTTAACAGTAGTTTTACGTCGAAACTATGGGTTCTAATATTTTTAATTTACGATTATTGAGATTGTAAAGATGCATGTATGTGGAATTAATCAGCAAATTAATTTCTTTAGGTATACATTATTTAAAAACTGACGAAAAACTTGGATAAACACGTTCTTCTCATTTTTAGAAAGTAATGTGAAATAATCACTTTTGGAGCCCAATGTCAATACCTACAAGAGAGAGAAAATTTATATTTATTGCAACAAAACAGACGAATAACATTCATATTCTAAAAATTCTTCAGACCTGTTCCAATGAAAACCTTCATAATGAGTAAGATGAGAATGTTAAACAATAATTGTGACCATGCGAATATTCCATCTATTTTAAATTACACGTTTCGACTGACACAAAGATACAAATGGAGCAATCAAATACTTGTACTATACAAAAATATACGATATAAAATAAAGTACAATTCGTCAAGTGGTAGTGTACAGTATAGGTAATAACATGAAAGAAATGATCCTCAATGATGACACTATTAATGGCAAACTATGAGAACAATTCTCACAAGGCAAACGTCCCTAAAAGCAATTTTAACTGCGTAAGATACATTGTCGTATCTGGCATGCGAAACAAACGGCTGTTTGTGTTTCGGAGTAGCTCATATAGGACACTGACTATGTATAAATGCTTGGGCGGTTTATAGCTGTTTCCTAAGTGCAGATAGAAAATATTGCTGGCGTCGAAAGGTTGCTTAATGGAAACTACGCTTCAGGTTGAACATATTTTTTATCCAGCCTGTAATGCATCTGTAAATTGCACGTACAACAGCCTTTTTGCTTGGAGGACACCTTTCACATTTTGTTGTCTATCCATTCAACTTCCATTAGCTTGTCCGCGAGAACATTAAAATGGAGACAGCGGACAGATCGTTGGTTTTAATGAAAAATACACATTTTATATAATTAATGTGCATCCGAAGTTCGATCGTATTTTTCCAACCGAACTGCGTCTGTTCGTGATGTTTAAGGAGGAAAGTGCAAGACATCTCTTTAATATTCCTCCAAGCTTTCCCCGCATTTTTGCGGAAATGTTTTTAAAGGCGGTATATTAAAATCATGATAAAATATTTAGCACAACTTGAAAGAAGGAGAGACTCGCGAGGAAACGTGCCAAAGAACCCGTCCGTATTTTCCTAGATTCGCTCGAATAATCCCCGTCCTACATTCGTGAGATATCTTCTGTTTACTAGACGCTCATTTATTCTTGAAGAACATACCGTGCACGGCGAGCCAGATAACGCAAACGGGCAGGAACTGATTCTGTATCTAATAACGCATCGGAAGCGTGGATAACAGATTCCCTATTCCGGCCTTCCTTTTTTCCTCCACAACCGAACGATGTGTCTGACCAGCACTCACCGTTTCTACTTGAAAGCAACACGGAAATTCGTTTTGATCGCAGTAGACAATATACCGATTACAGCAAAAGCTTGCATTATTTTGCTATAGATATTTGAATTGCAGCATTAACAATCAACTCTTTCTATTTTCATTCTTAAAAATATTTTTCTAATGTTTACTTGCAATTCAAAATTAAGATAATTTGATCTATACTTCAGATCACCAAAATGAAAATATTTTGCTTATTTTGAATATTATCACTAGATTTATCTGCATGCAAAATAAAGATTTTCTTCGCTGATTGCAACAGACAGAATGAAAGAATGCAAATAGATTCTTCTTCTTCTTCATAATTCTTTCTTTAATAGTTTTAACAAGTTGGAAATATCGATGTTCAATTATTTTACGTTTTCTACTGTTTTGAATTGAACCTACTCATTTTTGTCATAGTTGCACGAAGTCTAATTATTACTATAAAGTCTATCCAGCACTGATTCGAATTTGTTCATTACATTTTTTAATATCGTGCCTTACACGATAAACATTCATTAATTATGAAAAATGATGGTCCTAGTTTATTAGTAGCAAATAATTAATCGAACAGCATTCTTGAAAGAATTCCGCACACTCCATTGAGATTCGAATGTCTTTCACTTCAATGTCTGATACCATTCCCTCGACCCTACATTTATTCGATTACTACCATAACTTCATGCTTAACATTGTCAACCGTAATGGGTCCGCGTCACCCTCCTGGCATTTCTATTATTCGGAATCGTTATATAAAACGGCTCTAAAAACGCTCGAAATTATAACCCCCCATTGTTCTCGACGATTCAACGACGTCACGTCACGTTCAGAGGCATCATATTGTTTGAGCAGCAATTTGCGGCTCATTGTCGATTTTACAACTCAGGCGGGAGGGAAACTTTAAAAATTGCTTCCTCGGTCAAGCGATGGATCATAGGCACGCGGCACGCCAAAATGCCCAAAAGCTGGTCATAGAACAATTTTTCGAAGTAACGAAAATCATTAAGTAATAGATCAAACTATAAGAAACAATAAAAATTAACTTCAAAAATTAATTTTAACATTGCCAAATTACATCTTTCGTTCTGTTTTCCTTCATTCAAATACTGTGAACTGTAATGCTTATTTCTTCACATTGTGTTACATCTGTACACTTTGGAGTGTAAATTTAATATTGAAAATTATTCCTTGATGACTACATAAAGCAATTTTAATGTTAAAATTACTTTTGTGACCGTGGATGAGCATGTATATATCTAAAAATGGACGGTTTCATAAAGAAACATCATTTTATCCGACTTTCATCTTAAATATCAAAAAAGAAATACAAGTACATGTGCTCGTTTTGCATAGGAAGTATTTGTGAATGTCTGAAGCAATATCCTAAATGAAAATCTTGCGCAACTACTAACGGATGCATCAGTAGAAAATCAATGTATTGATTCTGATTCTCAGAATGAAACATACTAGAAATAAACAGATTTAAAAAAGTATTTACCATTTTATTGACTTGTTTTGTACACTACGATTATAAGAATATAAACTTTTTTTTATATATGAACATTTGTTTAAAACATTAATGTTTCAATTTGATGTTCAAACAAATGTTCATAGATAGAAAAACGTTTATATTCTTACATAAATATATAAAATAACTGTATTAATAAAAACTTTATTTTTCTTCTCGAACGGTTAATTAAAATCTGAATCTAACATTAAATTCGTGATCAACGACGTCAATAATCTCAGTACACGGTATTTTTGGAAAGGTTTTTAATGTGCTTCAAGTGTTTTTAATGCTTGGTCAGCTATTTGGGCATTATTGCACACTGTGCGTGATATCTTAAGAAACTTAAATCCGCGTTTACGTGAAAAGTAATTAGGAAGTAGATAGTAACGATAAAGTGGTGTCAAAAACCTTAGGAACGTATTTTCCAGACGGAAATGAGATATGGCAGTAAATAAGGGCCATACTTTATCCGGCACTGACGTTGTGATAATTTTACTTTTGCAATTTCATGTAGTATATAAATATATATTACACTCGCGGCTACTTTCTTCTACCATTACAAGAATTTTTTGCACTGTATGATGGTGGCGTGGAACTTCGCACATTTATTATACATTCCGCGCTAGAAGAGTGTGTACCTTGGAAAAAAATAATTCGTGACTAAAATAATAGTAAAAGTTAGTGTACACAAAGAAATTTATTACAATTAAACGTGTATATTTTCGTACAGGAATAGTTTGTCTCCATTTACTTATTTTGGAAAGCGGTACAACATTATTTTAATTACAAACTTCTTTTGTTAATTGGTATACTCGCATGGATACAATTTACATTATAATATTTCAACTTTCTTCTTGTTTGTGAAATCTAATGAAATTTTGCTTACTTAATACGTCATTTCAAAAAGTAATTTTTAAATGTGAGTGATTTGAATGGTTTAATGTTTTTAACTGTGGCGAGTCGTATTATAGGTGTACGACTGGCATGGCAGTCAAATATAAAATTAATATCCAAGCAAGCATGCATTGAATAAAATTTTATATTTTCTCTTAGCTCATCAAAATGCTGTAAAAAATCATGAGCAAATTTTCGGTTACATTAAATGTTTTATCAAAGGTAAAGAGATAGAGGAGAAGCTTACTAATACGATATTAAATAACATTGTTCGAATGTTTTTATTAATTATAACATATGAAATATACAACGTATTTTACAACTTTAATAACATTCTGCACAGTCGAGTGTATAAATGTATGTAACCCAAAGAAAACCAGTTATTTTTAAACGAATACTAATAATTCATGTAAAATCTCAAATCTAAATCTAAATATATACATACACATATATATGCACATATAGATAGGATAAGCGAAGTAAACAAGTTTTTCTTAAACCATAGTAGACACCAGCAGAATTTATTTTTAATTAATCGACACAATGGGTCCAATCCAATTTAGCATGCAACAAGTTTCTCCAAAGCAGCTGCTACAGACACAAAGAAAGCTCTTTATCCTTTTCAAATAGAATGACGTATTTACCCGTTCTTTATTCAGACAGCTCTTATCAAGCTTAATTACTGAGACCAGTGAATGTTTTTATAGTTCCTGCAGTCTCGATCGGTTCAAATACGACGAAAGAAGTATCAACGTGAACTTCCATGAAAAAAAAAGTTTATACTACCTCGAACCTTTTCAAGCTCTTCATTAAGAAAATAAGTTCTTATCAGGATATCGATCATTGGAAATTCATTAATGAAAAACGAAAGCTCTATAAACATCGAAAGTCTAGAATATACGCTTATCGGAAACTTGATTCTACCAGTGGTGAATGAACGATATTTCCGTCGGCGAATGAACATGTGGAATAAAGTTTTTTTAGCACGAGGCTTCTTCATTTCGAGGAAATCGACTTTGAAAATTTGGTGAACATGCGCGCTATCGCATGAAAAAAGTTGACGTGTCTGCTCAATAGGTTGTTGCATTATGAAATGTCCGGTTTTAGAATGCAAATCTTATAGAATGTTTTGATCGAGAAATGCTATTACAGTCTCTTTATTATACCAGCTGTGTCAAACGTCGTACTTCTTTGAACCGGGTTATTTGAAGTAACATTTTTTCCTTAGCGAAAATGTTCTCTACAGCTTTATTAAGGAGTTATTAACGCAAAATACGGACCAATCAGAGCGCGGCTATAGCCGACAAGCTCAGCGACATGTTCTGCTGAGCGTGGCGTTCGCATTGGCCGAGCCGGAATCTGTCCGCTGCAGCCGCGCTCTGATTGGTTCGCGTTTTTCCTCAATAACTTCTTAACAAAGCCGCGAAGAACGTTTTCACAAAGGAGAAAGTTACTTCAAATGGCCTTGGGAATCAGCTCTTTAAAGAAAGTATAACGTTTTAATTTAGATGTCTAATTTTATTTTTAACAAAAGTTTATTTTAACGTCGATCAATGCCATTCGTGTATTCCTTTCATACCCGTGGAAAAATAACTTACTCACGATAGCATTACGTGATTTTTTATGAAAATCTGGTGATTAATTAATGTACTATTCGTTGATGGTAGAAAGGGCTACAAAATGGAGATAATGATCTTGTAAATAAAGTACGCGAACGACCCGAGAAATTACATTTTTAATACAATCACAAAACTTGAAATTCTACTGAATAGAAAAGGTACTGTATTCTATACTAAGTATTCTAAAGAAAAGATACTGTTAAAAATCGAGCATTTCACATGCAACAACCTCTTACAAATCCTAAGCACTCGACGAATTTTCAAAAGTCGATTTTCTCGAAATAGAAGCCTCGTATGAAAACATTTTATTCTACAATGTCGACATACTTTTTTTTATGTATATGCCCCCTCTTTTTCGGTTGTACCACCGATTACCGATCATCCTGTATAAGATTTTGATATCCCTGTTAAATGCGTTTAGATGACACGGCGGAGATTAAAACTCTAACTTTCCATCGGCATCGGAACCGTGGCTAACGAGGGGTCTAATTAAAGGGTGTATTGACTAAGCACAGGTCTCGATGTAGTGGCAGGTAAACATCCTTAATGGATGGTTCCCTGCTCTTGATTCATTTTCATCCCCTCTCGCTGCGTCCGCACTGTCATTATTTCTCGTCTGTTCCCCGCCTGGTGGTGTTAGCATTCTTTGTTCGCCGAAAACTCGGTCAGGTGACGAGCTACTTTAAACTCCTGTCCAGTTTCGTGCTCGGCGTGGTTCATTAAAGGAATTCCTTCTTATCCGAGGCGGCCAATTCCTGCTGCCACCCAACCCTAGAATGATCCGACGATGTCAGCAGATATTCCGGGAATCGAAGTCTCTCTGAATATTCTGTTCCTGCGAGCCACTTTCCACTTACGCGGAAATCGATAGTCCGACATGTACTTTTTTTCATCTATATTCAATTAGACCATCGGCTTCGACTATCCTGGGAGCCGGACCGGAATTAGCATGCAGATGAACAATTTCGTAATTAGTGTTGAACCGACTCATGGAGACTTTTTCCGGTCATTCTCCGGTCCCATGGCACCTGGGACGAAACAACTGTACCGCCTCGAAGCGACAATTACGGAGCACTGTACCGGGTGACCTATTTTAATCTGCGATCGCCGTTACGTCACCGAATTTTTTATTATTCGAGAAGCGTTTCGAATGGAATTTGCTCTGTTTCGCGGGAGAAATCATTTCATGTACAGTAGGCGATCTAATTATTCGAGCTGCGGGCACCAATTGACGTGTTTAGATTAAAACAATCAATCGTATAACGAAACCCTAGAATCTTGAGAATTATACGAACGCTCGCATGCATCTACAGGTCAAATATAAATTATTTTTGTCATCATGAGCTTTCTCAATTCATCGCTTCGCTTCTGTCGTAGTTTTCTTCAAATTGAAGACTAGTAAAATGCTATCCCTTTTTACATTGCAATTTGGACCACAGTTATTTATACCGTCTCCGCTTAAATCCGAGAAATCCACAGTTTATTCTAGAATACCTAATTTGTAAAAAACATGCAGCCACAGAATGTAAACAAATACTATATTTAATATTATGTAATTTACTGTAAAATGTATGATTATCATAATCTGTTTAACCCAGAGCTAACCTAGATCTCACCTAGTTGTAATAAAGACTTAAGCTAGGGTTTGTGATTCGCGATAACACGAAGGTCCGAGTTAGGTTTGATTTAGATTTAGATGTCTAGGATGTGCTTAAACCTACCTTACTGTCGGAATTAAAAATCGTGAATTATGAAGTAAAAGCGTAGGTGAAGCTCTCTGCTAATCCTTCTGACCTCATATATTCGAACCTAACTTAAACCAACGCATACGTATCAGAAACATTGAATCACCGTTTTTGGTTACATGAAATGCTCGAGTTTAGTATGGAAACATATGAAACGTTCGGATAAAAAAATACGATTGCAATGTTTATTTCGATATCTCGCTTCAAATTTAAATAACGTTTATTTCAATGTAAATTAACGTGATTGCCGTGTACGCTTTTACACGATTGGAAAAATGTACATATAAAAACTAAAAACTGAAACTGAGAGACGGTAATAAACAGAAGCAGTTTAAAATAGTATTCCTGACAACCTATTTCAAGCTCATCGAAACCGGCGAGGAATCGCAAATATAAATAATTAATTATAATTCCTCTAAAAAGTTTCAGATGAATAATTGTCGCACAAACGAAACGTTAAACTAGAGAGACACTTTAGCCGATCCATTTTATACACAAAAATGCATTACTCCGGCGTCTTAATGCTAAACCTGCCAAGCATGAACACTTTGACTGCCAAACTAGAAATCTCAAAAATTCCATAAAATCAAAGTAAGTTATTTAATGAAATAAAAATTGAAAAAAATTAAATGTACGATATCGAGTAGTCCTCCAACTTTCTTGCATTTTACAGATTCTAACTTTTGGTACAATGAATATATTAACGTAAAAATTCATTTTAAAACCTGGACAAATAATTCCGTCACCCACATATGGGTGACAGCAGTCAACGTGTTAAAAGTATCTAGTGAATTGTGCCTTATAAAAATGACACTACTAAATTTTTTGAGATTGTCCGTAATGTTCAATATAATAGTTGCTTGGACATGGAGATTTATTTTCCATAAATGAATTTTTATAATTTCGATTATGAAATGTAGAACCGGACATTTAACCGTGGTAAGTTTAGCGTTAATCGAATACATGTCCTATAAGAAAAAGGGAAATTAACGTTAATCCAGGGGATACTGTAATTTCAATAGTGCGAAACAGTAGGTATTAATACGCGTACATGGACCTGCATGACACGTGGTATTTTTGTTTACAAAGTGTAGAGGACAGTGAGACAAATTCAATAACCCCGTATGTATCTATCGTTGTACGTATGTACATGTATTCGCTAGATGGACACGTATCGCTTAAATCGCTGCGATCTCGTGTAGCGACCACGTGTCATTGAAATACTCACGTTCTGCGCCAGCGTTTGTTTGGTAACAGTATTCATTGTTATAACATTGTATTAACGGCAACGTACGCTCTTATGGAACATGAAACAAAATATTATCGCAGGCGTGATATTGCGTTTCTTGAATATAATGCCATGCATCATAATCTCAGATAACAAGATGCGTAATATTAATTTGATATTTTCTGCTTAAAGTGCAAGTTACACACGTGTAACTGATAGTGGTCGTGTTAAAATATCTCCTAAACGTATGTACTGTTCATACTTCGCAAGAAGTCTCGCAGGACGGCGCAAGGGCAAAGGGAGCCCTCGCTCGCTCCGTCTATCCCAACCGTTGACACTCCAGTAGTCCAACGCTTAGGCTTTGACGTCAGACGCTACATAGTATGTGTGACCGCTTTCGCTTGGAGGCGTGCCCCTTTCACTCTGACCAATCAGCCCCGCATTCCTTTCACGGGACTTCTTGTGCGGCACGCACAGTACAGTACAAGTCGAACACTTAGTGTTACAGTAAAGTCTTGATCTAAGCCCGATCCTTGGATCAAGACTTGTTCCCCCATTCTAATTTCCCCTTCTACCGCGCTATTCCGTACGCCTCCACCACGGCCCGGCGAACTGGTTGAGAGGGGGTAAATTTTTCCCCTCAATTTTTCCCCTCATCTGCTGACACTGCATAGATCGTGTAGGACTAGTATCTTCTTGTGACAGTGTAAATACAGTTCAAATTATATCGTGTTTAGTGTCATTTTAATCAGAATAATGCCAAAAATAGGTTGGTGAAAAAATGTCTGTTGGTGATTAAAAATGTCTTTTATAGTTATTTTATGCTTGAACAAAACTATTGAAACATTTCTATACACTATAGTGTATCGATAGGAGTGATATTCTTTTGATCTCGTTTAACTTTCTTGGAAATCCTGAAATTACTTTCTAATTTATGACAGCTTCGTGCAATAAGTACAGAAACTTATGTTTATTAATAAAATTGTAAACTTGTCTGAGTCTTGGGAGCACATATATTCAACTGTGCAATAATAGATTAACAGTGATATTTAATTAATCACATTTTTACGTACTTTCAAATAACTGGATTTAAATAAACTCGTATTCTATGAAAGGTTATTGCAATTTTTTACCTCTTAATGATATAGCTCATTATGATTTACCTCATAACTGATATAGAATGTGAAATGATTATAATTTACTGTTTCCTACTCTGTCAGTTTAGTTCAGTACTTTTTGTTGTTTATTTAACCGCGAACAAGTAAATTTGTTTGTTCATTCGCAGCTGATTCTATTACATTCTCCTGATAGGATTATTTTTTAACTGCGAGAGTTCACCATATTTTATGTTTCTTTTTTCAATTAATGCCGTGTGTCCTTAATTGGATTAAAACCCTGGGCTCTGGGGAGATGTTTCCGAAGTATGTATTACATTGTACATAGACTATTGTCGAACTATACATAGTATGCAACACGCGCAACTGCAGTATCCCGTTGAGAGTAATCGCTGGGAACTTAATTCAATTGTTTCGCATTGTTCTCAAATTTTTTTCATAAAAAAGTGTACAGTCTTAAAATAAAATAGGGTTTCGCATAAACTGTTACTAATGCATTAATTGAATTGTAGACACTGCATGCACATTCCACCATTTAGATATATTACGACCTACAATTAGTCACATATTCTTCAAATATATTTTTCCTTGCACCTTTTTATACTAACATTCGACTACTATATTAAAATTCTCACGCGAGAATAGAACTTGATATAAAAAATTCATTAGTATCATTAGAAAATTTTCCCTCTAATTTCACTTGTTCATTACTAAATTAATTAACTGAGAAAAACAGAATTTGCTACTCGTAGTACTCGTTACTACTTTTCAAAAACCGTTCAGTCTCTTCTTAACTCGATGAATAATTCTATTGTTGATAACTTTTTGATACATCAGCATTGTTCTGCTTGTGTTATATCTTTCGAAATATTATTTGAAAGATCACCCGATTAACAGGTTACTATGTAGTTCTCTTTGAGTAACAAAGTTTTGACACTTCTATTTTCTCTGTGTATCGATTTCGTGCTAATTTTCTTATCAATTACCACAGTAGCTGTAAATGCAAATGAAATTGCTCTTAAACTTTTCTTAATCCTATGAGACTCTTATTACTTTCTAATTATATGGAAAGTCGATCACACTGTAAAATAATATCAGAGTTTAATATGTCCGTAATCTGTTTAAGAGTACTACAAATAGTAAAATGACAATATCTCTACAAAAATATATATACATATAAACAAGTAAGAAAATAAATCTCTTCTCAGCTATGAATGACATAATAATATGACCCTTTGGATCGAAACATAAATACGTTTGGTATCTTTTTTAATTCCTTAACAAAATACGGGATTATATTGAATCAATTGAATAACTTCGGACGGCAAGAGACTTCTTTCGGATCAAAGTTATGTCAATTTACAATGAGTCATAACTGAACAGTGGATCTTTATGGAAAATAAAAATGTTCTGCATGGATTGCGAGAGACAGAAGTCGAAGAAAAATATATTTATCTTTCCAATAACTTTAACAAGTTGCAGAGAATGTAACAGTGTTTTCAACTTCTTTCAGTGCTTTCACAATTTAGAATTTCGCCTAGTCATTTTTACCATAAATTCATAACATCCGCGGTCCAGTCATAACTAATCGCGAAACATAGTTCTGCTTTCGTGCATAAGCAAATAAAATTCATAACAAACCGTACGAAACAAAACGATACGAGCAATTCTCTCGGTAGTCTATAAATGTTTGCGAATAAACTTTTTTTATGCATAATCGCATACTGCACACTTTTGTTCAGTTGGTATAACAAGTCGCGGTTGTAATCCCGTTCTCGTCTTTTCGTAGCGCACTGTCACCGTGAGCTTCCGCATTGTCCCACGAAAACAGGCTTTGTTCGCGTGAACTCTGTGTATTTGCGAAAAGCAATCCGGTGTTTTTTTTTTACCGGCAAGAGGAGCCAACGGGCCTATTAGATAGTCTTTGAGTAGCGAAAATGAAAATTGTCTCGCGGGAATGAAAGCGATGCGCGCAGCATCGTTTTTTCGTACATACGCCACACAGTGGGCAATTTGGACAAAATCGGATTCAAAATCAAGGAACTTTCGATAGGAATGAGGTAGAGCGATGAAATTTTTTTAAAATGAAAGCTGAACCTTTGTAAAATATGGGAAAAATAGAGAGATTATTACCATCCAATCATTTCAACGAAAAAATGACTTCATTAGTTTTTGTCACAAAAATCTATTTTTTGCAAAATCCTGAGGTCGTAGACAAATTTAGAGACCAGATTTGAAATCAGCGTGAAAAAATCTATGGGAAATGATGTATAGCATGTTAAAAAAAAATTTTTTCCGCGCGTGGTATTGGAAAAACCATAATTTTCTTGAAATTGTGCAAGTTTAACGAATTTTCTCAAGGTTAAAAAACGTTCGTACCATAATCTCCCTATTTTTCCCATATTCTACAAAGTTTCAGCTTTAATTTAAAAAAAGTTTCATCGCTCTACCTCATTTCTATCGAAAGTTCTTTGATTTTGAATCCGATTTCGTCCAAATTGCCCACTGTGCGCCATCGATCAATTCCCGCGATACGTGCTGCGAGAACTGTCCCGCACGCGCGCGCGCGCGCACACACCTTTGTTTCTTGCTCTTTGATCCTCTTCAGTTCCTTTACCGGTGTCGAGTATTCGTCGCAATTTCCCGGGTCTTTGTTTGCTCGGGAAAAGGGCTCTCGTGGTCACGGGTGAAAAGCTAATCCCGTTCGCGCGACCGTTCTCCTATGATTTACGAATTAATTTCCTCCCTTCTAGCCCCTCGGTGTCGGGTAAATGCTCTCGACCGTACAAGTTCATTCCGCCATTACGAAACTTGATTGTATCTTAGAGAGTTACGATGATACCATGTGGAGGACGTTTTAATGTATATAATATTAATATAACCGAATACATCATGGATTCCGTAATTTTGTATGCGTCACAATGTATTTTTCCGGCTCCAAAACAGGCCCCATTTGAGGCAATACAATGATGGGCCAAGTGATGGGCAAGGTAGGGGCCCCTCAAACATCTGCTTCTCCCACCAACCTCTCTTTCATGCAGCGCACACCTTTGTTGCGTGCACTGGTGTCTTCCGCAGAGTTGCCAGATCAAGACTTTTTCGGAAAGAAGATTTATCAAAAAAATGTATCTCTCCCCATGTGATGTCTGGAAGTTAAACAAAATTTTTTTGTAACTGTCAAAGTCTTCTTTATAACGCTATATCTGTGTTAAAAAGCATCGTAGTTGAAAATTGAAAAAAGTATCTGAAAGTAGAGACTTCAAGCTGCAAATGGTTTTTAACGATATCGATACAACAATGTTTGCCGGAGTTATGATCACTTGAATTTTACCGAATTTCTCGGGTTCGTAGAGGTGATCCTTTAATTTTTTTGAGGAGTCTATCTGTTTCCGTAAAAATTAGTAAAAAAGCATATTTTGTTCTCTGTTGATTAGAAAATTGATATCTAAAAATGGTCAAACACATGCTCCATTGAATACAACTCGGTTTTCTTGTTATTCCTATACCGATTGTTTCTATATAATCTGCAGGAACCCATTGTATCGGCGAATCATATCAGTGTCAATGTTTAGAGATGCTCCGACGTACAATCAATAACGATAGAAACGAGAGCACTCCAGTCATGAATTAACAAAATCAATTTTCTCGAAATTGGCGCACCGCTCGGGTAAATTTTATATAGCACTCCTGTTTGCTTTCGAATGAATACACATATTTTTCCGGTTTCACCGTTGCGTACAAAAAGCTATTGATAAGAGGAATTTTGATTGAACAGAAATCAACCTGAAAGAAATAAATGCTTAAACTTTGTTCATTGACACTAGAACTACCGAGCATTAAATGCAGCTCGCACATATTCCTTTATAATAATAACAAGATTGAATTCATTCGAATTCTATACGACTTTGATGATAATATTGAATACGAAGACATATTAAAAAACTTCTCATGAAAACATTTATATACGGGGGTCAAATTTGTCTCCAAAACAAATTGATCTTCCTTCATACCATTCGTTAGTCATACCTTTGTGGCTAGTTTCAAGTCGGTACCCCTACGACAAGGGTAGTTATAGGGCGTTTAATGAATCAAGCTCTATTTCTCCTTTTCGGTTCAACAAAAAATTACGAAAAAATTCATGTTCATTCTACCTAATAGCATATATAACAGTGAATTTTTTCAGAATTTTTGGTTGCAAAATCGATTTTTAAAAAAATTTTTAAAAATGAAAGCATAAAATTGTCGATTTTATATTGAAGTTTTCAGAGTACAACGTTTATATTATTATGTTAGTTGTCCCTCATCGTGATTATTAATGTGTGTTTCTTCAGATTTTTCGGATTATGCGAACATGTTTGAAAAAATTGGAAGTCTAACAATTAAGTATGTTAATTAAAATAACAAGAAAATGCATATTTCGTATTGAATTTTTGGAGATACCAGTTTTATACAAATTCGGTAATGAGATATTGTTAGAACAAAAAATTACAAAAATGTTCATAAACCTTCCATCTGATAGCACACACGATTATGAATTTTTTTAAATGTTTGACTGCAAAATCGACTTTTAAAGAATTTCAATAACTTAAAATTGCTGATTTTGTACTGAAATTAACAGATAACCGTGGTAGTTGTATCTATAATACATCCACACTATTTTAATTTCCTTTATAACCATGAAAACTTTAACAAAATAGCTTTTCTTCTTCCGAAAACTTTCTAAGATTGCATCGAGAGTTTTTCACAAAGGATTCTCCAGCACATCTATTGCACCCAGGCCAATGAAAAGAAAAAGAAACACCTCCACAATTTTCGATAGCTCACCTAGTAAGTTGTATGCAAAAATGTTAGCTTTATTCAATCGTTCGTACATAATGACTTATAATTATAGTGGTTATAATCTTGCACCTTTTTGTGCAATTGTATGCTTGCTATCAATGTGACTAAATAACTAACTTCATTATTGACTGGTAACATGCCTCGTCCGTCGCGTATAAATAATTGATAATTAATAAAATAGACTAAAAAACTTTTATGCATCTCTGAGCATTACGAATCTACATACGCTTTTGTTAGAGCATTCTTCCGCGCCAAAGTTTCGTAGAAAATCAGTGTAACGCACTTCAAGGATCCCTCATTCGATGGAAGTTTGGTACGGTTGGGCTAATTGCAATCGAGGGCTGTTCCGTAATCGTAAAATCCACATTAGGGTTGCACGTCACATGTTGCATGAGATTAGCTAGCATCGCGTGATAAAAAATACTAATTGCCTCACGGTTCCCCAAATATTTTTGCCGGACCAGTTTCAAAATCCAGATTCAAGAAAATTGTCTTGTATTATTATGTCAATTCATTCGTAAATAAACATGTTAAATTAAAAATGTACCAAGAGTGATTCATCAGTCAGTTCTACTTGGATTTCGATAAAATGAAGAACATATAAAAATAAGCAAGCAGAATATTCATTTTTCTCGTTTAATGTTTCTTCATTAACGGGAAAAAATACTATGGAAGAAATAAGGAACAATAGTTTTAATGTTCGTAAAGATCGTGCTATTAATAAATGTACAATTAAATAATGAATTCAGTGCTAAAAATGGACCAGAAAAAAATCCGAAATGAATAATACAAATTCAAACGCACGAGTTAAATTACATGAATAAAAGCTTGTATGACAAATATATATACGTTCTACTAACTTTCTAGTCTTAAAGATAAAGCAAAAATATTTATGAAAATAAAAATTGTATTTATTAATTTCAAGATATGTGAACCACATAGACATTCACTCCATTATTAAATAATTTTAGCAAGTTAGAAATAATGCAATAGCGTTCCCGAATTCTAAAAATGTTTTTACCATTTTGCATTATAACTACTACTATCAAATGCATACAATCCACAGTATAATGATGAGTGTTCTGCAATAAACGTCTTTTCAAATTTGTTTATTACATTCTTTTCGGTTTATTCAAATTATTAATGAAGAGAATTCATTTGCATTTAATTTATACTTTTGTGTAACGACTTCGAACATTTTTATTTTGCATAAAAATGAGCATACTATACATGGCGCAAGGTAATTTTAGATACACCGTGAGAATGGTTTCTAGACGTCGTCGGCGTCCGGTGGAAATAACGATTGAAAATAATTGTTTACTGTTGTACTTTCATTTAAGTGTTTGTTCAGAACACGTGGCAACGCTTAATTGCCGGAGAAACTTGCTGTTTACTTTCATCTTCGTTGCACTGAATTTGTTTGCACGACTAACACGCCCGAATGGCTCAACCAGTAATTGCACTCGAGGACCTCTTCAAGTAATCCTTTCAAATGTTTTCGAACTAGTTTGCATACTGTACCGTGACACCTAGCAATTTCTTGTTTATATCTGCTTGTTTACTGTGAAGTTTGTTTGCGTTCCCTTTGGAAAACAGTCTTTGTACATTTTTGAACCAAGATACAATACTTTTGTTCAGGAATTGAAAGAATTATGGAATGTTTTCATTGGTTCTATTTAGAACATAGAACTTTCTCGAAACACGTTTTCGTAGTATAAATTACAGTGAGAACAGACAAAGGATAGTTTGAACGATGCTTATAAAATATAATTATCCAAATTTTACTGTAACAGGGACTGATATACAATTAACAAAGTTCTCAATCATTGTCACAAATACGGTAGTGTAATGAATACTATTACAATTATTCTAGATCACTATTACCGTTGTCTATTTTTAATATTTGCGTACATAATTCATAGTTCGAAGCTTGTTTGTGTTTCTCGTATGAAACCTTTTTAATACACGTTTTAAAATAATTTCTCTCGAAAAGTTTTTATCATGAAGATTTCAAAATATAATGTCTACTCGACATATGTCCAATACACGGGTCTGGCGAGGGACAATTATCGGCTGGAAGATACTATCCTTCGATTCACTGCCGAAAATAGAAAAGGACCGCGAAGCTCGTGTGTCCGATGCTTAGAAACTTCCCCCGTCTAGTAAAATGCAGTGCTTGCATAAAAATGTCCAATTCACTACTCTCGAATAGTTTAAAATTGACGAAAAACAAAAAGATAAGTTACATGATTGATTAACCAATTCCTTTCAGTTGGACACCAATGTCTGAGACAGTGCCAGTCGAATTTCAATCTGGCGGAGAGCCGAGATGAGTGGCAAGGCTTCTGGCAAATATGTCAACAGCTCGTTAATGGAACAGACAGTTATTAAACGAACGCGAGTGGCAAGAGGTGCGAAAGGAGGAGGTAATTCGATGCGCTCGATTGAAGTCCCACACTAACGAGCGTTCTATTGACGCTTAGACTGTGCCAAAAAAAAAAAACAGGTCACACAGATACTGTTTCCCGTTCTTACACCGAAGTGTTAAACGAATACGCAACAAATTTTTTATCGTCCGCGGTGGAACATTAAGCGAAAGAATGACTACGATTTAGGTCAATCAATTTTCCGTATCCCCGGGACAGAAACAAAGATCGAAATAAAAATCATTCGTACATGACAGGAACACACACACACATGACTGACAAACTGATAATTGTGTTAGTAAATTTTTGCAAATATCTCGCAAAACCTGCGATTATGAAAACTGGTGAAACGTCCCTTTCTCGTTTCAATCGATCTTCTTCAAAACTTGCAGCGAAACACTTCTTACGACAAAATGCAACGCATAAATTGACGAGTTTCCTTTTTTATTGTATAAACTTCCTGACCCGACGTAAATTCAAATATTCGTTGCAACGTAAACGGCGAAACAAGATATGAAATAAAAATGTACACCAAGTCGTTAGAGAAACCAGACTCGTGGGATTAAATGTTTCAGTGCTTAAACGTTGAATCTGCAGGGACCCTTGATTGTTTATATTTCACCGCAATTCGACCCTAGGAGGTAATAAAATTTTTAATTACAACCGGTCCGGGGTCTGGTGAACGCTCCGTGTGTTTTTCCTTCAGCTGAACGACACACGTTCAGCGGTCCCCGAGACTTCGTAACGTAACGTCGCAGAGGGACGAAATATTAATTTCATTTCGGGCGAGATTAAACGTTTTCTCAAATAATTCATTTCGCTGTCCAAACACAAATTTTAAGTGTCTTCAGGTCTAGAGCCTTAGTTTACAAAATTTCAGTGACACAAACGACGAGGACTTGTTTGGACATTTTTCTAAAGAAATCAGTTTTGTATCGAGGTTCTGCATTCATATTTTCCATGATTTGGACTGTGCAATGTAATTTTGTTGAGGGAAAAACACTTAAAATTGTAGGAATTATAGTTCCTTCAAGAGCGGCATGCGAAGCAGTGACATGATTCCAGCCGCTCTGTCGATCTGAAACAGACGAAACGAAGTAATATTTTCATTAGTATGAATGTAGTTACGGCAGGAACTATAAAAAATAATATCTCATTATTCAACAAAATGGCAGCCTTTTGAAATTCAATTTCTCTTTCTAACAGATCGATAGAGATCTACTAAAAAAATGGACCGCAAAGTTGACCTTAAGAGCCAAGACTCCGTAGATTCGCGATAAGGTAGAGTGACCACGTTACCGACAAAAATAGGCGAAAAATGGTTTTACGTGCCTCAACTTTTCGTACTTATATGAGAATATTTTTCGCTGGAAAAGGGCTCATTCGAAAGAGGAAGGTTCAATCTAGCGTGCGCTGGTCATGAGCTGACGAGATTATGCAGATATTTGGTAATATACGCGTTAGAAGCAGGCCAAAAATTGACGATGCAATTTTGGACGATCCAAGCATTTTTATACCATTGGATGAGTTTTCTGGATGAAATCGAGAGTAGCGCGCGCTAGAAAATATCTCCAGCTACAAATTGAGCTGTATTTTGTCTTGATTCTCTGTGAAATAAAGCCAAAAACTTGAAGCACGTTTCTGGCGTCACAATTCATAATAAAAAAAATGTGACAAGTTTAGTCACAGATGACCCGTCGAATCAAGACCAAGACTGATCTTGAGGAAGTCATGAGGCTACCCTAGGCCCTTAACCTTCAATCTCAAAGTCAAAAATGTTTTTTATTGCATCGTACAATACTCATCGCGACGAACAAAAGTCTCAAAGGAACCATGGGTTTCGAGTCGACCGTTCTCTTAGAAAAGGACTTTAAAGTTTCGAAAAATATTTCATTCCATATTTCTTCAGGCTGTCCTAAGATGATATAAACGCCGGGGGGGGGGGGATTCTACGCGAGAAAATAAATCGAAAATATAGAAGAAATATTTTTCATTTGCCTCCTCCTTTCTGAAAAATTTGAGTTCGAAAATTCGGCAAACACGCGTGCTATTGAATAGAAATCGTCTGACTCGTCTGTTTACGACCCACTAATTCTACTTTTCAAGACCACTAGACAGGCGAACTTGGCGGATTTTAAAGTCAATTTTCTCGAAAACGACGGGTCAAATGAATAAAATTTCATATAATGAAATGAATGAAAATGAAATTTCATTTTTTTTTATACAATTGGAACGTACTTTCTGTCACACGAGTAATACAGAGAAAAATGTAAAGCGTTCTCGATCGAAGTCAGATAACGGATTACAAGCAAAGTAGCAAGCGTTTGTCCGAGGTTGAAACTAAAAAAAGAAAAAGAAAAAGAGGATAAAAAGGAATGAAAAATGAGGTCGATGGCTAGCAAACGAAGAAGTGGTGAGAACACGAGGAAACTGAGAGCAAGTGGTAAAGCCATAAATCTAGATGTACGCGGCGAGAGGCCCTTGAGAATTTGATCGCCAAATGTGAGTAAAGATTACCCAAAGCCGAGCAAAACTTTGGTGCTGAACGAAACGATGCGAGCATGCAAAAACGAAAGAATCGTCGAGAAAGTAATAGGAAATTCTTTTCTTTTCAAAACCAAATTGTTTGTATAATATTATTATTCCTCTATTTTTGACACATAATATTTTGTTCTTACGTTCACGTGCAGATTATCCTGTTGCAATTCATCGAGAAAAATATTCCGTACACTTACAACAAACATTGAATTCAAATATAAATAATGCCCACCTACAATGTGATTTTCTTTTATGCTTGTACAGTCCCTGCTGTAACGCGGAGCAAAAATTGCGAATTGTATCAAATTTAATTTAATTTAATTCGATTTGTACTGAAACTGATTGTACTAGTTGTACTATTTAAACGAATAGTATATTTTGGCGTCCACTTCTACAGCTGAATTTTTTATCAAAAGATACCTAATCTTGCTATATATCAAATCGACTGGCAAGTTACCTCCAGTTTCAAAAACGAAAAATACTTCTCACCAAGAGAGCAATGACATTGTATATGATGAAGGGACAAACTGTTTTGTATAAAAGATTTGTATAGTTTTTTTATAGTGTCCTACAGTACAGTCTTTACTCGATATATGTCCCAAATATCTAGCCGATAAAAGTCCCAGAACTATCCCCATTGCCGTGGGGTATACCCCGTGAGAGGCCAAGAAGCTTCGCTACGTTCGCTACGTTAAGCTTTTTTACGTTCGGTAGTGTATCAAACAATAGTATATCGGCATAGTTAACCGGCAACTAGTAACCTAGCACTAATGTAGCTACACCGGGCCACATCTGTTACAATTACTTAATAACTAAGCCAGATCCTTCACGCACTGTTGATCGGTTACTAGTGACTTTGTAACGAACAGTCTATAAACTAGCAAACTCGGCGGCCAAACTCGGCGACTATTGCAATTGGCAGTTTCGCGTGGACCGTCGAGCAAAATGGATATCGAGAAGGCTGCAACAATTAACACCTTGCACTACTATTTATTTCGTGATTATAATGATTAGAAATTCTTCACCGTTCTGAATTTCATAGAAAAAAAAGATAGTTTATATTTATTGAATGCTTATGTTTTTTGCAAAGGACATATATTAACTACAACAAAATAAAATTTTAATTCGGTTTAAAGGAAATTAATAACATACATATTTATTAGACTCTGTTCACAATCTTCATCACCAGTCTGGTACGATATTGTTGGGCAAGGGGTTAAACGGAGATTCAATACACTTTTGAAATTGATTAAAACCTTCTCGAGGCATCAAATGTTTAGTTTGTTCCTGATTTGATTATTCAGTTCTTAAAATAATTAATTACTGTGCCTATATTATATATACTTTATTTTTAAAGCATAATGAATATTTAAAAAAAGATATTAAATTTTTTTCATTAAAATCAGCTAATAAGTAATAGTCATATAATATATCTCTTTTTAAATATTCATTATGCTTTAAAAATAAGTATAATTAATATAGGCACAGTAATTGATACACCCACAGTAATTGGACTCCTTACCCTACATGCAAAAGTTTTAGTCCTTTTTCCAATTTTGAAATTCAATTAGTTTTTTCAGTTTAATTTGCATAGAAATCTGTGGAAGATTATAACCATTATGCTTGGCCAATTGAAAAAGTCTGTTCTATTGTTTTCAATTGATTAGAATTATTTATAAAAGAAATAAATGTCTACGTGGCTTCGATATCTTACAATTAATGCAGACAATTTTTATTTCACACAAAAATCTAGAGTCTTCATCGTGCCTGTGCCATTTCAGTGAGTTCAAGTATTACATTTTGATAAAACACTCTAAAGACGTTATACCAATACATTTTTTAAATAGTATCTAGTGTAATAATTTATTTAGTATATTAATAAATTTTAGGAAATAAATTTTTCAAATCGCAAAATGAGGAAAAGTCGAAAAAGTAAAGAAGATGGGAAAATTTGCTGAAACATGCGTAAAGAGATACAAGAACACGATAGTCTTCCTACCTACTATACCCACCTTTTTACACCAATAGATAGATATTACATATGTTACTATAACGACTATTTTTCATCCTATACGCACGTATTCTTTAGTAGCTGCAACACGTTTATGGCAACACGATTATGGCAACACGTGTAGCGCATAGTTGTAGAAGACCGTAAAAAAGTAACAGCACACTTCATTCAATAAATTATTGTGCATGCATCGTGTATGCAGAACGAGTTGCCTGCCGCGTGCACGTGCGAAATAGAAATATCTTCATTGTTCTTGGTGAAATGAGAAAATGTCTAGAGATAGATGAAACTGTTATGAAAAATATGATGCCGTAATTGCCTGCGGCAATGACCAATTACACAGTTACATGCTGGATTCTACTTCCATGAACTAAACCAGGCCCAGGCACCTTCTTCCCCTCTGTCGCTTCACGGCTCCCACTCAGTGTCGTCAGAGGAGGGGAGGGAGCACGAATTGAGGGGAAAAACTCTCTCCGCCAGGACCGGAATATGCACGACAGAGACGGAACGCGTCACGTGACCCGGCCGCGGCGGAAGCGTGGGGGAATTGCGCGGGAGAAAGGGAAATTAGAGTGGGGGAACAAGTTTTGATTTGGCGACACTGATCCCACTGTCAGTGTACCAGTTCCCTATTAGTGTTCCTGATTTCTCAACATTTTTCATTTCTCGAGAAATGAGGAATAAGACTACATTTCTCGATAATTCTCGAGAATTTTTAATAAAATAAAAAAATATTGGGAAACTTTTACCAAACTTTTATAAAGTGAAACATTACGCCTTTCTTTTGAAATGACTTCTTAAGAAGCAGAATGCGTCTAATGTAGAATCAGACAATCTACTTCTTTTTTTTTTGTTTACAAAATCTGTAGCCGTAGAAAAATTTCTTTCATTTTGTGTGGATGTTGGCTTTATCGTATGCAGATCATCCAAAAGTTGCTGAAGATTGGGTGTCCTTTTTCCAGTGGACTCAAAAATTTGGAATTCCTTTGTTATAGTCCGGAATTTATTTTCTTCTGCCGCTAAACTCTTGACACTAAATTCTTGAAGGCTATCTGCAATTTCTAATTCTAACTGTTTTTTCCAGTGATAGTTCCTCGTTCTGAGAATCTGAAAGTTTTTCACTATTTTCAAAAGAATCATTGTTACATTTTCCAAAAAGTCTGCTTAGAATTTGTTTTGCCATTTTATATGTATCTGCCTTGGATGTTATATAAAAAAATGTATCTTCTGAATCTTTTTGCAGAGACTCTATTTCTTCTTTAATAACAACAAGAAACTCATTACTCAATTCAGTATTCAGTTTTTCTAAAGTTTGAAATAAGAATTTAAGAGAATTTAAGAATTTATATGTTATAAAATAAATGAGTTTCATAAGAATTTTCCTAGATTTAAATTTCTCGAGAAGTACTGGAATTTCTCGAGAAATGAGAATAGTCAATTATAAAGTTTCTCGAGAAATTCTCGAGAAAGAATTCTCGAGAAGGAACACTATTCCCTATCAACTATTTTATGCTTTACGTCGCGTCCTCGTGTGACTGCCAATGTATGCATGTATGTCTACGCTCGACAGGAGTTTGGAGGGAGGACCCAGGAGTAGGGGGAGGAGTCGTCTGTGGCTCTCGAGCCGCAAGTTGCCCAGACTTGAACTACACGCTGGTAGTGGCATGAGTGGTAACCAGAATTTTCGGAAATATTCTTAGAGCAGCAAGTGTTCCGAAACAAAGGGGATGAAAATTCGCCACGAAAATGCTCAAACGTCGCAGAAATACGAAGCTTTAGTTCATAGTTAGAACTCTTGTGTAGAGGATACCAATTGAAAGCATCAGTGATCGCGGGAAACTATTCTCATTAACACTACTTAAATGATATGTCGAACGTATTTCCTGTTATCGATAAAATGAACTTTCTATAAATGCACTTTGCCACTGAACAAGAGACATTTACGTTTTTAAATATTTTAAGAAACATCTTAGGATTGTCACAGATCAAAGACGAATAACAATATTTACTATCAGACTGCGGATCTTTATACAAACTAACAATTATACGAAAAAAAAAATTAAATGAAAATGAATCTTCTCTTTTAATAATTTGAATAATTCAGAAATAGTGTAACAACATTCTCAAATTCTTCTAATGTCTTCACAGTTTTGTAATTCACCTACTCATTTTCATAAATGCCATAATTGCCATAGCTAACTTTCAGAAACTATTTGAAAATTCTCAATATTAATTTAATTATATGGTGAATCTATAAATCAAATTCACATAAATACGTAGTTCTGCGGAAACTTAAAATTTTACCATGTAAAAATCAGAGATTGGAGTAGGGTTATTTAATTGCACATAACTCTTCGCATTCTTTGGAAATGTTCAATTCAACGCGAAATGCAGGAGTTTCATTTAAGAGGACTTTCCATCTAAACGAACACGTATACGTAAATAAGTGAAGTGAAGAATTCAGTTCAAAATGTTTCGTCGAAGGCTGAAAGGGCAAAATTAAAAATTATGAGACGGTAAAATAAAGAGGGGAAAGCAGTTACTCCAGACGCGGACGGATTTAATGAAAGCGAAACGGAACAAGGCCGGGAGATGAAATTACCGCAAAGGAAAACGGCCGAACGCGATGATGAATGATAATTGTCTGTTACATTGCGCACTTAAAAGTGAATCCATTATTAATTCAATTCCAACGAGGCCATTTTCTTACTTCGTGCGACATCATAAATCTTGTTTCCAACCTTTACGTGTAAACTACCCTTACTTTACCACTTCGTCGTGAATAACTTTCGGAACGACAAAAAAGCAAGTTAGACTAGTTCGTGTTAATAAATCCGTATCATTTTCATGCATTCCTAAAAGTTATGATATAAATCCAAAAAGTATTTCAACACTAAATTTCCAATTCTTGAGGAATTTTCAATATTTGAACTACGATAACCTCGTTAAAAAAACGGTACAACAAATCTGGTCTCATTTCAAAGCTTGACACTTCTGCTTACATAAACCATCGTTCATTTTTACCTAAGACAGTTTTGCATGATGTAACAGATGTGGAAAATTAAAGAGAAGTTTTCCTACGAAAATGCTACCAATTTTAGCGTCTCTAAAAACATTAAAAAAAATTTTCCGTGAACGAATTAATGGTGGATTTGAAGATTGAAACCTCCCATTTGCAACGACGTAAAAAAATTTCACGTACGATACGTACGGGCTG
Source organism: Halictus rubicundus (assembly GCF_050948215.1). Classification (NCBI taxonomy): domain Eukaryota; kingdom Metazoa; phylum Arthropoda; class Insecta; order Hymenoptera; family Halictidae; genus Halictus; species Halictus rubicundus. The sequence goes on from NC_135154.1 coordinate 4,834,655, forward strand.
TTTTATTAAGCTCTGAATGAAAGGGGTACGGCTAAATCTACAGTAATATAAGGAACTTGTTGCTCTCGTTTGTTCTATAAAACAGTTATAACATTTATTTTTAAGGTATCGTAACGGGAACATTCGTTCACGCAAAATTTGTTTAACGTTTTTTCGGAAATTTCAATTCACATTTCTGGGAAAAAATGGGTCTTCAGTGTCTCAATTACTACATCGTGTAGAAATATCTTAAGGTGAAAATGATCAACGTGTATTGTAAGGAGTAGCTTCAAGCTTTAAAATGAGTCCAACTTTATTTCTGTACTATTGTTTTTCACGAAATTACCACAGGTTAAATATCGACAATTTTTCTAGAATCGGAAATTAGTTAATTGCATTTTAGAAACGCGCAGGTGATTACGTTTTTCAAATTCGTAATTGAAAAGCAGTGGATGGCACAATGCGTAAGCCAAAGGTAATGAAAATTTACGTTAATTTTACGGTCACAAGATGGCCAGTTCCAATTAAAACATCGAGGTACGATAAAAAAACATCCGCTCCTTTCAAAAAAGCACATCGCGAGAAGAATCGCTTGGCACATGAAAATATTGACCGAGACTGGGACAATGTAATTTTCTGTGACGAGACCCCTTTTTCGGCACAATGTGCCATTAACTGAATGCGGTCTAGTTTTAGTAGTGGACTTCTACAAAGGACTTTTAAGGACTCGATCAAACTGTAAGTTGCTTTAAAAAAAAAGTAATAGTCCCAGACAACTTGAATGCTAAGAATATGACGTAAAAGCCTCATTCACTGTCTGTCCAAAGACACTTTGACTGCAGTGACCAATGTTTGTCAGGAAAACGATTTGAAGTTGGAATCATTTGTCTGCTGCTGAAAGGATAGTCACGATCTCAAAATATGAAACCTGATTTTCACAATTGCTAAACGCTAATCCAATAAGAAAATATTGACAAATCTTCAAATCAAATCGAATCAAATTCGAAAAATAGATAATATATAATAATAGAATTATTGGGCCTTATCAAATTTTTCTTGCTAGGTGCAGGGAAATATCGTTTGAATTTAGCTTGGTCAAAGAATTTTTATTTAAAATTACGTTTATTTATAGTCGCATCAATATTTAAGTTATTAGCGAATGGAAGGTATTTAAAAAACTTATGTTACATTAATACTGATTTTAGAGTTCGCGGCTCCTAATTCAGTATCTAATAATAATTCTTAAAACATAAGGTAGAATTTAATTTTTGTTGTCAATAGTTTCGTTTAGCTCATGTATTCTCCAATAGCAACACATCAGCATATTATACGTGACGATCATATTTGTAATACTATAGTGTTCACTCTTTATATGTCCCAAATGCCTAGCCGATAAAAGTCCTATAATTATCCCTGTTAATAATTCCGAGGAGTGTAAATATAATACGGGTCGGGTATATCGGTGTGAGACCACTACTAATTCAATAAAAAAACTTCCTTATTTTTCACTATTTCCTGTTTTCACTATTGTCCGTTTCTACATTCGGCGTAGATCAAAGATTAGTATCTCCTGGCCGATATATGTCTCTGGCTAGACCCGTGATTTGGACATAAATCGAGTAAACACTGTAATTTCAATACATACATGTTTATAATAACAAGTCTGACACGAAATTACAGTGCAAGGGATTACATACAAGTTACAGTGCAAGGGATTACATACAAGTTTATTAAAATTCTTGCGTGCTAAAATGTGATTAGCATTTCCTATAGGTGTGTAAATGTCCGTAATCTAAGGTTAACTTCTAGGCCATTCACTTCTGTGTCATTAATCAAGTCGTACGTGTATGTAACTAGACGCGTAGCTTAGATTGGATGCATCGCTCTTGCTCGCAACACTCTCTAGTTTATTTGTTATAATCGCTTCGCGTTCACGTGGAATTGCTCCGAAAGCTTTTGCCGTCAAAATTTCGTATCGCCCCTAACCATCCCTCAGAGGTCCCGGAAACTTTAGCTCGGCAGGCTAGGCAAACAACTTAAAGTGGAACTACTCTTATCGGAACATCGGCTAACCGCACTCCGCCAAATTGATTTCTCCAGTTAAACAGCATTACTGCGACTCGTCGGCGAGATGGTGTAGGCGTTTCCGGTTCAACTGTCCGCCATCGCAGGCTGTTATCAAACTCACCTCGGACAAGCTCTTCAAACTATTAACACAATCGGTCGGAAACTTCCAATAAAAATTCTCTGTGCGAATCGCTGCATTGTACTTCGTGGCACAATGGCTAACTAGACAAAACTACATTTCTATGTTTTTCAACTCTAAATTGGACTCGTTTTTTCTTTTTTTTTTTTTTAACGTGGTCAGCGCAGACCGAACGAAAAGTAATAATAACTTTAGTTGTAGTTTCAATGTAGTCGGAATAAAATGCAGTCCTATAGTAATAAATAAGATTTTTTGAAGCAATTATACTTCGTTTTCCCAATCACGAAAAATGGAACTTTAAATACACCATCGTGGATGTGAAATTATTTAATCATGTATTGCATGAATAATAATAAGAATTTAACTGAAACACTTGTACTTCAAGACTATATATTTGCGTCCCAAAAAGGTTCCATAGATCCAATAGTTCTAAAAAAAATCTTAAACATTACTTGTTACACGAGAAGCCCCCTAACGTGTTCAAGTCAGGGGAGACACGCTGTGCATCGAGTTGTATAAAATTGTATCAAAGCTTATCGCACTCGCTGCCGAAACTGCTGGGTCAAATGAATCAGTTAAGGGTTGATACACTGTCTCGTCACCAATCGAAAAGCAATAATCATCTATCAACGTCCGAGCAAATTTCTTCCCGCTAGAAAACTGTTCGCGAACACCACTGCTCAATCTTCGTCATCGAAAGAACCGCGCGCGCGGTAGACAGCCGGGGAGCACGAACGTCACCCGATTCTGGAATATGTAACTGGAAAAGTGGCCAGTCAGGTCGGTGAATCGGCATAAATCTCGATAACCCAACCGTGATTTATCCCTTTTCCGCGCGCGCGCTATACCCCTACGCGGCTAATCTCAACACTATCGAAGAATTCCTCGGACTCGGCCAGCCTCGGAGCAGCTGGAAGCGTTGGAGTTCGGTTGGCGGGGCTGTAGTTGCTTGAACGATATTTTGCAAGGGGCTGAAACGAGAAACGGGACAGAACGGGGGTAGAGAACGAGGGTAGGTTAACCCGACTAGGTGACTCGACGTTTCTATTCCAGACAGAAATCGAGGGCGAAAAGGAGAAAGAGAAAGTATTGGTCCCCGGATAATTGAACCTTTCGAATTGGCCCGTGATCGTTATCCTTTGCCAGCGTAACCCGGCACGGTCACGGTTAGGATAACAAGGGGATGTTCCTACCGTTCTTCTTTCGGTTCTCTTAGATGGGCCAACCGGAGTCGCCAGATAAGGGGAATTGACGCGAATCGAGGGGAAAAAGTTACCCTCTCTCTACCAGTACCTGATCAGTCACGTGACATTGTGACACACACTCGACAGAGACGAAACGCGTCACGTGACCTGGCCGTGGCGACAGCGTGGGGGAATTGCGTCGTAGAAGGGGAGGAGTAGAGTGGGAGACAAGCACTGGCGACTCCGGAGTCAACGCACGGAAAGGAAAAGAGAAACAGTCGCGTCGGCAGGAGAGAAAGTCGAGCACTGGGACGACGCACAGTGGTCCAAATCGAGAAATTCAGTGACTTTTTGTTATAACTTTTGTACCATAAGAGTTATCGGGATGAAATTTGCACTAAAATTCATTAAAAAAATAGTCAATTTGAACTAAAGAAAAATTAATATTTTTTAAATTTGTTAAACAATAATTTCTTATTAATTTTCATTGATATTTCTCACTAAAAAAAAATTGTTTAAATACAATCTTCCAAACCATTTTTTCTTTCTAAGTGTGTATTTTATATTTGTTTCACACATGCAATGTTTAATGAATTGGGAAAAATGTAAATTTGAGGAGTCGGTTAAGGTAAAAACGTCACATAACTGTGTCAAAAGATATTTTTTATAATAATTGATAATATTTGTAATATTGTATATAATATAAAATAATTTAGTAACATTTTTGTAAATCTTTTGTGATAAAAATGTGATAACAATGATGGTTTTATAATATAATAATAATAACATGAAATATGAAAAAATAATATTTGTTTATACTTTGTCAGTCTTCATTCTCAAATGGTTTTGTCTAGCATTATTTTTTATAGTCCATCCATTTCAAAGCCTGCCTTTTCTATGATTTAATTATTAATAATTCAGCTTCTGGTTCTAAATTTTGTATTCTTTTCTCACATGATTTCACTCGCATTGCTGACATGTGCGGGTCCGATGTCAATAAAAGTCTGTAAAATACATCTTCATTTCTTAATATTCTGTCTGATTTTCTTGTATGTTTGTATCTAAATTGTTTAAAGTCTTTGTGACGTGTTTCTTGAGCCTCCTCCGATAATTGTCCGATTGGTAATAATGCGTGTTTTATTACATCTGCACCATGCATTAATAACTTATGGACTGAAGCAGGCATGGGATACCAATCATATAGCGCTACAAATTGTTCCGCAGTACTAAGGGGACGCGACGCGACGTAACATTGTCAGTTTTAAACTGCTATAATTTGCAAAGGCGGAAGAGTGCGGAAATAATTTTTATACCATCATATAGAGGAAGGTGTACTGAAAATAGTCCAATTTGTTAGAAACTGGGACTTCCTGGGACTTTAAAGATATCTCTTACCGAATATAAAAAATTTTTTTAATTTTCTCCATTTAGTCCAGCATTAACTTTTAATACATTGTGCAGACTAATTAATAATGTAAGACACGATTTCTTATCGCAAAAATCTGCTCTTTAATTTAAAAAAAAAAAAAGCGCGAGAAAATATTAAATAGGAACGTCAGGGCATCGCATCAAAGTGAAGCAATTTTTCTCGTGAAAAATACTCTTCTTAAAATGTCCAACTTTCAATATTTATTACAACTATAATATTTAATAAATTGTACTAATTTCTCCATTTCCGAGGTCTATGGACATTTGGGAAGCAATGTTCATTGATCAGGTATCGATGCATGAAAGTTCATTTTCGGGCCAAAAGTCACTGAATTTCTCGATTTGGACCACTGTGCGACGGTATGTTAAAGGGGATTATCTTGGACCACGAAGTCGGCTTGCCTAGGCGGACACGTGGAAGTAATGCGATATATATATCGTGAATGCTCGGTTATGCGGGCCGGATTCAATTGAGATCCGTTCTGACTGATAACCCGCGCGAAATTGTCCTACGCTCTGTGTATTCTCTACGGAAAGAAATTCGGACCGGGACAGATAATTGTGGACCGCAAATCCTCTTCCACGATTTAACGCCATAAGTAGGATTTTCTTGGAGATCCCTGTTGTTGCGAGGAAAAACAATCATTTGGTGTAACGGTCAAGCGGTTTCGGTTGACTTTATTGCATCCGTAATTGACTTTCTGTGTTCCGTGAACGGATACGCAGAGTGTCTCATTCGAAGTGTACTACTCGAATATCTCTGAGATTATTAATATCGAAAAAAGTTTCAAACAAAAGTTATATGGTTAACATTCTATGTTAACAGCGGGTTACAAACCGGGGAAAGGATCATGGAAACTTTTAAGAGGCGAAATGAGATGTTGCGACGAAATAGGGTTATTCAAGACAAGAATAAATTAAAAACAAACAAGAATAAAATTATTCGTTACAAAATCAAATTATAAAAATAATGGAAAGTAAAGGGGGGTGTAAGTACTCATTACTACATAAATACGCATTATTGGATAAATAAATTACTTTATAAGCATGTTGTCATTTTGTGCTTGTTATACAACGGTTTTGTTTTGTTTTATATTTTTACATGACTGAGATGTAGATTAATATAAATAGCTTTTATTTAGTCACCGTTTATTCACGCTTACAATGAGTCCTAACTAAACCGTCAAAATTAGAACATACGTGCGACGGAACGAATATATTACAATTTAATAACCATAATAGTTTTGTCATTAAACTAGTACTGTCTCAGTACTCAAACTTTTATGTAGTAATATTAACAATATGATACTTTGAATAAGAACAAGTATTACATTTTAAAATTGTATGGTGTTCCGAGTGAGTTTCTCTGATAATATAACAACAGTTGGATATTATTTGCTCTATATGCTTTTAAAGCTGTACATATACACGCACGACTTGCATTCACAGAAATGTTAAAACCCTATACAGATATAATTTTACAATATTCTGAAAGTGCTTCGCGAGCACAATGTTGCAGTCACCGAACCGTGTGCAGAATAATCGTGGTTTATGATACGAAAACTGTAATTCGTAAAATATGGGGACGATGATAACTGTCGAAACAGTGCTCCAGAAAAGTTCGCGGAGATCATTTTTCTGCCGCCCGAGTGTTTCCGGCGCGGCGACTCCATCTGCGGAAACGGCCGTACGTCCTAAAGTATCGGAATGGATGTCTGTCCGTGAACTATCGATTCGCGATGTCTAATTTCTTACGTCCGTGACGCATCGGCAATCCCATTTCCAATTACCGGAGCAAACTTGTCGCATTTCGGACGAACAAGTTTTGCTTGAATTGGAAAATCCTGCTGGCCAAGAAATTGATTTTAGCCGATACTGAATCTGTCACGTTCCTCGCGTTACGTCCACGCTTAAATCCATTTCGCAGTTCCGGAATAATATCTACTTTAATATTTAGTACTCGAAAAACTTTCTGTCGTTCTTTTTGATGAATAAGTAGTCCTTTGTTTGGATGGAAAAATAGAGAATATGTAATTCCAAGGATTTTCCATCGTTTGCCATAACCTTTTCTCACTGTGATAATGCATTTTCACCATAAACTTTTACAAGCAAACACTCGACATTCGGCTAGATGATTCTTTAACACTAGGTTTACGGAGCACTAGAAGTGACTATTTTACATTACTTTATAAAAATGACCTGAATGTATCGATCAAAGTTTGTAGCCATTTTTTTAATAATATATACCCAAAGAAATCAATTTGTTAAATAATTGCTCATGGATGCATTTGTACAATCTCAATATTCGCAATTTAAAAATATTAGAATCCGCCATTTTGACGGGTCCCGTAAATCTAGTGTTAAAATTAATTAATGCATCTGTTTCGTGAAAGCACGGAATTCACCGTTTCCAATGTAACGAGAACACTTGCTGATCGTGTTTCGTCTTCCACGTGTTTTTGTAAACGTATCCTCTCATTGCTATTCATAGAACTCGCTCGCGCGAGTTGTTCCGTTCGATTTGGAGACACCCTCTACAATCATCCTATCATCGTATTTCACCTGTACCAAGATTACACGTCTCGCCGTACCATTCGCAGCCACGAAATTCCACCGTGGCGTGGTCGAAAGCTGGAAACGGCGGAACGCCGCGTCGATGCGCATTTTGTGGACAACTGTACAAGTTTACTTGAGCCACCAATCAAAATAATACAAGACACACCCATCTCTCTTTAACACGTTGACTGCCATGTCACCCACACGTGGGTGACGAAATTATTTGTCCAAGTTTTAAAATGAATTTTTACGTTAATACATTCATTGTACCAAATTTGATTAGGATCAGTAAAATGTAAGAAAGTTGGAGGACTGCTCAATATCATGCATTTAACTTTTTTAATTTTTATTTCATTAAATAACTTGCTTTGATTTTATGGAATTTTTGAGGTTTCTAGTTTGGCAGTCAAAGTGTTAATAAGTATCTTCATTTTAAATTCATTAAACGGAGGCGTGGCTAAACCGAATATGGTACGGAAGTTGCAAATTTAAATACTTCGGATTGACTACTTAAATAAGTTTCTACCGTTCGTTTAATAAATAGAAGTCCTTTAGTTGGATCGAAAAGAGAGAATATCTAGTTCAAAGTATTTCCAAAGTATTTTCACACTACAATGTTTACTTGATACATGTTCACAACAGGGGTCTACTCAGGGACATATACCGGCTAAAAGATACTATGTATTCATTGATACCCGTATTATGTTTACAATCCTCGGCGACCGAGGACACTCGAGCTTTGTGGCTCCTCACGGGGTATACGCTGCGGTAGTGGGGATAATTCCGCGTCGTTTATCATCCAGGCCTTGGCGACATACAGGGTGAGTCACCAAACGTTAGCACCTCAAATATCTTTGTTGTTTCTAAAGATACGTAAAATATGGTAAGGACAAAGTTGAATGGTACAATGGGGCTGACACGATGCAAAAAAAAATTTTGTTTTTATGTCATTTTTTTTTGGAGATATGAAGGTCACCTTGACTTTTTTAAATGGAACCACCCTTTTTTAAACACCTACAATGATAGTCCCTTTCATTAGGAATTCAGTGACTATAATTAGTCCAAGGTCATTCAAGGTCAAGGACAGAAAAAACGTATAAAACTAAAATATGGAAGCAGAATACGTTTATCACGGTTGAGACTTGTAGGAAATAGTAAACATACTATGGTCGTAGTTAAAGTAAACATACTAAGGTCCTTCAATATTATTCAACATTCTTATTTACTATCAGTATGTTTCCAAACGCGATTCCGGTATGTTATATTCGATGACTGAAAAGTGTGATATGATCACGATTTACTGTGAATGTAGAAAAAATGCAGTGCAGGCCCGACTACTTTATGAAGAAAGGTACCTCGAGCGAAACACTCCTTCTAGACATACTTTCACTAATACGTATAGGTTGTTTCGAAGTATTGGAAGTGTACATGCAAGACAGTACAAACGTAAGAATCCCACGACTAATGAAGACAATGAAATTAATATTTTAGCAGCTATAGCTGTCAATCCTCACGCGAGTACGAGAAAAATTGCCCGGGAAGCAGGCATAAGTCAAAGTAGCGTAATACGAATTCTGGCCCGACATAAATTTCATCCGTTCCACATATCGCTCCATCAAGAATTGCACGGGAATGATTTTCAAAATAGAATTAACTTTTGTCAATGGGGATTACTTCAAAATCATTCATTTTTTTTCTAATGTCTTGTTTACGGACGAAGCAACATTTACTAATCATGGCTCGATTAATCTACGGAACGCCCATTATTGGTCTGTGGATAGTCCGCACTGGCTGCGAAAAATTGATCATCAAAGACAATGGAGCGTAAACGTGTGGTGTGGTATTTTGAACGACAAAGTAATTGGACCATATTTCGTTAACGGAATGATGACGGGACAGAAATACGCTCAATTTTTGCAAGAAGATCTGCCAATTTTGTTAGAAGATGTCCCATTAAAAAATCGCTACGATATGTGGTACCAACATGACGGTTGTCCTGCTCATTATGCACGAGTAGCAAGAGAAACGTTGGATTCTCGATATCCAAACCGATGGATTGGACGAGGCGGAACAGTTTCATGGCCAGCACGTTCGCCTGATTTAAATCCACTGGATTTCTTTTTATGGGGTCTGCTAAAAGAGACCGTGTACACGGATGCTCCAACAACAGTTGAAGATATGCGTCAGCGTATCATCACAGCATGTACGAATATCACGTCGGATACACTTATCAGAGTTCAACATTCCTTCAGAGCTCGTTTACAACAATGTATCGACGCAGACGGCCATCATTTCGAACATTTATAAAATACAGGTATTCTGCTTCCATATTTTAGTTTTATACGTTTTTTCTGTCCTTGACCTTGAATGACCTTGGACTAATTATAGTCACTGAATTCCTAATGAAAGGGACTATCATTGTAGGTGTTTAAAAAAGGGTGGTTCCATTTAAAAAAGTCAAGGTGACCTTCACATCTCCAAAAAAATGACATAAAAACAAAATTTTGTTTGCATCGTGTCAGCCCCATTGTACCATTCAACTTTGTCCTTACCATATTTTACGTATCTTCAGAAACAACAAAGATATTTGAGGTGCTAACGTTTGGTGACTCACCCTGTATATAGAGAAATCACTATACATGCATACATTCGCAGTCACACAAACACGCGAGGCAAGGCACGGTATGGGCAATATGAAATAGTTGAGAGTGGATAACCGGTACACTGGTAGTGAGATCTTTTGGAAAGCTGGGTTAAAATAGACCCAAGTCCCGTCATCCAAATGTTCAGTTACAGCTGTGTAGAACATTATAGACACATTAACAATCATTGATGTTAGCTTTGATAAACATTTTTAATATAATCGTGTGTGAATTATGAATACGATGCTACTAAACAATGTCATTAAAATTTTCAGACCCATAACCATTCGGATCATTAATCATTTCTATGCGAGCAGCGATGCATTTCAATTGTAACGACGCACTAATCAATGATAATTAGTGGCCATTTTCCAAATTACATCTCCTCGCGTTTGCAATAGCTATTTAAAGATAGAAACGTCAAAATGCTTTTATGTTGAAGGCTTGCAAATACAGGATGTCCCTAAAATACGAGTTTAGATGCAATTACGAATTACGGATAATACGAAATTAGATTGATGCCAGTTTTAGAGATAGCAACGTTAACAGAGTGAACCCCAATTTTAACCAATTAAAAACTCACGATTTTAACCTGCTTCGAAATGGAACTTCGTAACAATTTAATCTCAGATATACCTGCTAATAAAAATTGAACAAGATCAACAAAGAAGACTGACCTTTCAGTCAACGAGCACGATCGTCTCTATTTTATTTATGTCACAGTCGTACATAGCAGTTCCGTCTATCTTTTCGACCATTTCCATTTATTATGACCGCTTCCGTAAATCTTGCACTAAAAATACACTGGCTCACGAAACTGTTCGAATATTTAGTTCGACATTTAACGTAGGATATATAGATGTTAAACTAAAGCATTTTAAAATTGTACGGTATCTCTCGCAAAGTTCTTAGTATACAGGGTGTACCTGAAGCGTCACAAACTGTTTTCTCAGAATCTAATGAAGACATCGATTTCATTTTTTCATATCCAATAAAAAATTGCTTCGAGTAAATACTATTCAATTCAATGAGAGGTACAGCAATAAGAAAAAATCAATACTACTTTCCATTTCAAAAATGTTGGTGGCCCCCGTTTCCCCCAATATTACCCCGAAAAAATGTAATACATTCCAAAATATTAGCCCCCGTTTACCGTTTAATAAAAAAAAAAAAAACAATGAAGTCGATATCTTCATTAGATTCTGAGAAAACAGCTTGTAACAATGTAGTTGGTACGCCCTGCACATCATTTTAAGGTACGAAGCTAATCTTTGAAGTTCGGTCATCTGCTTTTACTGGGATACCTAATTTTATTTCAACATCATGCAGTGGTCGTGCATTCTTTTTACATGAGTGGAAAAACAATACATAACGATAGCATTGAGTGATGCTTCGTCAAAATGTGTTGATTAATCGGCACACTATTCGTCGATCATAAAGAAAATTCTAAAACGGAGATGACAGTCTTATAGATAGACTGCAGATTTTATGCACTTAATTGAGTAGATGAAATTTTAAATAGTAGGAAAATGTAAGAAATTTAAAGATGTTACCGTATAGTTTTTTAACCTTTTAAAATTATTAACAGAAGAAATAATATTTTATTCGGTTTCTATTCCCTGCAATCAATGCAGACCATTTTTATTTTCCATAAAGCAGTCTACTTATAAATGAAGAACATAGACGACCGAACCGTTACATTTCTATCGCAGTATAGGCAAGAAACTTGTGATCCATTGACAGAATGTGTTGCGTAGAATGGTGCTTACTTAATGATTAATAAGTTTATTTCGAAAAAAGCTGTGCTTGTTAATCGTTACTGTTCAAAATCGGGCATTTGATACGCAACGACCTGATAGTTGGAATTTTCCCGAAATGGGATCTTATCGAGCTACATAAAAAGTATCTCCCACCGACAAGCCTCGCCTTTTAAGGTTGCTTGCCGTCCAAGATCCCTCGGTTGATCCGCGTTCTATCCGATAATCTAGACGGGAAGCCGAAACGACGAGCAACGGCGAGAATCAACCGGGTATCAACTACACCGGGAAATTTCCACGAATCGTGTTATCAGCATTTTTCCCGGACGCGGATAGATCCAACCTGATCTATTGCAGGGAAATTTCGTTCCGCAGGCTAACCGATTTCATTTGAGGGCGTAGAACGTGAGGCTCCACGATCTCCCATTTAGCCCATATTCCTGAATGTTAGCCAGATAAGGAGTTTAAACAATATGTAGGTAAATCGCATAACTCATAGACCTCTGAGTATTTAATTATAGGTGGAAAAATAACATAACTATCGCACTGAAAACTGACGAATCCCTAGGAGAGAAGAAAATGTTATTTTGTAATTTATCTCTGTAAAAAAATTTTTTTTTGAAATCGACATTTTTTAAAAGTATGCCTCCACTATTAGACAGTACAGAAATTATAATTTTTTTTTGTATGAAAATCGTTTTTTTGCCGCCTCGGCACCACTGTGCGACGGCCGTGAAAAATGAACGTCGCCACGGTAGATGGGGATCGTCAGAATTGATCATTCCGTGGTAACGTTATACCATCGGTCGTTGATATTCCTCGGTCGTAGAACGTGACTCTGTTCGCACACGTCGATCGTTCCGGCACATTTCCGTGATACTCGCGAAAGATACCGCGCGCCGTGCCGCTCGAACTTTCGTCTGGAACGGCCATACTTTCAGTTCCGAATTGCCTGTTGCTGACGTGAATCGATTTTGTCCCGATGAATTCCCGCCTACCGTGATTTATGGCAGTCTGTGTTCGGCTCAGAACAATTTCCGGTGATCGATGCACTGATTGAATTGATTCCGGCGATCTGGAAAGTTCATTATTTTAAGTGCTCCTGAACGACTTTCGGGCTACAACTTCCCTGATCCTTGGACACATCTGACGATTTCATGACAGCCATAACTAGATCCATTCTACAGTTTTCGTTCGATATAAGGCGTACGATGGTTTTCTCGCAACAAGAAAATCTCTGTCCCCTCTTTTTCTTTTGAAGTTGTCCGCTTGACACCGCTTAGTGTCGGAACCAGAGGGTATGTCATAATCTATCCTTTTTCAATGAAAGATGGCGCTGCACGGTCTGCACATAAACTCTGAGTCCACTTAAGAGCCCTCATCCGAAATACGACGAAAGCCGTCCCGAGCCACCGTCTTATATCGCAATAAAGCAGTACAGCAGTCTTTACTCGATATATGTCCCAAATATCTAGCCGATAAAAATCACAGAACTATCCCTACTGCTGCGAGGTATACACGTCTGGTATATCGGTGTGAGACTAGGAGACCACTACTACTCCAATAACAAAACATCTTTATTTTTCAGTATTTTTTTATGCGACTTTCACCAACGAATTCCTGGCATTTTTTATAATGAATATGATATCCAATATAATATAATTCCGATGAAAGAAACGCGGATCGTCGAAGCGTTCCGGAAAAATGAAAGACTGGCGTGAGCTCAGGCAATTAAATAAAAATTTAAACTTTTCTATTATTAATTATTTTTTATGAGACTTTCACCAATATATTTTTGGAATTTTTCTGATTCCAATAATACCAAACACGATATCATTCGGATTATAGTTATTTTTCATTATTAAAAATAATTAAAATAATAATAATAATAATAATTAAAAATTATTAAATAAAGTATTATTATTATAATTATTAAATTATTAATATTATTTAATATTTATTAAAAATAATGAAAAATAAAGAGGTTTTGTTATTGGATTAGTAGTGGTCTCACACCGATATCTCCGACCCATATTGTATGTTACACTCCACGGCGACCGAGGCCACTCGAGCTGCCTAGTCCTTTTCGGCAGTGTATCAGAGAATAGTATCTTCTACCCGATATATGTCCCTGGGTAGATACGTGTTGTGGACAAATATCGAGAAAACACTGTATGTATTTTATTAATTCCTTTTAAATTGAAATGACAATTCTATTTCGTCGTAATCAAAATGTAGGAATTGAGGAACAGATAGGTACACAATAAATATAAATTTTCTTGTTTTCCTAATAAATTATAAACATTAAAGAGGCTCTAATAATTGTAATCGCAATATGAATCTTGGTGCAAAGGGTTAAGGAAACATGGAACGTCAACAGAAAGTGACCCGTTGTTGCTTCAGTGTGTACGTAGCATTGCATTACGTCTTTGTACGTGCTCAAATTTGAAAAATGTCTCATTTAAGAGGTTAATAAAAATAGAAGAATGGTCTGAGACACCGCGGTGTATTCCAATAGCGAATGGTGCAGTTATCAGAATATCGATGCACTGAACATTGTACAACCGATTGGTACCCTCGTTCGCAATACGTCGAAAGCCGTCCCGAGCCATCCGTCTTATATCGAAAGAAAACTGTAATTCTAATATAGCAAGAACAGTTACTTTTAAGATGTTTCTTGAATACCAGTTGCCAATAAATCTCAATGAAATTTTCCGAACAAATCTGAATTTTTAATATTCTGATTAGAAATAATAACCATTTTAAAGTATCAATATTTTTTATTTACTAGTAACGGATATAAGTCAATAAATCGTTTCTTTTCGGAACAGTCTGTATTATTGTAATTTAATTATCGCGGATACAGTTCCAGTACAACTGACCTGAAAACTCGGACCTTACAAAGCCGTTGAACCACTTCGACATCTGCCATGGAACAGAGTCAGTTTCCAGCAGCTGCTGTCTAGAAACATCGGTTTTATCGCTAACGTAGTTATCGTAACTAATTCCTACGTGCACGAAACAGAAACTAGACGGTTGACGGTCGATGGTACAAATTCGTAAATTACGTCACTAGCTCGCCCAAACGAGAATTGCAATTCGTGATCTCGTAATTCGTAGATGGACAACAATCTGCAGTGGGGATAGTTCTGGGACTTTTATCGGTTAGATATTTGAGACATAATCGAGTAAAGACCGTAATGAGAAAATGAAACGTTTTTGAAAATACCTCTTCCGGTTACAGAAAAATTCTGATTTCTATATTCTTTTACATTTAAGAACCTTTCTCTTTCCGTTCCCAAAGCAACATAAAATGTAAGAACGATTTTTCAAAAGTGGTTCGACGGTGAACGTTTTAAATAGAGTTAAAAAGTTTTGTATAAAAAATGGTACGCAGTAATGTGATAAAAGACAAAACGTGAAGGGTTCGCCACTTTAAAACAACTTCCTTTAAATCGCTTCAATTCGTCCAGCTTAGCGGAAACTACTCAGATAAAGCCAGCACCTGCCTCCGGAAAACTGAAATCCACGGTTAATTCTACTGACCATATCGAAGGCGAGTTTCTACGACGACAGTGCACAACTGAATCCCCCAGCTTCTTAAGAAACTCCGCGTCGCTATCTTTCCCGGACCAACTACAGCCTCGGCTCGCCATTGGCAATTCCGCCGCGCCATTCGTATGGAGCTGGGAAACTTGACTGAGATTTCCGAGCAAACAGACTTGAGTATATCCTTGATACCGTGCCCTCCCATCCTGTTAACACTAGTTTCCCACTTGTAAACCGGGATCAGCATTATACTGGGCAAAATGTAACGTGCCACGGCGATGGATAAAAGTATTATAAAAAAAATCAAGTTTAAAATTCATAGGTTGCAGTATTGTAAAACACTAATAAAGAAACGTAGATTTCAATACCACTCGCAGTTTTCACTGAATTTTCCAATTTGTTAGAAAATTGGGGAAAAATGGTGCACGCGTGGTGCATTTTTAGCAGTGCATTTAGACACGTGCTACTTTCCAAAAGTATATCCGATTAATTTGATTTGTTATAAGCTATGTTTAGCGTTCCGAGGCCTTCCAAATTGCGGAATAATTTTTTTGCGGAAGTTAATTTTGAATGAATTTTATTCCAACGTCAATCGATGCGAATTGTCATGCGCACTTTGTATCTCTGTGGAAAAACGATATACATATCGATGATAGCATTGCGTGAATGTTGGTCAAAATGTGGTGATCAAAAAATGCTGCAAAATGGAGATGACAATCTTGATAATGAAGAACGTGAGCAACAATGGTGATTCCTTTGGTGAATAAATTGATTTAGAAAAAAATATGAAAATCGGACATTTCATATATGGCACAACCTAGTAATATTGGAATTTTGGCGTAGGGTAGAAAATAGATTCTACAGAAACAGAATTGGGGATCGCGACGAAATCGAATTGCAGATCACGTCGGGATAAAGTTCGGTATACTTGCAATCGAATAACGAGTAGCGATGTTCCCCGATGGCTGTTATCGTGTCCCTCGTTCAATCGGACCCGTTAAAGCGCGGGTAATTCGAAAGTAAATAGGAGCAACGCACGAGATCCTCTCTCCACAAGAATTTCACAAATAAATTTAGCCTTGCGCGTAAACAAGTGAGAGACATGTAATAGGGATAGCCGGGCTTCCAAGCACACGTCGACGGCGTATGTAAATTCTCCACGTGACTGGCATTTTCAATGTATTTGCAGTTTCCGTTGGTCTCGAGAGAAATAGCTTCCCTGCGGGGCACACCGAAACGCCGATAACGAAAGATTTTCATTGACAATCGAACGAGAACTTATCTATCTCGGGGGTGGGCTGTGGCTTCGTGAAAAATAGCAACAGTAATACCGTTTCGTCGACGTTGCCCAAAGTATTCTACGGAATTCTCATACCGAAACCGCAGGATTTTCCTTAACCCCTTACCGTGCCTTTCAACTCGGAAGATTTCGGGCTCAAGCGATGCTCACACATGTTCGCGAAAGGAGTGAATGTCGACTCGTAACATTCATGTTTTGTTCGAACTTTTGAATACCAGTCAGACTCGTGATATTTATGATTTTCATAATATTAGCTGACTAACAATGTTTACATTTGGCCCGAAATTCTCATCACGAGACACACTCATCAAAGTACGACAAGGGGTTGAAAGTCTGGAGCATAAACAGTTTTTGTCATCGTCCCAAAGGTAAAACTAAAAATTTAGAAAATGCGTTCATTGTAATTAAATAAAATTACATCCGTTCTTAAGTTCAGAAAGACTTGATTTTAAGTTAAAAATAATTTAGCATTTAATAATTTTACTATTCAAATTTGCAGTCAATTAAATACGTACTCACGTTTTTATTAAATTTCTACTTCCCCTATAGTATCTCGACTGTTGAATTTTAATTTTAATAAAAAACAACAAATGAAATTTTATTTATATACGTTATTTACAAATAATTGTCATTTTGTTTGTTATGTAAAATAACTTTTAACCAATATTGCAATCGAATATACATATAATCATTATGAAATTTGTTTTGAAGATAGAACGAATTCCTGACAAATTTCCAAGTCATAAATGAAAAATTCTCAGTCTCGAAATCTGCATGGAGTCTTCAATTCCGAGTTATCGTTTTTCAACTTAACGACTATTGGTTGTTTAATAGTTTCTAACAATGTATGATTCGCTTACAATTTTTTTAACGATCCTCAAATTATTTTTCGATACAGAAAATAATTGGGAATCCCACTATAATAGCTTCCAGTTTTTGAATATGCATCAACATCCTGTAGAAGATCGATATATTTCAAATAGGCGAGCGACCGCAAAGTGATAACACTGATGAGTGAAAACGGGGTTTTTAAAGGAGTAAAAAAAAAGAAAAAAATACGCAAGGAACGGGAACAGCTGTCTAAAAGTGGCGCCTACCTGATAGGTTTCCGTAATTACCAATTAATGTGGAATTACACGGTACGGCGAGTCCTGTCAACTAGCCTGACGAAAATCTCAATAATTAGCTTCGTTGTGATTCTGACGCTCCAGATCCTCGCACGAAATTATCGGGCGTCGGCTTAATTGAGGGCCCCGTAATTACTTCCAGCCAATCTTATCGGTGTTCCGCGAGGGGCATGGTCGATTGTACCAACGAAACTTTCGAGCGACCGCTCATAATGAGTTTCCCTCGATTTGAAATCGAATTTTCTGTTGTTACTGGGCAACGCGATGTCTCCCTAACTATTCTAGACAAAACTGTTCTATTATATTTCCCAAATTACAATTTAAGGAGTCCCATGGAAATCACCAGCACAGATTTCACCGACACCAGTCTTGATCAATAACAAAACATTGACCGACAAAATTGCTAATAACATTCTAACTACTACTAATCATTAATAATCATTAATAATAACTACATCAATTGCAAGGAACTGATACCAAGCAGAAATTTCTTTCGTCCTGTAATAACATCAAAAAGCTGAAAACAATACATTAATGGGCTTAGGTTTGTTCAATCTTCGTCTTCTTTGAATTGCACAAACCCATTTTTGCCATGAATGGCAAATGAATGGATTGCCGCTGTTTATTAATAATGATCGAGCAACGAATCTTTGTATAGACAGTAACAGTTACGTACCGCAGATAAATATATAAATTAAATAGTTCTGCAATGCACTAGATTCATTGAGAATTTAGGGGCAAGTAACCAATAATTATTAATGTTGGAGTGCAAAGTTGCATGATTATTTATTTATTTGGAAATTTTTCGATAATAAGGGCGTCGATTAAACTCTGCAGTAAAAAATATTTAGTGGTATTTCATTTATTATCTTTCTTTTATTTAAGAAAATTTAGAGGGGTTGGTATTTGTCAGTTGCAATTAGAAAGGATAGACATACGTAAATATGTTGTTATACTTACCAGGGTAAGGGACCCAATGACTGTGCCTATAATAATTATATTTATTTATAAAGCATAATGAATATTACGAAAGGGATATTGAATTTTTTCATTAGAATCAGTTAATATATACGTTGTAACTCTCTTTTTTGATATTTATTATTTAAAAATAAGTATAATTAATATAGGCTCAGTAATTGGTAGCCCTACAGTAAATGAGTCCCTTAACCTAAGTCTTCCAGAAAGAATTCTCTTTTTCGTACTTCTACGATTTACAGGAACGTATATTTTAACGTACATTCAAACCATAAAGTCTACTATGTTGTATACATCACCATACTTCATCTTTCTGACAGTTTCTCAATATCTTTCGTCCAATAATTCTCCAGATCACCATTAACCCTTTTAGTGCTGACCAAAAAATTAAATTTGAGCGAAACATGCTAGATCCGGTAATTTATCATACCGAAGAGGAATCCATAAATCAGAATAGGATATCGATTCTAATATCAGAATAAAATTTTAATATAATGATATGATAAGATTCCAATACCATTAGAAATCTGTCAATTATAATATAATGTTTTATAAGATAACAAATTTTTTGTAGTAGAATAACATTGCCAATGTACTGCAATAAAAATGTATTTTTGCTTAACATTATATTTCTTTCCATTAGAAGAATAAAAAATTTCTAGTGAACCAGCAACTATAAACATTCCACAAAATCAAAACAATATAACTAATATTTAAGTTTGTGTCATAAGAGTGTAGGTTATGCTTATACATATATACAGGGTGATTCACCTGATACTTGCACCTCAAATATTTTTGTTGTGTTTAAAGATACGTTAAATATCTTCAGAACAAAGTACAATGGTCCAATGGGGCTCACATGATGTCATAAAAATATTTGTTTCTATGTTATTTTCGTTTAGAGATCTCAAGGTCACCTCCAGTGACCATAATTACACAAAGTCATTCAGGGTCACAAGCTGAGCAAACGTATAAGATTTAAAATATAAGAGCAGAATACCTATAATGACCGTTTACATCAATACATTCTTACAAACGGGCTCTGAAGGAATGTTGAACTCTGACAAGTAAATCCGAGGCGATACACGAGTATCATGTACATGCTATGATGATACGCTGAACTAAATATTGTACGTTTCCTTTGTCTGTGACCTTCATTCACCTTGAGAAAATAACACTAACTGAATTCCGAATGAAAGGGACTATCAACGTAGATGTTTAAAAAGGTGTGGTCCCGTTTAATAAAACGAAGGTGACCTTGAGATCTCTAAAAGAAAATAACGTAAAAACAAATATTTTTATGGCATCGTGTGAGTCCCATTGAACCATTCAACGTTGTCCTTCAGACATTTGACGTATATTTAAATACAACAATGATATTTTCCGTGCAAACGTTAGGTGACTCACCCTGTAACTTATATATGTATACAGTTAGTAAGAACTACTATCTAAAATATCTCGGCATCTATTGGTTGTATAAGAAACTTTTTAATAAATTGTGTAGAATTCTAAGGGACGCACCGAATGAGCTCAATTAGATTTCTTTAATCACACGCCTACATTTACAGTTCAAGAAAGCAACTAAACTTGACAAATCTTCGCGGTATAACGTATTCGGAAAGATCTATCCCTACAATCTCTACGATATTGAATTTTATTTATTACTCGAGGCTTCACCAACGACACCGAACACGCTGAAAAACTATACTGCGACATAAACAATGAAATTCTTTTTGCAGTGTCTTCCGAATCATTGATTGCTTCGTGCGATCTAACGAAGTATCCAGAGATCAACGCTTATCATCGGACGTTGAACGCGTGCACATTGAGTCTAAGTAACCGCCATGTAACTGTGAAATCAAATTTCGTCTTCCTCCATCGAAACGTGGAAAGTAATTGTTTAAGAATAGTCACCTGAATTAGTATACCTACGAAAATTCTCAGCCAATAGGTGATAGAAATCAAGCATCAGATATCTGTCAACTGAGTAGGCAGTGTTGAGAGGATGTCACACGGAAAATTTGTAATCGAACTCCTCACTTTCGAGGCCGTCGTTGAAATAGTATCTTCGACAGGGAAATCTACGATGTGATAAGTGGAGATCAACTGAATAACTCGAACGAGAACCATTTATCAACATCCGAAATGTCCGAGATGCTGGAAGTGTCCGCGAACTCTCGGGACAACAACTATCCCGCTACTGCCGTCAGTTAGTTTAATTAAAAAGTTCGTTCTATCGGCGATGAGAGAAGAGACTCCGAAGAGTTTTCAATTAATCCATCAAGATACGTTCGCTCATGCAGAGAGATAAATTGTGTCGAGAACAGGTCCTAGGATGTTCAAGAATTCCTGGCTAGATCTCAAGCCTGGGAGTACATGGTGGCAGTGATGCTTCTATCTTTTCGTGAATCTGGACCGAAGTAATTGCGGATCAGAGGAATGATACGAAACTGAGGAACGCAGAAGAGGAGGAAAGATGAGAGTCGAGCTGTTTTTGGTGGTTGGCACGCTCGTGGTCTCCACCAATTGCGAGTCAACGGAGGTCAATTGGAGGTCGACGGTCGACGATGCCGATGCTCACAGGACATCCAGAAGTCGCAACATGTCTTTACCGACATTGCACATCGGGCTTGTAGTGCCGTACACGAATTTCGGTGTGCGCGAGTACACGAAAGTAGCGAACCAAGCGATCGCCAACCTCCGCAAGCGCAAGACAAAATTTGGCTTTCTCGACAAGTATTTGTTCACGAAAGATAGCATCAGATGGACCATGATGACGCTCACGCCCAGCCCAACAGGTACTTACAATAAGGAAAGCTGTACAGTAGGTATGTGCGGGACGTATAATGTGTTGGGTAGCCCAATCGTGTTCGGGTCAGGTCGGAGAAAGTCGGGCGGACTCGTGCGAGCGTCACATAAGTGTACTCGGGTAGCCCCACCAGTGTCACTAAACCAAGAAAATTGAGGGGAATACGTACCGGACAGTGGTTGAAGCATGGGGATACTCGTCGTCGGAAAATGGGGGAATAGCGTCGTAGAAGGGGAAGGATAAACTGGGAGCAAGTCTTAATATGGCGACATTAACATTTTGTGTCAGGTCCTGCCGAATTTTGCCATTCTCATCCCAAGGAGTCCAGCTCATAAACAACGATCCCGATATGACATCACCAGATCTTAATGAAACTTTGGGAACACGTAAATCTTGCAAAAATATCTTTTTAGCAAAATATTTTATTTTATCCGTATTCTTTATTTGCGTATGCACTACTCACACGTAGGTATTCAAGAACATGGATTGACATTTGAAGTGTAATTTTTAATAAATGCTCGCCTCCTTATTAAAAAATATAGAATTTTGCTCTGTGAACCACCCGTCTAGCTCTTATAGTTCCCGCGATATTCGACCAAATATTGCAAGTTTCATTAATATCTAGTGATGTCACTTGTGGATCATCTTTATCAATATGGCTAGATCAAGACTTGCTTGCCACTCTACGTTACTTCTTTCATGGCCGCGAGTATCCCCCATCAATCCCCGCTTCCGTCACGTACCGATCACGTGACGCGTCTCGAATCTGTTGTGCACGTATCACGTGTGACAAATCCCGTAATGACAGAGAGAGGGTAACTCTATTCCCCTCGATTTCTCCTATCTAACCACACTGGTGGGACTGCAGGAGCTCGTCCGAGTCCGCTCGACTTTTCTTGACCTCACCCGAAACAATCGCACTACCAGCCCGAGCCCGCCCGAGTCCGTAATTGCGAGTACCCACACATCCCTGGCGTACAGTATTGCTCGGTTAAATTTGACTAAATTTGCAACGCCTTGCACGATCCATCCCCACTCTTCCCCTACCATTTAGCGCCTTTAAGCTCAGCGCAGCCTCGTCTCAATCGACAAGCAAAGAGAACAAAACTTCTACAGGTAAAGAGCTAGACATACTTCAAAGAGATACCGCGAGCGTAAAAGGTAATCATTGGACAGCGGATTTTTATGCAAAATAAAAAATACATCGATTGCAAGACACGGGAGCTAGATAAAAATTTCTTTCATCTTGTAATTATTCCATCAAGCTGAAACCGATACGTTGATGTTCTCACATGTTTTAAACATGTTCGCTGTAAAATTCTACGTGCCCATTTTTGTTATACATGCATAAAATCCGCAATCTAGTAAATAAAATTTCATGTTCGGTAATGTTTGCCTTACCTTTTCAAACGTGGTACCAGTGGATTATTGAGATATGTATGATTAAAATGAGTCCAGACGAAACCTTGATCTAAGCGCAACTGTCCAATTAAACCTACCGAATTGAAAACATTCTTTATTTTTCATGATTTTTTTAAAGGACTTTCACAAACTTATTTTTGGCATTTTTATGATTAAAATGACACGAAACACGATATAATTAGAACTGTATTTAGTGGTTTAATTGACCGTGTTTCCTTTTCTAAATATGTTTGGCGCAGTCCACGCAGACACAAGGAAATAGTAGCCCTACACGGTCTGTGTCAGAGCATGGACCTGAGAATTGCGCTTAGATCAAGACTTTACTGTACAACGGAGCTATTGGTTATTCTAATGAATGTGCGGAGGGTTGTGAAAATAAAGATAATATTATATATACATATACAGAGTGTCCCGCATACCGTGTATAATCAAGTGAGAAGTAATTCTACCCGCAAAAGTGAGTAAAAAAAAAGAATCAAATTTGTTCATTTGACGCTTTGTTTTCGAGTAAATCGAGTTTGAAAGTTCAGCGAATACGTGTGCTATTAGATAGGAATTGGCTGACGCGTCTGAGCATGAACTGCCGATTCTACTTCGTGCATATACTAAACACGCGAACCTGGTGGATGTTTTAGCTAGTTTTTCTCAAAAAACGAAGCGTCAAACGAAAAATTTTTATTCTTTCTTTCCGACTCACTTTTGCGTGTAGAATTACTTCCTATTCGTTTTTCCATGGTATACGGGACACCCTGTATACGGGGTCTTTCCGTTAAGTTATGTCACCATTTTTTAGACATTTCCGATAGTGCAATTAAAAAATGTTTTAGACAAAAGTTTGTCAGTACTTGACGAGCCACATGTTGGCATATTCTTAAATCTAAAAAATGCTTTTTACGTAAAAAAGTAAAGGCCACCTTGACTTTTTTAAATGGCACCATATGTTTTGGACATCATAGGATTATTGCTGACGTCGAGACGAATACTCGTCGAGTTTATTATACTATGACCTTGAAATGACCTCAAACTCGAAAATTTTGTGCAAACATAACTTTAATAAAAAATTATTCCTTACAAAACAAAGCAAATTATATTAGATGTTAAAGAACTTCGGAATCGCATAACGACTGCATGTAATAACATAAACCGAGACGCTCTAATTATAGCGACAACGAAAAGTCTAATATAAAGAACGGAGCTCTGTATCGTAGAAGGTGGATCACAGTTCGAACATCTAATGTAATTTGTTTTGTTTTGTATGAAATAATTTTTCATTAAAGTTACGTTCGCATTCAGTTAAAGTAAAATTTTCGAGTTTGAGGTAATTTCAAGGTCATAGTATAATATACTGTTGAATTCGTCTCGACGTCAGAAACAATCCTATGATGTCCAAAACATGTGATGCCATTTAAAAAAGTCAAGGTGACCTTTACTTTTTTACGTAAAAAGCATTTTTTTAGATTTAAGAATATGCCAACATGTCGCTCGTCAAGTACTGACAAACGTTTGTCTAAAACATTTTTTAATTGCACTATCGGAAATGCCTAAAAAATGGTGACATAACGGAAGGACCCTGTATATTTGGTTATAAGTGTACATCAGTACGTTACGACGTTCAAACTTAGACTGCTGCGCGTCGTACATACAAGTCGTACCAACCCTCGGCAGGGGTCACTCTATACAATACACATAGATGGAAAACTCTACAGGAGCAGCAAAATTAATATTTTCAAAATATCCCCGAAAATGACGGTGGCTTTATAGAAGTTTCGACTGCAGTGTGTAGCGAGGTATCAAGAACCGCAAAGTATTCATACGTCCGCCTGTAATCGACCGGAATTGCGCTATATCTAGCCAGTCTTCCCGAAAGCAAAAGAATATTGCGGCGTTTCCTGTGCGTCCCGAAGCGACGCAGAATCCTGCAACGACTCCTCCCAACGAGGTTACATTTTCTCCCTTCCCCGAAACGTTGATAATAACGCCCCGAACCACGTTCCGCCAAAAAAGTCTCATGGCTGGTCAATACGTGCGGTTTAGGCTTAACGTTTATAAATGGGAGACGACGACGACCTTGCCAGATATCTGTGTATGTGCCGGCTTAGCCAGGGTAAACGTGACTTGGAAACCGGAGTCGCGGCGGGTGACGAATATTCGTCTTTAATTCTGTTTGCTCGCCGAGTTCACTTTATTTTCGTTCTGGAGCGTTGCGCCGGAAATGATCGTCGACGGTTATGTTCAACGGAAACGACGTGTTTACAATGCCCGGCGTGCATTCCGCCGTAATCTTTTGCGCTAAATTTTACTAACTGTCGTCCAATAATGCATGAATGCTAAAAAATGGGCTTGTTATTCAAGTGAAATACAGTGATGTGAAAAAGCATTGGCACAGATACGAAACTCCGTATATTAGGTTGTCGCGTATGACATGGCTGATTTGTAATAGTAACGTTAAACAAACAAATCTTTTTCTTCACAAATAGTGATAGACCGTAGTTACCACTATTGTAATCAACATTTTCTGTCAACCAACAGCAAGTTTCATTCAAACCAAATTCCCTTCTCCATTTTGTAGTCTTCTTTGCTATCGTCGAATGGTACGTTCGATTAATCAATATATTTTGGCTAAACATCACACAATTCTATCGTCAATATGTTATTTTTCTACTCATGCAAAAAGAATGCTCACATAACTTAAACTTTATCTGAAAATAAAATCCGATATCTAGATTAAAATTGGAGGTATCACTTCAAAGGTCAGCTTTGTATCTTAGAATAAAAATTAATAAATCTAGCAGGCTATAATACACTCCTAAAAAAAATTAAAGGATCACCTTTAAGAACCCGAGAAATTTTTGTCGATGTTATGATCACTTGAAATTGACTCAATTTCTCGGGCTCGCAGAGGTGTTCCTTTAATTCTTTTGAGGAGTGTAGTATTTCTTGATCAAAAAGTTTCATACCAATTGTATTCTAAAATCGGGCATTTCACGTGCAACAAACTAATACAAACGGTTATAACTAGACTGCGGAGTTTAAGCATTTATGAAGAAAATGTGTAGCTGTAATTTCAAACAATAGAAAGCTTGAAAGAATTGAACCCTGGAAATACAGTCTTTACTCGATATACAATGTCCCAAATATCTAGCCGATAAAAGTCCCAGAACCAGCTCCAGCTCGTAAAGATAATACGGGTCGAGTATATCGGTGTGAGACCAGGAGACCGCTACTAATCGACCGCTGAACTTCTTTATTTTTCATTAGTTTTTTATGGAAATTTGACCAATATATTTGTGGAATTTCTCTGATCAAAATGATACCAAACACGATATCATTTAGACCACATTGAAACTAATTTTCCGTTAATATAATTGTAATTCAAAGTAACTTTCATCGTTCATTATATAAGTAAATCTCATAAAAATTATATCATATTTGGTATTACTTTCGTTACAAAAATGCCACGAATATGTTGGTGAAAGTCCCGTAAAACAATAATGAAAAATAAAGAAGTTTTGTTACTGAATTAGTAGTGGTGTCACACCAATACACCCGACCTGTATTATGTATTATTTTCTACGTTCGGTAGTATCACAAAGAATAGTATTTACCAGCCGATATATGTCCCTGGACAGTCCCATGTTTTGGACATATATAGAGTAGACACTGTACATCGCTTTGGAAGAAAGTCATTCTTAAGTGACGCCAATTCCTTGAAAGAGTAGCAGGACATTTTTATTTTGCATAAAAATCCGCAGTCTGCTTGTAACTATTGAAACAATTACTTATATCCATTTATTTTGCGTGTACTTTTCTTCACAATATCTTATTTATTTGTACGGCAAAACAGAAGTACGTGAAAAAACCCGAATACAGTTTTCTTTCGTTATAAGACGATGGCTCGGGACGGCTTTCGACGTATTGGGGATGCGGGTACCTATTCGGCGCGACATTGTTCTTGAGCGGATCGAGAGTTTATGGGTCCCATTGAGCAACGATTTGTTTCTTTGGAAAATGATAGAATATGACATACCCCTCTAGTTCTGACGCTAAGCGGTGTCGAGCGGACAACTTCGAAAGAAGATGAGGGGACAGAGATTTTCTTGTTGCGAAAAAACCATCGTCGTCTTATATGGAAGGAAAAATTTGAAGTAGAAACGTCTGTCACAATCATCTTATACCTGGACAAGAATATTCGCACTCATTCGGAATCTTTATTTACAAACCCTGAGATCATTTGACACAATAAAACTTCCAAAACTAAGGAAGCCAAAAGGGGCGAATTTTTGAATCGTTCTTTGAAGCTGCAGAAACAGTGCAACGCAGGCTTGTTTAATTTATCAAAGCGCGCTCATCACTGACGAGGGATAATATGAGGCTCGCTGGTGTAATGCACACCAGATCAGCTTCGGAACGGTGGAACAAAGAGAACTCGTTACAGCGACGAAGTTAAAGCCACAGGTGGAAAAATGGAGGTCGAGTGCCTCCGGATTTCCGGAAAGATAACATTCAACTATTTCGAAAGTACTTCTCGTTTCTAGAATACTTAACGCTCGCGGCGATCGCTTTATATTTTCAACGGCATCCGTTCTGACTATGCCAAAGCCGGGTCCCTATTTTCCGAAACGGTTAACGCAAACACGAAACCGCAGTGCTGCGAAAACTGAAAAAAATGTCTATATTTGCATGGCTTCTTGTTTTCTCGGTTTTATGTCGCTGAAACATTTTTTTATCAGACACAGTAAATAACTATTTCAAATAGCAGCTCGAGTCATCCTAAAAGTAAAGACACAGAGTGAGACACCCAAGAATTTCACGGAAAATATCTCTGTTGTTTTTGGAAATACGAAAAAATGTTTGGTTCGGTGGGACAATTATTGTGACGGAGAAGTTTGTTTTCTTTAGGTTGTACTTTCCGATATTTCGAGGTCATCGTCGTTTTTTCTTTTTTTTTAATGGAACGACATATTTTGATTAGTGTAACATTATGGCTAATAAAAAGACTAATTCCACTATGTATAATATGTTGACCTTCAAATGACCTTCGAAGCAAAACCTTCTGCAAAAAGCATAACTTAACGTACGAAGACCATGTTCATACTTACCGTACTGTACTAGGGTTCCGTTGGTGTAAACACTGAAACATTGTCGAAAGACATCTCTTTTTTGCAGAATACCTCCTTCAAAGGTCATTGGAAAGTCAGCGTATTATACGTCGTTGGTAACGACGATGACCTTGAAATATCGGAATGTACGACCTAGAGAAAAACTTCTGCGTCGCAATAATTGCCCCACTGAACCAAACAATTTCTTCCTGAAACATTTTTCCGTATTATTAAAAACAACGGAGATATTTTCGGTGGAAGTCCGTGCCACACACTGTGTACCTGCTGTTTATTCATTGCGAATATAACTCTAAACTAAAGTGGTGAGATGTCTGGCAATAGACAAGTAAACATGGATCTAGAATTTCGGCTCGTATGACCTTGAACTGATAACTAACTAGCCATCGTAATTAATTACGTACACTGTAATCCAGATTACGCATAGGTCATGAGGGATCCAATGCAGTCCAATGCAGAATCATATTGAAAATAGGAAACAAGATGGTTTAAACGAGTGTATTTTGTTAAAAATGTACTTGCATTTAGCCTACACATATTATATATATCCCATCGACTTTTATTCCAGTTACTTGTACTAATTATGAGATATTTAAATACATTAATAACAGTATCAATCTGTTTATGAATTATCAGTTAAGTTAAAAAAAGAATATAATACTATTATGTCTAGACTTTATTTATTTTCTTGATAATTTAAATAATTTGGAAACACTGCACCAGTATTTTTGTATTCTTCAAATATTTCTACTCTTTTGCATTTGATCTACCTATTTTTGTCATAAATACACACAATTATCATGATCTTCTGTGATAAGTAGAAACAGTAATTAAAAGTCCGACACATCAGTCAACTAAATTCAAAAGACTATTACGAAAGATATATTCCAAGAGGGAAACAATATTTTCATATACAGGGTGGCGTATTTCAAACGGATTACCGGAATACCTATTAATAATAGAATAAACTTAATCAAATGAAACCTTCTTGGTAGAGGTCTAGAGATTAACATAATTAACCTAATGAAGAGCTTAACCAATGAAGGTTAACTGTGTTCTTTAAAATACAGTAATAAATTTTCTTTTACTATTGCAAGTACAAATTATTAATTTTATTATAATTTGCATTGTAACATTGTAGAATTGCATTATAACATGTACGCTGTAAATTAATGTGTTTGATATCCTATACGGTGTTGGTTTCGTCTATTTTCCAGTTGGCTGAGTTTCACAAGTCAATAGTAAACAATCCAACTATTATTACGGAAATTACGTTCAACGGATCGTTATTGACAATGCAATATTGTATAATCGAAATCGTCAGAAACAATGTATACTGCTCGAACCGTTAGCTTCACTGACAACGACTGGAACTGCTCTTGATCTGTCATGCCATCAATCACGCGATAAATATACTACCGTGCCAGTTTGAATGTAAAACAAAAACGTCAAAAAATATTTTATCCTTCGGAAAAGATTTATTGTATATATTGTATCTACTCAGTGTTATACATTGTACACGTGAATTTCAAGATAAATAAAAAAGAATCAGAATACCTATTTTTCAACTAATATTTTTAACATTATTTTTCATTTTGCGTAGATTCGGCAATCGGTGAGTTTCGACGGCGTTCCGAAAGCCAGTTTTTCGGGCTCGTCCATTACGTTTTCAAGTTATAATCGACTGCCTGCCAGTTAGGCGTGCCCACTTCGCGCGTGTTAATTGGTCGAGAGTTTAATATCCGCTGCAGTTACGTTCTGCGACCAAACCTCTCTGATATTTACTCGAAGCTCATATATTCTCCACGCAGACAGTTCTCGATGCTCACCCGGTGACGTAGATCAAATGAATTCCGGTGTCTGCCGACCTAAAATGATAGCAACGACCTTTTTCGCGTGGGCGTGCTTTAATGGTTATCGATTTCTTTTCTTAAAGTTTTATGCTTATAGTTTAACATAATAGATGATCTAATGAAAAGTTAAAAATCGACCATGTGATCGACAAATGAATAATTAAGTTGTTCAGATGAACGAGGTTCTACTGTAATAATAGTAAGTGTGTTTGATATGTACTTTGTTTTATTAACAAGTAGAAAAATATTCTCAAAATCAATGGAACATTTGTCAAATTGACACGAGGGAAAGATGAGGGTCAATTGCTAATTCGCTCTTTCTCCGTTTTTAGACGCTATCAAATTATTAACTTTATTTGCTGTATAACTTGATATACAGGGTGGACCACGAAGCGCGATCAGCTAAACTTATTCTGCTGCTAGAATTTAGATCGAAATTTTTTTTAGCTATTATAAAATGACATTGTTCAAGGAGAACTTTGAGATGATTATACCATATTTGTTGTAAACTCTTTTCTTCCAGAGTTATCATAGTTGCCTTCAGGTTTTCATAGGTAAACCTATAATTTTTTCACAACAATCATTTAGAAGATACTGAGACGAATTCGGCAAGTACCATAAAAAGTATTTCTTTTTCACCACAAAAAATTAGAAAAGAAAAATTAAAATAAAATAATGCAAAAAAATTTGGTACAGTCATCTTAACCTATTAAGCCACTATAATAACCACTATAACCTGTACGCCACTATAGTGGCTTCCGTGGAAAGCATCAGTTTGAACGGTACGCCACTACAGCGGCTTCCGTAGAAAGCATCAGTTTTAACGGTAACGCCACTATAGCGGCTTTTGTGCTAACCGCGACCAGGCGCGCCGTTCCTGGGAGACGGAGTTGCGGACAAGCGCGTCGTGCTTAAGAGATTAAAGCTCTCTCGAAACCATGTTATTTTAGCTAAAGACACTTCCGACCGAACCGGTAACAGCAGAATAATCTAAGCTGATCACGCTTCGTAGTCCACCCTGCATGTGCAATTTGTGTATAAGAGCCCACCCTCGATATTTTCGAGAAAATCAATTCAATAAACAAGATTTATAGGTAGAGTGGAAGTTTGTGTATTTAAAGGGATGTTCTTATTCAGAGCCGTGAATTTTAAACAATTTATGAGATAAAAATTGGTTAGGTTGATTATAAGTTCATTGTTTCATATAGACAATTTGGAGATCAAGATAAAACAATGTAATCTTTATACAGTTATCTATATTGTTAATTAAATTATTTGTATGGTTTCCGCTGCATATCATTTTTCATGGCTGCCATATAAATTGCCACAAAAAGCGTTTTCCCGTAAACTATAAATACAAGGAAGAAATGAAATAGGAAAAAGAGTTGTTAATCTTTTTGTATTTAATATGTCTTGAATGTGAAATTGGTCCGTGACTTTTAAAATAAAATGCTACAGAATTTTTTTAGTAGAATATTATGTAATTTGTTAAATAAACTGCTGGAGTATTTTTAAATCCAATCAACGAAATATCAACAGCTTTTCAAGATAAATTCGAATAATTATGAAAATAACATAAATGAAAAATGTTTCACGCAAATGTGTTTAATAATTCATAATTTAAATCCATGTGTGTAGGATCGGGTTTCGAGTGAATTGACTCCGGACAATGAGCAATAATAACGCAACTTTATTAATTTAGGTAAATATGTAACCGCGGTAGGATATCAATAAAAGACGATGTGCTCGCTAGCGACGACCTGGCGCTATGCGTTTTTCATTTCTTTCAAACGCCGATCGTGGTTTGTTTCGACGCTTGCCGTTACCCAACCTGCAACTATGTATATATTTATACCTCGCTTGCGCGGGGATTCCTTCATGCGTACACTGATTACTCCATACGTATGTATTAGGGGGACCCATAAGTAATCAATTATTTTGAAATCTAAAACAAACTTTGTAGTAAATTCAAGTTTTTATTTCTTAATTTATTATATAATTTCCATCATTGTCAAGGACAGTTTGCCATCAACTTATATCTTCTACAAAAGTGAATGTCTTATTTCTTAAATAATGCTCCAGAGATCTGAAAAGATGATAGTCAGAGAGAGCAATATCCGGTGAGTATGGGGGCTGCGGTAAAACTTCCCATTGCAATTCTTTGATTTTTTCCTGTATGGTGCCGATCATTGTCAATTTGCAGTATTACACCTTTTCTGTGGACTAAAGCTGTCCTCTTTTTCAATAGTTCTGAATACAGCCGTTGTAATTGCTGACAATACAACTCAGCAGTAACTGTTTCTCCATGTTTCAACAACCCAAAGTTAATTATGACACGACAGATAAGCTAGGTTTAGGGGTTCATATTGCGGTTTGATTTGCAGAAAGCTTGGAACGCTTTATCTTATCATAAAGAATCCATTTTTCATCTCCGGTAACGATTCTGCTAAGAAATGGATCTCTACGAAATCTGGATAGTAATGAAGTGCAAATTGATCGACGAATATTCTTGTTGGTCTCAGATAATTGATGCGGTACCCATATTCCTTGCCTATATGCCTTACCCATTTTGCGTAGGTGCCTTTGTGTAGTTGACCATGTGGACCCAAGGCTTCTCGATAATTCTTGTATACTTAATTTTGGATCAGCTTACACTAAAGATTTTAGGGTGTCGTTATCAAATTCAACTGGTCGTCCACTCGAGGCCTGTCAGAGAGGTCATAATCAACAGCAGCAAATCTTCTGAACGAACGTTGACACTTGTTGACCTTCAATACATCTCCATAAACATCGCAAATTTTCTTTGTTGTTACCGTTGCATTAAATCCCGCATGAAAATGAAAAAGTATGCAATGACGAATATGATTCTCGGAAGGTACGGACGCCGCCATTTTATTACAGGGTCGTAAAAAAGAATTATACTTTTTAGAATATTTTGGACACAGGCTGCTTTACCGAAAACTGTAAAAGAATACGTGTTTCCTTTTCAACGATCGATACAAAACTAAAGGCAAAACAAATTCTTTGCTAATAATTGATTACTTATGGGTACCCCTAATATATTGTCCAGGAAAATATGATATTAACATATCCTAAATTAATGTGGATTAAAATTGATGTCCCATTACACGACGTAAATTGTAGTATCTGTATATACCTCGGTTAGGACACATAATACATTGGTGACACTCAATTAACTTTTTTTTCTTGTACTTTTGTATTTTTTGTACGGTTGTTTTTATTCGGCTACTCAAAATGCAATCAACTCGACGAACGGACACGCACGTCTTCCATGATCCGCGAAACTTCTCATTACAGAGTTACAATGACAGCGGCGGTGTCATCCTCTCAGCGAACGTAATTTCACGAGCCGTGAATCGACGCTCGACGTCGCATTAAACTCACAAAACGGCAAATAATTTGCGTAACATTTTATCGAACGCTTTTCTACCGGCTTTCCTAATCGAATTATAAAACCTTTGCAGCATCGCGTTGGTGAGGATGGGAGATTAAATACGTGCTGGATTATATTGGTTCAACGCGGCGTGGAAAATCCACCCACACAAAAACCAGTTATTAAAGCATCTCGATTCGCGCTTTTATAGCTCGGCGAATACAAAACGGCAGCGACGAGTAATCTGGCATTCTGCATTCGTCGAACTATTGTTTTGCAAACTCACTGGCGACAACGTAAGATCGTTTCGTTAACACTTTGTTCATGTAGCAATTGTAACATTTAGCGTTTGTTGCACAATTAATAGATTCATTTATTTTACTTGCACGTTTTTGTATAGCTCTTATAGTGGATTCACCTAATTTAAATTCGTTACCAACAGCTGTGAATCATTCACTATCTGCTAGTTTATTTAATATTGCAATTTTAGTTTCTAATGCAATTGTCTTTCTTTTTACTTTCTTTTTGCTACAATTATTCATTTTAAGGTAGTACTCACGTCTAAAAATAAAATAAAAATCATAAAAACAATGTCTAAATGGAAAAAATAATTAATTTACCTTTAATCTCACTACAAAATGAATCCTTAATGGTCAAAAGATATGTATGTATGCACTTCGAAGGTTCGTAATTAACTGATGTTATAGGCCGCTGGCTCAGCCACAAGGAAATTACACCGTTGGCATTCATATACCGCATAAAAGAAAATCGCACAAAACAAATCGCACAAAAAAAAACACATGTACACATGTGCATACAATTCTACGTAAATGTCCAAAATTTAGCATAGGAATTTCTATAAGACTCGCAATTTAGTGAAATTACTATGAATGGGTAATAAATTGAATGTGGTTACGTTAAAGTTCATACGCAGTAAATTATGGAAGATGAAGAAGAACTTTGAGACTCTTATACACCATCGAGTGCAATGCATGGCACAAGTTCTGGCACAGCTAAGGGAATTTCTTGACCATAAATGCGCCGCAGGAATGCAGTATGCGGATGGTCAGGAATACCATCGTGTGATCCGGTTTCTGTCACAAAGTAACAGCTGCACAAACAAATTAAATTCTACTGGATTAGCAAACTCAAATATGCATGGTGGTGAGATCAATAGAATGTGCTAGCATAGATTAGTGACTAGAATTAGTTGCCAAATTGGCTGTCAGGTAGGGCATACCAACCATATTAATACATAAAATTTCTATTCTAGTTATTTTGCCGAATTAATTTTACTTTATAGGATATGTTCAATAATTATTATTATGTCTAATATCTAACTACACGCTTTTATCTACAATTTTAATTATTTAATTTTATCAATAATATCCGAGTATTTACATTTATTTATAATATTTACTATTTTTATAAGATTCAATTATATTATCTATAGAAACTAAGCGGCGGTTATCTAGTTTATTAACTAACGTAAATTTTTCGTTTTCTACTGACAGTATATGAATATTATAATAATTGAAAATCGCTAATAATAGCCAGCCGCTACGTGAATTGAGTGAACTACATATGCGAGTCAAAAGTAGGCTGATAATTACGAACTGTTATCTTCACCATTTTTTAATCGTTTATAACTCAGTGAACTAATTGACCAATTTTGGTGGAACGTTCAGCATGTATACAGGGCGCGGCTGAATAACATGTACAACCTGGCAGGAGGTGATTCTACATGTAAAATTAAATCGTAAAAAGGGAATAACATTTTTTCATTTTTTCGCCTCGATTTCGAGAAAATTGAGTTTAAAGATCCGCCGGGTTCGCGTGGTTTAGTATATGCAGGCAGTAGAATTGGTTGGTCATGATCAGACGCGTCAGACGATTCCTATCTACATATTATAGCACGCGTATTTGCTGCATCTTCAAACTAGATTTTCTCGAAAACGAAGCGACGAATGAAAACATTTTATTGTGTATATTTTTCTTAATTTTTCATAAGGAATCGCCTTGTGCTCGCCTTGTACATGTTATTCGACCGCACCCTTTATAAATCCAAGTAAACAAGTTGTGAAAAGCAACTTCTCCTATTTTTTTTTTTTCGTAATTCAGCCTAAACGCAATTTTTCCAAAATTGTCGTTACAGATCATCCAGTAAACTAATCCAGCCAGCTCAGCAGAATATCCGAGGTCTATTTATAAATAAAAGTTATTGTGATTTAAAACGTGCACCATTAATTATGAAACTGATGGTGTCGAGAAATTACTGCGAAATGTCTAAGGGAAGAGGAATTCGTAGTTTCTATTATTTGCGAATTAGAGTATTCCTGGAATCAGGAAGAATTTCCCAGCGTCTCGGCCGAGGAAATTGCAGCTTCGACGCGTAACGAATAAGCCGGCTTCCACTCGTTCCCCTTCCATCTTCATTTTTCTTGGTTGATTGCTTTGCGTCGGGAGGGTGTCAAATCCGTCGAGTCACGGTTTCATTTTGCTGTAAAATTGATCGCCGCTGATCAAGCGAGACAGCGTGGCATGCCACACCCCCCCTCTCTCTCTCCCTCTACCAACGCGTGCTCGTTTTATTCCTTTTTCAACCGTAATGTTTATTGTAGCTGCCGGTAAAAGCCGGCCAGCCGTTAAACGCCCAATAGAAACCGTTTAGTTCTGGTATCGGCCAAGCACCGCAATATATTGTGCTAATAGATAACACGGAGCATATACGACAGTACGGGTAACAATTAACGCGAATTCGTTTACCAGAATTGCTCGTTCCTACTTAATTCCTTGCCATTGTTACAATGCAATGTGCGAGAAACGGCGGCCATTTCGTTCAGCTGAGAACATTTTTTCACACCATTCCTTTCAATATTATCGAATCGGTTTTGCAACTATGCATTTCGTTCGTGCAAAGAGATAACTGTAATTTTATTTCAACACATTTTTTATCAACCGAGAAAGTCTGTAATCTAAATATTTAATTATTGTATGTCATTCGCATACATATATGTACGTAAACAAATTACTAGAATAAATCACTAGACTGAGGAAATCTTTATGCAAAATACAAATTTTCTGCATCAATTGTGAAAAACAAGAGCCAAATAAAAAAATTCATGTATTTCAGTTTTTTAAATCTGTCTACCGCTCTAAATTGCACTAACTTATATTCGTCATAAATGCATGAAATCCGCAGTCTATACATCACATAAGGAACGAATACAAATGTAAGCAAAATTACTGAGATTTCAACTGCTATAATGAAAAAAGAATTTCGATTCGAGATTATGGGAAAATTGTCATCAAAGTGAAATTTTTATAAGGAATTCTATCAAACTATTTGGTAAATGTTTACTTTCGTTGCATTTCCTAATTTTCTCTATTTCACCCAGCTTATATATTAAAGAAAGCTCCAGTTTGTCAATGAAATAACTAATTAATCGGGAACTCGAAATAGTAAAACAATTTTAGTTATTTGAATTAAGAAACTTTCGCGTTATGAGTGTTATATGTTAAATTAATTCATCTTGAATTAAACAAAAAATACAATGAAATAGACCAACATTTTAAAAAGATGTTGAGTAATTTTTCCTAAATTAAATATATTATATTTTTCCTGCAGATACCTTTAAACCTAATACGGAGGTAGTATAAGAAAGAGATGGTTAGTTGTAACGTATAATTGTTAACAAATTGTCCGAATTGAGCACAAAAAAATGTTTAAAAGAAAAAAAACAGAAAAACGAAAAATCAAAAATCGTAAACAGTACAAATCCAATAAATCGTGATATCTGTGGAGTGGATCTGAAAAAGACCCAGTGGAATTTTTTCATCAAATAGTGAGAAATCGTGAAAATGCTGACGATAACAATGGTCCCGCATTTTTGTGTTGCAGCGATTCTCAACTCGCTATGCACGGAATTTCTGCCGATGAATGTGTCGGCCATCTTGTACCTGATGAATTACGAACAATATGGTCGGAGTACCGCCAGTGCTCAATACTTTCTGCAGCTGGCCGGTTATCTTGGAATTCCGGTGATCGCCTGGAATGCCGACAACTCCGGATTAGAACGGGTAAGTCTCTTTTTAGTTCTTTTTCCCACAAGTCTATTCCAACGTAATACTCACCTAGGGTGATCTGGTATTCGAGGCCGTTTTTTCATAAATTTTTAGGAATACTTTTCATATTAGGATTTCGTACGCATATTTCTGAGCATCTGAAGCACATAAGTTATTTTCTCTAAAATAAAAATAATGAAGATTACATGAGTCATATTTATACCTTTTAATGGAGTAATGTTTTGAAAAACATGTTAACTGTTGCCATGGTTCCGGTCCTTCTGCTGATCGAAAACGAAACGAAATAACTAAAAAATCTTGATCATTTACAAATGGCGACAATAAAAAGATTTTGAAGAACATCCTCTCACATTTCAATTAAATTGGTCAAATAGAACTTGAGATATCGTAGCAACAGTTTCGAAAAAAGTGGTTTCATGAAAAACGCGTTTAAAGATTCAATTTTGAATTACAGTCTGTACTCGATAAATGTCCCAAATATCCAGTCCATAGACTAGAACTGTCCCCACTACCGCGAGGTATTTGCTGTCCTTTTCTACATTCAGCAGTGGATCACAGTATAGTATCTTCTAGCTGATAATTGTCCCTAGCCAGATACGTGTTTTGGACAATTATTGAGTAGACTTTTAGATAGATAGATTTTTCTACTTGCACAGAACCAGTGTAATTTTACGAATTCGAATCAATCCTTTTGCACGCATATTCTGCGATACTTATAAAAAAATGCAAAAACATCGACTATTTGAAAATGAAAAGCCAGAATAGTTAAGGGGTTAATGAGGTTTTTATACGCGATATGCTTGACATGCTTCCCGGTAAGATTTTGTTTTCATCTGAGAGGAGGTTCGTTTTTTGTTTCTTATTCGCTTCACCGAACCAATCAATTCCGCATTACCAACGAAATCCACGGAATCCACGAAGAGTACTCGTCTAATCCTCCGACGTTCCTACTTATCCGAAACAGAGGGATACTCAAATATTCCCGGGGCCATAAAATTTCAATTTAAATTTGTCAGAATACCTCGAGCTGCTTTTAAGTTTTCACCACTTCCTTTTCGAGAGTCTAAGGGGATGAAATCGTGCCGTGCGGTCGTAAATTCCCGGTACCTTTCTTTTCTGTTCTTGCTATTTGGTGATCCTCGAACGGCGAATTGCCATACGTCCATCGAATAAATTATTACACTTTTATCTGTACAGAGACTTACGTTAGTGAAAACACGTTGATAATAAATTTTGGTTAGACTATAAATTGTACAATAAAACGAACAGCTAGTATCGTAGATTTGGAGTCAATGAAAATATTGCATATTCTAAATGCTCGACTTAAGAAGAAAAATTATACATCTGAGTGAGATAATTAAAATGACTATTTATTAAAAACAATTCAATTTACTCGTACCTGTGATCAAAATACAACAAAAATGAAGCTGAAATATCTCTTAAATTAATAATTTTTCGAAATACATTGGTTAATACCTTTTTGTAGAGACTAACATGCTGCATCGATTAGTGCATGGAATATATGTGTAGGATTAAATTCTGAATCGGTTGGGAACTAAAATAATTTATTCGAACTAATGTTACACGCGTTAAAATAATAAACTAAAACGGTTACAACTCCCGCTCGCTTCGACGTCAACTCTACAACTCTGGGCATTTTTTGATGAGTCCTCCCGCCCCTACCGACCTTTCCCGAACACCCCCGACTTTCGCCAAATGTCCCAAACGCTCTCACTATTATGACCCTTTCAGGCCCCACGCTCGATCCCTAAAAATACGTGCTCAGGTAAAGCACTAAAACTGCACTAAAACTACCCTAAACTATAAACCAACGCCTGGCAAGGTTAGCATGAATAACTGCGATACTACATATGCATTATATGTTTTTACTTTAAAAAATGAAGGTGACCCTGAAATTTCTGAAACTCTTTCACTTATGAAGAAGCTGTTATTCCCATATCGTAGTTCTCCTTATACTGAAAAACGTTGGTTCATAAAGTTTTTTCATATTTTCACAAACACAGCGGAGATGTGCAAATATGTACCGGACCCACCCTATGTATCGAACCACCTCTTGTAACGCAACGATTTAATTTCACGGTGATTCGAGAAACTTCATGAACCTAGCGCGCGGAGAAACTGATAAAAGTCAGGGTATGTTGTATTATTTCAGAGGGCATCGCAGAACAACCTGCAGCTGCAGTTAGCACCGTCGTTGGAGCACCAGACGGCCGCAATGCTGAGTATCCTCGAGAGATACAAATGGCATCAATTCAGCTTGGTCACTTCGCAGATAGCCGGCCATGACGACTTCGTGCAGGCGGTTCGTGAGCGAATCTCGGACATGCAGGATACTTTCAAGTTCACTATACTGAGCTCAACGCTGGTCACAGACAAGGCCGACCTTACCGAGCTGTCTAAGAGCGAGTCCAGGGTGATGCTTCTCTATTCCACCAGGGAAGAAGCGAACCGCATTCTGCGGGCCGCTAAAGACCACAAGATGACCGGCGAGAATTACGTGTGGGTGGTCACGCAAAGCGTCATCGAGAACCTACCGACGCCGCCCAGCCAGTTCCCGGTAGGAATGCTTGGTGAGTGACTCTGCTCATTTCCATTTCTATCATTTCTGCCATTTCTGCGCGATGACGTACTCGGAACCTACTCCACCGTGTCGGCGGCACTTGTTTCGCAAGAATGCAGTGAGCTCGTACGTCTGATTTTATTAGGCGAATTTGTAAAGGTGGTTTTCTGCGCGAACAACTCCGATGATTAGTCCAGTGTTGCCAGATCGAGACTTTTCTCCCACTCTTTCTTCTACGGCGCCTCATTCCCCCATTACACGGCACAAACATCACCACGCTTCCGTGAGGGACCGGTCACGTGACCGGTCACCCAATTCGCTTTGCGACTACGTCTGCGTCGAGACTAACCCGGGCCTGAAATTGGGAAAACGCCCCCCTTCCTTTCGACACATGGTCTACGCCATTCTATTCGTTTTGACATGCTGAACACAAAATGTAGTTGCCATTTTTGGCGTAAATGAATAGTTTTCCAGGTATTCGCCAAAAACTACCGCTACTACTACTTGACATGTATGCAGCATACGCCCCCCTCTTTTCTACTCCTCAACGCGACAGCCAGCAAGCAACGTATATAACGGGCGAACTTGTTAAAACGGTATTTTCTGTATAGAATATAGAAAGATCGGGATGTCTGAGATTTTTAATGTTGACGAATGTGAGAATCATCAGAGTTGATCGCTGGAAAAAAAAACTAATTGAGACCAATACCAATTCAAAACTTTCCGATAATCCATTAGTTAATATTGTTGGTTGGGGTTAGTTTCTTTTCGAGCGAGCGAAGCGAGAGAGCAAACTTTACGATTCTCACATTAAACAATGTAACATTCTATTATAGAATTCGCTAATAAGTGAAACTGGTGTTGGTCTGGTCAAAGTAAGCGAACAATGTTTAAAGTTCTCACATTCGACAATGTTAAAGATCTATTAATATTAAAGACAATATTCTATACAGAAAATACTGTTTAACAAGTTCGCCCGTTATATACGATGCTTGTTGGCCGTCGCGCTCGGGAGTAGGAAAGGGGGGGGGGGGTATGCAGCATACATGTCGCGGCGCGCCGTTAGTAGTAGCGGTAGTTTTTCGCGAATATCACGAAAACCCTTCATTTGCGCCAAAAATAACAACTATCATACATTTTGTGTTCAGCATGTCAAAGAGAGAGAGAGGGGGGGTTGTGTTCCCCTAACTTTCCCCTGCGTGGCAACTCTGGTGCTGTCGAATGCTACAGCAAACAGATAGATAAAAGGTTTCGCTTTTGCAAGAATTACATCCAGTTCTGTTTTTACACGATACATACGTTTCCGAAGAGTAGGTGTAAACAAAATGTGTACATGAGAAATATTTTGTATCTGTACAAATAAAAAAATTGGTTCTGGACATGGGACGTGATTATTATTATGTGAAAAGTGGGAAAAGATTATAGCTAATAATGGAAAATACTTTGAATTTATTTAGATTTTAATATTCCCTTTTTTCTATCCGAACGAAGGACTTTTTTGCGCCAAACGAACGGCAGAATCTTATTCAAGCACCTAATACGATGAACCATATGAAAATTGATGAGCTCTATAAATTAATTCGTGGTTCTTCGTTGATTTGAAAATAATCTCCATTCTTTTCTGTACATTTACTTTATCTTATCTTCTCAACGGACTGCGGTTTTTATGCATTTATGGCAAAAATGAATAGGCCAAATACAAAATGAAATAACTAGACTGCGGATCTTTTCGCATTTATGGCATCTGCAAATTTGTAAAATGCAAGAAGACGAGCATGTTAATACAAATTTGTTGCGTTGATATTTTATGTTTGCCACCAGGAATCTTCCAATCGATGCAATACACTCTCCTCCCCTTCAGATTTTTATAAAATAGTACATGAAAATGAGAATTTGCATTAAAAACCGCAGTCTAGAAGTGACATAAGAAGAATTTAAGGATATTGTTACATTATTTTCGACTCCTTAATCAGTCAACTGCGTTCGGCGTGTATACACGTCAATCCAAAGCTCAATTGCGGCGCGGTTGACGTGTATACTCGTCGGATAAAATAAAATATTTCTATTTACTATAAAAAGTGGAAATTTCAATAAGATGTAATAAAAATGTCATTTGGTGCTATGTTTCCTTTATATTACCAATGAAACTGATGTGTAGTTAAAAAGAAACTTTATTGCAAATATTTGATTATTCTCTTTAGTATAATATATTAATTGGATATTGCCCATAAAATGTATTACTTTTAAAATACCACACTGAAATCAACTGAATTTCTTAAAATTAAAATTTTCTTTAATTTTTCTTGTTCATGAATGTAATTATTTTTTGACACTTTTTAGGTTGTTGATAACAATAACCTTTTCAACAATGAAATGTTAATTTTTACTTTACTTTTCCGTAAAAATTATAATAGGAGCATTTGCTTTGCGTTCGACGTGTATACTCGTCATTCCTTGATTTTAATTCCGCATTCCGTGAGGGATTTTTAAAATTAAATTTCACAGTTAACTGGTTAAGATGACTCAAAGGAAAAACTGCTTTGTTATTTTAACGAGTTCAAGCATATATCTTTGGGAAAGTATTTTCAAAGTATTTTAATTTTAAAAAGTAGAACAGGAAAATCGATTTTCCCCACATGAGACCCTTTAAGTGAAGCAACTCGTGTAAAAAGAGAATGAAATTTTGTGTAAATTTCATGTTAAATCAAACTGGTGTGAAAGTAGCTTGTGTAAAGACAGAACTGCGTGTGTATAATATGTAGAAGCGACCTTCAGCTGGAGATTATGGAATTTCTGCTGAACAATAAATGGATGCTGCAAGGATTTTCATAGGATATTCATAGCCGTCGGAAAATCGTTCAAGAAATTTTCCAGCGGCGATACGCTTCTATGCTTCGCATTCTAGAATGAAGAAGATTCGGCAAGACGCACAATGTTCTATGTATTCCAGTTCGATAGAATTCGATGAATTTATTCGTTCACGGAGGGCAGCCGCGATGGAATCTCGAGGAAACCATCAATTTCCGATTTCCGTGATTCTCGCCGTACTTCTGAATATATTCTTTCCAGCAGCTGGCCAATCGAAACATCCGATCGTCCGTTCAAGAAATTCCAATATCAAGTAAAACTTTCCTTCTTTCCAGCTCCATCTTTAAAACAAAATGAAAGTATAGAATAGATTAACAGATTCGAATGCCCAATTCATTAACATTTATATAATTCCGCAATTTATCTACATTTCATGAAACGAACAGGAACAAATGAAAGATTTTGGGATTTTTGGAAAGAATGTACGAGGATTAGAATGAACAGAAAAAGTTATTGAACAAACAAGTCTTTTATAAGATAGGAGTAATATTTAAAAAGAAGTAACATTGAAACCCCCTCTGTTACAAACATTTCTATTTGTTTTGGAAATGTATAGCAATGTAGTAAATGTAGGTATATAGATCATACAAATTTTTAATAAAAAGAAACCAAAAACGTTTCTTTACTCTCGTATCGATAGGACGCTGCATAATTCATCATCTTTTGCAATAAAAAATATTCTGTTGTGCCCACCACTGTGCTATTAATCTAGATCATGTGAAAACCGAACAAAGAATAGCAAAACAAAAAAAAATAAGCGTTCCAACCAAGAGATCGTGTAGAGATATTGAAAAAAAAAACTTTCCCCTTTTTCTCCGCCATTTGAAGCCGGAACAGCAATACCCAAAAGCCAGTTGTGTCTGCATATAGGCGTCCATCGATTTTCGAAACTGTTTCTGTGAACTTGTCATTGGGATATCCTGTTCCATCCGCTTGAAATCTAAAACGCGGGAGCAATGGACTGACATCGGGTACGGTTGAATAAAAATTCTGCGAAAATTACTGGAGCATATCGAGATTGACGAGAAACTATCCCACGAATTCTTCTCGCGAGTATCTGGCGAAAGATGCGTTGTAATGTTACAAGTTACAACGAGAACGATCGTAAACTTCTATAAAATTCTGTTCCTATGAGCAATAGTCAATCTAATTATAACAAGAAAATGCGGGGAAATTAACTTGTGTTCCCTACATTTATGAAAATGTGGGGAATCTAATATGATACTATATGTGGGGATCTGACGGATTATATAAATTGTAAGTACAGTTTCCATTCGATATAAGACGATGGATCGGGACCGGTTTTTGACGTACAGTGAATTCTCGATATATGTCAACAACACTGGAGAAATTCCAGTATTTCTCGAGAAATTTAAATCTAGGAAAATTCTTATGAAACTCATTTATTTTATAACATATAAATTCTTAAATTCTCTCAAAATTCTTATTTAAAACTTTAGAAAAACTGAATATTGAATTGAGTAATGAGTTTCTTGTTGTTATTAAAGAAGAAATATCTAA
The DNA here is from genome assembly GCF_050948215.1 of Halictus rubicundus. Taxonomy (NCBI): domain Eukaryota; kingdom Metazoa; phylum Arthropoda; class Insecta; order Hymenoptera; family Halictidae; genus Halictus; species Halictus rubicundus. The sequence goes on from NC_135154.1 coordinate 4,879,009, forward strand.
AAGGAGAGACAAGATTGTTGTATCCCTTATAAAATATCTGCATAATCCAGAGTCTCTGCAAAAAGATTCAGAAGATACATTTTTTTTATTTAACATCCAAGGCAGATATGTATAAAATGGCAAAACAAATTTTAAGCAGACTTTTTGGAAAATATAATAATGATTCTTATGAAAATAGTGAAAAACTTTCAGATTCTCAGAATGAGGAACTATCACTGGAAAACCAGTTAGAATTAGAAATTGCAGATAGCCTTCAAGAATTTAGTGTCAAGAGTTTGGCGGCAGAAGAAAATAAATTCCGGACTCTAACAAAGGAATTCCAAATTTTTGAGTCCACTGGAAAAAGGACACCCAAGATATATAGTCTTATTTCTCATTTCTCGAGAAATGAAAAATGTTGAGAAATCAGGAACACTAGTCTTGTCAGCATCCTGTATCGTCTAGGAGACATAACCTAAGCCGTTTTATGTTTACACTCCTCGGCGTCGGAGGACTCCCGAGCTTCGTGGCCCCTCACGGGGTGGTGACATACATAGAGAAATCACTGTATTGCGGGTGAGGGTACTTATACTTAGGCTTGGCATTGTTTTCGAGTGGACCGAGAGTTACCCCCCCCCCCTAGTTCTACCTTCTCCCCCCCCCCCTGCGGACGAGATCGAGATTGCGCTCCCGATTACGCTCCGTCGCTTACTTCTGGAGCATTACGCACTCGCAGAAGGAGGCAAACGCCTGTCAGTTATCTGCATTCGCAATGAGTCACAACTAAATCGTTGAGAAGTAGAACATAAATCTATTTCTAACCGGAAGAATTTATGTCACAACCCAATAATGCAGGAAATGAATTGGAAAAGTATTTTGGTCAACTAGATTGGACAGATAACTTATTGTACCACACGAAAATTGTCGTTGAGGTCGATACGACTTGGACAATTTCCAGTTAGCTGGCAATTGTCGGTCGTATCATAAATCTACAGAATAGATAGGTCTAGTGATTTTCCGAAAACCGGCGTCCTAGTACTCCGACCACTTTGCGGCCCGAAGCAATTGCCCCGGCAATCAATTTTGCGTCAATTTTGATTTCAGGTGTGCATTTCGATACGAGCACGGAGAGTCTGGTGAGCGAGATAACAACTGCGGTTAAGGTTTACGCGTACGGAGTCGAGGATTTCGTGAACCACCAGAATCTGAGTCTAAACACTCAGATTGGATGCGAGGGAAACTACGGAGAGTCTCGATGGAACACTGGAGAACTGTTTTTCAAGTAATTACTGTCTGTTTTTCACTTTATAGTCTCCAGTACGGTATCTGTTTAGTTGCATGTAACTTTGTCCGGATGGTCGACAACGGATCATTTTACGCCAAGTCCAAGTTCTAAATTAAGAATACATTGTAGTCCATGTGAAATTAACGGGGGTTTAAGTCATAATTTTGCCTGTTTAGAATTTGTTTAAATGGGCTTCAGTTACGAGTTTTTATTTCGGGAACTGTTTGTCCCATTGAGCTAAACTTCCTTTTGTTTTGTTCAGAAAGGATTGGGCTGCTGTAAAATAATTTACTCAACCTCGTTAATTAACTTTATAATGTCGAAGAATTAAATGAATTCTTTTCTTGCGATCTTTCGATGAGGGGCCAAAGTGATTTAAATTTTGAAAAAAATATGATGAAATTTCTTGAAGTTTTATTTCTACTACACTGCAGTTTGTTGCAATTCAGGTAGAATATTTTTATTTTGCATAAAGATCCGCTGTCTGCTAATTTTAGTTGTAAATAAATATTCCAACGTCCTTCAATGTATTGTCATGCATTCTTTTTTATATTCGTGGAAAAATAACTTATTGATAGCATTATGTGAATTTTGGTCAAAATGTGGTGATTAATAAACGAACTATCTACTAATCAAAGATACTACAGAATGGAGATGACAATCTAGAAAATGAAGAACGTGAAGGACCAAAAAATTCAATTTGTACCGTAACACAATCAATAAACTTGAAATTCTTTGACAGAATGTATTCAAATAAAAATTTAAAGAATCTATTTAGATAAATGTTGCTTTGTTCAACGTTACTGTTCAAAATCAGAATCACAAACGTGTCTCCGATTTTATAAAGTGAATAAAAAATCGAAACAGCTTATCATTTCTATTGAAATATTTTTGCAAAAAAGTGTCTGAACGAATGGCTCTCTGAATTCAATTTCGATGGAGTCCGGGTAAGAAGTATGATTTGTATACCGGCAATCAAGTGTTTTCATTTCCAGGTACTTGAAGAACGTGTCGGTCGAGCATGATCATGCGAAACCTAACGTGGAGTTCACTCAGGACGGAGTTTTGAAAGCGGCGAAACTGAAAATTATGAATCTACGCCCGGGTGCGAGCAAACAACTCGTTTGGGAGGAGGTGAGTGACGAAGATCTATTACTCTTTTAACGGTAACCGTACCGAGCACGTGACTGTTACACGTTCTTTTATAAAAATTACAAGCCTGAATTTATATTTAGATTTCTCGGAATTTTGATAACAATATGTGTTCGAGTGAAGAAATTTGTTTAATAATTTCGAATGGAACCATCCTTATAATTTCAATAATTCTAAAATAGAAAATGTGAAACTAGCTCATGTGACCGGTACGGTTAGTATTAATACTCCTCCTAGTCGCAGCATCTGAACGTTTCTAAAGATACATGATTTACATAAAAGAATCAACCATGTCGACGTCAACATATCTCAGAAATACAGTGAGTTTTCTATATATGTCGCCGAGGCATGGCCGATAAATGTCGCGGAATTATCCCCACTACCGCGGAGTATACGTATCGGGAGGGACCAAGAAGCTCGAGAGACTCGGTGTCTCAGAGGAGTGTTACATAATACGGGTCAGGTATATCGGTGTGTGACCAGGAGACCACTACTAATCCAATAAGAAAACTTCTTTATTTTTCATTATTTTTGTATGAAACTTTCACCAATATATTTGTGGAACTTTTCTGATTAAAATGATACCCAACACGATATCATTCGGACCATATTTACACTAATTTTCCGTTAACATAATTGTAATGGGAAGTAAGTTTTATCGTTCATGACACAAGTAAATATCATCGGAATTGTATCATATTTGGTACCATTTTCATTAGAAAAATGCCACGAATATGTGGGTGACAGTCCCGCAAAACAATAATGAAAAATAAAAAAGTTTTGTTATTGAATTAGTAGTGGTCTTCTCGTCTCACACCGATATACTCGCCCCTGTTACGTTCACACTCCTTGGCGACCAAGGCCTCGGCAGCGAGCATCGTTGTCCTTTTCTACGTTTGACACGAATCAAAAAATAGTAACTCCTGGACGATAAATGACATCATATTTGTATTGTTCATATATGGTATACTGAGAATTCATTGTACACCCGAGTTCGTTAACTACGGTACGATCGTACAATTAAAGATTCAAATTGGATAATACGACGTGAAGAACGTACTCCAGCTTCTTGTTTATGGCATTGTGGATTGCTCTCTACAGGATCAGTGTTGCGACGCGTTCCCCACCACCTAATCGCTTAACGGTTTTCAGACCGTCGGTGAGCATAACTGCACCCTCACCTTCTTAACCCTTAGCACTCGAATGGTGACTGTAAGGCACCACTAAAAATTGCTGTATCGTTATTCAAAATATTTTTTAAATTATTAAATTTGTTTGTGTATAATAAATTAGTAAGCATTACAGTATTGTAGGAGCAAATTGCACCATTTTCGTATGTATAACATGAAAAAATTATATATAGAAGGGAAATATTCTAGGTCGGAAGAAATGTTTCGTTTTGGAGTTTTAAAATGGCTTCGAGTGCAAAGGGTTAAACAATGCCCTAGGCGAGCCTTCTGTCCGCCACGTGCCCACCGAAAAAACGGTTTTTACACCACTACCGAGACGGCTCCGTTTACAACCCTGCGAATCCAAATAAACTGCCGTTTATGACATAGCTACAAAATCCTCGGAGCCATGGGACATAACTATTTAGCGTCCGATTTTTAACTACAGATTTCGTTCCCGGGCCATCTGTTTGCCAGCCCGCGCCATCCTATTCATCGCGTTTTTAACTTCACTATATCTTGCCAGGTCCGAAGCGCTTCCTTGTTTTATTGTCTGCTACGGTCATCTTCCAAATTCAATTCCGCCAATGACAGCCCCTAGGCCACTTCGAAAACTCCTCCCAAAAATGACGAAGGGAGGGAATCGTGGCGGAAGCACATATAAGCACAGCCAAGCACTACTCGAGAGCTTCTTACCAACAACACCGCGCAATCGAAACCGTCATACCAACAACAGAAATCGTAACGTCATTATCGTATCTCTAACACCGTAATACCGTTTAAAAGTGTAAAGGTCAACCCGACGTAAACAACGCGCAATCTTTGCTGAAACACGTAAGCTTTAAACTTCCACATTTCATCCGCTTCAACATGATTATTCTTGCTCAAGGTCATTTCAAGGTCAAAAAGGTGGTATCCACTAAATTCAGTTTTTTATTGTCTATCATGCTATCGTAAAAAAATATACTATTCCATTTAAAAAAAACATCGGTGACCTTGAAATTTCATTAAAAAACACGACATAAAAAATTTTTTTCTTCACCATTATATTGCCCCCTGCAATAGTGTAACTTTGTCATCTGAAGTTTTCTGATAGGACTGTAAATACGAAAGATATTTAGGTGTTCCCATTTATGTGGGACACCCTGTATACAGGGTGTTTCGTTTATCTAAAAACGGAAATATTTCGTGACGCAATGTAGTTACGAAAAAAAAATTTCTGTCCAAAAATTGTTCGGTATGAAGGGAACAATCTTATGGTGTAATTTTTTCAGGATTCGAATGGTGGTGGGGGAAATTTCAAAGTGAAATTAACTTTTTTAAATGGAGCCATATTTTTTTTTGTCGTAACACGATAGAATTTTCCGAGATGAATTCAACGACATATCACATTATGTTATTTACTGTCGCAGAGCATTAGAAATTATATTATAAATTTGTAACTTCTTAAGTAGGCAATGGTGGTACATATCTGGTTGTCGGCTGTTCTATGAAATTTCCCCCACCACCATTCGAGTCCTGAAAAAAATTACACCATAAGATTGTTCCCTTGATACCGAACAATTTTTGTTAACAAATTTTTTCGTAACTTCAGTGCGTCACGAGATATTTCCGTTTTCAGATGAACGAAACACGCTGTACAGCTGTTTGATTACCGAATTGCTCGAAAATCGTGTGATATAATTTCGATCACTCTCATCGCCACTATTTAATAAAAATACACTCGCCAAAAGCTTCGTTCGAAGTTCGACATTCGATGTGCATCCAGCTAGTACATACCTTGTGTTCAGCACGTACTCCATCGAAATCCAAGCGAACGAGAGACCGGGTGATAGGACAGATGTCACGGAACGGTGATTTATCGCGAGAAGTGCGAAAGAGCGTGGCCGGCTGTGTCTGTCGTAGAAAAAAGCAAGCGGCAAAAAAAAAGAGGAAGAAAGTCGAGCCAAAAGTTGGCGGTACTGCAGCCACGAAAAACGGAACCGGTGACGAAGCCGAACGGTGGAAGAAGAGAATGAAAAGCACAGCGATATCGAAGCTTGCGGGAGAAAGGAACAATGGAACCCTCTTGCAGAGGGTGCGAGGGAAGATTTCTACGATGGCCGGGGCGGCTGCGTTTGCACCAGGCAGGACTGTGTCTGCCGTAATAAAACGGACATCTTTAATCTTGACTGACCCAATTCCTTGTCGTCGATACCGCGTGAAAGCAGGGAAAAAAGGGAGAGGAAAAGAGAGAAGGCTCCGAGCAGGTGCACATGGTTTCTGGAAGTCGCGCGGCGATATCATTACGAAAATGTTACGATATTCGCTGAAAAGAATATTACCTTCCCGACGTCGGCAAATTATATTCGCTTAACGGGGGGAAAAAACACGACCTCGGTAGAGTACAGATCAGAAGCTCGAAGCTCGTTCGCGACCTACTCGCTTTGCCGGATTAAATGCGGGGGCTACCTCTGGCCCCGGCAATTCAAGGGAAATTAAAATCTTTGGCCGCGGGGAGCCGACTATTCACAGACCCTACGTTGGACACACGTCGCTCCTAGCCGTACGATGTAATTTGCGACTTCGCGGTGATGACGTTTCACTGGAGGAAGTGACCCGCCTCTGTGCATTTCAGGTCAAAGAAAATTGGAGGAAATACTTGCGGGCTTGAATGACATTTCCATACGTCTCCTCGAGTCCAAACGTTTCCATTCGGTCTGTAAGAACCAGGGACCACAACTGTTATAACCAAAAAGAAAAAAGTCATGGAATAACAAGTATTTCATCGACTAAAATCATATTGGTTACAAATAAGAATTGTAAGTAACCGAAAATTTTTTATCTTGTTGGAAAATGTTATCGTTGAGAGGAATTCATTTCGATCACTTATAACAGTTATCAATGAGAGAAATTTATTTCGATCGCTAATAACAGTTATCGATGGGAGAAGTTTATTTCGATCGTTCATAACAGTTATCAATGAGAAAAGTTCATTTCGATCGCTCATAATACTTCTTAATGAAGGAAGTTTTAGTAGTTCTTATTAAATAGTACAACTTTTAAATGGTAGACAATCAGTTATTTAAAAAAATTTTCCTTCATAAAATTAATTGCTACAATTAAAATTTAATGTAGCAAACCTGAGTTTTCCAAATTTTCTTCTGATTTACACCGTAAATCATCTAACGTTAATTTTAGAGCAGCAAAGGTTTCTTCAACGCTAACCTGAGTTGCGGGCAAAGCGTGAATTATGCACGCTAGTTTTGATAAATACGGGAGTCTCTATTTCTGGTTCTCCCAGTTAAAAAAATTTTGAAACATTTTTTTCAGATTTTGTGTTGTTCTTATGGTGTGTTGATTCGTCTTGAGTAGACAACTCAGTAATTAAATAAGCAACTGAAATGAATTTGCTTATCAATAATTATGATGAACAAGTGAAAAGAAATTCGATCATCGATAACTGTTATGAGCGATCGAAATAAATTTCTCTCATTGATAACTGTTAACTGGTAACCGAAAAAGAGTAGACAACTTAGTAATTAAATAAGCAACTGAAATGCATTTGCTCATCAATAATTATGAACAAGTGAAAAGCAAATCGATCATCGATAATGAGCTATCGAAATAAATTTCTCTCATCGATAACTGCTTTGAGCAATCAAAACAGTTTTTCTTCATTGATAACAGTTATCGAGAAGAATCCAATTTTTTGGACACTAATAACTGTTATTTATAGCCAGAAAGTATAAAAATCGATATTTTTTAGTCATTTTGTTCTTCGAATTTTTTCCTTTATATTTTGGGTAGATTATCTTAAATTCCAATAATAATCAACTTTTCCCTGATAAGTACGTTTATTACCTTTACGAAGAAATATTAAGGCACGATGTATGATAAAACGGAATTTGGAATCTGGCGGTTCCCAGGCGACGTGCGACGGGTATCAGATAAGGTGTAACACGTCGCTATTGCCTCGAGTATCAGTTTGCCAATTTTCACGAAGCCGCAGATATTTTAACGCGCGCTACGTGCAACTTATAGTCGAAGTTAGATCGCCTGACTATGGGTAATTCCATGCTAAGTCGATCACGTTTTGACGTCACCATCGGCGATTTTGTTCTAAACGAAATATGTTGTTGTCCATGTGGAATTACGAGGTGTTTAAGTCATCATTTTGAGACTTTTGAATTTGTTTAGAAATTACAGGCCCTCGAAGTTTGCAATTTTTGCCCATTTTGGCGAAAATGTCTTCACTTACGAATTTTTATATCTTACGAATTATAAATTTTTTTTTGTTTTATTCAAAAAGGATTGGGTTATTGCAAAATAATTTTTACATCCACCCCACACAATGATCCTATCTATACTTCTAACCATAACCCATCCTTATGCCTTCCCGATGGAAGAAAACACCTTCTCGTGGTTTCCATCAAGCAATGACACCTTTTTTGTAGAACATATTTAATTAGTATAGAAATAGACATCTATAAATAATGTTATGATTAAAAAGTTGTGGTTGGACAAGAGTGGTTGCTAATATAGTTCTTGACGTGTAAATAGGGTTATTTAGTCGTATACGAGGTCTGTTGGTATTGCTTTGATACCAGAGTAGTGCAGAATAACAATTGCATTACCCCAGGAACTATAATTACAAAGTAATTGAATTACATTGTATTTCAGTCATATTGTAATTTATAATTCATATCTTCATTTAATTAAATTACAATGTAATTCGTAATTAAAATTGGAGTACAATTACAAAATAGCGAGCCGTATTATGAACGAGGACGAGGAATAGAAAATACGCCACACAGATAGCAAACAAGTATATGAAAGAAAAACATAAAAATATAACGCACTCCTTTAAAGTTCTGGGCTACAATTTGGAGAGCTGTATTTTAATTATATTGTATTTCAATACACATCTGATTAAAATAATTAGTAATTGAAATAATTTAAAGGTTTGAATTATGTGATTCAGTTACGACGTAATTGAAATACAATGTAATTTAATTGTGTAATTGAATTACAATGTAATTGAATTAGCACAACTCTGTTTGATACCAACGGTATAGACAACCGACGATAATAGTGGAGCACACGACTTGCCTAGCTGAAACGGAGGTTACCTCGTCCTTTTCCAGCTTACTGTGACGTCAATTTTCCATTCTCCATCCTTCCGAAGGACTCATTTTGATGGAGAAACTTCAACGAATATAACCATTTTTTCAAAATTTAAATCACTTTGGCCCCTCATAATAGAAATCGCAAAAAAGAACTTGTTTACATTTTTCGACATCATAAAGTTCATTAACGAGGTTGAAAAAATTATTTTACAGTAGCCCAATCCTTTCTGAACAAAACAAGAAGAAGTTTAGCTGACTGGGACAAACAGTTCCCGAGATAAAAATTCGTAAGTGAAGCCCATTATCGCCAAAAAGGCTTGTAATTTCTAAACAAATTCTAAACAGGAAAATGATGACTTAAACCCCCCGTAATTTTACATGGACTACAATATATTTCGGTTAGAACAAAATTGTCGATGGTGACATCAAAAAACGATTGGACAATCTACCCAGAAATGAAAAGAAATCAGACTACATTCGAAAAGGTTCTCATAAGACTTCCGTTCCCTTTTTAGCAGTTCTCTTCACCGTTAATGACAGTTCTTTAATCCCTCGACTAGTTGTTGAAGTTAATTTTCTTCAAGTCTTCGCGCCAGTTTCTTCACGTTTATTGCGATTCAACGCGAACTTCTACAATGCAAAAGCGTCGTTCCTTAAACTCCGGTTTCACTTTTGAAGACAAGAAGAAGTTTCAATGAACAATCGTGCTGAAACAGTTTGAATGGCTCTGTGACAGAACTTTACAATTTGACAATAAGTTGCACCCTTCGTTTTTCCAAGCCCAAGTAAAGCTCTACGAAATTGTTTTATAACACGTATCGAGACATTCACGGTTCGATGAAATTTAAAAAAACACAAGGATATGTATTCCTTAATTTTTATATTTTTTATGCCTACCTGTTAAAAGCGTTCTGCCGGCGAAGTAGCACGACGCATTTGCGTATCTTCTTCCCTTATCATAGGTTCTACAAGTTACCAAAAGGTACTCGAAATCACTTATACTTATACGTGGAAAGTTATTAAGTTGTGTAGGATCTTCACTTCTCAATTCATGTAATAGCGCTTCGTAAACACCAAGCTAACACCGTCTTAGTATCCAATTTCTCAACCTAATTTTTCTGGTTTTCCTTTTTTTTTTTAAATTATTGATACACAGACAGTTGACTTGTCGTTGCTGACATTTTTTAGCAAAGCTGATCTTATGATTCTGTCTAGCAGCAATTTGCAATCTGAATAATGTAGACACTCTTGACATTTATTGAGCAACATGTTCGGTGACCACTCTCATCCATTATTGCAGAAAGTGAGTTGCATCAATATTTGCAGAGACATGTACACACTTCTGCGAGTCGCGCTCGCAAGAAGTGTCGCAAGTTACTTGCTAGTGGACGCGCACCTTTACACTATCTATCCGAGAAATCTTTGAAAAAATTAGTAGATTCATTCCGTGCGTACAACAATTATATAAAATTACTAGAAACAATGGTAAAAATCATTACAGTGTTTACTGTATAGAAGTGCCAAATTCCTAGCCGATAAAAGTCTCAGAACTATTCCCATTGCCGTGGGGTACACCTAGTGAGGGGTCAAGAAGCTCGAGATACCTCGGTCACCTCTAGAGTTCGGCGTGGATCAAAGAATGATCCACATATATCTCCTGGCCGATATATGTCGCTGGCTAGACCCGTGTTTTGGACATATATCGAGTAAACACTGTACATAGGTGATAAAATTAAGAAGACGCGACCGTTCATAAATATTAAATTGTGACATGGAATGCAACGGCCAGTGGAGCGATGAGAGTTTTCGATTTGCTTACGACCAGGCAACGTGTCCAACAAATATATTACATCGAGACGAAAGATTAAACTGGCCGAAAAAGCATCGAAACCAATTCTCAACCAGGAGTATAAAATAAGTATAAAATAGTATATCGACGTTCCTCAATTCTTTTAAGCTTCGTGAACTGTGCTCTTTACAAATGCATAAAATCCGCATTCTAATTACAAGTGTTGTAACATCACTCGTCCACTTCCTTTGTCACGTTTGTAATCGCGAATGCACACCAATAATATGGCCAATACACGCGTGAGCTGAATAATTTACGAAATTCCTACTAGCTGAAACTGATAATGTTAAGCTGTGTCCACACTGAACCAACATCGCTAGTTTTGGTTGTGTTGCTTTCTTCTTCTTCTTCTTCTATTCAAATTTGCTCGTATTATTATAAAATTTGCTTCTTGTTGCTTCAGTGTGGACATAGCTTTAGATCGTCGTAGCAGACTTTCAGCATATGATCGTACGTTTTACCAATGTGGTAAAAAACGCGAAACGTAGCCATTCGAAAACGTTGCGGAACTTCATTCCCGCCCGAATTGGAAAAGCCGAATTATAAATGAGCCACGTGCTGAAAGTCGACGGCGAATATCGCATAATAATGTTCGAACGAGTTTTTCCATTATCGTTCGACCCGACAATTAGCGAACTACGAAACCGGTGGATATGAAATATTCAATGTTTAAACGTACTTGCCCGCGATATAATTACTGCAACGGGTTTTGAATATGGTATGAACAACCTGGAATGCATAACAACCAGGTTTTTGAATTTCGAAGTAATATATGTAAGGACCTTTCTAACTGCAATTTTTGCAGTTAATTGTCTCATTCTTGAACAATTAATTTTTAAAAGAAACTTTTCAGATGTTTCTTTTTGACCAGATTCTTTTTTATTTCTTAGAACCTGACACAATGTACAAAAATTGTTTTACATTTCTCATTTACTTTAATTTATCTGAAATAAATATTTGGTCCTAGTTCAATTTAATAAATAAGTAACTGTAGTTTTTAAAATTTTTAAATATCAACCAAAACTGTCAAAATGAATGTTATTTTAAATATTTTAAATAAACTAGTTTGAAAATAAATTTAAAAAACGTGCCAATATAAATGAGGCTTCCATTCGCCAAATTACAGAGAAAATAAATTTGAACCGCGAAATTTTTTACGACGTCAAAGAGAAAAAATATGGACAAAGAAATTTTAAGAAAATATTGTAACGCCATTAGAAGTATGCTTAAGGATGGTACAGATAAAAATATAAGTGCATTAGAATTATTTGATGAACCGAAGGTTTTAGGTGACTTTGTAGATCTTAATACTTATTCAGATACAATTGACATATTAAATTTTATTTCTGCCAACAATTTGCAGTGTGTATTTGGAAATGTAGCCATTGTTTTACGAATTTTTTTATCTTTGCCCGTAACAGTAGCTTCTGCCGGTATATCCTTCTCGAGATTAACAATAATAAAGAATTATTCAAGGTCATCCATGTCTCAAGAAACCTATTAGTAGGTTTATCAATAATTGCAATAGACCATGATGTTTCTGCCATGCTAGAAATTATTTAAATTATGAATGATGAATTTGCTAGCATAAAAGCCAGAAAAGTAAAATTTTAATATTAATGTTTGCTTACAAATTTAATTTTGTTAAGAATAAAAGAATTTATAATACGAGTAAATCTATTTTGTTTTATGCATATTACTTAGTACTTATGTAGTGTTTTATGTAATTAATTACATTATTTTGTATACTAGATACTTTATAAAGATTTATATTAAATTAAATTATTAATATCAATATTATATTTTTATTATTTTTATTACTCAAAAATTATTCACTATTGTCTTTAAAAAAATGTAGGGGAGGCGCTATAAAAGATCTTGGTAGCAGGGCGCTAACTACCCTAGGCTTGGCCCTAAAAAACTTGATTTCTTGATAAATTCAGCATTTTTGTGGAAGAAAGTTAAGAACATAGTCATTACCATTGCTTTCTAATATAGTCCACCATTTTCATTAAGCAGAACGGGAGGGTGAGAAATTGTATCAAACTACCATATTGTAACTTTATTAATAGAATAATGGATATTGATAATGAAACCAAATATAACGATAAAATAACTGAAGAATTTCGTGAAAGAGTTCTCTAAAAATGTTTTCTAGTGTTTTATCACAAATCTACCATGAAAATGTCTACCCTAAATATTGTTTGCCACTACCAGTTTGTTAAGCTCTACCATCTTGCAAGTATTACGGAATAAGTTTATAAAGACCGTTAATTTTCCTCGATGGTACAAAGTCCCGCGATTCATGCATCAGAGATTTTTACTACCATTTTAAGATTCAACTATAAGTTTCAACGACAATATTAAGTTGTTTAACTACTACGGAGATTTCATGAAAGATGTTCAGCAGCCGTTTATCTTTCGCCTTCCATTTTAAACCAGGGAATTATAGCTCGGGATACTTAACCTCTCGTCTGTTGTGATATTATCCTCGTTTTTTCAGTTTCTGTTCCCTGAGAATAGTACTCAACTTCGCTTGAAAGAATTAACCGTTTCAAAGGATTCTAAATATTGTATTAACCGTCTGCATTCGCTTTTATGTCAGCATAAAATTTAAATACAGAAATGCTGAGGAAGCACATTTATGTACCTGTACAAAAAATGTATTAGACACGAGTAAATGTTGTTAGAAATAATTTAAGGTAATTATCCATTTTCCGCTAAGTTTAATACTTGCTTGTAACGAAATTATAAAGTGTCAATTTTATGAAAAAATTGTACAGAATATTGTACACTTAAATTATATTACTACTTTATAATGGAGATAAAGTGATTCATTTTATTATAGATACTGCTTATATTTATATGAAATTAATACTTGTTCATAACTAAAGCTTAATTCGAAATGTAAGATTCTCTTGCAGATAATATGACAATAATCAATAAAATTCTTTATTTTCAATGCACTGAAACAATATTTAATATCAGATCTTACGTAACACGTCATTTTTATACAACTGTATTATTCTAATTGTTGATTGCTTATAGTAAAATATCAAGTTCTTATTATAGAAAATTTAGTTGCTAAAAAGCTTTCACTTCCATCGAATTATAATTTGAAATATTTTGTGATGCAATTTAGGAGGGAGATTAAAACCAATTCATTTTTTTAAAACGTAATGTATAAACCAATTTATTTCTTTAAAACGTTATTTGTGCTTATATGGGCAATATTGATGAACTGAAATATAAATTTACTTGCTTCATTGTTATACTCTAATTCTAACAAACTACGTTTAAGCTGCATACGATGACTAATTTTTAAAACGTACAAACGAGGATAATATTGAAATTGAGATATTTTAATCAAAAACTTTTACGAATGTCCTCCCAAAAAATTAAAATTTTTCCAGAGTTGAAAGATCCCGTTAGATTGAAAAAAATGAGTGTAAAATTAAATTGACTATCGAAATCTAAAAATCAATATTTCTTTGATATTATAACGGCAACGGAACTCAATATTATACCGTCTAACCATTAGAGGCGATTCAATGCTTCCGGAAAGGACCTCTAATATTTCGACGTCGTGCCGCCTCGACAGTCACAAATCTACTGAAAATCTGTTTTCACAGATCTGTTTGTTTTGTGGACAATTCGCGCTCGAGTTGTCAGTGCAAGCGATCTTTAATTATGTCAGAGTCGGGTCGGAAGTCACCAATAATGGCGTTGCATTACGGGAGGAATTTATTCGGTACAGTGGACGCGCGTTTCCACCTCGACGAAAGTAATAGGTAATTATACGGCTTGAAACAAACTCTTGACTCCATTACGATCAAACCAGACGGGTAACGGTCAAAATAATCGGGAAAACATCCGAGTAGGACAAAACGCGTTTAACAGGAAAAAATTATGTAACTGGAGCAGAAAATAAGCAGGTAACGCTGTGCCATCGGGTCTTTAACAATTTATCTCAATTTTGTTTTATTCCCTTTTTTTTTTGGTTGAGTTGTTACGATCTCTTAAAAAACAAACTTTTTTTTATTGACCAAACTAAAATGCCTATGTCTACACTGAAGCAACATCGAGCAACATTTTGTCGCTACTTGTCATGTCATGTTCTTCTTTTATTTGGTGAAAGTTTTTAAGTATATAATGAGCTTATATTAGAGTACAAAGTTCACGTCGCCTGTGTAGTAACAATTTGCAAACCATAAATGGACTAAATAAAATGTTCAATATTGAAATCATATCGAGATTTGGATAGACTTTTCTATTTCTTGCATAAGTTAATCAATTTATTTATTTATTCTGAGTTTATTTTGAAATGTTACTATACCTCGTATAAAACTATCCTAATCAATGAGATATGTGCCGCCTTGTTGACTATGACCTTCTCTTATCCACATGAAAAGATAAACTATCGGTAAGGGGTAATTCTGCATAAAAAAAATAAGTCAAAAATGTAGCATATATTTTTTTCATATGAGACTTTATTTTCAAGAAAATCGAGTTTAAAAATTCGACGAACACGCGTGCTATTGAATGGCAAATAAATTTAATTGATGTTATTAATAAATTACATGAAAGCTATACCAATAGAGTCAACGTTGTAACTAAGGCAAAATGTTGACAAAAGAGAAATATTAAATGTTACTGAAATGTTACAACACTATATATATGTTTTAAAAGTAGATTATGCAATGATATTTAGTATAATAAAATGTATATACTCAACGTAACTGTGCGAACATTCTTCAAACGGCAAATATATAAATTTCCAGCGTATTGTAAGTGACCTTTTTCACGCCCGAACTTTGATCGCTTATTACACAAGTAATTATGATCGTAACTATATCGTGATTGATGTCATTTTAATTCGAAAACCGAGAGGAACACGATGTTAAAAGTTTGATTCATGAAAGACCAAAAGTAAAAGAGTTTAATTTTTTATTTACAGTTCTGAGATCGCGCCAGTCTTTTATCTTTTCCGAACGCTTCGAGAGACTCTCAGCCTCTTTCCTTTTCCATTCGCTGACCTCCTTCACGCCTGAAACTTTAATCGCTTATTATACGAGTAATTATAATCGTAATGATATCATGTTAGATATTATTTTAATCCGAAAAAGAGACAAATAAAATGGGAAAAGTTACATAAAAATAAAAATAAAAAATTAGAAAAGTTGCAATGTTTTGCTTCGCTACATTAGTGTGAGTCTCGCCGATACTCCCCTCGCTGGCTCGTTCGTCGAATTCTGGGATTTCCCCAATGGTGGGGGATACAGTTGTAACAGTTACAGTAGAGACTTTTGCGACAGTTACGGAGATGCATAAAATCAATTCGATTTTCTATAAATGAACTACAAAATTGCGCTCGTCACCAGTGGCGAATTTAGGGGGAGGCTATAGGAGCTATAACCCAAGGCGGCAAATTTTTTGAAAAATACCAAAGACACAAGTCACAACAATAACAACAACTAAATAAAAATGTTAACCAATTTAAAAATAAAAATACCATGTTTGAATGACGTTGTATGAAACTAGAAGAAATCGTTTAAAGCCTGTGGTAGGTAAATGCAGAATGCACGTACCTAACTCCACCCATATCTGAAAAATAGGTTGAACAGAATTAGGGTAGTACTAATGATTTTGTGCTTTGTGCTATTGATATGCCTACGGGCTCTTGTATAAATGGCCTGTTTTTCAAGAATTTTGTTTGCAAAATGTAATGCGCAGATCGATTTAAAAATTGAGGTATCATTTATTAATGTTATATTGAAAAAAAAAAATATTTTTTTTATTAAAAAAAA
Source organism: Halictus rubicundus (assembly GCF_050948215.1). Taxonomy (NCBI): domain Eukaryota; kingdom Metazoa; phylum Arthropoda; class Insecta; order Hymenoptera; family Halictidae; genus Halictus; species Halictus rubicundus. The sequence goes on from NC_135154.1 coordinate 4,895,358, forward strand.
TAGTGTTATGGGTGATCGAAATGAACTTCTCTCACAATTTTAGTCGATGAAACACTTGTTATTCCATGACTATTTTTCTTTTTGGTTATAACAGTTATGGTCCCTGCAAAAACTTAATTTTATACAAGGTTTTCCCCTTAAGGAGAGCTGAGGTGTAGAAGTGTCCCCTAAACGGCAGAAGTATAAATCCGGCACTGCTCGTCACACGTGTGCGACGCCGGTGGCGAACGTGTTAATCGACTTCTTCCTTCCATGAAATTCGACGACTATTCATTCACCTAAATCAATTGTTTATAAACGTCTGGAACGTTCGCCACGCCGATACTGAATACCGAGTGGCAGCACACCCTCGATCGTTCTATTTAATAGCGTCATTCAGAGATCCTAAACCGCTCGTATCAGGCGTAGTTATTCGCGTTCGTTGGACATTCACCGAGCAGCTTTCGACTTCCAATTTCATCGTCCGTCGATTTCCAATCAACGCCGGACTCCCCAGGAATCGACATTTTATTCCTTCAGGGCAGTGCCTCGAGCCCGAAACTCGAACTGAAAATCCACGGTCGCGGGAGGCATTTACAGTAACCGTCCGATGGAACGCGACTAATTAAATCTGGAATGAAATTTCTTGCTGGTTGTTTCATCGGAGAGCTGTTTACAGGGCATGCCGGTGTTCGCGTGAAATCATTGCCCCGCACGGAACAATTCGACAATGTCGCGGCTCTCAGTTTCGTATAATCGCGTCTACGGGAATTGGCAGTGCTGTCGACCGCGAAATGTAATCTTCAATTTCATACGAAACACTCGAAAGATTCTCCGCGGAAGGGAGGAATCACAATCACGGTTGTAACAAGCCCCGACGTCGACGAAAATCGGTCCCGCGTGACGTCAGCCAGGTCAATTAATGGAACAGTGTTTTCGAAAGGAAAACTCTTATTACCTGGTTTTGATTCGCGGCCGATCCGTTTATTGTAACTGTTCCGTGGAAACATGCTCCACGATGGAAAGATAATACGTCTTAAAATTAGATTTCTTATACAGGGTAACCCATTTTAATCTCTAAATGCAATTATCTGCTCACATATTTGTTACTCGAGACAGTGGTTCGAACGAATTTATAAGTGAACGTGTAAAAGGCATATGAAAGTCAAGATTATTTTTCTTTTTCTTTGAATGGAATCATATAGTTTTCAATGCATCAATCGATCCATTAGCTATAAAAATGTATTAACGCAGTTTTATCGAAAAACCATTAGTTCAAGAAATAAATATTGTCGACAATAGTTCGCGCCATGGAAAACTACTTTATTTTCTCAATCGAAAACGAGATCTGCGTTCAAATTATTTTGAACATTTTTCAAAGGAAGAATGTACGTTTAGTTTTTAAAATCGATAATTCGAGAACATTTATGCGTGTTTCGTTGTCTTCGTTGACGTTGCTTTTCGTCCATTCTTTGATCCGCGCCGAAGGTAGAAAAGGACAGCGGAGCCGGTTATATCGGTGTGAGACCAGGAGAATTCAATAACAAAACTTCTTTATTTTTCATTATTTTTCTACGGGACTTTCACCGACATATTCGTGGCATTTTTCTATTGAAAATGATACCAAATATGACACTATTCCGATAATATTTACTTATGTAATAAACGATTAAAGTTTCGGATGCAAAGAAGAACAGTAGTGGGGATAATTCCACGACCTTTGTCATCCAGGCCTCAGCGACCTATATCGCAAATTCACTGTATTTGGAGAAGTCTGTAGAATAGTTTTATGTATAAACCATTCGTTCCTTTTTTATGATTAAAGGAAACGAAAATGTTGAAGCTGAAAATGTTTCCTTTATCAAACTTGAATTTCACAAAAACTGAGGGCGATGGAAAAAAAAGAACTTTCCGATTCCAGTTTGGCACATAAAAATTTATGAGAATTGCCTACTGCTTGCCGACTGGTTATCGAAACGTTTCATTCGATGCACAAGGGTGCACAGTATTTGCACCGAAAAGCTGGACAAAAGTCTATTTTCAAAATTAGAACATACGAGAAATGGTGTATCGGTGTATTTTCTCTATTTATAGACTTACGAAGCTGGATTATTCGTCGAAAATTAAGAGATTTTATAGCGCATATTTCTTTATTAACCCATTACCATAATTAGCGTATATATACGCTCAATTTTTCTGGTCACTATCGCCGGAGCCGTATGTATACGCTCAACTTTGTTGGTTACTATCATTATTTGTTAGCTAAAAAATAGTAATAGAGGGTGTTGTTGGAGATGAAAGTAGTAATTCTGATTATAGTGAAGAAGAAATTAGGCCTCTGAAACGTAGACGAATTATTGAAATAAGATCCGATAGTGATGGTGGCCTTCTTTTCATATTTCCTTATGATGCAAATGGGTTAATCGTTCTCTGAAACTTATGAAAGTTATGTAAATTTTTTATTTATGAAACTTTATCAAGCAGGTACGTACTACACTTCCGCAGAATTATTACTTCTCCTATCTTTTGCGATTAATGGTATTTGGAAAGAAATTAATAATTCAAATATCTTTTTTATAATTCTGAAAATTTTGTTAATAATTGTATAATGTTGCAGCATAAGCCTGCGTACTTGTTCTTGCATCATTATACTTGCAAAAAGTTTGTGCTTACAATGAAAAGGCAAATAATTCTGGTTTCGCTCATAGTGACATTTTATAACTAATTGAAGTGGTTAAAAAAATTTGTTCGCACCTTCTCTCTCGAATTACGTTTATTTATAGTTGCAACAAAATTTATGTCATCAGCGATACTTCTATAAAAACAATTAACCTGTACTGGTTCATGTTAGTGACATATTGTAAAAGACACAAATTTTATAATGACGTGTACATCGCTTTACACAAATTATTATTGCAAAACAGATGTTATATAGCGTTCCGTATGTATATAAATTCGTCCATATACAAAATATTTCAAACGCATAAATAGTTATATTCTCCGGTCATTTTTGCGACAAGTTTCTTTGACAAATGTCTACCGATCCAGAGGTGTAGATTCTCCCCTAGGACGGATGACCATTACTTTTTACACACCCTGTACAAGAATTTAGCTGTAGCCTTGCCCGGATTTTCGGTGCGAATAGCCCGCTGTGCGATGTAATTGCAATTTAGCAAATTCAAAATTGATCGCCGGTAGCAATGACTTATACTTGAGCGATTATCGTGTAAATCAAGTGACCCCGGGCATCGGATCACCCAAATTAGCACGTCAACTCACGGCATGAGCTGCGATCGCCAGCAAAATAGTAATCCGCAACAGTGTAGCAGACAATTAATCAATCATCGAAAGCAGATCGTGCTAGACCACGCGGAATCGGTATTAACCGTTCGACCTGGCATTCTCGTGGGCACGTAAAGGGCTTTCCCATGCCATACGCGTTATGTGCCCCTATTAGAGATAGGTACGCGAACACACGTACGCCGAAATCCAGCACGGTCAGAACCTAGGCGCATAATTCGAAGTGCGTGACCGACTCGCGCACGGATCGTCCGCTAATTAAGGAAATTGTTGGCATTACGTTGTTGGCGCGAACGGATGGTGCCGCCTGTTGGCCAGACTTTGATACATCTGGAATGGACATCTACTGGACCAAATATTAAGCTGTTGCATATGAAATGTCCTATTCGTACCGTTATTCGTACCAGTATCGGTAAACAAAACTGCTTCGTCCTGTGGTTGTGCCTTTATTACCGAAAATCACGTTTTCACCAAAAGACTCCCTAACAGTTTTTCCTCCTGGTCATGTGAAATCCATGCCATACTATATGCCCTATTATACATTCAGAATTCTAACAAAAACAAATTTTCCATATTTACTGATTCCAAATCCGCTTTTGACGCCATTGGCAATCCGACGCAACACCATACTATCCAACGTATCCAAAAAATTGTATCAGAAATCCAAAACGATAATAAATATATTAACTTCGAATGGATCCCTGGACATGTTGGCCTCATTGGTAACGGAGCCGCAGACAAAGCTGCAAAAGAAACTTAACTTTGTTAAGAAAGCCATAATAAATTTTTGGAATTCAAATTGGACTAATGGCACCCAAACCAAACTACATAAAATTAAGACCAATGTCTACGAAACCCTAGCCGATTTACAACTTTCTAGGAAAGATCAGGTCGCAGCTACCCGCATCCGAACAGGTCACTCAAGATATACCCACGAATTCCTGATAACTAAACAAAACCCACCGGAATGTACAACTTGCGCCGTGTCCGACAACATCCAACATATCGTACTCGAATGTCCTAAATTCTCTTCTCAACGATCCAGATTTTCCATAAAAAATGACCTCATGACAAATGTAAACGAGAACAATATTGGAAACGTCCTTCTGTTTTTTAAATCTATTGATACATATAAACTGTTATAAATTTGTTTCTTGCTGTACCCCACCACAATGTAAATATTAACCGTAACCTTTTCTTTTATATTCAATTGTAATCGATGTGGTCGCTAATAACCTAGCTGTTAATGCGACCACTTTAAAACAAACGATATATAATAATAATAATAAAAATCTTCTATCAACGAAACTTACGGGTCAGACATCATTCTAATCAATTCCAGTTCTAGAAGAGGTGCTACATTCTTTGTGATGCGCCGAACGTAGAGAAGGATAGCGATTGAAAAAGGAAGAGCGACTGAGGTTCGACGCTTCGACCTTTTGCCTCTCTTTCTTTTCCGTTCGCCGACCTCTTTCACGCCCGTAACTTTAATCGCTTATTATACAAGTAATTACGATCGTAACTATATCGTGTTTGATGTCATTTTAATTAGAAAGCCAAGACGAATACGATGGTAAAAGTTTAATTCACGAAAAACCAGATATAAGAAAGTTTAATTTTTTACTTAAAGTTCTGAGCTCGCGCCAGTCTTCTATCTTTTCCGAACGCTTCGACTCTCAGCCTCTTTTCTTTTCCATTTGCCGACCTCTTTCACGCCTGAAACTTTAATCGTTACGTACGGAGACTCTGTTTACGTGAGTCTCTTACTCCCTTCTTGAAACCACATGTTTTTTCCCTGCAAGAGGTTCGGGCCATATGCCATGACAAATAATTACGCCATTAGGGGAAAGTGCATGCATATGGGAAAATTTCGAGGGATGCCTTCTTTTTAAACAAAATCGAACTATATAAAAGGCCCAAGCTTGCTCATGAACGGGTTAGTTTGAAACTGAAAACCTAGCGATACGCGACGAACGATACCCTTTCGAATCAATCCTTAACCGCTACCTCCGTCATTCAAGCCAAGTTAGTTAACATAACTTCCGAATTTCTCAGTTCGTCAAAACCGAGAGCAACGGAACATAGTATCCGCGACAATCCTTCACAATACACAATAGTAGACCCCTATTACCTTTTATAAAGAATATAGTATATTATTGTCAAACATACGAGAGTCTCCAATCTGACTTCAACATCCTTTTGAATTCCAGTAACTAGTATTTCCCACTACGATACACCTTTACCGCTCGAGGTGTATCAATAATCTTTAACACGTTGACCGCCATGTCACCCACATGTGGGTGACGGAATTATTTGTCCTGGTTTTCAAATGAATTTGTACGTTAATATATTCATTGTACCAAATTTAATTAGGATCTGTTAAATGCAAGAAACCTGGAAGACTACCCAATATCATACATTTAATTTTTTTTCAACTTTTATTTCATTAAATAACTTACTTTGATTTTATGGAATTTTTGAGGTTTCTAGTGTGGCAGTCTAAGTGTTAAACGTTACGAAGTGTTACTTAAAGTGTTAACTAAAGTGTTAACTATTGTAGTGAGCAACCCGATCCACGCATTAACTGCCATAGCCCTCGGCTTGTAACATCGTGTTGGATGTTACTTTAATCCGAAAAAGAGACGAATAAAATGGTAAAAATTCATTTAAAAAAATCAAAAATCAGAAAAATTGCAATATTTTACTTCGCTTGCATTAGTGTGAGTCTCACGGATACCCCTCCCCAGAGACCCCTCCTCTCCAGTGGTGGGGGATATAACTTTAACAGTTACGGTGGAGACCTTTGCGACAGTTATGGTCGTAAGTAAGAGCGTAACTTTATCGTGTCATTTGAACACGTTCGTCGCCTAGTAAGAATCGGTCGAGTTTCTCGTGGGGCCCAAATCCGATAGTAAAAACCTATAAAAATCTATTTAACCGGACGAAGACGAACGTCACCCATTTACGGGTGACGTGACGACGAACGTGTTAATTAGAAAAACGAGACGAATACAAATAGCTCCAGTCACGGGAATAATTTTTCAATGTTTTCACAGACGTTCAATTTGTAACATTTTCGATGAAAAAAGTGTCTTCAGTTTCCCAGTCAGTGTTGTCTTGTAAACATATCTTAACTGGATAAAACTGAGCGACGGATGGCAAGAGTAGAGACCAAGCTTTAACACGAGTCCAGGAATATTGTTCTATTATTTTTTTTAATGAAATGATCACAGTTCAAATATGAACAATTTCGTGAGAATGGAAAATTTAGTGTACAAATACATTTTGGATCGACTAGTAGTTATACAGGGTGTGCCATTTGAAGTAAACCTCTCGAATATTTCTTAAATTATTAATGGTATCGATTAATATTTCGAACAAAAGTTGTACGGTTTCGGGGGTAACATAATTCTTTGTTAATGGCTTTTTGTAGGTGAAGGAATAGCAGGCATATGAAAGTCATTTTCAATGTTTTTCATTGAACCACGTATTTTTTCATACACCAATCGATGTAGCTTTATTTATGTAGCATTATTCCCCATAATAAAATGATTAACCTTCTTATTTCGAAAAACCAGTGTAGGTGATATTTCAATATTAACACTACGACATAGTGGTACAATATTTACCTAATTGCAATCGATGTCGTTCTACCTTTAAATATATATGAATATGTAAAGTGTTTTCTTATTTTGCACTTTATCGTAACTCTATTGTAGCACCACAGCCTGTCCACCTCTTTTTAAATTGTTCCCTAGGACAATGGCGAGTAATTGACGCTGGTAAATTGCATAGTCTTTGTTGTGAAACTTTAGTCATTTATGCACATTCACGTCTTTATGCATTTTAACATGTATACAACCGCGTTGGTCATTATTCGATGACATAATTTTGTATAGAGGTCTGAAAATTAATTTTGGTTACAGCGTAATTGACGAAACCGAATTTTATTAGAATTTGGACAAACTGAAAGGGTTGAATGAGTAATCACTACGATAAATGTTAACTTAACAATTTCAGATTTATATATGCTAATATATTATTTTATTGAATACATTGTATATTAAATTCTATTCAATTTAATATTTCACATTTTTTACAATTTGCATATTATATACAATATAATTATAATTAGATATTACATATTATATAGTATGCATATAATTCGTGCATAATCTGCCGTAATTTACATTATGAGTACGTAAAATCTTTTTTGAGAATAGTTACTATTATTGAAAAGTCTTCATCCCTTTATTATTAACTAAAGAAAATTTCTTAGATGACTAGTAGATGAGAAAATTCGTTACTATTCAATGAAATCACTATAGTTACCTACAATAAAGAATATTTCTGTAGCGGAGACAAAGGTGATTATTAAAATGAAATAGTACATTGGATTCATATTATAAATTAAATATTCACATTAGGTTGATGGAAATTTAATCACCGCTTAATTATTTCAATGTTATTCGATTGTGTCGATGTCTGTCTTCCATTTGCAAAATATCTGACGGCATGAACCCCATAGAATCATAATAATGGGTATTTGGATATCGTCTGAGATTTCCGTTTCGTAGTCTAAAGGGGTTCAAATGTCAATAGCTTAGATCGTGCTTCTGTTTACATTCTCGGTAATTGAGGCTCGAGTAATATTCTCAAGAGATCGTAGATTTACAGGCCTCCGGGGATGTAACTTATTCTGTTATATATACAATACATACGTGATTTTCGCATTATCAATTCAATAGCAAAATAAAATACCAACCCCGAAAATTCTACAAAATCAAAGGAAATTAAACTAATAAAACCGAAACTAGGAAGTTAACATTTATTATAGTGGCTACTACTTTAAGCCATTTACATTAAAAAGATCCTAATAATATTCGGTTTATACAAATATATCATAATAGAACCGAATTTCTATACCTGGTCATATCAGTGCATTAACCATTGTATTAAATATACTGTTGTATTATTATCAGCTTATTAGAATTATTAAAAAAAATAAAGATTATTTATGTGGCTTCTGTAGCTTGAAATTATTGCAAGCAATTCTTATTTTGCATAAAAATCCGCAGTTTACTGTTGTTAAGCAATTGAAGACGATCGAACAGTGAGGTTAATCAACTACAAGAGGATACAGTCGTCAAACAGCGCAACAATAGAATTAAACGTTTTCGAATCCAAACAGTTAGGACTCAGACGCAACTGACAATGGGAACGCGAGGCGCTCGGTTTAATCGTAGTTATCGCTGTTTCAGCGATAATCGAATAGCCTAACAAGCCTGTATGCAAAGTCATTGTAAGCCCTGTCCTTCGTGTCGTTAAGTATTTAGAGGAGCACTTCCGGTAGCCGCCGTGCCGCCGATGCAACTTGCGACATTTGGCAGCGTTCCAATCAGGGGAATGTCTCTCATAATCGTTCCGGGAACGCTCTAGAGAGTACATTGTCTCTAATCTGCAAAACTTCCGGGGTAACTTCCCGGAGGAGGACTGACTCGGCTGGATGGATTTGGTCCCCGAGCGGCGTTTTATGACGCTGAGTTGGGCAGACAACTGTAGTTACAAGGGAAGAAGGCGAAACCACGGAATAAACAGGCCAAAACTAAGCTTTCGAGTCGAGGATTTCTTGGATAGTTCAGCGAAGTTCGCCGCTTTGGCTCCTTGATTGCGATCAGACGACTATCGCGTTTTCTTCATAGTCAGCCTCTGTTTTTATGTTGTCTAGTCGGATTAAGATAGTGAAAAATGCCCTTCAGCCGATTCTGTCCGAAAATGGTTCGTTCGATAGCATACCAATGAGGAACCCTTTCTACCTAATTTCAGCCCTATTCCTTATCCGTAAGGTTAGTTACGGGAAGCAAAGGAAAACCCAGTTTTTCCCCATTTCCCCATTTAATGTCATCTAAAAATTCCACAAAAAATCTGACACATTTACCATATCGATCCACATATTTGAGAATTTTTTCCGATTTTTTAGTTGCAAACTGTGGTTATAAATCGAAAAAAATACAGATTTCATACTGAAGCTTCATAGTGACCACCCTGGAAATTAATTTAATAATAAGGTATTGTTATCAACACTATCTCCAATTTTTTCATATTATTAGCTAGGGTGCGTCCATAGTTAAAAAATATAAAAACCAGTTTTTTCGATATGTTTTCTATGAAAATCTAGGGTATTTCAAGTATAAATATAAAAGTGTTAATATCTTTCGATGAAAAATCTATATATCAAGACTGAATATTTTTAAACCAGCAGCTGCTAAGAGGGTACAAAACGTTCACAAAAATTAAATTTCATTCAAAACTAAAAATTGAACTGTGCAGCATTATGCAATCACATTAGAAATACTGGTTGGTTCTAGTAGCAAACTATATAGCCGAGGAGACATGCTTCTCGTATAAGACGGAACATCGTTTCCGTATAGACCCCCATTCAGCATGTCACATACAATTGAACCGGAATAACAGCTCGAACTGTCGACACAGCTGAGAGAAGAAGTTTCTTGCTGTCCGTGTAAGCCAGAATATACCGTAGTATCTAGGTGGAGTAATAAACTATCTAACAAGCTGTAACACCGCCACCCTAATGTATGACTGCTAATGGATCGTGATTAACGGCGGTTTCCTAATGAGATCGCGCGATACGCGAGAGTTTCCAAGTTTCATGCAGTAAATGAACGCGCCACTGCTGTCAGATATGATGGTGTTGAAACGATAAAAAAAACATGCACGCTCAACCAAATAGCCTGTCACGGCAATTTAAAAGGTAATTGCTGCGAAAATTAATTTACAGGTTGTCCGCACCTGAAGAAAACAAAATGATAATAATATGCCAAATTATTGTAGAATTATCCCGACTATTATTATCCCGACTAAGGCTATTAGCTGAAGGAGTTACACACACCTAGAAGGCATAAAACGAAGGTGAATTACGTAAATTTTTTTTTTACTGTTATATGAAATTTTCATGGGCCAAAGCAGCTGTTACGGCAACTTACACAATTTTTATCGGAAACCAAAGAACCAAAAATGTTTTTAAAGTAGACATGTAAAATTCTTTTTTGACTTAGCGGTTTTTTCTTTTTATATTTCTCACAAAACAGTAAACATTTGAATTTTTTTTTTTAATTTTGTTCTGGCTTCTCGCGATTTTTCGTTTTCACGATGTCATCCTTAACAGTAGGTTTACGGGACCCGTCAAAATGACGGGTTCTAATATTTTTAATTTACGATTATTGAGATTGTGAAGATCCATCTACGTGGAGTTACTCAACAAATTTATTTCTTTAGGTATGTGTTATTTAAAAAATGGCTAAAAACTTGGATAGACACATTCTTCTTATTTTTATAAAGTAATGTAAAATACTCAATTTTAGTACTCCGTAAATCTAGTGTTAATGAATCCGGAAATTAATCGGAGTGATTATTAACATTTGTAGATGGCCAACTAGTTCTGATAGCAGAATGTATTTACTCGCGACGCGATTCGTTAACGCTCGTGGTCGCGATAACGAAGATCATGATTAAGGCACGGCTTATTAATTTTTCTTTCACTAGATCCAGTTACGTAAGTGGATTTCCCGAATGAGAAGGTAGCATGATCTGCCGGAAGAAAAAATTTCATTATTCTTGAATTAGCAGCGTAAATTTTTATTGAAGTTGAATCGATGAGCTGTAACGAAATACCATGTATATCATTCTTCCAGTAACCGAACAGTAATTGTTATTCAAATATTTCATTGCGTCCGGTATAAATTTGTCGAATGTGAAACATTAAGTTAATTATGTTACACGATACTTGCAAGCAAATAGTGAAATATTGAAAAATAAACGGAGATGAAAAAAAGTTATTAAATATTATCAGCCGAAAATTGAATGGTTCGTCAAACTGTTTGAGCATTTTTAAAATGTGAAATATTACATAAATACTAATTTTTATACATACATAAGTAATTAGATTAGATATAATGTTATTATTTAGTATTAAATAGTAAGTAATTAAATTTTCATGGAATACGAATTATGAATTTGACCTATATGTTTTTTTAAAAAGATTTTTAAAAATTTATTAAATGGTATGATATTTATAATAATACTGTCTTCACATATTTTTTCAATGTTCTGAGTTTTTCTGCTTTAGTTTATCGATCAGGATGATATTAAAAACGACTTCTATTTTTGTCTCTTACAAATAAAATAATTATATTTTTATAAAATAAATTACTGTAAATAGTTGCATTTATCATATAGAATAAATTTAAATCTCGAAAAAGATTATTTGCCATTATGCACTATAGTGATTAACGTAACTATATTCTCCAAGAATAATTAAGCAGGCCTGATATTTTTCATAGTATGTGTGATCTATAGACAATTTATCCTCGTGACATTCCAAAAATAGTCATCAATAGGCAGTGCATGTTTTGCTTCAATCACGAGGATAGAGAATAAAAAAATAAGCTGAATTCGCCAGTGAAACGATGGTAAAATTGTGTTCGCTACACTCTGCATTCACGTTGCAAATCCTGAACACTATGCTAACGAAATAAGAATGCTCCGTTCTATACTATGGAACGCGGAGTCTGTGGATCTGTCTGCATTCATAGCGTATAATTTGTGAACACTCATGAAACATGAAAGAAATTCAATGTAGCCTTATTCTCTTTTCCATTCACTGAAGTCACAAAATTTTACCTGGTCGTTTCTCCGAATAGTCCATAAACAAAACTGACAGCACATACGAGCTATGTACGTTATATATATTTTCGCGTTTGGCCTTGCAAAACAACGGATTCACTCGCCTGAAAAACAGGGAAAAAAGTAATATAAAAAAATACATTTTAATTTAGATGAACATAAAGATTTAAATTTTAAATAGGTAATGATATAAGAACAATCGCAAGGCTTATTTATGCAAAAATGGATAGTAGAGTAGACATAGACATTATCAACAAGTACAGTGAATTCTCTATATATGTCGCCGAGGCATGGTTGATAAATGTCACGGAATTGTTCCCACTACCGCGGGGTCTCGAGCTTCGCTGTCCTTTTCTACGTTCGGCAGTGCATCAAAGAATAGTAGGATCTCCTGGACGGCATTTGTCGCTGTGCTCTTGACATGTAGAGTATAGGACGAATATGTTTACAATCCTCGGCGACAAGCATCGCTGTTCTTTTCTACGTTCGGCGCGGATCAAAGACGAGTGTCTCCAGGACGAAAAATGACATCAATCAGATCCGTGTTGCTGACATATAATGAGAATTCACTGTACCATGTTAAAATATGCACGTAACACGCGCCAAATCAAAATTTATTTTCCAACACCATGATGCAGGTTCGCATAGAGCGAAGTTATTGTACCGTAGCTCGTTAGATCTTATTGCAAGAAACGTAATTTCAACTGTGTCGCAGTCAAGGAAATATTGAACGAACCGAATTGAATTTATGAAAACGCCAGATGGCAATAAATTTCCTTAATGCGGTCGTGAACAGTATCATGTACAGTGTAGTATATACAACAAGGAAGCGATACCGACGAGATTTAAGCAGCGAGCGGCGATCGAGTTTTTAACGGCCGGAAAACATTACGGTCGCGCAGCCCAGATCTGGTTCCTTCAGATTTCCATTTTTTCACAGAATTGAAGAGGAGTTTACAGGGTGCTCATTTCAAGTCTGACGACGAAGTTAAGGCAGCAGAAGTCGTTTATCAGAAATAGGACAGCTGAATGCTTTGCTGGCGGAACGGAGACTCTGACAACGCGTTGCCAAAAGTGAATTGAAATAAACAGCGATCATGCGGAAGATAATAACTAATGTATTATATTTTGCTACGGGCACTAGAATTACGTCGCTATTTTTGAAAATTGGAATCGTGCAATACAGAATTATTAACAAATTTATTACCAAGAAATGCCTCATTGAAATCAAACATTTTCTTTCGAGATGATGCAGTGTTTTTTATTCTTTCTAGTTCATATTAAGTAGATGAAGAAATTTTTTGCAAACATACGAGTACAATGGTCAAAAGTATGTTTGCTGGTAAGAAATTATTTTTTCAAATGCTTTTACAACTACTGTTGTGAAAATTAAAATTAAAATAAAAATAATAATAGTAATAATAATTTATAATTCAAGTTGCAAGTTTGACATTGTAATACTCAATACTTCTTTTTCAAAAAGTTCCCCAAAGTTTTCCTATAACAAAGCGTCAAACTTGGATAACCTCTTAGTAATATTCTAACCCTAAAATCTAGAGTTTGCAGCGCTCTATGGCACTAGAAAATGGTGCGTCGGTTTAGAGATTTTTATATTATTATACAAAATTCACATTAATACTAAAATTACGTATTTCATGTTTTCGGTGTCATTAAAATTTCAATAATAGGAAAATGTAGAATTTATTTTCATCGTTACAATTTAACTATATTTCGGTGCAAATTGAAGTTTTATTGTAACCTAGAAATTCGTTTGATATGAATCAGATAAGAAACCTATGGATATCATTAGAATGAAGTATTGTATTCGACATAAGACCCAATAATTAACAAATAATTTAGAAAAATTATATCAGTACGGTATGCAAAATAAACAATGTTTGCATTGAATGCAAGACACAGGAGCGAAATATAAATTTTTTTCTTCTTTTTATTTTTTAAGCTGAAGCCAATATGCTGGTGCCCATAAATCTTTTCAATATGTCCATCGCTTTAAATCGTGCTTACCTATTTCCGTCATAAATACATGAAATACGCAGTGTAATTATTAGAAATCTCAGTGCAATAAAACAAAAAAATCAGGATGTTTATAATTATTGCCCTATCAAAGTAAATAATTTATCTTGGAAATTGGCAAAATGGCGAATGCTTAAATTGTATATTCTGAAATTTTGTTCTTTTTCGGTCAATTTTTAATTAAAAAAAAAAGTATGATAAATTCAATGTAAAAATATAATTTTGGCACCAGCGAGAGCTGCTAGTATGTAGAATGTTGTGTCGAAATTTCAGAGTAATTTAGTTTTTGAGATTTTATCTGCGCCAGGTAAAAAATAGTACGTTTCCAGAAAAACGTGTTTGACTGTCGTAACTTTGTCGAGAGCTTTTGAAACGTCAATGAATGTAAGCATAAACTTTTGGGAAAGTATTTTTAAGGTTTTAAAGTTAAAAAAAACCATTAAAAGATTGTGTTTTCGGTCGATCTATATGAGACTACATCCTTAATGCACGATGTCCCCCATTTATCGAATCGTATTCCGAACGATGTTGCAAGCGTTGCAGACGACGCGCAACGTCAGATTCGCAGAAAGTCGTCTCTGCTGGCAGTAGGAGCAAGATTAATGGGAATAATGTAGCAACGGAACGACTATGAGTACGAGGAAGTACGCAATATCTGTAAATAATGTTTCCTGTCAAGTACCTTACTGAGCCGCCGAGGAAATGGAGGAGGGTGGGGGAGGGGAGAGGGGGTTGAAAGCACAACGCGAAGCGCTGCGACGGTGCGGAGAATCAGTCGCGTCGTTGCACGATGATTAATGTCGTCGACCGTTTTTACGAGTTTCATTGCGACACCTCGTACGCGGTACGACTCCTGCTCTATGTGTAGTCGCTAGAGATACGGTGAATTATTATGACATGCTTGACATTGAAACGCTATCAGATTTGTCGTTCTTGCCGCCAACGTTGACGGTGTTCTTGTTTTGTGACTACACTCCGCGATAATGCTAAAGATGCCCCAAAAATCTTGAAAAACATTGGAAGAGATTCCTGAGGTCATTTGCAGTAACTTTCTCCTTTACGAAAATGTTCTCCGTGGTTTCGTTAAGGAGTTATTAACGAAAAACACGGACCAATCAGAGCGCGGCTACAGCGGACGGATTCTGGCTTGGCCAATAGCATGGCTACGCTCAGCGGGACCTGTCGCCGAGCCGGAGTCCGTACGTTATAGCCGCGTTCTGATTGATCCGTGTTATTTTGTCAAGAACTCCTTAACAAAGCCACAGAGAACATTTTCGTAAAGGAAAAAGTTACTTCAAATGGCCTCAGGAATCACCTCCTCCAAGGTTTTCCGAAATTTTTTAGACATCCTGTATACTATACTAAATCATGCATACCTGTGTTATTAAAAAGAATTTGTTCCTCCTGTATATAATGTTGTTGTTTACTTCGTGAGAAGTAGTTTTCGATAAAGTATAATTTACAGCTCTAAAAAAAAATAATAATGGAACTAAAAACACCTATTTATACACGCGACAAAATTATAAGGTATATGTAATGTCTTTTGTAAAAAACTGAATATTAATATTTTATGTCTATCGTCGATTAACAGCTTGTCTGGCCATCTTAATTTTTTATAATTTTTAATTGTTTTCTGTTTTAAACACTTCCACTTTTCAATTTTCCGATATTAAAACTCTTTTCTTCTAAGCATACTTATTTAGCTACCATCTCTCAATTGTTCTCTATAATATCTAACAGCAGATAGTTAGCGGAGGACGCACACAAAGTTACAAGAAGAAGCTTATCAGCATCAATACTAAAAAGATGACTTTTTGGAAAGAAGAGCATTTTCAGCCCTTAGATTAAATATTACATGACAAAGGATGCAAATTATCTTCATTAAATTTATGAAAGCTTATGTTTGTTAAATTAAAAATAGAAAAAAAGTACACTTCAACGCTGAGCATAATCAATAATAATATTTTTTCCCTTTTGAACAAACTTGAGCAGCTAAAATTTTCGTGAATGTGAACCTTAAATATGCCCCTAATTACTATATTAAAAATCACGAAGATACCTTAAAATTTTAAACTATTTAAAATATTGAAAACTCAAATCAAAGTTAATAAACACTTGATTGTTAATATTATAGAAATAATTATTCTGCAACTCGGAAGGCTTTAAAAATACTAAAAATGGCACATGTTTAAGCGAGTGCACTACAAAGTCGAGAAACTTGGGAAAATAAATTGGAAAATTCAGTAAAAATTGTAAGTAGAGTGAACTCACGATATATGTCGCCGTGGGAAGAATGATACAGATCGTGAAATTATCCCCACTACCGCGGGATAGACTCTGTCAGGTCTTAGGAATTGTTGTATCATATTTGGTATCATTTTCATTAGAAAAATGCCACGAATATGTTGGTGAAAGTCCCATAAAAAAATAATGAAAAATAAAGAAGTTTTGTTATTTTGGTATTATGTTTATACTCCTCGGCGACCGATGCCACTCGAGCTTCGCTGTTCTTTTCTACGTTCAGCACTGCATCAAGGAATAGTAGGATCTCGTCGGCAACATTTGCCGCTGTGACTTTGACCAATAAAATATAGGACGATACTATTTTCACTCCTTGGCGACCGAGGCCTCGGAGGCGAGTATAGCTGTCCTTTTCTACGTTCGGCGCGGATCAAAGAATGGAAAATAACTCCTGGAAAATAAGGGACATCAAGACCCGTGCTGCTGACATACAACACAATTTCACTGTAGTATTAAAATCTGCGTGTCTCCATTAATATTTTACAATATTACCGAAACTTATGAATTTTAGACTTTTTTATACTTTTGTTCGCTACTCGACACACTGTGGTTCTGGGTTAAAATTTTTCGAACATAATCAACGTTCCACATGAATGACTGGCTCCTGTTTCTGGTCGCTCATTGTTTCCGACATGTCGGAGGCGAATGAAAAATTGGGAGCCGCCTTCGAACGACGCGACGCGACGCGACGCGTGACGTCGACGACGACTACACGAACGTGGAGGAACCGCCCGAAGGGAGCGCGAATGAATTTGCATCGGCAACACATACCGGTCCCATCTGTATCGAATTCCAATATTCGAATGTCGGCCGATCGCGCGCGAGAGACGCCCCTTCTCCCCGCCTATTACATATTCGAAATGCCAACGAAGTTTTACCGGACTGCTATTTTCACTCGTGAGCGGCCGGCAATCTTTCTCTTATCAACTTTTATCCACGAGCCGTGCCATTTTCACTCGACATTTTCGAACGCTTTATCCGGCATTGCTCGGCCCCCAATATACGATGTTCTTAAAGAGGGACTTCGGAAAGGAACGATTTATAAGACCCTCCTGTGAAATAAATTCTGGAGAAGTTTCGGTCGGTCGAGTGAATTAAAAAAATAGACACAGACAGATCAATTCTCTGAGCTTAATCCGATTCTTAAATCAGTGGGATGGTCCGCACGAGGAAATATACGCGTGATAGTTAATTCGAAATACTTTTCATTGGACTGATCTGGATTAGATTGATTTTAAATCCTTTACAATCTTTTGAAAAATATATCGTATATCTATATTTCGTTACGCCACTCTTCATCTATGTACATAAATAATTGCTTGAATACATCTTAGCACGCTGTCGATATCTTTTTATAAAGTTTTACCGATACCATTTTTCCCAATTAGTTTTCCTAATTATTTCCCGATTATTATCCTTTTGCCAAGTGTAAAATTTGTCTACGGTTATGAGGAAATTATAAAAACATTCGGTTTTTCTCATTCCTTACCTTGTAAAAAAAAAAATAAAACAAACGTATTTGTTTGTATATTAATATTTTCTTTAACATATAATGATAGACACTTGATTTATTTTATCGAATATTTTTTTTCTGAGGTGTAACTTAACCACTGGTCAGGTAAAAAGAGGCACGCTTTATTAATTTCATAAGAAATATAGCGTCTACTCGATAATTGTCCAAATCACGAATCTGACCAGGGACAATTATTGGCAGGAAGATATTATTCTTTGATCCACTGTCGAACATAGAAAAGGACAGCGAAGCTCGCCACTACTAATACAATAAAAAAACTTCTTTATTTTTCATTATTTTTTTATGGGACATTCATCAACATATTAAAATGATACCAAACACGATCTTATGTAGATCATACTTACACTAATTTTCTGTTAATATAATTCTAATGGGAAGTAATTTTCATCCTTCATTACACAAATTACATAAAAAGTCTACGAATATGTTGGTGAAAGTCCCATAAAAAGATAATGAAAAATGAAAAGGTCTTTTTATTAAATCAGTAAAATGTTCTCCTAGTTTCACACCGAGATGCCCGACCCCTATTATGTTTACACTCTTCGGTGACCGAAGCCTTTCGAGCTTAGGGGCCCATCACGGAGTATACCCCGCGGTAGTGGGGATAGATCTGGAACAATTATAGGCTAGATATTTGGGACATTTATCGAGTAGATACTTTCCTATATGAGAGTAACGCGAAGCATATGAGAATATTTACATTGTAGATGTATTATACTTTACATTATAAATATTACATTTACTGAGTTACAGTGCTAGAACTAAATTAGCAAGTTGTAAACTAAATCGTGTTGTATAATGGATTTTTTTTTGTGCTGAACTGTTTCCACGTACATTGTATCTAGACAATAAAGAATTCAGATTTTGACGGTTCGGATAATGAAGGTTCTTCTGTATAAGAAAATTAAGAGCTATTCCAAATTTCTCTGGTATTGGTGTGACAACTAAGAAAGAAATAAGAGTGCATAAATGGGGAGAGACAAAGTTAATATTAAGAAAAAGACTTTTTTTCTCCTTGATGGAAATCATTGCACATTTTATCGAACACCTTCTTTTTCGTTTCTGTTAACAGATCGGTGTTTGGAAATCTTGGGATAAGGAGGGTCTTGACATCAAGGACATCGTGTGGCCAGGAAATACTCATACGCCTCCTCAAGGCGTTCCGGAAAAGTTCAATTTAAAGATAACCTTCCTGGAGGAGTCGCCCTACATCAATCTCGCACCGCCGGACCCTGTCACTGGGAAATGTTTGGTAGACCGTGGTGTCCACTGCCAGATAGCCAAGACATCCGATATTGCCGAGTAAGTAGACAAATTTACGAATATAGTTCTGTTTCGATATAAGACGTCGGGTCGGGAACCGCTTTCGACGTGTTGCGGATGAGGGCGCTATTCGGCTTGACATTGTTCTCGAGTGGGCCGAGAGGTCGCATGCGCTCGAGTCGAACCAGTAAAGATTTAATTAAACAATGTAGCTAGGTAATTTTTCTATTATTCCGAATATTCACGTTTCACTGATTAATACGGATAATCGAGGTTCAACTGTATCGTAAATGATACAAGTCAATATGATCCAAATATCGTGTCTTGTTTAATATCATTTCGACCAGAACAGTGTCACAAATATATTTGCCAAAGCTTCATAAAAAAAAATAGTTCAAGATAAAATGGTTTTATCACTAGATTAGATTTTTCCCGCGTCAACCGATTTCAATGAAATTTTCAGCACGTGTATAAATTACATTGATCTACAAAACATATATTTTAAATTTTCTTTATGGACCAAAATAAAAAAGTTTTAAAAAGTGCCTTTTTTATTTTGCATGTAACCTTACTAAGTGCAACTTTCTCAAAATCTTTTTGGCGCGTCGTTTAGCAAACCAATGTATCTAATTGCTCACAAAAAATCAGGTCGTTTGGTACAATTGGACAAAAGTTAACTGTAACTAACTGGACTAACTGTATGAGTGCATTGTTAATCATTGGATCAACCATTTTGTTTTTCGAAATTTTTACTTCAAATTTATAATTAACCACCTCAAAACCCTGGAATATAAATTTTTACGTAAATTCAACCTATCGTATTGATGCTATCATTTTTTCCGTATATTTGGCCTGTTCAGACCACTATGACGGATACTTTTGCAGATACAATTGCAGTGAAGATTGACCGAAGGGGACCGAGATTTTTTAAACACAGTTAGTTTAATATTACACAATACCAAAACAACCAGTGCCAGATCAAAATCTAGCCAGATCTAAATTCAAAGAATTTGTTGTATACTTCAATCAATAAAAAATGAGCGTAACGCAGAAGTTTCCAATTACCCCATTTTAGTTAATGTTTAACAACTTTTTAAAAAATTTTTTTGCCAAATAAGCGTTGTACCTACTTTCCACAAATTTTTAAACAAATTTGTTGGGTAGTTTGGTTTTTACGGATTTTTCCCCCTTTTTGTCCAATTTGGCACCACTGCTCGGTATGTAGGTCACTGCGTATAAAAGGTAATGGTAATGGTTCGTTTAAAAGAGAACCGAAAATAATTTGAGCGCTAGAAAGTCATTTAAACTTCAGGTTTCGTTCAGCTAACAAACGCTGCTCGAAATTCTGCGCACCGTGCGCCTTCGTAACAGTACAAGTGACGAAATGAAATACTGTTTTCCAATATTCGGCATTAAAATAATAATAATAATAATAATAATTCGGCATCTATAGATATGGTAAATACTCTTGCACCTTTCAGGCGGTGCTTGTTATTTTAATACTAAACGTACAGCTACATTTTCTTTTTATTGCAAGTATTTGAAACGTTAACACTTTACCTACAGGCAACGATTCCATATAATCTTTCCCAGACCAGAGACTAACAATTGAAGGCTTCTTCACCAACAATACAATATCAATTCTACTAGTAAAACAATGAGGCGATAAGGAAGTCTCCCATTTTACTTATGACTTCCTCGACAAGGTCGTACCGGGTACGGAAAGTTTTTCAAGTGAGAAACGAGCTGCCAATATTCTATCGAATTTTCGTGGTGGTCGAGTCGGCGGTCAACGTGTTGAAATGGATCGAGACATTACAACCACCCTATATATTTCGCACCACGGACAGCGCGGCGTCGTGTTTGCGTGTCAGAGAGTCAGTAATTCATTTGCTGGCTGCACGCTAACCGCGTTAGCCCGTCGCGTCGCGTCGCGTCGCGGCCGGGCGTTTAACTGATTTCGTCAAGAATGAACGACGTCAATTTCATTGGAAGTTGCAATCGCGTTCGCCGAGAGGCCAAGAAAACAGAGGGTTGAGCACCGGCGAGGAGGGTGGCGAGTCTCGGAAAGAAACAAGGGGGACGCGGAACAGTTGGCAAAGCTCGAGGAGGCAGCTCGCCTCGATGAAGCAGTGGCCCGGAAAGAATAATGGAGAATGGCGAGGGCTCGCACGGCTGCCGGCCGAAATTGAATTCTCCTCGTGGAATTTCGCGACGGAAACTATGAAGTTGCGCCTTGTAAATTATGCTCCGGGGCGACGCGACCCGACGTGGTACCCTAACTCGGTTCCATTTACGTGCTTTCATTTCATTGTCTCGTGCCGCGAGCTCGGAAAACTCTGATTAGTAGTAACGGCCCTCCGTAGCAGATCACGGATACGCTCCGCGAATATGTAAACGCGAATGCGTCGAAATTCGCGAATACTTGGTCACGGGCTGTCTTCGCTGGTGTCGCGTCCTCCGAACCAAAATCATGTTAGGACGATGCCTCGTGGAATTCACTAGTGTTAACTTCAATTTGCAAAGTTTGGGATCCAGAGGTCAAGTTCTTGACGTTACAGGCAGCGTTACCGTGGCGAAATGAGTAGAAGTGCCCCGGGACGACACCAGGGGCGGTGGAGTCTATCGTTAGGTCTGCCCAGTGTCACCAGATTAAGACTCGTCTCCCACTCTACCTTCTACGACTGTACTCCCTGACTTTCCGGCGGTGAGCATCTCGACGCTTCTGTCAGGGTGTTGTGTCTGCGTCTGCGTCGTGACTAACCCAGTAATGGCAGAGAGAGGGTAACTGTATTCCCCTCAATTTCCCTTGTCCGGTTCGCCTATCCCCACCTCAAACGCTTCCATTGTCCCATAGGCTTTCACGTCACACGTTACATAGTATATTTCGGTTAAAACCGAAAATGCGTGTAAAACGAGGTGTGCCACTTCCACTCTGATCCAATCGGCCGCGCATTCGTACCTACGTGATCGCATTCCTCCCGGGGACCTTCTTCTCATCTCACCAGGATAACAGATCGTAGGATTTCCGGGATAATAATGGTGGAAATACTAATGTCAGACCCTGAACGACGTCATGGAGCTATAGTGCAGTTCAGACCTCGGGAACTGGTGGCCCGTGGATCATACGATATCTATTCCCCTTCTACCGAGCTACTCCTACCACACCCACTTGACTGTACGCCTGCGCAGTATCGTCAGACAGGGGAAATTGAGGGGAATACAGTTAGCCTCTTTCTCTGCCATTACCGAGTTAGTCACGACGCAGGCGCAGACGCAACGCGAATCTGGTGCGCGCATCACATCTCGTGACTGGACCGTGGCGACAGCGTGATCAGCAAGTCTTGATCTGGTGACACTACGGCTGCGGCTGCGGCTGCATAATGGCGTGCATCTATCTATGTATATGTATAGAGAAGCGGGTAACTACATGAGATAACCATTTTATTTGTAGTAATATCTCATGTATGGTACTACTTCACAGGGAAATAGTAATAACAAATGTTGTCACATGTTTTTGTCGCATGCTTTGTTATTAACAATGCCAATATATATATTTCATGTTTAAACAAAGAAGAAATCACGTAGTTTCAGATCTAGTTTCAGAGCATTATTGTTTACGTGAAAAATGCGAGAAATTGTCACGAGTGACGGATGAGGATTGATATATAAAAATAGATATTAGTAGAAATAGATACAGTATACAGTAGGTATAGATATAGTACATAGGTATAGTATAAAAATAGATATTAGTACCCTTCTAATTGGCGCAAAGGGAGGACATTATTTACAGGATAACCTCATAACCGACCTATTAATTTCCATGAGTACATCTGCATTCCGTGAGAACGCGGCTAAACGCGAAGAAACGGGTAATTCCACGTATAATCTCATTTCGGTGCTACCCGGGCATTCTCCTACTATACTAAATTACCAAGAGAGGTTTATCAAGTACCGAACAATTTTGCGCGACACACTCTCAACAGGAACGCAGCCAACTCCCCCGACTTCAGTTGAAAACACGATTAGCGACAAATCGGTAAATTACTGGAACGACGCGCGTAATAGTGCCGGAAGAAATCCAATTTGTGAAGTCGCTGGCGCAGACAAAGAACCAGCTACATCGGAGGACGTGGCGCTTGGATTAATTAGTAAATCGAAGGACCGTGAATATCGACGACAACTTTCAAAATCGGCGTCTCGGTGACGCTCGGGTAACTGCCTAACAACAACAGGCCCACAGAAATTGAAATTCCTCCGAGTGAGAATGCGGTTTGCGCGCGTGACGACGAAATTCATGATGAGGAATAAACGGGAATCAATTTTCCACTTGAGCCGCACGACGACTGCGCGATAAACGAAACCGAAACGTCGTTACGTCCCCGAACTTTGTAACCAGGATTATCTCACGATTAGATCGCGGATTTTTATATAAAATAAAAATCTTCTATGTCAATTGTAAGAAACAGAATTTCAATAAGTCGAATATAACGCAACAGAGCTCCTAAATTCTTCTAATGTCTTCATAGTTTTGTAGTTCTCACTCATGAATACACTTACTATCCCTGACAGAATATATTCGATAATAATCATGAGTATGATTTATTCTTTTAATTAATTACTTTTCTTCGTATCTACCACTTGAATTTAGTGACTTCGTCCTGTGACTTATTCGTCCCATTCTACTTATAATATTTTAAACAATGTTATGCTCTAAAATTTTGATCCTCATAACACGCAGAGTTTACACAATGTCAAGAAATAAATCTCGGAATTTGCATCCACGCATCGATTTCTACAAGTCTGCAAAATTTCAAAAAAATCTCGAAACGTACAGGAATAGCCCGAAAGCATTGGGTAAATATATATTTTATTCCACAAAACTGAAAAAAATCGATTGGTACCAATAATGAAGTTCCTACATCTATACTTCTAGACTTTGACATTTACAATCTAATAGGTAAAATAAATCACATTTTTCGCATTATAAACAATTATATGTAATTGCTTTCTATAGTCGAAACATCAATATAATGAAAAAATCATATCTGTTACCCTCAATAAGAAAACTTTATTCAAAAATTTATTCAAGGTATTTCTTAACGTTTGATCTATTCGATCAGAAGCTTGTTGTATATTCTCATAATCGAAATGCGTTTAGTAAGTTATTAACAGATACAATGGTTACGTAAAAATATACAGCAGGATTTATTTTCTTTTACAATCAGTCTACTAACAAATATGATATTGTCATCCGTAAAACTGTCGAATATGGATAAACTAAAACGCACTTAATAAATGTCTACAAATAAACCGATATTTGTAGACGTGTCGGTCTGGAACGAAAATTCCGTAAGTTGAGAAACTTGGTGACCTGAAACTTGCTGGATTGAACCACGTGACGATGACATCTTAATTTATATTCAAATTAAAATGAGATTGCTTTGCCGTTCTAAATGTATTCTTCATTTTCAAATTTTTCCGTGCTCGGTTCTTATTTAATCCCCGCGCTGATTGTACAAGGATTCGAGATCCATCTCCATTCACAAGAAGAAAATAGCACGACCGTAGAAATATTTTTCTCCTTTGACGTGCAATTTTGCCCTTGTCATCAGATCCGGAAAGAGGATCGTGGCCATTCGGCGAGGAGGACAGACAATTATAGAAAGCGGAACTGAGGAGAATTTGCAGCCGTGGCTGAGATTACGTCGGCCATGCTGTAATTAAAAATTCCGCTTGTCGAGGGAGGTACACCTTTACAAGGTCACGTAAGGACGGGAAAAAATGGCCGTACCGGCGCGTACCGCAGAAGATTGCGACTTTGTTCAAACGTGAAACGCCATGTTGGTTGTTGGAAACACAGCGATGGAGTTGCGCGCGGAGGTTGTAATTGAAAATGTCACAATAGAAGCAACCGGAAGCTTAGAAATTGCTCAAATTGTAACTATGACTGCTTCCATTGCCCTGCATTTGCTGCACGCTCCTCAAACTTAGTCGTCGCGAGTCTTGCTATTCAAAAACCGTGCTAATTAACGAAACTTTCAAATACTGTTCGGCTCATTGTCAATGTAAAAAATAATACAATTTCTACTCCATAAATGTCCCAAATATCTAGCCTGTAATTCCCCGTGAGAGGCATCTAGAATTTCGTTGTCTTTTTCTACCTTCAGCAGTGGATCAAAGAATAGTATCTTCTATCCGATAATTGTCCCTGGCCAGGACAATTATCGAGTAGACATTGTAATTGGAAGAACCATCATTTTCTATTCAACTCCAAATTATTCAACCTGATATACAGTGGATCCAAGAAGTGTTTGAACACTAAATTGAAAAATTGCCAATATTTAAACTGTGATGGTAAAGAATGATCCTACGTCACTAAATTTCGACTCAATTTAAAGCTAGAGACCTCTGGTTCCATAATCCACCGTTCTTTTTATTCTAAGATTTTTTATCATTACGTAGCGGGCAAGAAACTGAAAACGCGTTTTTCCTAAAAAATGAAGCACATTTAAACCTCAGTGAAAAGTTTGAAAAATTTTTTTCGTGACTGAAACCATCATAGATTTAAGGATTGGAGCTATCACTTTACAATGACTCCTTAAAAATTGATGTACGATTTTTTAAAGTCGTTTTATAGATCTTTGAATGAGATTAGTTTCTGAGATGAATTGGGATCATAATCATTTTTGTCGCATCAAACAGTGAAAAAATACTGTACATCAATTTTTAAGGAATCTTTGTTAAAAGGAGGCGTAAGTTTTCAAATCTACGGTAGTTTTATTTACGAGAAACATGTTTAAAAGTTTATGGAGACATTTAAATTTGCAACATTTTTTAGGAAAAATTGGTCTTTAATTTCCTATCTGCTACATCATGTAAAAATGCTTTACAGAAAAATGAACACTGCATCGCGAAAATAAAGGTTTTAAACTTTAAAATAAGTCCAAGCTTATGGTTGTAGTATTTATTTTTACGAAATTATCATTATTTTAATGTCGACAGTTTTTCGAGAATCGGAAATGTAGTGCTTAAATAATCTTTGGATCCATTGTATGTACACAGCGGCGCAAATAAAATACTACAATTATACAAAATTCAAATTGAGACTTAATATGGATATTTATAGATTATGTTTAGTACTATTTGTTCAATTATTTCTCAAATAAATTTCGATAATCAACTAACAATTCACATATAAAA
Source organism: Halictus rubicundus (assembly GCF_050948215.1). Taxonomy (NCBI): domain Eukaryota; kingdom Metazoa; phylum Arthropoda; class Insecta; order Hymenoptera; family Halictidae; genus Halictus; species Halictus rubicundus. The sequence goes on from NC_135154.1 coordinate 4,921,675, forward strand.
TATGATGTTCAAGCTTTCTGAAGGTATAACACAATTATTGAAAATCGATTATTGATATTCCAGCGGTATTATTTTGCCGGATTTTAACCTATTTCAAGATTACCCTTCGTTTTCCTAATTACTTCCTCAAAATAACCAACATAATTTGCGTCTAGACTACGGACATGTGTGTGCGAAATAGGATTTTTAAAGTCCATTTTTCAATATTTAAAATTAATTGGTAATTTATGTTCATCATAGAAAATGTATGAAGGCTTTGTTAAGGTTTGTACTTCGGTATGTTGTACACCCTTGTGCACCTTATGAGTGCATAAAATATTGAAAACGAGATTGAATAAAAATTGAGAATATGGAAAATTGCAATTTCGAATAATAGCAGCAAAAAATGAATTTTGTATTCCAGCTGGCAATAAAATATGAATTTTCCACCACTATCTATTACAATCGACTACGAAGCTCGTTTCTCGAATAAATGTGGCCGAGATAACGCCGTTTTCGGCCAGAGAAATTCACCGAGTCACTGTACATCCATTAACTTTGTCTTTTCCTTGGATCTGCTTTCTCGTATCGTTAATTTTCTGCTCGTGCACACAGCAACGTGCGTTGTTTTCTTTTTTCTTTTTTTTTTTTTGAAACGTTCCCCACTCGATAAAAGTGTAAGAGGGGATGTAACGGAATCGATTCTCTTTTTATGGCTCAGTTACTTCTCGCCGTGCTTGAGCAACGGAAGTAACTTTATGGTTGCTTCGGTGAAACTCCGAAAGCCTCCAAAAACTATATTCGCTGAAAATGATGCACGTCGCTTAGCTATTTTCCCCCACCCATTAATTTTATAAACTTTAAGTCAGCTACTATATACCTGACTTTACAGACTATTAAAAAAAACACCATTAACGATTCGTATGGCGCGTAGGGCATACGAATAACCAGCGATAGGGGCCATTCTATGCCAAATCGATCACTTTTTAACCTGACCATCCACAATTTTGTTCTAAATGTAGTCCATGTGAAATTAGGGGGTGTTTAAGTTATCATTTTGCCGGTTTAGAATTTGTATAAAAATTACAGGCGTTCGAGGTTTGCAATTTATTCCCATTTTGGCGAAAACGGGCTTCACTTGCGAATGTTTATCTCAGTTTGTCCGATTGAGCAAAATTATTTTGTTTTGTTCAGAAAGTATTGGGATATTGTAAAATAATTTTTTCAACCTCGATAATTAACTTTATAATGTTGAAAAATGTAAACGAATTCTTCTTTTGCGTTTTTTTCGAGAAGGGGCCCAGGTTTTTCAAAACCGTCAAAATGATGACTGAAAGCCTCCCTAATTTCACATGAACTGCAGCATAACAATTATATTTTCAGAATCTTTTCAATCCCTGCTCGAAAACAAACTACTTCTCTATGAAAAGTAGGTAAAGTGCAATGGGGTAAATCCGTACACGGGGCAAATCCGCACTAGGCCCTTATTTATTCGAATATACGTTGCATTGTACCAACTGTAAGGTAGAAATCACAATTGCATGAACTGGGTTTGTGGAAACTGCAACAAAGGATAAAAAAAAAACAGTATGAATGTGAGAGATGTCTTGACGATGATTGAATAAAAATTTGAATTTTTATTTTTATTTTATTACTAATAATAATTCCGCTTTTGCCCCATAATATAAGGAAATAAGATTCAATAATTTTGAAACAGGTAGGTGCCGGGGGAGTCCGCCCTAGCAGCACTGTTTTTAATTTATTAAGCAAATCATAAGTTTCAGAATATATTTTTAATCCAAATTAATGCAACTTAAAGAATAAACCATGCGCTAAATAAAAACACTAAGATTATTAGGAATAGATAGAAAATACATCAGTTTAAAGTAAACTTTACAATTTCTGAGTCGGTTTTACCCCTCTCCACCTTAATTTATTGCCGAGAAATATTCCTTAAAAGCTCCTGAAGCATTCACGCGTCCAAGCGTTTCGATCTCTGCAGAGCCTTCTGAAAATTATGTCTGAGTTAGATGGGGTCGAGAGAAAGGCCACTAACACGGTGAAAAATCGGCATCGACGAAGGATAAACGAGGCGATCAGCCGAGGAAAAAAGGCTGTCGGAGATCTATCTGCCGGTACTTAGATCCTGGCATTCGTTCCCGCGACACGTTCTCGCAGTCTATCCATCCCGGGGATTAGCGCGAGCTAGAAATTGCCGGGGATAATCGGACGGTGCCGCGAATTCCAGCTTCGCTCTGTGTAAACGTTGTACAGTCCTCTCGGCGCGGTGGCGCATGGCGGGCACTCTCCGCGAATCGAGTTCGCGGATTATGCCGGCGAGAACGCTGTGGCCAGGATTAAAACCTTACCGGAACCACCCGTCGCTATGGAAATGAACGTAATGTCGGACAATGATATTGGCACTGAACACCAGGGTCGCCGGATCGAGACTTGTCTCCCACTCTACCTTACCCCTTCTTCGACGCTATTCTTCCATTCATCTACGGCGAACATCCCCACCCTTCCACAACGGCTCGGTCACGTGACGTAATGTGCGCACCCAATTCGCGTTGCGCCTGCGCCTGCGTCGTGGCTAACCCGGTAATGGCAAAGACAGGGTAACCGTATTCCCCTCAATTTCTCCTGTCTGGCGACACTAATCGTGCATGGATCACAACGTCACGTGACTAGCCCGGTACTGGCAGAGAAAGAGTAACTTTTTCCCCTCGATTCGAGTCACTTTCCCTGATCTGGCGACTCTGTCAGTGGCACGAGGGGATACGTGACGTCATGTTACTCTCACTATGAGGAGAATCGAGTCCACATTTAGCGGTAGAGGGGGAAGCATTTTGAGGGGAATACGCACCGGTCTGGTGACGCTTTTGAAAGAGAAACTTGCCTTGTCTCAGTAAAACGGTGAAAACGTTTAAAGAATTTGAATATATTTTCTTGTATTATCATCAACTTATTAAAATGACAAAAAAAAAAGACGAAACAAATATCTATGATAGCTCCTGTAGCTTGAAATTAATGTTTTCACTGTACATAAGAATCTGGAGTCTAATGATCACAATGGTTTCAGCTGTTTAGCCCGATAAGTAGAATACGGTGGATCTGTAATCCGATAGAAAAGTACAGAGAATAGAATGGAATTCAAATAGAATGGAGTTAAGCTCTAATCAGATAAGCGGAGTGTGGTTGACATAGATCGAGCAAGTAGCGTCGAGACGATCGACAAGTGGAATAGAGAAGATTTCCACTGAATGGAAACTGCTTATGGTCAGGCATGTGAAGTGAGGTCTGCGTGTAGTCGGACAAGTAGAATAGGGACCAATTATGGTTAGACAAATGAAGGATGGACGGTCCTGATTTCGAAATTACAACCAAGCCGTGGGTAGAACATCCATTTCTTTCTTTGCATGTTCAATTTTTTTAACACATTCACTTTGAATCCCATAATCACATTCACCGTTATTCAAACATGTTTCCGTACTAATCGTGTAATGTTAACTCGTGTCACTTCATTCGGGAGTAATTCACTTTACAGAAACTGAAAATTTACGTTTTAACTTTCAAACTGACATCAAGAAAATGATGACAACAGAAAATCAAATTCGTTCGATGCGTCCCTTGAAATGCTACATAATTCGTTGAAGTGTTTTTTGATGCGACCAATGGATACCATTGAGGTATTTTAGATAGTAATTCTAAACTGAATCACCTTGTCTAATAATCTCAATTTGACAAAACGTGTTTTCAGAATACTGTGTTATAAGAGGGGTGACGTACAACGGAATAAACGATCGATAACTGTAAACGTTACTATGACAGAAGTACATATGTATTACAAGTGGATGCATCAATCATTCTACCCGCAAACTGATATTTGCATCGTGAAAGATGGCGGCTATATCGAAAGATGTCAACGTGTCTTGTAGATTCTTCAAGACCGTTTATTGAGTAATCGCGCGTTGCGTCTCATCTCATTTCGTTGTGCAAATTTAATTCGTTCTCGATACATAATCAAGTTGCGACGCTTTGAAGGTAAATACTGCATTGTATTACCGACGGATATTCAGCGGAAATACGATCTCGGAAAAATGTTTTTCCGCTAACGTTTTCCCGATAATACCACTGTTTCAATTATGATGTCGCAGCGGTTTTTCAAGCAAAAGTAAACTCCAGTGGTGTTGAATCGTTGAAAGAGAAAAAATATCGGCGGAATATTCCTGCGACATTCTACCATATCATACTCCCCAGATGGCACAGAGCTCAACGTTAGTGATACTGGTGTTACTTGTAAAAGTCATCGAAACCGAAGTAACAGACTGAAGAAGTATTTAAAATCTATAACGAATCAAGTTTCTCTGATTTGCAAACAAGACATAGCATTTCAAAATTTATTTCTTTACGCAGACAATTTCCATTGTCGCTTCGAATGCTATATTTGTCAAGTCGAGTTGTATACAATCTTCGTATCATTATTCGAATTTCATTTAACCAATAAAATAATGCAAAATTATATTTACATACCGAGAACAATGATAATTGTATACTCTGATAACTGTACTATTAATTGTGAATGTTTATTTTAAAATCAACTCTTTTAACCATCGTATGGGGTTTTGGAGGTTCCAAAGTTTAAAATGAAAAGAATATTGTTAGAACTGGACGATACTGTCAACGTGAGAACATAAAACACTATTTGAAAATGATGGTGTTCGATGAGTAATTCAGCTCTGTATTCTTCTCGTGTTTGAAATGGTGAATTTGTAAAAAGTAATTATTTATTTTAGCGTACAGTACATATAAAAATTGGTTGCAACAGTTTTGGGGCGTTAATTTTTCACTTCCTGATCAATCACGTCCAAGGGTGCCAAAAAACTTTAACGAGCTGTTGCAAAAAATAATTCATTAATAAACGCAAAAAGGGCTGGTCGAAAAAGCTGACTATCGCAATGGCGTATTGGAAACTGAATTAATTTTATTTAGCAAAAATTATCTGATCGAGATAAGATGTTTGCAAACAATGTTCAGTGCGTTATTACAAAAAGCTGGAAATTGGAATTTGTTTAGAACGCACACGAGCTTGAGTCGTCTTATCCACGTGACCAGCTCACTCGAAATTACTACATGTTAAACTAAATGACCCGCGGCTGTAGGTCACCTTTCGAGTGTACTGGGTTAATAGGAATGAATAAAGAGGGATTGCGGACGTATGAAACGCAGCTTAAACGTGCACAAAATCATTATGCAGTTTTAACGAAGACTGGTGTAGGCACTGATCTGAGTTAGGGGTGGTTTGGGTTCTGCATTGCTGAGTTAAAGGTTTATTAAGTTAAGTCTAGGTTAGAAAGCGCCGCGAAAGGGATGGTTTGGGTCGAATTTCGGTTAGGAAGGATTAGGTATACATTAGGTTACCGGCAGTTTGGATTAAAAATTAGTTAGCAAGAGAGAGAGAGAGAGAGAGAGAGAGAGAGAGAGAGAGAGAGAGAGAGAGAGAGGTAGTTGGGATGAAACTTAACTTAGAGATTGTCTCTAGTGACATCTGAGTTTAGGACTTATTAGTTTCTACGTTGAAATAATAAACTATAAGAGCTCATTTCGTCATCAAGTCTCTCCACATTTAAACATTAATTTTCGTAAAAAATTATTTAATAGAACCCGTAGACTTGTCTTTTCGGTATTAGTTGCACAAGTTAGAGCTATATTTCGTATATTCCGCATAGTCTATCTTTTTAGCGAAATTGTATGCTCCCATCTAAATAATCACTTTTAATAACAATCTCAAAAATACTTAGTGATTTTTCGTACATTTGCACGTCATAGTCTTTCCGTAAAATTATTATTATACTGTAACAATACTTTTTGTAGCCCCATATTTTGGGTCTCCTTATATAGAAAACGTCTGCTCTTGGTATAGCTTGTAAGATAAATAATGAAAGAAGGGACCGAAAACGTTCGATTCGGAAACAGTTTGGTAAATAAATAATAAGAGAAGGAAACGAAAACGTTTGTTCTGAGTACAGTTTGGAGAATGAATAATAAAAGAAGGGATGCGTGAAAGACCAGTACTACCAAAAGAAGAGTCATCTTCTCCTACATTTCATTTATGTTTTCAACGAAAAAAGTGAGTGAAAAATCGCATAAATATCTTTGTATGAGAGCGTTTTGTCACAATGTCGTTTTAAAACTAACTAAGGAGAAGAAATGGTTTTGGCGAGATGCAATTCTACAGGGTGCCCCATTTTATTGTATAAATGCAATTATCTTTATAACTTTTTGTTATTCGAAAATGGTTTCATACACGGTTTGTTTTGTTTCGAAGGGACAGTAATTTAAAGTGCTCGTCGTCATTTTCTTCATTACCAATTTGTAAAAAAGTAATTACATATCCTTTTGTTATTAATCGATGCTGCAGGTTTATGTTAAAGTATTACCATATACCCATACAGTTATCAGTGAGACAATACAAATCCAATGACAAAAGATGTTTATTATTATAAATTTTTCATTATGCTTTTACCAACATATTAGTATCATTTCTCCGACTAAAATGAGAGCAAATATGACATAACTCGGAAAAACGATCCATATACAAAACAATTTATTGTACAAACCAGAAAATATTTCATGTAGAACTGTAGATAAAAAATTGTTTATTGTATTGTCCTAATAGTCGTATTACACTGAGTAGTGCGGATAATCCCGGTTCTACAGTATCGTGAATTAAACAACGTGTGCCGCAAATGTATAAGTAAAAGTTTCATTAAGAAATAATTAAAAACAGGAGTTTTATAAAAAAAGAAAATATAAAAGTGACCATCATGTCACATTTATCGACTAACAAATACTTTTAAAGAGAATTGTATTTATGCTACCTCTAAAAAATATTATTGGATTAAACTAATTAAGCATTTGTTGTATTATCATTATTCATATTTTCATTGTAGAAAATATTTCCATTTACGATCAAAACAAATGCAACGATAAAGCTCGCCATTGGTAATATCCGCATATAGAGAAAATATTAATATAAAAATTAATATGTTTGTTTTTTTCACACTGCATAGAATGAGAAAATTAAAGTCTTAAGGAAGAGCTTAGTCACCCTCAAGCATTCAGAACATTTTTACGGCAATGTTTATTGTCATCTTCGCCGTTACAAATATTAAAAAGTGTTCTATTCCACCGTTATGCTGTTTATATGTCTTTATAATTTTCATATAGAGGTACACAGTTTCTTGTTTGGTAAAAAAACAAAATAATTCACCATTGTATCAATATTTTTCTAAAATACCATTGATTCGTATAGCATATTTGTCTAATATGTATACAGTACTATTTTTCATATTTAATATACGCCCAAATAATTCATTTAATTATTAATATTTTCTATCAGGGGTAGTAGATATTCGATATGAGAGTTGAATGAATTACTTAGGCGTATATTAAATATGAAAAATAGTACTGTGTACATAATTTGAAAAAATATTAATATTTTCTGCCAGGGGTATTATATTCAAATGTAGCTAGCCTGTATATTAAATATACTCCAGCACTCTAGTGTAATTCGTGATTCATAAAATCCAGTCGAGGTGGCAACTGATGAGAGTAATTCGCAATGACGAACGTGAGAATTTCGTGACGGGTATGATGGTAAATGTCGGAAATTGGAAATTAAGGAATGGAATACTTTTACCGTAATTTGTCTGCGTTGTCCAACGCAATTTAGACCGATGCGCTGCACCGTTGGCACACCGAGCGGAAAGCAATCGAAAGGGGTGTCGAAACTACGCAAACACTTTAGCGATATTCAGGGGCAATATTCTTTCGAGTTGCTGAAGTTTCAGAGTATCGTTGGGAAACGTTCTCGACACGATGTCAATCGAAACTTTTCTTTTTTCTTTCAAGAGGAACGTTACAGTGGCTTGTAAAAGGCAGACTTTAACTGCTCCCCGGAATTTAAGTGTATTTTAAATGAATATAGGAAGAGTTACTTGTTATTAGTTGTTTATTCAACTTTCAGTGATATTAAGCATGCACTCTATTGAATCAAGAACGTATAGCTCCTACTGTATATGATTTACAGGAGCGTGGTATAATTAGTTTAAATTTATTTCCGTAGTAAAAAAGAAATAATTATTCTCACATTAGCCAGGCACCACAACTGTTATAATTAGACACCGAATTTTATGCATTTATGACAAAACTGAGTAATTGCAATTTAAAAAAATGAAAAGATTAAAAGAGTATTAATATGTTATTTTCACTATATTAAAATTATTAATGAAAAATGTAAATAGCTCCTGTGTCTTGTAATTGATACACGAACTTTTTATTGCGCATAAAGATCCAGAGTATAGTTATAATCAATATTGAGGGTCATAAAATAATTATTATTCTTTCGTCTAAAATGTTCTGCTAAAAAATATTCAATCACTCATAGTTGTCATGTGTAACCAAAACATTTAATGTGTTGAAGAATTTTCTCAACATTTTATCATTAATATACCCAACTCAGATAATCTACTGACTTGTACTGACAGTTACTGACTTTTCCATAAAAACTTTTGCGATAACTGTTATTTTTTAACCCTGCTGTTTAACTGCATTTTTGCTTTTGCTTCCGGGGACGAGTCCTTACATAAGAAACGACTTGCTGTCAGACAAATGAAAATAAAAGTGGCCTATAGTTCGATGGAGTAGGGGCGACCTGTGGTCTGACAAGGGGAATAGGCGTGGCATGTGGTCGGACAAGTAGAATAAGGACGACGTTCAGTCAGACAAGTAGAATAGGAATACGGTAAAACCTATTTTTATGCTACAAGCAGAAAGTTGGTTTATTTCGAATTAAAATATTTTATTTTCTAAATGATTACTTCATTGCTTACTAGTAAAATAGTGAAAATAAGGTATTCAACTTTTAAAATTATTACAGTACTGGACAAAAATATTCCCACATCCTTTGAAAAAGAATGACTTTTTAAAAATTGGAGTAAATGACTATTTTTGGGACAGTAGAAGTCAAAATTACGGAGAAAAAAGTGACAATCACGATTTTTGATTTTTTCATCCGAGCCTATGATGACAATTTAAACCATGGCTTTTGCAGATGTGTGATCCATGAATAATTAAAAATGAGAAAAATTGTGAGATACTAAATTTAAATAAATCGCAAAACCTACATTTAAACATTTTTACATCTTTCAGTGCCTATAGCTTTTTTATGCATCAACCGGTTTCGATGGAACTTTGTACGTGAATATAATTTATTTACACTTAGAAAAGACGTGTTGTATTTACAAAAATCGCGACCTTCCGACGAATAGAAACAGTTAAAAAAAGTTTCAACATATTATTTAGTAAACTAGCTTTTCTAATATCTTAATAAAATTCAAGCCGTTTGATCCAATTTCAACGAAATTATTCCTTTTTCGAGTTTACGCGACGATTTTCTTTATAAAAGAACTAGAAGGGACTTTCTGACTCAACAAAATGTCGATTACGAGAGTAACTCTGTTTCTATTTTCCACTCACTTCTCACATTGAATCCTTAAAGTAATTAAGTCAGGAAAAAAGTGTGTGACATGGATGACTGTTTAAATTTATACCGAATCGCAATGAAGCAACCGAAGTTAATGTGCGGAATCAGAACGAGCAAACATCATTAACTGAGAATAACGGCGAACACCGCGAAGATGAAGGGTTTCCGTGTTTACCGGGCTTCAATCGTTTCCACGTTACATCGACTCCATCATACTATCCAATCTGCTGTGTGTGCGTGCGCACCGCTTCAATGACCGTTGAAAATTCAATCGGACAGATTTTTCGAATAAGTGCTCCATAATTGCAGGAAAATTGTAATAATCCTAAAAATCTGAATAGTCCAATCTCAGTCCAATGTAACTACATTGTAAAATTTAATCTCTTTTTGAAAAAAGCAAGTTGTATTAATCCGAAAATTCAAATATGTAGTCCAATCTCAGTTGCATTGTAGAATTTAATCTCTTTTTGCAAAAAGTAAAATTGTAATAATCCTAAAAATCCGAATAGTCCGATCTCAGTAACATTGTAAAATTTAATCTCTTTTTGCAAAAAGTAAAATTGTAATAATCCTAAAAATCCGAATAGTCCGATCTCAGTAACATTGTAGAATTTAATCTCTTTTTGCAAAAAGTAAAATTGTAATAATCCTAAAAATCCGAATAGTCCGATCTCCGTTACATTGTAGAATTTAATCTCTTTTTGCAAAAAGTACCCACATATGTTTCGTGCAATCTTTGAAAAGTTGAAGTGCTTGCAACTCTTGGCATTTGAAGCGAAATGACAGAAACTATTTAACTATTTATTCGCATGACTCTCCATCCCTGCGAAAGAAATGCGCAACTTATCGACGAACTGGAAGATCAGAAAATGTGATCAGCCAGATGTGGGATGATTCTCACGTTCCCATTATGAATCTGGATTCTTCTCAATTCTTTTGCTACGTGAGGTTCGCGTCAAACGTGTTGAAAAGTGGTTACTCCCGTGGATGCATGCAAAATGGAGATATTTCTCCCTCGAGCAGGTTATCTTTTACGTTTCTTTTTCCACGGTATTCTAATTGATTTTTCGAGCACTCTACTCCGACCGTCGTCATCTATTTTATTCAAGAAGATCCCGCATTTGTGGAATAGAATCTTCTACTTAAGACACAAGTTCAAGACGACATGCTAAGTGTTGGACACCGCATTACTGTAGTCAGTACCCGTCTCCATGAATATTTAGTTTGATTTATGAACGAATGGCTGTATTAATAAATAAACGGTAGGTTAGATTATTCAAGAAAGACTTCGTTTAGTCACGAACCAAGTGAAAAATTTATTGAAGTTTAAGGAAAATAAAAAAGCAAATTAAGTGAATCTACTGAAACAATTTATTATAGATAGAGCTAAATAATATGATTTTATGCAGCAAATAATAAGACTATTTTAGTTTAGATCTTTTCTTTTTTAAATGAGATACTTCATTTATGAGAAAATTTACTAAGCTTTGTATTTGAAATATTTTGAATATTTTCAATTCATTTTATAATGTAGTTCAGTTAACGTAAATTTTGAACGTCGCACTTTGTTGTAGGCGATAACTCAGACATTAAATATAACATATCTATTTTTATTGTTAAGAAATATTTAAAATACCATTTAACAAGTTTAATATTTTTTTTCGTTCTTTAGATTGCCAAATGAAAAATATTCAATTTATTGAAATTTCATTACCTGTTTGAGATACTCTTTTATTCAAACTGCATATTTAATAAACGTAATTTTTCCAAAATTTTATTACGTATCTAGTAAACTAATCCATCCAGCTTGGCAGAAATACCGACAACGTTTGATCTATTTATAAACAAGTGATTTAAAGTGCGAGCCATCAGTTATGCAAGTGACTGTAGATAAAAGTCTTTCAATTACCATTTTCCAATACTCTTTATTTGAAATGTACCCAGCTCGGGCCTAGGGAAATGATCGGCTACGATCGATTTTATTGCCCTGGGTTCATGGCATCTTTATAGCAAACGCCTGTCAGGCAGTCTAAACTTTTCACGCTTGTCCTGTGTACTTTGCTAGGTTTGACGTTTACAACGCTCGCTTTTGAATGAACTCGTTCCTTCCGTGGAAAACAGTCTCCATCAGAGATATATAAAGCGCGCGGAACCCCGTTGAAACGACCTATAAAAGTTACCCTAGAAACATCCCGCCATTAAATGTGACGAAGGACTGCTTCCTTATCTAGCGTTACGAAATTCTCTTGTTTACTGTTCGAGGTGCTGTTGTTATAGTTCGTTGATGGAAACAGATATACGTAACAAATTTTCAACAAATATAATTTGCCAATTAACTCTCACTCACTCCTCAGAAGTAGTTGTACAAAAGATTCATTTTCATTAATTTAGCCGTATGACTTGTTGCAAATAAATAATATATTCAATAATTAATTTTTATTATTGTGTACATGTCCTCTACATATCTTCTACAAGTCACTTTTTCTGCTATTTTGTTTGACAAATACTGACAAGAAGTGTTATAAAACATTGACAATTATTGTTAAGAAAAATTATTCTTTTGATTTTCTTGTAAATATTCAACTCGGTAGATACTTTAAAATATTTTCCATTTAATTGACTGATATCATCGTACAATTATGTTTATTGAATGGATCCTCTCGAACACTACTAAACCTTAACAATCCGTCTACCATTTTGTTACATATCTCAGACTTACTTCTGTAAATAGTAGAATAGAATCTATCCTAATCCAGCCTATGGTGTTCAACCTCAGAAGTAGGCTCACAATCTCAAACTGCATCTAAGTTTCTAAAATCCCGTGTAATCTCATTACACTTATCAAGTCCACTTACACTATCCACAAGATCTCTTTCAGGTTAAGTTACACCCTAACGGATTTCTTGAAAATTACCGAAATCCTGGCATTCCCCGACCTTATCGTCATTAAATCTAATCAGATCTTCCTTAATCGCATTGAACTTCAATAGATGACCCCCCAAGTACTGCAAATTTCGACAGACTTATCCAAACCTTTACACGAGCGGATTTTAGCTAATTTTTACCGAGGTGTTCTATCGTGTGTGTCGCAGAAGAACGAAAACAAATAATAATCAGAAGACAAATCACAAAGACATAAAGCAGGGAGTTCTAACTTGTTCCCCTAGAGGAACCTCAAGGATTGTTACATTGTAGCCACGCTCGATGTTAAACAACATTCGTTTGAAACATTTTTTGTACATCAATAGTTGACGGGTAAAAGGTGGCACAATTAAATGACTCACACTGCACATGCAACTATTAGCTGGACGATAAATATTAGGTGTAGAAATAAATTTCTTCTGATTATTTCTACACAATAAATATAACTGTAAAAAGGGTAATATCCTCGCGCTCTTTTACGGTTCTAAAGTATCGCAATAATAATTTTAAAACACTCTTGAAATCTTTGGTGCACAACCACTTTCCATTCCAAATTCACAGGCTGTACTCGCCTTTTTGCAAATCAAGTTCACCCTTTCACAGACCAAATCCACCCTTTTGCAAATCAAATTCACCTTGCGGCATACTCGAGAGTGAAATAACACAATGCCATTTTGGCGTAATTTTATTGAAAGTTGCCCGCTCTTCGTATATTTATTTTTGGCGAATTTCGTCGGAGAATACGGAGATCAGTGTGGTTGGTTTTGAACAATGTAAGCCTACGCGAGATAGGTTTATTATTTCTACCACCATACTGTCCAATGATAAATTCCATTGAAAAAGTTTTATCAAAGATTAAATTTCATGAGAGAAACATTTCAGCTGGTACTTTGAACTATGAACATTTGATGTATGCTAGTATTCATTTTAATGCAATCATTAGAACCACAGATTATTATAATTATTATACGAATGCATATGAAATTATAACGAACACTTGCAGGAAAACTATTATGAAGCTATTATATATTGTTACATAAATATTTTATGTTCATTGTTGTGTGCAATCAAATTTTGCGAATATTTAAGCCAGTTCTCGGATTAAGTCCTTCAGTTGAATTTTGGAATAAATTTTATTTTTATCTAAGGAAACTTTGTAGAAAACCTTGATTGGCAACCGGGTGCAAATAAACCAATGTATAAGATAATGAGAATAATTAATTGACATTGTTACTTTCAAATTGAACGCATTAAAATCTAAATCTAAATCTAAAATAGAGTAGATTTTAGTATCATTTTCAAATTGTAGAGACTGTATTATGGTATTTTATACATTTATAATTAAAGGGGTGCAATAAGTAAGAAGAGCAGTTCAGGGTATTTTGAAATACATGTATATATTATATTGCATTCCATTATATTATATTGTGGGAAGTGCACTTAAATAGTAGATATAGGAAACAAAGAATGAGAATGAGAGTGATGAGTAGACTGCAGATCATTATGCAAAATAAAAACTTTTTACCTGAATTGCAACGAACTGAAGTGAAATAGACATTTATTTTCTTTCTTATTACATTTAGCAGATTCAAAATAATATAATACTATGTTTAAATTTTTCTAATATTTTTGCTACTTAAAATTACACCTACTAATTATTATCATAAATGCATAAAATCCTCCGTCTAGTGATAAGTGAGTGAATGGAAGAATGAAAGGTTAAGCTAGAATTGTATTGATCAGGTCTATGTAAACCAAGTCCAATTTCTTAATCGTGGGACTGAAATAAAGTATACAGGGTGTCTCACGTAAATGCGACTCCCCAGAATATCTTCTTCAATTTTGACGATGTAGAACATTTTTTTGTGCGTAATTAGAATGGTATCAAGTGGTCAGTATCCCACAGAAGTTGTTTTTTAAGTCCTTTTTAAGTTTGTGTAAGTTTTTAAGTTCAAGGTCATGTGAAAGTAATGTCACAGTACATATTTGGGTGTATTTTTGTACGAGCTACGCGATGCAACACGAAAATATACATGTAGTTATTTGAAAAAAAAACATATTGATGATTTTGAAAACTACTAGAAAAGACAATATTTCAAAAGAACAATCTCTGCGGGATACTGACCACTTGATATCATTCAAATTACACATCAAAAACTTTTTGCTTTGCCAATATTAAAGAAGATATTCTGAGGGTCGCACTTACGTGAAACACCTTGTATATTATTATTATTATTATGATTATTATTATTATTATTATTATTATTATTATTATTATTATTATTACATCTGTAATTGACTCAAAAGTATATCGTGTATTGTGCATTACCATGAGTTACCTTGAATTATTCTGATCGTGACGGTACACTTTTCATTTAAAGTTACAATAATATCTCGACCAAATATCGCAGATCAACTCCTGAGAAGTTATTGTAAAGGAGATACGTCTCTTCGGAAGTTCACATTGAAATCGACGTGGAATAAAGTCATTTAAACTCCGCATAAGGAAACAAGCAACTTCAGTGTCTCGCTCCGTTTGACAATGAAAAGAAGACTTTCGAAAAAACTGAATTCTGAAACTCGAAGGCAGAGAATTTACCATTTTAAATGAGAACAGGCAGAATATTTTAAAATTTCTTTGTACAAAGTTACAGGAGTTCAAATATCGACAGTTCTTGTTTCTTTATTATAACGTTCCTTTAATTCTGTGGACTATCGTATATTTCAGCAAGGGTTTCCTTCGAAGCTCGTGCCTTAGGTAGCATATCGTATCTTTAAGACATTATCTTCCGCGTTTCCTTATCTTCGTAGAACAATGAAGATAAAATAACCCAGAACACGAAACAATTGCCTCGAAATAATACGTGCAGCGATGATAAAGTCGCTTTGTTCCTAAAGTGAGAACTGTTTGGCAAGGTGCCAACACAGAAAACGGTAATTGCTCCTCACGTGGCGTGGTAAAAATGTAAGACGAGCACTTATCTCCCTCTGTTAGTTGAAAGAAACGTTTGTTCCGTACTAGCGTAGTTAATATACAAAACTGAAAATTAAACGTGGTCATCCGAAAATTATAATTTCCAAAACTATTTGCACACTGGTACACATTACTGTGTTCCATTAATTGAATACCAAATTATTGTTAATATCATACACTATTTCAATTAATATTGAAACTATATATATATTTGTTTATTTATATTAAGGTAAATTTTAATAATAAGACGGTATAATACAGTTATATTTAATATCACTGTTTAAAAATCAGTAGAAAACTCTTTACAGTGTAATACTAAAATTATAAGTATATTTATATTATTTTAATAATAATTTTAATAATAAGGATGTATAACTGAGTTATATTTAATATTACTGTTTAAAAATTAGTAGAAAACTCTTTACAGTGTAATACTAAAATTATAAATGTATTTATATTTTAATAACAATTTTAATAATAAGGGCGTATAACCCAATTATATTTAATATTACCATATTAAAGTTAGTTGTAAACTTTTCACAGTGCTATAGTATATCGCTGTACATTTTTTCCAAACATAGAAATCTAAAGAAGTAGATATACCACGTAAACTAAGCATTACTGAAACATTTATTGAGATCGTTCTCTTGATTCAACGCATCAGGGACTTCGATAAAGCTTTCCCGGAGTAGGTGCTTGATCCGAGTCACATTTCTAAAATTTCCATCCAGCAAAATTTCAATTTTGAAAGTAGTTCAGCTCGAGCGAGTTAGGATCCCCTTCAGACGAGAATTTACGAGTTGCAGGAGTTTCATATTAAGAATTTCACACGCGAGATCCATTTGCAGGGTTTCTCGTTACATTACAAAGAGCTTTAATTCACCTGAGAAACATGGAAAGCTTTGAACTTTTTCTGAAAGACATTCAAATGAAAGTCGGATTAAAAGTGTCACGCTTGTACACACGCCAGAACCAACCTCGTTGGAAGAATGATGTCCTTAAAAAAATTTGAATTGTCATTTTTTTACACGCGTCAGGAAGTACTGCCAAGCACTAAAAATTACTAGTTTGCATCGCCTTGTGATAATAAAGGGTAATTACGTACTCAGATTTGACGCGAGTTTAAGTACTAATGTATTCTTCTCAGTCTCAGTAATTATAGAACAAAAAATGTAGAACCCATCATTTTAAAGCTTTGCAAACATTACTTCGAATACTTCAGATAAGAAATTAGTCGCACTTGGAAAATAATCACTTGTGAAAACTAAAAACTTGTGAAAATCTACAAGTAGTTACTACGATGTGTAAAATTTAATATTGCAATATTGATAATAATTACAATTTTCATTCTAATGTAATTAAGATGTAATTCAAACAATTCTTCAGTTAAGTTAATATAGATGATATTGCAAAAATATAACAAAATCAAATATACTCGATACAAAAACAATTAAAGAGTCAATTATAATCTAGTCAATTATATTCACTTTAATCACAATTCATTTGTGAATCTGCACGTCAAACACTAGCCCGATTCATAAAGATTAGTTTTCATACTATAATACAATATGTTTGTACACAAAGTGATTTCAAGTAAAACTTTAAAATTTTTCGCTAAGTGATTACGTGATTTTTATACAGTAATTTTAGTATTTAAAACCGGGCATTCGAATTTTACTTTGTTCGAATAAACTGACAAACTCCACTGCGATCTATGGACGCGACTGCAAAAGGCAGTTTGTCAAAGATGATTCTGCAGGGTTGACTGCGTTTCCCGAAAATGTAACAATTTATTGGACGTAAGAAAGCACACAAGACGAAGGTTGAACAACCCTTGCGAATGTTGTAAACTTTTATGACGCGAGAAGAAAAGGCATGATCGATCCAAGCAGAAACATTACGTGTACGTAGGGTATATATACTTCCAACGGCTTTCTACCTTCCTGTCACTATGCCCTCGGTATATGTACCAATATACTTATGTAACAGAAGATTTTACGATCGAGTGACTGCAAAAGTCGTGAAATATACGTCGGTGTGGTTGAATATTTTTCAGTAAGCTGCAAACTAAATCGATATGCCCATATACCTCCCCCAACGGCGTTTAACTCCTGCAATGAAGGATCGGTTTAGCGACCGAAAACGTAGCATACAGAAGGGTCCTTCGAAGCCGTAAAATATATTTCACACTTATCCAATAGGAGGTTTTGCTTTTCGATTAAAGTTCCGTTTCTTTCCATCCATATATTCATTCTTTTGAGATATAATTATGCATTGCTTTATTAAAAATAAATTCAACTCGTGAGATAATAAATGGTTCATTAGTTTATATAAAATTTCGTAATTTAATATAATTTTAATAAAATATTGGGTTGGAACGAATGTTCGTAGCGATTTTGAATGGAAATTCAAAAATAAGATTAAGTGAGGAGTTTATTCATAGGTTTATTCGATAATATGATAAGTTGCCTTGAAAATGTCAAAAAGTAATAGAACAGGATAGAAAACCTATGAATAAATATCTTGATTTTATCTTTGAATTTTAATTTAAAAACGCTACGAACTTTCGCTCCAATCCAATATGAAATCTAAAATTTCTTGATTGCATTTTAACACGGAAATTATCTGATATTGCTACAAGTTTTGTACAGCCTCGCGTTGCGGCATTTCAACGGAACACTTTCTGTACTGCATACTAATTCATAAAACTGGTTTACTGTCAGTTGGCACAACAGTTCCTTGACAACCCCTTTCTTCTACTATTTGTTGGGGTAGGAGGGTTGTTTATTACAGGACGGTTTTGCATTGCGACAATTTTACATTGAGCATGTTCTCGTAATATGTTTAATTCCATTAAAATGCAGGATTTATTACTTGAATACAGTGATATGCAAGTGAACATGAAATATTCATAAATATTTCATACATTCAGCTTCGCAGAGCTCAATTAGTACTCGGCGCTATGGAATTACTTAAAGATGATTGTCGTAATAGACTGCAGCTATGTTGCTTTTATGGAAAAAATAAGTAGTTAAGAGGATCGAAAGAATTTAACGGTACCGATGTGTTCTTAGCCATGTATTGAAATGATTAAGGGAAGAAACAAGTCATTGCTTGATTCCAGTAACTCTACTTAGAATATTCTTCTTTTGCATAAGGATCCGCAGTCTAGTTATAATACCACCGAATAGCAATTTATTATGTTGAGATTTATTGTGTTATGTGCCTCCACTTTGAAAAATCAGAAAAAATTATACATTAACAACCATAACGAGATACTAAAACTATAAAAATATAAACTTAGTATCTCACAACTTCTACAAGAAATCGGCATTTCAAAATTTATTTTATTTTTTAAAATTCGGTTTCGAAGCTAAAAATTCTGAAAAAAATTCATAAATATGCATTCTAGTAGCTAAAATATGTCTGATTTTTTTCAGAATTTTCAACTGTAGAGGATAAGAGAAATTACGGAAAAACCTGATTTTCTTTGTCACCCCCATTACTACCCCACATGTCAACATATTGAGTTGAAAATTGGCACAAAGTGTTTTCTTCCAATAAGCTATTGAATGGCCTATCGCAAATTCAATTTGATTTGGGGCCACTTTTGACTTCCTTATCCGGCTACACCCTTTGTGTCAAACACATAAAATTGCATGGCAGCGTTAAATATTTTTAGTAACTATCTAATATGGTAAATAGCGTAAAAATAATGATTACATGCAAAGTAAGCAATTTATAGTTATAGTAGTAGAATTATTGTAACTCATTTGTTCCAAGATTGTAATCACATTGAACGCAATATTGTCTATTTGTCCAGATGTGACGCAATCCTACGGTTTCTTGTTTATGCAACCGGCTAAATACAAGTCACGAATCTCTGCACATCTCCAGTTGACGTAGGACTGAACTAAATCCAGTGGCTGTTATTGCGACGTCCAAGCAAGCAATATCCTTGTCTGTCACTAAACCATAACACAACGATGCTGTAGGCGGACGTTGCTTCTTCGTTGGCCGAAAACATAATCATTAACGCCCACTATCCTATTTTACTCGATCGTTACGACCACCACGCTTCAATAATTAGCATACGTTTGATCTACGTGTAATTATCCACACGTTCACTACCGAATATCAACCTCAAGCTATCTCACAAAATCAAAGTGATTTAGTTAATGAAACTGAACCTAGAAAGTTCAAATTCATCATAGTGGGTACAACTTTATTTCTACTGCATTCTAAAAACCCTAATCAAATTCATTTCGTCCTAACAGATTTCAAGCTCATCAGAATTTGTGACGATTCGCTGAATGATTACCCATGGCTCTAAGAAAAATGCCTTTAGTTTCCGTCATAACCACATCTTGGTTATCCTAGAAACGTAATAACTTTGACACTTCAGTGAATTCAAGTATAAAGTATTAAGAAACATATGCGAGGTGTCGTATTTTTGAAAAACATAATAAAAGTTTTAAGTCCTCCCAATGAAAATATGGCTTAACACGCATAACTTTTGAACCATTGAATTCCTAACATTAAAACTTGGATTTTTGGCATTTTCTCGTAAAAATCTCCAAGATTATATAAAAAAAAAGTAAAAAATTTCTGGCTTGCCACGGTGAAGTTTAACCTTGAAAATTTCAGAAATGTCATTTATATTGTGTACAGACACTACTCATTCATTTCTTGCCACTATAGTAAAAAAAGCTAGTTTACCTTCAATAAAGTTTTCATACTTTTACAAACACAATAACGTTTCCGAAGAAGCTTGCAGTGACATCGTCGTCGTTTTTCAGCATAGACATTTCAACGGCGCAGAAGAACGAAAGCCTGTTCCAGTGCTGCAGCGGGTTCTGTATTGACCTGCTTCAAAAGTTGTCCGAAGAAATCGGGTTCACCTACGAGCTCATTAGGGTTGAAGACGCCAAATGGGGTACGCTGGAGAAAGTAAGTTCGATCAAATTCCCCGTCGTTAAAGTTTCACCGATCATGTCATTTGACAAGAGTTTTCCAAGCGTTACGGTGACTTTGTAATGAGTCCTTGACGTATTGCAGTACTTACTTCTAACAAGTCGAACATGTCAACACATCCTTCCAGGATTCAATCCTAAAATAGTAACACAACATGACAGCTCACAAGATAGTAAAACCTTCATTCGTCCCCCGTTTTTCCACATTAATTTGTCCTTGGAGAGATAAATATTTACGGGAAGGTGATAGGAATTAATTAATTTCTACATGAGCCTGTTAAAATTTGTTGTCGGAAACAAGGTCCAAAATCGGCCATTTTCTAGCATCCACATTCGTAAATTCAAAACTAACATAAATTATTTTCAACGCTCTGAAATTATCAATTGAGGTGCAGGATGTGCGACCTTTTCAGAAACGGAGAAACTTTTTCAAATTGATTTTAATAATTTTTTGGCATGGTTCTGAAACCTAGCACACTGGATTTTTCGTTTACTATTCATATTCTTGATATTTCCAATCTTTATTTCTACAAAATTAAATGTCACTTTATGTTATGGATATGTAGCGTTTGAAAATATTTCATATGCATCCTTTATGAGAGTTAGCTGTCACTATATCGTTTTGCGTGAAAAATGCAAATTAAGAAATGGAAGAAACTCTAAAATTGTTGTGATTAAATTTTAGTGATTTTCTTATATTATTTTAAGAAACTTTGTGCAACGTTAATTCATGTATGAAAATGATCGGAAATAAATCAAAGGTATTGTTAGCTCTTACATAATGTACCAGCAAAATAATACTTATGCAAATTAAAAATTTTAAATACTTCAATTAATCTTTACCGTTTGAAGAAATATACATTCACATCTGAAAGGATACTAGATATAATAATCTGCTACATTCCACATAGTATAATATTGTTGTAGGGCATTTTGCTGGTAGTTTATTTAGTAAAAGATGACAGAAAATATTGTAAAACAGTATAATATAATTTTGGTGCATTCTGCTTGTCTTTTTTTTTTTGTTTTTGATAAAAGATGACAGAAAATATTGTAAAACATTAATAAATATTTCACTTCCTTGCAAATATTGAAACCGATAAGAAACTTTCTTTATTCTTTTCATTTGAATTCACTGACAGCTACATACAATTATATTCATTAGCATTTTCTATATCATCTATAGTATTAAATATTTCTGAAAATTGTTCGAGTTGGCTTGTAAATATCTTGCATAGACAAAACAACGTCATATTTTGGGAGCTATGGTAGAATAGTCGAAAATGTTATTACGAATTGACGAAACAAATCTAATATTTCGAAATCGAAATATCATCAAAATTATTTGCTTTTAGCTTCTGCGCGACCTATAAATTTTGTAATATTGTTGCTAGATCAAATAAGATAAAAACGCACCATCTCGTAAAATATCACAGCATGACATAATTGGAAGGTGACTTATTATTTTTTCTACGCAATTACAGAAGTCCCAGTGCTTATACGTTGAGCTACCAATCTCGATTAGGCAAACATTACAGTGTGCCGTATCTAGCATCAGGCAAGGCAAATATCACGAACTGGCGAAAATGGAATCATGTGCGATTTCCCATTTTTAAGACATTTTTTTGTTACTTCTACCATGGGAGTTTCGCTATATTAACATTACTATATCGCTTACTATAGTAACATTACAAGCAATAAAATAAAATAATTATCGTGAAAAGTATAATTTTGGATCAAATTAAAAACTGCTTTTTCAAGAATATGGACGTGCTATTTATAAGAAAAAGAAATTGTTTTAGTGACTACGAAAACAAAGTTGTTATTGGCTCTTAATGAAAAAGCGTGGCGTCTCTGCTACGTTTGCCCTAGGTGCATGTTTAGCTCGTAAAGGATAATATCGAATCTTCACGTCGGAAGATTCAGCTCACGTTCGAACATTTTACTAAAAGCACGGAACAACGTTAATCGAACGTATGATCGTTTCCGTTAAAACCAATAGGGGATTCCGATCCTTTTAACAGACCGGATTAATTTCAATAACCGTGAAAATGAGCTGGAAATGTCTTGGAAGTACGAACATCGATACACACGTGCCACCCCGGCAATCCCGTTTAATCCAACCTTTTAGGTTTTAATGCTGCGAAGCAATATCGATGGAACAGCGATATAGATGAATCACGCGTAATTGCGACGGTGTCCATTACCGGTACACTGGAATTTGCATCGAGAACGGAGCTCCGTGGTGTACAACGATAGAACGCCGTTATAGCTTCGACGAATATGCAGGTTAAATGCGCCTACATGTTTATCTACGCGCAAATTAGGCTAACTTTATAAACAACGTGTCGAAAAAATTTTGTTGCCACAGAGTAGATGCTGGGCTATTTATTTGTTACGTACTCGAACAAGTTTCTGCCGTTTTTATTAACAAATAAAAGTCCTTTTTTGGAAAACATTTTATCCAAAGTATTTTCCATTGCCAGTTATAATTCCCACTTCTCGCTTTGTGAAAGATTTCGGGAGAATTCATAAATCTTCGAATATTGTGAACCCTTCTTTACGATTAGGAGACAAATATGGCTCCAAGAAATCTGCATCCCCGTCCAAAGAAGTGAAGTCACAGGGATAGATGAAAGATTGAACACATCGCAAATAAGGACAAAATTGGATTTGCCGATCAAAGACAACGGAGGATTAATTGACTACCGAATTTTTGTTGCCCTTGTCATGTTTCTTAAATTTTAAATGGAAAACTGAGTGAACTTATTACGCACATAAATTCCCAATTTTGTAATTGAAATTTGTTAACCTTAATTGATAAATAATAATTAATAACAATTATATTATTTCAATAAATTATTACGTGTTACTAATTAAATTATAACGGATCAATTACTTGATAAATAAAATTAGGAGTGTTACATGAAACACACATTTACGACACAAAAGTAACGTGAAGCATTATTAGTGACTGTTCTCATTGTAAATCTTAAACCATCTTAAATCTTACACCAGCAAAAATTACGTACAAGTACGATCAGTTTCGACATCTGTTGGCAAACTTATTCAAGTGGCTAACGTCTAATGTAATCTATTCTTACCATTGATAGGAGAATGGGAAATGGAACGGACTAATAGCGGACCTTGTGAATCGGAAGACAGACATGGTAATGACATCTCTAATGATTAATTCCGAAAGGGAAGCCGTCGTTGACTTTACGGTCCCGTACATGGAGACGGGAATCGCTATTGTGGTTGGCAAGAGGACCGGTATAATATCCCCTACTGCCTTTCTTGGTAAGTGTATACGTATAGATATTCTATTAACCCCTTGCTTTGATATCGTATCAATCCTGTGGTGAAGATCCAACCCATAATTTAACAGACACGAATACTATGCGTATCAAAAGCATGCCATCAATATTTCAATATTGGACAGTTGCAATTTTTGTGAATCTATGTCATCGATCTATTTTATGCTACATCCAATTTATTATGATCACCTGCAACTTGACAGTTTACCCACAAATGAAAGGTAACAAAAGTTCAATAAGGTTCTCAATTACTGTGCCTATATTAATTATACTTATTTTTAAAGCATAATGAATATTTAAAAAAAGATATATAACATATATACATTCACTAAGCTTAATGAAAAAGTCTGACATCTCTATATTAATATTCATTATGCATTAAAAATAAGCATAATTAATATCAGCACAGTAATTGACACCCCCACAATAATTGGGTATTAATAGTCTTAAATAATAGACTGTAGTTCCCTTCTGCGTTAATACAGCGATTATAATAGTTCTACAATTCCTTCAAAAGTTGTCAGAAATTACTTTCTCCATCTTGTTTGCGTCAGTTTCTTCGCGACACAGCGAACTTCTTTTATAGTGTCAAAGCATTGAACCATGATTTCACTTTTGGAGACAAGAAGAAGCGACAAGGAATAGTCATGCTGAAACAATTTTCTCTGTGACAGATCTTCGCAATTCGCCAGAAAAATATCACATCCACCCTTTGTTTTTTCAAGCCCAATGACAAATCGCAGAGCCATTCGAACACAGCTCAACTAAATTGCTTATGACACATATGGAGACATCCACAGTTCGATGAAATTTGACAAACTGGTATACAAGGGTACCTTTTTGATCACTAAACTGCGGATCTTTATGCAAAATAAAAATCGTTTGCATGAATCGCAAGATATAGGTACCAAATAGGAATTTATCCCCCCCCCCCCCTCTCTGTAATGGTTATATTATGTTATGAGAAATGAATTGATACTCTTAAATTCTTGTAACCTTTTTATTGTTTGAGATTACACCGACCCATTTTTGCCATAAACGCATAAAATCCGCAGTCTATTGATCACACTTCGTATTCGACATAAACATCGAAAATAGGCGAATAAAAAATTGAGAAAGTGATTACAAGATTGTTGATTTTCCTGCAATTTTTAATTTTTGCAGGCATATTTTAAGAGAGGGGAATCATGTAAAATCTCATTCTCAGTGGCAGTAGTCTTCGTAATTCTGAAATAAATAAAAATAAAAATAAAATCGTATTAAATTCTGTGGAATTTTATGTTATAGCATTTTTTGAAAATTTTCAGAAGCCATAAAGGCATAAAGATCCGCAGTCCAGTGATCACGATTAATTGTGATTTTCAGAACCGTTTGACACTGCATCGTGGATGCTAGTCGGCATCGTCGCTATCCACGCAGCCACCATAATGATACTGTTATTCGAATGGTTGTCACCGTCTGGTTTCAACATGAAGGTAAACCCTTCAGGCCGTGCGCAGAGACTGGTATTATTAATTTCGCTTCTTATTGCTTGTGTATGGTGTTTTTCCACCTACGAGCACCGATTCCTCATTGAGCAAATTACTCACTGGACAACATCGTTAATCTTAATGACACTTCACCACCCGACACTGTAGCGAAGAAGAAATTAATTATGAAAGAACAACGTTCCGATCTATTAAACGTTATACGTATTAACAATGGCTGGATTACTGCGTTGTCTCTATTTGCAAAGTAATACTTTTTTTTCAATTATCAGCTACGCATTTTAGTTATCAGCGGCTTAATCTGTAACGACGTTTTCTATATTTGCAAATATTCTTTCTCGCGATCATTTAAAATTTGTCATTCTTAAAAATACTTACTGTGCATCCATTTTTCCTTCGTTTAACTTTCGTAATCATCGTCGCATGTAGTCTCCTTTTTGCTTGGTAATATTGCAAGTTTCCCTTGACCTAATTCTACGCTTTTTTTAGATCTTCGCAAATACTGTTGCAATTTGATTGCATTTCTTTGAAGAATTATTTTGGCAATGTATTTTGTGAAATTTCTGTTACAACGTACACGCCAATAATTTATTAACGCGTATTTTTTGTGCTTTCAATGTTAATCTTTCTGATTCTTCAATTTTCAGCTGCACTCATAGTTTTTATTAACATTTCTTATAATTGTAAATAAACAAGTATACAGGGTGTATGGAAAGTCAATTTCAAAACATGATTTGTGTAATTAATGAGATTTCTCTTCACGATTACTTTCTGTCAAGCTTCTATTACTTCTTTTATTTACACTGAAATAAAGTGAACCAATACAAGAAATCAAAGTAAACAAATTCGAACATTTTCGAAACTAATTTTCATTATTAAAAGATGATATCATATTTGTACATATGTATATACAGTGATATCTCTATATATGTCGTCAATACCTAGATGATAAATGTCGCGGAATTATCCCCACTACCGCGGGGTATTCTCCGTGAGGGGCCACAAAGCTCGAGAGGCCTCGGACGTCGAGGAGTATAAACATAACACGGCTCGGGTATGTCTCCTGGACGATACACGACGCTGGCATGACACGTGTTGTTGACATATATCGAGAATTCACTGTATTCTAAAATTTTTAATCTCATACTTGATTGTACATGGTGAAGAGCTTGGTGAATGTTAACACTACTGTTCTTATAACTTATG
This sequence comes from Halictus rubicundus, assembly GCF_050948215.1. Taxonomy (NCBI): domain Eukaryota; kingdom Metazoa; phylum Arthropoda; class Insecta; order Hymenoptera; family Halictidae; genus Halictus; species Halictus rubicundus. The sequence continues at coordinate 4,948,080 of NC_135154.1, forward strand.
TAAAGCTCATGTAAATTTTGTAAATACTATGTAAACCAAATATGGTCGCCGATGACCTTGACATGTTATTGCGACATTTAACAATGGAAAAGAATAAAATAGAAACGCTGGGGATGTCGAATTACGAAGACAAAGGGACAAAAGCTGTAGGAACAAAGAGCGGCGAATGGTACCACGGTTTCCGATGCATCCTGTATAATCGTTTAGCCATCTGCAACAAGCTACTTATCGATGTTCCCGCTTTGATCGGTGAATAGCGTCTTTCTTCTGAACGATCGTGTCCCATACACTGTCGAACGATCAGTTATTATCGCATCGGTTTTGCTGCGCTTCGCCGGGATAACAACCATACATGGATCATAACGAGTGGTTTCCGTTGGTTATAGAGAAACCCGTCACCGAACCATCGTTTCTCGTTCTGCCGCACTTACTGGTTGGTCTGGGCCGTATTATTTCAGGCAGCCGTCCATATCGATTCTCCCAGAGCATTCACAGCCAGGTCGGTCAAACAAATTCTGTAACAATTAAAATTTCTATCGTAAACTGCATCTGCAACCATCCGACCGACAAGATCCTAGTACGGAAACTCGGGCAATGCGTTTGCTCCTGTCCGCGGGAGACGGTCCGAGGCCAAAAGGTCACAAAAAAAAATAATAAATTATTTCGATAGTATCTCCTCAACTATTAGATTTAGGACATACGAAGGTCAATGCACTTTTAATAATAAAATTTGACACTTTTGTCGAGTCACATAAGTCATTACGTTTAAAAAAGGATCAAGGTGACCTTGAAATCTCCGACACGCCTCCATCTATAAAAAAAATGTTTACATCACGATGTGTCTCATGTTGTTACAAATAACGGACATATGCAAGGTCGTCCAAGTTATTGGTCTACCCTATATTGTCACCTTTAGAGTAGTTCCGCTCTCTCTCTCTCTCTCTCTCTCTCTCTCTCTCTCTCTCTCTCTCTCTCTCTCTCTCTCTCTCTCTCTCTCTCTCTCTCTCTCTCTCTTCCTCGGCCCGCTCCAGAGCAAAGTCAAACCGCATAGAGGTACCCTCATCCGAAATACGACGAACGCCGTCAGGAGCTAGCGTCTTGCTAAAGCTAAACTAAACGATCGTCCGCGATTCTACAGATTCATGACGAACGTATGGGCGTTATTCGCCGTTGTGTTCCTCGCCATTTACACTGCCAATCTGGCAGCCTTCATGATCACGAGGGAGGAGTTTCACGAGTTCCTCGGACTGGACGATCCGCGACTGTCGAAACCGTGGTCGCACAAGCCGATGTACAAGTTCGGCACCATGCCGTGGAGCCACACGGAGAGCACGCTCTCCAAGTATTTCAAGGAGATGCACGCGTACATGAAGGCGTTCAATAAAAGCAACGTAGCCGAGGGGATCGAAGCCGTTATCAGCGGGTGAGTAGAGACACCCAATAGCCATCGTTACTGGATAATGGCACGGCAATCGCTGAAATTACCGGCTGCTCTGTTGTTCAACTTGGACAACGATCGACCGCGGCCGCCGCTTCTGTATCCGTGCAATGCTCGTCGCCCAACTGTCGGAAACGTTCTACACCTAGTGCTAATCTGTGAATAACTTCCCCCGGCTTTCGTCATAACAATTACCCGTGAATCCAACAGTTTCCAACGGTTGACAAACGCTGGATACCAGTGACGAGTGTAATCCGATTTCTTCTCGCGACTTTTAAGTAATTAGGTAACTGTAGGTGATTCGGGTAAGACACCCGTACCGAAATATAGTAGTCTCTTCGTAATTATGGTATCACCAGGTCGGCTGAGTCGCGGTTCTAGCAGAGACATTGTCGCCAGATCAAGACTACTCTCCCACTCTACCTTACCCCTTCTACGATGCCATTCCCTCATTCCCCAGCGGCCAGACCTACCCCCCCCCCCGTCGTTAAGGACCGGTCACGTGACGTGATAGGCGCACCTAATTCGCGTCTGTGTCTGCGCCGTGACTAACTCGCGGTAATGACAAAGAGAGGGTAACTGTATTCCCCTGAATTCCCCTATTCTGGCGACATTGTGTCAAGGTGCTACATTCTTTGCGGTGTGCCAAACGTAAAAAGGGATAGCGATTGAAAAAGGAAGAGTGTTTACCGTTTGTCTGGTTCCAAGCAGGACCCCCTCCTAGCGGTGGGAATAAACTATTGACAGGTATGGTAGAGACGTTTCCGACAGTTACGGGGAAAATACTGTATGATTCATCGGAACCTATCGGGTTCTAAGATCGATTAGACTGCAGATTTTAGGCATTTATGGCAGAAAGAAGTAGCTGTGATTTAAAGCAATAAAAGGTTTAAGAATCGTAAAGTACCGATATATTACTTTCGACTCAGTGAAATTATTAAGGAGAACAATTCCCAAGTAACTCTTGTTTCTTGCAATATGTACGGACGATTTTCGTTTTAATTGAAGATCCGCAGTGTAGTCATAACAATCCCATACTTTGATTATTTAGAACAGATGTATTAATCGAAAAACAGGATTTTGGTAGGAAATGGCTAGAGTAGTCTTGAATAGCATGCTTTTAATCTTCAGATGGTCAGGGTGGCCACGATAGTGGTCAGGGACAAACTTGAGAGTTTTGCAATAACATGGTTACATTTTCCACGTAGTATTTTGATACAAAATCGGTCACGAACTTTTGCACTGAACCAGTATTATACACAAATTTTTCATAAAAGAAAATTTAAATTTTCAATGGAGAAATACCGACCCTCTAAAGGTTAAGATACAGAAGTTCGTATAATGCATTATTTGTCAGAGGAATTTTTATGGAATTGTTGCTTTTCGAACCATTTCTGAGGGACGACGTTCCGTTTGCGACAGAGATCTGGATGCTTTTATCTACGACGGAACTGTGTTGGACTATTTGGTGGGGCAGGACGAAGACTGTCGATTACTGACCGTCGGATCCTGGTACGCTATGACAGGCTACGGTCTCGCGTTTCCCAGAAATTCCAAGTACCTGCAGATGTTCAACAAACGTCTACTGGACTATAGAGACAATGGTATCGACATCTTTAACAAATTCCATTACAGCACGGTTGTAGAAAAGAAAACGGAAATTCCTAGAGATTTTCCGTTGCGCTCTGTCAATGAGTTGGAATTCATTTGAACGAATATTTAGTCGAGCATGCTGTCCCATTGATTTAAAAAATGTAGTCCTTTTAACCCTTTGCACTCCTACGTCGAGTGTGACTCAGGAGCTCCATTGTCGAGTCCCACTCGACATTATTTCATGTCCAAATAAATAGATGTCGCGCACACGTTACCGACCCGGTTTATTGTTATTATTATTATTAAGCGAAAGAAAACTTACGTAACTTACATCAACCCGCTCAGAGTTTGAAAACTGTATAACTGTCACCCTCTAAATATTTACGATGAGTGAAAGCCGCGAAATAAATAAGGACAAATAGAAAAATAGAAAAAAATTTGCTCAAATAGAAAAATACCTGGAGGGAGAAGAGAAACCACCTATTTTTGTGAAACTTGCGAAAGAAAACCAGGATTGCAGCCTGGAAATTGTTTCAAAAGATATCATACTCTTGAAAATTTCAAAATACGATAATAGTGTAAATAAAACTGGTGTTTAAGTGAATTTGTTTCATCCTTTATTTATTTAAATTGTCTCATTTTTTAGTTAAAGTAAATATCAAATTTAATACTTAAAAGCGTTGGGAGCTGCTGGTAACGAAATTGAAATAAAATTCGGAGTGCAAAGGGTTAATACGTTTAATTTGATGATTTACATAAACGACAAACGAAACATTATTTATGGAAATGGATTGATTTAATTTTAATTGACGAGCAATACTTGGTATTGGAAATTTACGTGTCGGTCGAAGTAAGTTGCTTTGAATTGCACATAAAAGTTGCAAAAACGTGTCTGGGATTATAGAATTTTTATAAATAGAATCGTCGAAGCCTAGCATTTCAAGTCAGCTGATGGATTTAGTGTTAATTAAATTCGGTAGCGTGGACATGCTAATGTGAATTTCTTTCTAGCAGAAAGGATGCTTAATATTTCAGGAGATTTGGAGCGACTGAGAAGATACTGGCTGACGGGTACTTGTAAGCCGGGAAAAGAGGTTCAAAAGAGCAGCGATCCCTTGGCACTGGAGCAATTCTTATCAGCGTTTCTCTTACTGATGATGGGAATTCTTTTGGCCGCGGCCTTTCTACTTCTGGAACATTTGTACTTCAAGTATGTCAGACAGCATCTGGCGCGAAGCGATGGCGGCGGTTGTTGCACACTCTTCAGCCTGGTAAGTTGTTTCCAGCTGCATAATCTATTTCGGGAAAATCGATTACGGCTCATCGAAAATCTAGCATGAATCGAGCGAGCTGTTTATTGTAAGTCAATATTTCTCTATTTGGCTTAACACCATGTCTCAAGGGTTTAGTCATCGTTAAATAAAATAATTGTAATATCATTTTAGCGTCACTTGCATGAAACAAACGTAACACACCATTCGATAGTATTGTGTATTATAGAACTTTGATTGAATTTCTTATTATCCATTGATGAACTAATTTGACTTGCACCATTTTTACATTAAACGTCCCAATTATAAATTAGGGCATTGCGAAAGAAGTAGGGAAAAAGCGGTTTTCCTAGTCTGGTTTTAATATAAAATTAAATAAATGCGTACTATTAGGTCGTTGCATATGAAACGTTCGATTCATAACAGTAACTTTAAACAAACATAATTTTCTCTAAATCAAACTTACTGATTAAAGTAAGCATCTATAGTAAATATTGAATTTTTTGGTTGTTCACCTTCCATATTTATTAGATTGTTATCTATATTTTTTAACATTTTCTATCATTGACTACTAGTTCGTTTATATTTACTACCACATTTTGATCAACCATCTCATAATATTGTCATCAATATGTTTATCTTTTCGCTCATATAAACAGAATTCGGTGATTTCTCTATATATGTCGCCAAGGCCTGGATGATAAAGGTCGCGGAATTATCCCCACTACCGCGGGGTATACCCCGTGAGGACCTGAAAAGCTCGAGAGGCCTCGGACGCCGAGGAGTGTAAACATAACACGGTTCGGGTATGTCTCCTGGACGATACACGACAACTGGCAAGACCCGTGTTTGACATATATCGAGAATTCACTGTACACGTCGGTTACATTGACCGAAATACATTTTATTTAAAAATAAAGTTGGATCTACAAATGTAGAAACTGAAGGTAGGACTTGAAAGATTAAGTTTGTACCTTTAAACAGTGTACATAATAATCCTGTAGATTATAATAGTATGTTTTGATTAAAACATCTTATAAAATTTGTATCCTGAAATCGGTCATTTCATGTGCAACAACATAATAGATAAAACACCAACGAGATACACATATCTGGGTACCACAAATGGTGGCTGGCAGACATGGGTTTAGGTAAATGGCTGCTGCGTCCTTACAGTTTAAAATATTTAGCTCAATTTTTCAGCAAATACTAATTAGATATCATACGGTAAGGTGTACATATTTTTTTTAAAGAATTATTATTTTGTATATGAAAAAAATTGTTGCTCCTCCCGTACTTCTCGACTAGTACCATAAACGGTGTTCTACAGAAAGGGGTTTAGGATAGTAGATGCCTCGTCTTTCTAGTTTAACATAGGTAAGATATACACATTGATTTTTTAAAGAAACATTATTCTGTATATTAAAAATAAAATGGTAAAATCTCCCTTACTTTTCAACCTACACGATATAAAATGGTTGCAAATATAAATACATACCAAATATAACGATTTAGTTCTCTGACTTATTATTAAACTGTAGATCTGAAATAAAAAATTGAGTCAATTGTCAGAAGCAAGAAAATGTATTTTTCTTTCTAATCGTTTCAGTAAGACGAAGCTAATGTAACACGGAGTACAGTGTTTACTCGATATATATCCAAAACATCGGTCTAGCCAGGGACATATATCGACCAGGAGATTCTTTGATCCACGTAGTTCGTAGAAAAACACAATAGTGAAAATAGGAAATAATGAAAAATAAGGAAATTTTGTTATTGGATTAGTAGTGATCTCCTGGTCTCACACCAATTTACCCGACTCGTGTTACCTTCCTATGTTACCCTTCACGGGGTATACTCTGCGGCAGTGGGGATAGTTCTGGGACTTTTATCGGCTAGGCATTTGGGACATATATAGAGTAAACGCTGTAGTTCAGTTCTTACCAAGTACTTACCAAGTTACCAAGTTATTTATACAAAAATGGCTTGACGATTAAATTGCTTCACACGAACCAAATTTCTTCTATCACGGAATCCGCTTGTTACGTGAAAACTGGGAAAATGTTTAACGATGGGAAAATACTTTGAATAAAATATTCCATATCTCTCCATTGAAACAATGGGCTTTTATTCGCCGGACGAGCGGCGAACTTCTTCGAGTATCTAATCAGTTTCGTGAACGTTCTGTTTTTAAAGAGCATGGGCAAATCTCTGACATTCCGCGGGGCCGTGTTCGAAGCGCAGGACATCTTGAGGTACCACAGATGCAGGGATCCCATCTGCGACACACACTTGTGGAAGGTGAAGCACGAGCTGGATATGGCGAGGATCAGGATACGGCAACTAGAGAAGGACCTCGAGGCGCACGGGATAAAACCGAGGCAGACTAAGTACGCTTTTTTCTTTAAATAATTCGATCTAATGTCGTTCTAAGATCAAAGCTGTTCGACTTTGTGTACAGTAATTGAGATTCTCTGCTCCAAGTCGTCCGAGAGCATCTCAATGGAATTGTCCCTCTTCGACAAAGGGTACTCACGGTCTGGCCAAGCATCTTTGATGGGGAAAAGCGAGTTAAACATTTTTTTTTTAGATAATCGACAGAAATTAATCCCGTACACATCGCTGAACAATGAATTATTCCGAACAGGGATATACCGATAGAAAACTTTGTTGAACACAGCATTAAACGAAAGGCAGTTTTTAGCAGTTCGAGTGCTTAAGTTTATCCGTTAAGCTCTGTATAATCCAAAAACCGTTAGCACGCGTTGAACCCCCCCACTCCCCCCACCCCTGTAACTTTGATGGAACTATGGTAAACGCCGAATTGGTTGGCTGACCGAAACCATTATCTCGACTATACGTTGCGTTACAAGCTCCTCCAGCTCCTCTCCCCTTATTAACTCCACTCTCAAATTCCTTCCATACAAAGATGGGAAAATTAAAATTAAAATCGAGGGAAAAATCAAAATAAAATATTGAACGTACTTGAGGCGGTGCGATTATCGTCATTTATTTAAAAAAAAAATGGATAAATCGAATCAACTCCCGACTTTCTCAAATGAAAACATCCTTGCAGTCATAAATAAAATACAAAGTAGTATGCCTTTTTCGAAGTGCTTTATCATGTATCAGAGAGAGAGAGAGACTTCTGTGTTATAAAAATGTACAAAATCCGCCATCTAATAATCTTCTACAACGGTGTCACTCCTTTCTGTTTCAAATGCTATTGCGTTTTTACAGTCATTTGCGTTTTCCAGTTTTCTTGATATTAAAGCAATAAATATGCCTTCCCTAACTCCAAAGTTAAAATTTTATTAAGTTTAATAATTATATTGAATCTCGCGCGAGAACTGGTAGAGCTGTCTGATAAATTAAACAAAAACCATTTCCAAAGTCTTGTGAAGCATGTAAGCAATCTAAAAAAAAATTTACGAAAAATGAGAAATCTGGAACTCCAAATGTATCTTTTAATCTTGAAAAATGAAAAATTTCGTTACAAACGAATAATGTTTGTGCATAGCTTTCGACTAGGGATAGTAGATTCTACAAATCAAAATAGGAAAATAATTAAAAGTGAAATATTCCTTTTGAACAAAAAAGTTCAACAGAAATATTAGACTAACCTTAACTTACGCGTATTAGTGTATCGTTGTAGTTTTTAATCATTATTTTACCAGTTCCTGAAAAATCCTGAATAATTAGAAATAATAAACGAATTATAAACTGACCACATGTATTACAAATCAATGTTCAATGGTGTTTAATCCTCTAACACGTTAATCGGTAAACCAGATACCATAAAAATTGGAGTAATTCCTTTAAAAACGAAATATTGGAAGATAAAAATTTTTCTTGGTTATTATAATGTTGATCTTGTTCCACTCTAATTAAATATTAAACGCTCAATTAGTAGTTAATGTTAAGTTTTAGAGACAATTCTTAATTTTTCGTTAATTTCTAAATTCCAACGCGTTTATATACAAGCTGAATTGGATAAATTGTTTAACTCTGAGAATGTGAACACTTTGTTACGTAAAGAAAAGAGATTGATCCATTTCACAGGCAGGAATCACGATATTAACGATTAATCAGCCATCTAGCTTAGCGCTACCATAGTTTCAAACTTGTTTTATCTTATTCCCTTAATACCGTGGAAAATTTCCTTAATTCTTTATCAGGTATTGTGGTAGGTGAAACGTTAGGTACACCTGTTGACTTCATATTCATACACGTTCACGTAGCCGTGCAATGAATTAACGTAAATGAAAATAGTTTTGCCCGTGCATCTGTAAAGTTCCTTTTACGGTTTGGTGAGATTTCGAGATTCGCTCAATCACCGACGAAAAGACCAATGAGAAATTCATGGCAAAAAACCTATCGTTGGCAAGGAACAGAGTTTTACCTTCCTAAGCATTCTACTCCTCTACCTCGCCTGCGTTCACCGAATTATAACTCGCTTCCGGTGAATAAAATACACTTAGGTGCAAAAAAGTAGAATCAGAAAAAGCGGTGCGCTTGTTGATTTCAGTGCTAGTGGATCAAAACGCTAAAATTGTGTCTTTCGTTATGCAATCTTTAATAACTCCCTCTCTCACTTTCTTAAATAGTACTTCGTTGTATGGAACACAAACTGAAGAATTTACATCTGCGTATAATAGTAGCAATCGTATAGTGTTTTTCGTTAATTGCTCATTAACAATGCCGCGGAGAACATTTTTGCAAAGGAAAAAGTTATTTCAAATGACCTCGGGAATCGCCTCTTCCAAGGAAGTAAAAAATTTTGGGACACCTTGTATACGTTATATATCTCTTTTTTAATATGCATTATGTTTTAAAAATAAGTCTAATTAATATAGGCACGATAATTGGTACCCCCCACAATAATTGGGTCCCTAACCCTATATATTAGAGTTTCTGAAATAATTAAAATCGTATTGCTTTACTATTGTTAGTGTATCTTGTATACACAGAGCAATAATTTAACGTAAAAATACACGTCTCTATATGAAATTGCAGTTCCTGTCTGTAATTTTATGAAAATGAGTTTTTAAGCTTGCATAACTGCATGCTCGAGTGATTGCAGAAAGACAAAATTGAGAGATTTTAGTACAATCAGTTAGATGGTCTTGCTGTCAGTTAGAGTACACTTATTCCATAAATAAGGCTTATTAACGAAATGAGCATGCAATAATGTCACGATATATGTGAAAACTCCGGTATTGAAATTTCACTTAAATGGACACCAGCATATAAGACAATAGTAATAGAAGAATAAAAAACTTTTCTGTTGTTAATGATTTTTATCACGAAAATTTTATCAATATATTCGCGATACTTTTCTGAATGAGAAGATACCAAACACGATACAGTTTGAACCATATTTACTTGTTTAATTCACGATATAGTAGAACCTCGGTTATCCGTACTAACTAGTGGCACATGCGAGTTCGGATAGTAAAATAGTACTTGAGTAGATACATGGGTTCGGATAATCGAAGTTCTATTGAATCGTCAATTAAACAAGCAAATATCAAGCGAATTGCAGTGTTTACCCTATATACGTCCCAAATGCTTAGCCGATAAAAGTTCCAGAACTATCCCCACAGCCGCAGAGTATACCCCGTGGGAGGCCATGAAACACAATACGGGTCGCGTATATCGGTGTGAGACCAGGAGACCACTTCTAATACAATAAAAAAACTTCCTTGTTTTTTATTATGTCCTATTTTCACTATTGTCCTTTCCTACGTTCGGTGTGGATCAATGAATCGTATCTCCTATCCGGTATATGTCCATGACTAGACCCGTGTTATGGACATGTATATAGTATTTGGTTTCACTTTAATTAGAAAACTGTCACAAATACGTTGACAACAGAAGAGTTTTGTTTCTGGGTGCGTCCAAGGCACGACCTCCAGTAACGAGGATAAATCGATCACAAATATCATGCAGATCTTTTTCACATACATCGAGACATTACCGTATGCGTATTCGTAGACAAAGGGGTGTCAAAAACAAAATCGTGAGTCCATCATTAACGTTTCGAATAAATTAAAGCAGAATGAAAGTACGTTCATGTAGTTTGAAGACTTCTAGCTCCAAGTTAATCTCCACAATTTAGCACGCATACACAGACGCGCGCGCACTCGAGGAATACAAATAGACGTTAATTACTTGCTACGATAGGATTTCGAGGCGTTTTACACTTTTTGCACCTCACTGTATCATATGTGGAATACCAGAACTTGTTTCCCACAAAGTTCCGGCGACCAATATTCCAGCATCCCCATAACGTCAAGAAACGCTCCCACCCTCCCTCCCTACAATTACAGAAGTGTTTCGCAAAGCGGAGGTGGACCCGTATAAGAAAGAGATATGCGCATGCTACTGCATAGTTACTTCACTTGTCTTCCGTAAAGTCTGCAAGGATTTAATCTCGTCACGCGACCGCACCCGTGGTAACGTACCCACTGGAAAAGCAAAGGCACGTTCAACCTACCTCTGAACCTCAAATGATCTTGGTCCACGTTTTCCCATAGTCCGCTTCTTTGCGAGTTAATTACCGTCCGATTAATCCAAACCGCGGCTCTGCCATAAACTCGAGGCGATTGAACGCGCGGATCGAGCTTAAATCCTAATCTATATTCTGACATCACTTGAAGCTTGGTCGCACAGCATGCATTTATCTACCGATATACATATACATATTTATGTATATTGTACAGGGTGTCCTAAAAATGTTGTACTTCCTTGAAAGAGGTGGTTCCTGACGTCATTTGAAGTAACTTTTTCCTTTGCGAAAATGCTTTCCGTGGCTTTGTTAAGGAGTTATTTACGATAAACCGCGAACCAATCAGAGTTCGGCTACAGCGGACATGAGCGTTGGCATTGGCCGAGCAGGAATCCGTCGGCTGTACCCGCGCTCTGATTGGTCCGTGTTTTTTGTAAATAACTCCTTAACAAAGCCGCGGAGAACATTTTCGCCAAGGGAAAAGTTACTTCAAACGACATCAGGAATCAGCTCTTGCAAGAAAGTACAATATTTTTAGAACACCCTATAAATATTTATTATATATTTACATATCTACCATAGATATACGTTTAACATAGTTATATAAGTACGTCGGTATCGTAATATATCGGCACAAGCATATCCTTTCTTTCTAGTTTTTTCTTATATATCTTCGCCATTTTGTGTACATTGACGATCGTAAGCTAGAGACCATCGAGAATTTCGAACGTAACTTTTAAGTCTTGCTCTACTTTCAGTGAGAATAGGAAGGAAAAGTAGATATTGATTTTCGTTTTTGGAAAATTTGGTACGCTTGCTTTATGGCCACAGTTGTATGTATTACGATTTTCATTGTTCAGCTAAATTGAATATTTAAACAAAGTCTAGACATTTCAAACAATTTTACGTAAGACGATAGTCTAAATATTTTATAGAACCGGCAAATGGATCGCAAAATTCAATTTTTGCACTGAAATGCTCTTGCTCAAGGTTCCAAGTAATTTCGATCACTGAAGTAGGATGGCAAATGATTTTGAATCAAATATCAGAGTAAACTAATTCACAGAATAACGTTGATCGAAACATGATACAGATAAACATGATAAACATGACACAGATTTACTGACGCTATTGCTAGTGTTTCACAAGCAGTATACTGTGATCTATACTGTGTATAATTGTTAATTTTCTGTTTAATGTAAATAATTGTGAGATTCCCATCGATGGTCTCAAAGCTTACGGCCGATAATGTATTTTCACTGCATTATTTGAAACGGTGTTTCACGGTGATTGGCTTCGAATTTTTCGTCTATATGAGAAAGTTACACCATGGCAAAGCGAGGGAATGATGAAAAAGAAACAAAGAGGGAGCATGAATGTGCAGAAGGGGAAGACGGTGGTTGGAAAAAGCAGAACTTTCCAACGACACGAGATCTCGTCGAACTTGCTCAGCCCGATCCGGGAAAAGTTTCTCTTGAAAACTTCATCCGTATCAGCCCGAAGGTATTTGCCCGAATATCCGAGTGTATTGTTTCGACGAATCGTGAACACTATTTAATTGAACTTCTCAAAGAATCAGAGAGAAAAACATTCTACGATATCTCGACGCGGACAAATAACAATCACGGAAACTTCTTTATTAGGGTTTTCTGTAAAATGAAATGTTCCATACTTTAACGAATATAATGTGTTCTGGCTAATTGTTTGATCAACTGATTGTTTCTTTACAATGTGGTTAACACACTACGAATCATTATATAGTTATAAAAGATATTTTTTTATCACAAAAATACTTAAAATTAGTTACAGTTGAAATTAGTTAAATGTTAGTCCACTATCATAATTTATATTAACTAGACCGAGAGTTGTATGCATACATGCAACACAGTAAATAGATTAATAGATTGATTAATATTTGATTATTAAAGTTAGGAAAAGAAGAAAGAAGTTTCTATTTGTCTCCTGTTCCAGCAGTTTATGGTTGTCCCAAGAGTTAGTTTCGTTTTAATCACTCAAAATGCTCAACTTAATTCTTTAAGAGAACAAATTACGTAGCAATGTAAAAGGAAATAATAAATCGTGAACGAACAGAGAATCGCGTTGTTCGTGTATGCTCGTGTTTATTTAACAATATATCGAACATTCGCATTGCGAAAGAAACGTTTGGGATAACGCTATTTTTTTCTATCGAATTATATGAAATCGAGATGAAATGTCATCTTCGTCGAATGCGAAAGAAACAAAATATCGGTCAGAGGGCTGACAATTCTGAGAAGGTGGGATCTCGTGTCGTGAAGTGCTGCTAGTCCATGTTAAGAAACGGTTGCTGGCGGAACGATGGTGGAAAACGAAGCCTGGCACATATCCACGTCGGCTTTTTTAAAGGAGGAAAACCGGAAGTCTCGGCTGGTGGCGAAGATGCTTTCAAAGCTCGGGCAGCCAAACACAACCGGAGCCACTGTCGGTGGAAGCTCCGCATCCGCTACCGCCATACTTCGATTCGTAAGTCCGCAACGCCCACAACACGTAAGAATATGTCAGTGACGTAGGAACCAGGAAAAATATTTTCAGGATGCGACATATACCGTTTTCTTGACAAAAGATTCCAGTGCTTTCGGTATCCGTGACCCCGGAATGGTATCGCCATGTTACCATCAATCTGAAATCTCGAACTTTCGAAATATTCCCATCACTGGACTGCAGATGCTATGTATTTGAGACCAGAATAAGTAGATCAAAGGTGTAACAGCAGAAATATTTAAAAAATTTGCAAATATTTTATTATTCATTTTAACTCATTAAAATGATTCAAAATGGGCCATTTCATGGCAAATCGATCACTTTTTGACCTCAACATCGGCGATTTTGTTCTAATTGAAATATATTGTAATCCATGTGAAATGGGGGAGGGGTTACTTCATCATTTTGCCGGTTTAGAATTTGTTTAATAATTACAAGCCTTCGAAGTTTGCAATTTTTGCGAAAATGGGTTTCGCTAGCAAATTTTTATCTCAGGAACTGTTTGTTCGATCGAGCAAAATATTTTTTTTATTTTATTCGGAAAGGATTGAGCTATTGTAAAATAATCTTTTCAACCTCGATAATAAACTTTATAATGTTGAAAAATGTAAACGAATTCTTTTTTTGCGTTTTTTTTCGTTAAGGGGCCCAGGCTTTTTAAATTTTGAAAAAATATAGTTAGATTCCTTCAAGTTTTCCAATCAAAATGAGCCCTTCAGAAGGATAGAGAATCGAAAATTGACGTCACAATGAGCTGGGAAAGGACGCGGTGTACCCCCGTTTCAGTTCAAAAAAACTCAGTAAGTTCAAAAACTGAAAGAGAGCGCCTATTATATAAAGTTGTTCAGAATGGTGACCTTGATAACATATTTCAAGGTCATTGAAAACAGAGATGGCTCTCTTAAACTCCATAATTGCCGAAAATTAATTTCTCTTTTGGAGAACCAATCACTGTTCAGTATTCGTGAAAATTTTGTGAAATTGGCACAATGGGCGGATGGGGGTTAACCACTTACACTACTATTTATTTTCTGGTTACAGTGGTTAGAAATTCTCCATCTTTCAGAATTTCACAGAAAAAGAAAGAAAGTTTATATTTATTGTATGCCTATGATTTCCCCAATGGCTATATATATCGACTACAACAAAATAGAATTTTATTTCGGTTTAAAGGACATATTCATGCAAACGGATCATTACGCAAAATAAAAAGTTTGTGCATCAATTGCAACGCACACCAGCGAAATTTTACATATTTCACTAATAATTTTCATGTATTGAAAATAATATGATAATACTCTTAAAGTCATCGAATCTTTCCACTGTTTTAAATGGCACCTACTGCTTTTGTCATAGATGCATAAAATCCGGAGTCTATTAATAACATACATATTTATTAGAGACTCTGTTCAGAATCTTCATCACGAGTCTGACTCGATATTGTAGGGTAGGGGGTTAAAGGGTGCATGAACGTCCATATGAGCCGGTCTATATGAAATATGTATGCAATGTATGCAGAGCGCCCTGTCATTTTTATTTTGTTTCTATACGAACGTAGAACCCTTTCTTGCATCCTCTTTTAGGAGCGCTCTATGAACTTGAAATAATTGGCTAGGAATAATTTTTTCTCGTGACTGTAACAATAGCTGCGAGGCACTTTTCTCGCCCGGTGATTGCACTCGCGAGACGTGTTCACTGGGTCACGGATACCGAAACTTGGCACCGAAAACGTGCGCCCGGGCACCATGGCATCAGCTGCCAAATGTCCGAAAAATTCACGGCTGTTTGTACCGTATCTGGCGTCATTCTGAGAGGCGAGCAACGCTCCGCCGTTCGAAATGAACCGAAAAACCGGCGTGTCGCGTAACACATGGTACAAAACGTGTGACATTTGGCACGTGTGCTTAACAGAACACGGTATTGTCTTCTGCCCTGAAAACATTTCCGCGGTGCATGATTTGAAATTCTAAATTGCCAGCGGGCCGTTCGAGAACCCTGCAAGAAATACGCTTATTTACATTCGTCTCCCGTATAAATACACGTCTGTACACTTTTCGCCGAAAGAACGTACCTACGTCACTCCGAAATGCTCCATCCACCCTCACCTGCCTCCCTCTCCCGGAGGACACGCAGAAAATCGACGAATCGATACTTTATGTCTTTCTTGGTCGTCCCGAAAACGGAAAACATTGCGGTCGGGAACAGTATTTCGATAGTAGTGTTCTCTCAATAGATGCGGATTCCCGAGCGAATATTGCCGACCGGAGTGCGGTGAGTCATAAAAGTCTGCACGCATCCGTTTCCATAACATTTCACGTAACCAAAAGATTCGAATTTCTTACGGGTATTAATGCATCTATTAGTTGAAATGAAACACATTCAAACAATTCAAATTATAAGAATAATCAATTAGAAAAGTACCAGACTGATATAAATTCATTTCTTTTTTTTTTTTAATTGAACGGTTCAGAAGGGCAAATATTTTTTAGAAATAGGTGGAAATAACTCAGTAAACTGAATAACTATATACTTACGTTTTCTCTTATTTCGGCATAAAATTTGTTTCGTTTACTTTAATATACATACAAAGGGCATTAGCGATTGAAGTCGTTTTTTCGTTTTGTTATAGTTTTGTAAACATCGTTAATTTTTCAGAATTTGTCAAATACTTACTACGATTCATATACAGTCAATCACATAATTAGTAGCACACACAGAATAACTTTTTTACGAATGAACCAATCGACTTCAGTTTTTTCTGACAAGCTAGAAGGATCGGTGTATCAGATGACGTGTAATGAAAATTTTGGAAAAATTGCGTTTAGTCGGGATTACAAAAAAAAAAATAGTGAGTTGCTTCTCATAATTTTTTCATTTGAGCCAGTAACGAAAATTTAAAATTGTGTTTTGTAGATTCGGATCAGTCATACATGCTGAAAATTTTATCGAAATTGGTTAATTGATTTACGAGTTGGAAATGATTAAAAGTGGTAGAAATTACAGTTTTTCACGCAGCCTCGCTTCTTTATTCTATTATTCGGAGAGTTTCAGCATTTTTAATCGTTTATAACTCGATAACCAATTTACAATAAAAGAAATTTTTTTAAATTTTCGATACAGATTCGAATAAAAAAGTTGTAAAATGCAACTTTTACTATTACTTTTTGTAATTTCGACTAAACGCAATTTTTCAAAAATTTTCATTAATCGTCATCTGGTAAACTAAATCTTCTGTTTTGGCAGACAAACTGAAATTGTTTAGTCCATGTATAAAAAAAGTTATTCTAGTTTAAAGCGTGTGCCATCAATTATGTAACTGACTATACGTATCTTTATGCAGTGCATCATGATTGTACGTGTTGTGAGAATTACCGGCTGGTATTTCGCACAATTAATTAGAGGGAAATGTTCGAGGAATTCCAAGAAATTGAGGAGACACTTCCGCGAACATGAAGCAAAGAAAAGTGCGTCTATTAAGCGAACACTACTGTGTGTACGTTGATACACGTGAAATTCATCTGGTTTATTTAATTGTTTCTGAAATATGTTACAGAGAACAATGCTCTGAATAATTTTATCTGTAGATATAACCACAGCTTAATTTCAATGTCTAAATTTCAAATGTTAAATATACGAAATGTAAATACTACCCCTGGCATAAAATATTCGATCGAAATCGTGAATATGATATGTACATTAGTTAAATGTGGTATAAGAGGTATTTCAGAAAAATATTAATAAAATAACGAATTGTTTTGTCTTTTTACAAATGTGAAATAATAGACTACGTACCGCCGTGAGGGATTTGTAAAAAAATTTGGATAGCATAACAAAGAACACTTTTCATTATTCCTAATGGTAAAGATAACAATAGTGAATCATTGTTCATCTGTACATTATGACAAAACAAACATTTTTATTTTTATATGTCGAGTTTTATCGTTGTATTACTTTTACCATTAATGAAAGCATTTTCTACATTAAAAATATGAATGATTAAAATGATAGACACACGATTTCTTTAGTCGAATATTTCTTGCCAGATGTAGTGTAAATATACAGGGTGCTCGAGGGTGATCGGATATTTCTCTTATTTCTGACCTTGTATGACCTTGGAAGTCGTTGTGCTGCATATGAGTGAATTCGTCTTGACTCACGCTTTCATGACATTAAAAAAAAAACATATAGAATTCTGTTTTAAAAAAACTAGAAAATATTGATAATAGATCATCGTGTTGCCAGTAAGATATACTGTAAGTTTCTTCCGCTTCAATTTTATTTTACTGTTTACGAAAAAAACGCTGGTCCAATTTACCGCGAACGCCCTGTATAAAGTGTTTTATTTTTTCCAGCACTGTGGATACTAACAAGGGACATTACCCAAGTGTCACACACCGATATTAATGAAATTTATGCAGCATATAGTTTTTTTTAAGAATATTTCATACATGTTTTTTGTATCTAGGGGGTGAAAATAGCCCTTAAAGTTTGTGGTGCTATGGCGCCCATTTTTGCTAATATCTCGGGAACTAGAGGATCTTGGACAATGATTTTTTTTAAATTTGTGCATTTTCGACCTAGGGATATCGTCGTATAAAAAGATTTAAAATATTGTTTGAACAAATAATTTTTCCTGAAATTATTTTATCTGACTATATTCGTTGATCGAAAACACACAAATTTTTGAAAAATTATTGTGCTAGAGATATTAGCATAAATAGGGTTTTCACCACCAACTTTGAGGGCTATTTTCACCTCCTAGTTATGGATCATTGCAGATAAAAAAAATACGTGTGAAATATTTTTCAACAAACTATATGCTGTATAAATTTCATTAAAATCAGGGTGTGTCGCTTGAGTAATGTCCGTTGTAAAACTGATTGTAAACTTATATAAACTTATTCCGGACAATGAGCTTGAAGATACCGTTTCGAGATCAGTGAAATTTATACGATGTACACAGCCCATTACAAATAATTATTGAATCGATGGTTTGCATCTTTCTCGGTAGTTCTGCGAAGGAAACGGTAAAATTGCTGCCTCAGCGGAACGAGAAGAATCGAAAATAGTCCTGTTTCGAACGTCGCACAAATCCGTGGCACCTCCGGGAGATGATAAAACCGATCCCGTGGGGCTCGATCGGGTTTCAGTTCCGCAACGATTGCCGTTTCGAACTTTTCGATCCGCAACGATACCAATAACCGTAAAAAGAATGGACAACGACCTTCGAGCTTCACGCGTATCGGTGGACAACGACGTCGAAGATGAAATTTGATTAGCGTGAAAAGTAGATTAGTCGCTTCGCTTTGTAGTTACAGATAGTCTGCGTACACGCATTCAGATATCCACTTTATTTTTCTATTTTTCAAATTCGTATTTCTCGTACTAATCGAGAAAACGCCCACTTTCTTTTCATGTGCTCGATAGCATGGCATGCGAGTTGAACGACGAACTTTCGATCGAGTCGTGGAGAATGTGTCGGAAGCACATAGCAGGCGATCAGTCGTCTGCGCTAGTGACAGGCTGGCAAAACAAAGGAAGCGTTTTATTTATAAGCCAAGGAAATTGCTGGGAATTAGGAAAAACTAGGAAAAGGATGTACATATCGTGGGAGCGAATCATTTGGGCAGAATTATCGAGCGTTGTCCAGCATTAGAATCTCGAATGTTTCGACGGCCTCGATGGTTGAAAATGAGATATAGAGATATATTTCCGATTACAATCGATGAAAGTAGCAACAGGAAAACTTTTACTCGTTTAAACTTTAATGCATCACGTACAGTGGATCTAACAGGTATTTCAACTCTAAATACCCCATTCTCGAGGTATTGCCTACGTTTAAACTCTGAGAATTTCGCAAATAAAAATTATCACAAAATAATGGACTCATTTTAAAGTTAGAAGCCTCTAGTTGTTTGATTAATTGTACATTTTATTCTGAGTTTTCTTTCTCGTGATGTAGCGAGTATTTCTCGAACATACGATACATTCAAACTGCGGATTTTTATGCAAATTAAAAATTGTTAATTGTCCTCCTGTCAACACCGAATCTGTTATTATGTTATGTATTGCGATACATTTGAATGTATAGCAGCTGAAGGGATGTATTTTTGAACATTTGGCGTAACAAAAATACATCAAATGAATCTTACACGTTGAATTTTATTTATACCATTTTTCTGGGTTGAAAGTCTTTTGAAGGTCATATTGTGTTACATGCATGAATTCGTTATTTTGTCAGCTACAACATTACGTTAACGAAAATATATCATTCCATTTAAAAAAACATCGATAACCTTGAAATCTCATAAAAATGACCTTGAAATTTTTTTTCCCTTACACCGTTATATGTGGCCCTTCAAACAGTGTAACTTTGTGCTACGAAGTTTTTTTGTACAACGAAAAGTACCGCAGATATTTAGGTGTTCTGCTTTATCGAATTCACCCTGTATATCGATGTACTTAAATTCTTTTAATCAGTCTACTACTTTAAATTGCTCCTACTCAGTTCTGTCATAAATGCATAAAATCCGCAGTCTAATTATAAGAGTGTATTACAGTGTCTACTCGATAATTGTCCAAAACATGGGTCTGACCAGGGACAATTATCGGCTAGAAGATACTATTCTTTGATCCAATGCTGAACGTAGAAAAGGGCAGCGAAGCTCGACAGGCCTCGGTCGCCGAGAAGTGTAAACATAATAAGAATCCTAATCCAATAACAAAACTTCTTTATTTTTCATTATTTTTTTTTTATGGGGCTTTCGCTATTTACACGAGTAGATATCATTAGAATTATATCATATTTGGTATCATTTTCATTAGAAAAATGCCACGAATATGTTGTTGAATGTCCCATAAAAAAAAAGAGAAATAAAGAAGTCTTTTTATTGGATTAGTAGTGGTCTCCTGACATCGATATAGCCGACCAGTATTATGTTTACACTACTCGGCGATCGAGTAGTGTAATCGAACTTTGGGGCCCCTCACGGGGTATACCCTGCGGTAGTGGAGATAGTTCTGGGACAATTAGAGGCTAGATATTTGGGACATTTATCGAGTAGAGACTGTATTCAGAAAATCGAAACGTAGAATAAAAGTAAAAGTGATTATGAAGTACAGAACAATTTAGTAAATTCGAACTTCTGTTTTGAGTGACTGAAGTTGTCGAATGAAAATTTTGGTTTAGTATAACCTGATACTTGCAGTTAGAGTACACAGAGCGAGAGTCTGTTTCCATATTAAATCCACGTTTTCTAGCATACTTTCTTCCACCATCTGAAGTATAAAAAACATGCTCGATTCTAATGTCAGGCCACGCATTCGGTACACGCATAACAATGTATTTCTAAGTGATGTGCAGCATTCCTTTTCGCAGAAATCATTACAAGGAGATTCTTTTAAATCTAGATTCATCGACGCCATCGACGTTGCCAGGCCTAGAGACATGACCAGAAACCACGTCGTCAGCACGGAATACGCAGACAAATTTTTGCCACCAGAAATCTACAGGTAAACGACGAGCGTGTTTCACGGATCAAAACATCGAAATCCTTTACGAGCGAAAACGTACATAAAAGCGCGGTCCATACATAAAAGCGTAGTCCGTACATAAAAGCCCAGTCCGCGCATAAAAACACCTAAAAGAGAGACACAATATAATATAATACTAAGATTATCCAGAAAATGTTGTTACGTTGTAAGAGGGGTATTCTGTTTTCTGAGATATTTAGTTTTAATCCTTATATTCACTACAGTGTTCTTACCAAGTGATTTACAAAACTCCGCGATAATAAAATCAAAATAAAACACAATAAAACAGCTCAGAAATTTATTCTACATAAGCTGTTTAATCTACATAATGGACTTAATGATCTTACGTTTAAATTTTATGGTATAAATTAATTTTATTTATAACATTTATTTTTTAGTATTTTTTTGTTTAATTTGTGATTTTCGAAATTATAATGCTATATTCATTTCTTATGCCAAAATACATACGGTACTTTTATTGAAACTATTTTCATTACATTATGTTAAATTGATTTTAACATTATCTTAAATCATTTATATTATTGTTTATATAAAGAGAACTTCAATTAACGCTCTATAAAGTTATAAATAAATAGTACAATAAGTAACAATCATATAATTAAGTAATGAAATGAAAAATATGTTATTTCAACATATTTTTCCACTTTCCCAGAAAGAATTCAAAGAATACTTTTCCAAAGACAATGCTCAAACCGAAAAATCCACCTTATACCTTCGATTACAATATTGTTTTGTGCAGTAGTAGTACAAAAATGTTGTACAGGCCCACATAGAAAAGCTGTAAATAACTTTTAGTATTTTCTCTGTAATTCCGACCAATTAACTCCAATTTGATCAACTATAACTATGATATTCACCATTTCATATCTTAACTCCTTAAGTGACTAGCCTGCGATAGTTACAGGTTCGTGCAACGCATGCAGGCAAATTTATTCAAATTATACACAGAAATTTATATTCCATCGGGTATACAATTTATGGACTTATTTAATAATTTTTAAATTCTCTGTACATTCGTTTCATTTCCTTTTATTTTCATTAGTCTACAAACTATCACAAGTAACTGTCTTCATAAGTGGTTGATAAACCCTCGACAGCACACCTGAAAGTAAAAAGATCACTCTGAAAAGCCAAATCATTAGTCCCTCAATGTTTCTAATTCTGATAGCATATTTGCTACCCTAACAGATTTGATTGTATTCATAGTCCAGTTTTTCCTTATCATTGTACCATTCATTAGCTTAATATTCACAATACAAAAACAAGGCTTTCGAGAACAATTTAGAATATCCAAATATTCTAAAGTAATCTCCGGTTACTCTTTTTCTTGACAGATGAGTAAAATTATTCCCATTAAACAACGAATTTGATGCCATTATTGTGGCAAACTTGGCACTTACTTTTATATTTATTTCATAAACTTTTATATTCTCATTTCCAATATATATTGGAATGTTTCTAAAATTTGGTCTATATAAAACTACTTTGGCATAAAGCGCTGTCCTCTTATAATTAATGATACCATTTGCAAGATCAGTTTTGCAGATGTTCCGAAAATCATGCTCACGTACAGTGTTCAGCGAAACAGTGGCCGAATTCATGGATTCTGCACGTATTCAGTTTACCTCAGAGAGAGAAATTCCTGCAAACTTGATATTTGAAATGAATTTCGTTGAGGACACTGTTGCAACAGATCGCCATGCAATGTATCTCATGTTTCAAGGTATTGGTTGAATCTACCGTCTGTAATACGATAATTCTTCAGTTCGTGCTCATCCTCCAGTTTCTACCTACTCCGTCTGTGAATTGATATTACTGGAGCGAGCGAACTGATACCCTCGTCTGTCGACCTACATCTGTTGTAACTTGACGATTCTCATCCGTTTATACAACACCTCTTCGCCACTGCAGCGAATATGGGCCAACATGGTTCCGTTGATACTATCTTGAACGTTAAATCCATTGTAATTCCACACGCCAGACTAACATTTCAGTGAAATACATCGTTCAGTGAAATGCGTCGTTCAGTGAATGTATCACGGATGACCTGCTACAGAGATTCGCACATAGCAGCGAATCTTGATATTCAGTTTAATCTGTTAACAGTGACATTCAATTTTTTAATTTTCTTCTTCTAGTGCTATTATTTGTTGTCTCAATTCAGATTTGTGAAATAATTCCAAGCCTTGTATTAAATTTATTTGTTTTTTCTCTTTCGACATATATATGAAACAAAAAGAAAACAAAACAATATATAGAAAACAAAAACGCACGTAATTGGTATTGTTTCTACTGTTTTTTTTTTTATGTATTTACTGAAACACTGATCAAGTTGCTATTTGTTTATTTTTCGTTATGATGTGGATATTGTGTATTATTTGTCTTGAAGCAAATATGTTTTCAATATACAATTAATTTGGTACGTATTTTATCGTCATTAATTGTGTATAGTAATAAACAATTGAATTAAAAGCTTACCGCAACTGTCACATAATATTGACACATAAGCATTGTTACGTGGTCGCCCACATAATGTTATATCGAATGAAGAGAAATTTATAAACAACTTATCCATTATGGTTAATGATTTTTAACTTAAAATAAGTTGTAACTTTTAGCAATGTTTAAACGTGAATCTCTTTTCCGAAGTTAAGGGGAGGGAACCAAACCTGACACAATAATGATCGTCACGCTATGAAAGAACGAACGGCCGCTAGAGGAAGATAAACAGTAACATTTCTGTCCAGTGGGGGAGCTAGGAACGTTTTCCAAAGTTCAGTATGGACACAGACGAGGTATAGGAGTCACCAATCACCATATGGGGTTTCGTGTCTCACATATAAACAACTGGTTTTTTTACACCCTCTACGCTGACCAACGATAAATGTTAGAACTAGATCCACTAAAATGATCAAATTTGGTCAAATACAAATGATTGACGGGTTATACATATCTAATGTTATGACTATATGTTCAAATTATATTTTTTTATTTGATGTCATTATGTTATATATCTACAATTATCTTTATCAATACAATATTAATAAATATAGATACCACGTTTCCAAATGATAGAAATACAATTTTCATAAATCTTGAACGTAAATAACATTTCTCCATACGTATAATTATTATTCGCATTTCTAAAATTTTTTAACACTATTAATACGCAACCATTTTGAATATATTTTGTAACTGAACTTGAAAAAGAAATTAAATTGAAATTTACTATATATTTTCATGTATATTTCATTTAAACAACATAAATTTTAGCTTTAAAGAATGATACAAAATATCAATATTTTGTAACTGAACTTGAAAAAGAAATTAAATTGAAATTTACTATATATTTTCATGTATATTTCATTTAAACAACATAAATTTTAGCTTTAAAGAATCATGCAAAATATCAATTAATATTAATTGTGAAATTCGAAAGAGTTAAGAATTAATTAATCAATAATTATGTAGTTGATCTTTTTTGCAAGATGTCAATCTATTCCACTACTGACTGAGAACGTAGTTGTATTATTTTTTTCACGTTTATAGTGAGAAAATAAACGACGAACGCAACAGTACGAACACTACCGCATTCATCGTGCTCGATCAGCCCCTCCAGTCGTGATGCTTGAATCGCTTGACGCTGTCCCTCACTTGGGGGGGGGGGGGGGCACTCTCGTACCATTGTCACCTGATGTTGCTTCTACTACGCACGCGCTACACACAAGCGTACCTCTATTCTGTCCGTGTGAGCTGCCTGCTCGACTGTTCGACGCGTTCCACCGTGTTCACGTTACCAAAGTTTCGAGCGCCTGAGCCGCAATCGATTAGCGCAATCGATTTCCGGTTCGGCGAGGCGCACATTTTGCTACAACTTTTAAACTAAAAAGGATATCAATGCGAAATTTGGACTAGAAATCTTTTTTAAAGATCGGGTTTAATGGCGTACACTGAAATATGTTCTATATTTTTAAAATAATTTTTTTTTTTGTTGATTTTTAAGACAAAGCCGGATAATATGGTCAAAAGTGCCTCCAAACCAAATTAATTTTTAGTCGTACCATGCTCAACAAAAAATTACGAAAGAATTCATGAATATTTCATGAAATTCATGAATTTTTGGTTGCAAAATCGATTTTTAAACAAATCCGAAAGCATAATATTGCCGATTTTATATCGAAGTTTTCAGTTGACCACGTTTATGTTACTATGTTATTTGTGTCTCATCGTGATTAACCCTTTGCACTCGGAGCCATTTTAACTCCAAAACGAAACATTTCTTCCGACCTAGAATATTTCCCTTCTATAGATTTTTTTCAGGTTATACATACAAAAATGGTGGAATTTACTTGTACAGTACTGAAGTGTTTAGTAATTTATTAAATACGAACAAATTTAATAAAGTCAAATATATATTTTGGATAATGATACAGCAATTTTTAGTGGCGCCTTACAGTCGTCCTTCGAGTGCTAAGGGTTAATAATGTGTATTTTTCCTGATTTTCCAGATTATACAAACATATGTTTAAGAAAATTGGATAATTGGATGTCCAATCATTTGAAGAAAGTGCACATTTCGAATTGAAGTTTCAGAGATACCAGTTTTATAAAAATTCAGTAGTTAGATATTATTCAAACAATTTTTCTTAATTTTTTCAGAATTTTTTATAAATTGCATCGTCGTTAAAAAAAAAACAAAATCAATTGTTTCGATGCCTTCTAATGCCTCCTCGATGTTTTCTAGGTGTATTATGTAATATTGAACATTTTTATATTCAGGAAAACAGCGTAGAAACTTAAAACTACAATATAAAATATTTTATTTGCGTTACATTTCAATACATGACTGTGATTCTCAACAGTTTCGGTTGGCGCAGGCCGTAACATCTCCGGCTGAGAATCTTTTGGTCCGAGATTGAATCCCGCATCGAATGAAAGTTTAAACTTTTAGATTTTTCAATATACCTTCATAAAATTGTGGCGAGTGAATTGAGGGGCTTTTCCTGGTGAAAATGTGTCCAAACTCGAGTGTAATCGAACAATTTTTATTTCTTATTACTGTTGTAATTGTAATTGCACAGGGAAGAAGACTGATGTAGTAGAAAGAACAAGAAAAAAGTGTTTAACGAAAAAAAATTATTCCATGCGGGATTCGATTCGGGACCAAAATATTCTCAGCCGGAGACGTTATTCTTATTACATTACGTCTCAGTAACAGGCGTAATGGAATTAAAAGGAAACAACATTCTTTAGTTTCATTCATCATATAGGCCTAGCATCCGCGCGATGTCTGATCTAGAATCCTCCACATGAGATTTAAAATTCTATCAGCAACAGTGCCATTATAGAATATCGGTTCCACAATATTGGTTCTGGATGATACGGTAGGATGTGACACGGAATGGTACGGGGGCTCTAGAGCCCCCCGAGCGTGAGACAGAAAAATACATTGGGTGATTGGTCTACTCCTATACCTCGTCTGTGGTACGGACGTACGACAACGTGGATGGCGCTGTCGTAGCTTCGTTCGAATAGACGTGCCACGGCACACTTACACACCGCCGGTCAGCGTGTACGTGTGCCGACGGCGATCGCAAGGGTTCGGGATGCCTGGAAATATTTCCAAATAATGCAGTCACGGGACTTGTCAATGGTGAAAAGAGCTAGATAAAAGTTCTATCTAGGGTGAAAAGGTCCTCAGAAGTCGTACTTTTGCATCATCGAGAAATGGTTAGCAATATTCGGCAGCACGTCGTTTGTCAGGGAGGCTATTGGAACTGACATGGCGGCACACTCACACACCGCCTGGTCGGCGTGTACGTGTGCCGACGGCGATCGCAAGGGTCTAGGATGCCACTAACCATTTCCCAATAATGCAGAGACGGGACTTTTTCATAGTGAAAAGCGTTTTAGTCAATTAGCATCTTGGAAGGTTGGATAATATAAGGATGCCAATTTTCAGTAATGGCACTAGATAAAAAGATCAACCTAACATGCTGAATCCCTCAAAAAGCCCTAAAAATTATTGTTCTCGAAATGTAACAAATAGTTGGACAAACTATATTTATCAATTGATTTTTTCTAGTTTTTATCTCCAGATAAAAATGAATATATTCTAAATATTTTCCTATTAATATTGTCCTATAACGTTTTTTTCTATTACTAACAGTAAGCGAGATATTCAAGGTGGTCAAGTTAGCTGGGATACCCTGTATTGCAGTTTTTAAAAGTATCGTACCTTATAGAAATTCATTAAAATGACAAAGTTACGACGACTCCATGAAAACGATGCTTCGGAGTAGCAGTATCGATACAAAACTTTATAGGTATTTTTCTCGAAACATACTTTTTTCACTTGGTGTAGATAAAATCTCGAAAACTACGTGGCCGCTTGGTCTGAAACTTTAAGTTGCTAGTTGCTATAGCAGGTACCAAAATATTATTGTTACGTTGAATTTTTTATACTTCTCGTCAGTGACAATGGTTACTCGTAACCGAAAACGATTCTCGTTGTCAATAACATTTATTCGTAGCCAAAAATGAATTCCGTCATCGATAATAGTTACTAATCATCAGAAAAAATTTTAGTCATTCATAATGGTTATTTGTGACCAAAATCATTTAGAGAATAATTTCAAGTCTTATGCTGCAACTTTTAAAATTTTGGTTATAACAAAACTTTGGTCTCTGCTGGTTCAGCATCGGTACATTCTGGAAGATTTAAGTCGGGGACAGATATCGATGTAGTGTACGCAGCAAACGCCTGGTATTTGCCATCGCCGAACTACCACCGGCGAAATCAGCGAAAATTTGAAAGGATCTACCTCCATAGCGATCCCCGTCTATCCAGTATACACTTTTCGCGAAAGCTTTTCCGGTTATACGGGTGCCTCCCCCGCCGGGAACTATTTTCCCCGACAAAACTCTGTGCATTGTCGGACACCGAAAGCAAACATTACACTCCCCCGCGGAATCCTAACCGTCTTCCTATACTCGCTCACAGCGGAAGGGAACGATCTCGGCGGACAATGAGATTCGCGCGAGATACAGTCCCTTCGCGATTTCTTAAAACTAACCAAAGAAATCGAATTCCCCTGTACAGGATCTCTGACGACGGCGACGCTGCCAGGACGGAAATCGCCGAGATGGAGACAGTTCTGTGATCGTAGAAATTCGGCGGCGATTGCCCAGCCCATTCAAAGCAAAGGGAAACGCGACCTTGAGGGTTCCCCCGGGAGAGAACCGGATCCGTTTTCCCATTTTGGACAACGAGTTTCATGCCTCGCAGCCTCGCGCGAGGCTTCCTTTAAAACGAACCATCCGACAGAACCAGAGAAAAAGGGAGAGAAAGAGAGAGAAAGAGAGAGAGAGAGAGAGAAAGGGAGAGAGAAGGAGGGAAGTATTTTTGGGTTCCGGATTGAAGCTTCGAAACGAGCCCCGCCGAACGCACGTCAAGCACAGAACCAACAAATTTCATACACAAAGCGAGACACGGGAGAACGTTGAGTGCCTATGATAGAACAGAACAAAAACCAAGAAGGAGCAACTGAAAATCGAATCGTTTTCCACGCTTTGACTATCACAGGCGAGCCTGGCTGCCCCCCCCCCCGGAGACTATTTATTTGTTCCTTCGCGAACGACATGCCGCGTTCGTGTCGGCTTGGTATCGTGATTACGTCCAATCTTTCGTGGACACTGACACTTTTTACAGTTTGTGGTGTACATCGCATTGTTCGAGAACAGGTCCGAAGAAGTTGCGAAACGCCGGTCAATGGCCGGTCGACAGAAATTTGTATTTTAGAAAGGATTGCGGTGAATCGAACCGATCCCGGCAGAGCCCAATCGGGATCGGAGAAATTCGGCGAGGTCGGGACGCGTGCTTCAAGGAGATCGCCCGTGAACGTGAGGACAAACTATTTGAGCGGAAATTTCTGTTCCGAACACGTTCGAGGAAGCACGCATTGTTCGCCGACACTTCGCTGGTCATTCCTTTCGATTTGGCCTTCGGAGCGTGTCCCGGTGTTCGATTTTTCTCGAATTGTCGTCGAGGGGATCAAAGATCGAGACCGCGCCGATCAAGAAATATTGACCAGGTGTTGCTTGAAGCGTCAAGGTTGTGGATAGAACGCGATACACACCTGGAAACAAGGTAAACCGACGAGAAACCAATCGTATGTTTATTCAGACGGCAACAATGCAATAGATAGTTTATTGAAATTCCTAAATCTTTTGAGAACTCGTTAGAACTTTGTACGCTACTGCGGCCAGTTTTTGTGGAAATTGGGCGAAATTCGAGAGCCAACGATTGTTCGTTTAAACAAACGGCCAGGCCGAGTAAACTACTATGGATGGGAAATTACATAAAATGGTTATCTTGATGGAAAAATTGTCAATGTGTATCATACGAGGTAATTATGGTGTATCATACGAGTATGAGTGTGCCATGCGTATACACGTATACATTCATATATATATATAAATATATATATATATATATATATATATATATAATAAATATATAATAAATAAATATATATATATATATAATAAATATATAATAAATAAATATATATATATATATAATAAATATATAATAAATAAATATATATATATATATATATATTTAATACGTAATGTACACGGGAACTACTACTACACGTTAAGCATGTATATTGTGGTAAAACAATGAAATATTCTAAAACAAACCTACTTCCAGGACGTAATATGCTCAACAAAAGTACACGTATGTTAAATTCACCGGGTATAACGATTAAATGAATACGTGAATGAGTGTCAGGTGTCGCGCGACTAATTTTTACGGGTCTAAGCGAAGAGGGTGGTACAGTAACCGTAGTCTTGTCAAATATCTTTCAATCGATATGTTATTTAAACGTTGCTCAACACAGAAAAATTAGGAAGTTTTTCTTCAGCTAGTTTTCTATTGAATTAAAAGTACTTTTATTTATACATATTGAAATTGCTTGAACATTACTCGAGAAACAAAAATTACTTTCTTGAAAACAATTTTTTTATTGCACGTTTAGAATTTTTCATTTATATCTGATACACATTAGGTATATTAGAAGGAAAAAATAATTAAAACATGAATTATCAGATTATAAGAATTACAGTATTTTCGAAGTAAGATTATTTCCGTTGTAAGCACATTGATGCGCTCACTATTTTGTACAACTAGACAGCGGATCTTTATGCAAAATAAACATTGTCTGCATTAATTTCAAGCTACAGAAAGTCTATTGCAATTATAATGTTTACTCGATATATGTCCCAAATACCTAGCCGATAAAAGTCCAAGAACTATCCCCACTACCACGGGGTATACCCCGTGTCAGGCCATGAACCTAGGCCTACAGAGCTTCGAGGTCTAAACGTTCCCGGCTAGACTCGTGTTTTGGACATATATCGAGTAAACACTGTATTTCGTTTCTCAATAATTGTGTCAAGCTTAGAGTAATACAAGAGTATAGTTAAATTATTTAAATGTTCTCACTGAAGAAATGTTTGTATTTAATCTGGTCAATTTTGTTATAAACCCGCAGTCTACACACAGGGTGTCCCAAAAATGTGGTACTTCCTTGGAAGGATTCCTAAGGTCGTTTGAAGTAACTGTTTCCATGGGGAAAATATTCTCGGCATCTTTGTTACGGAGTTATTAACGAAAAACGCAGACCAATCAGAGCGCACGGCTACAGTGGACGTATTCCGGCTCGGCCGACGGCAACGCCACGCTTAGTCGCGTTCTGATTGGTCCGTGTTTTTCGTTAATAACTCCTTAACAAATCCGCGTAGGACGTTTTCGCAAAGGCAAAAGTTACTTCAAATGACCTCAAGAATCATCCTTTTCAAGGAGGTACAACATTTTTGGGACACTCTGTATAACTAATAAATCACAATATTATCGAGATCTACGAGTGTGACATTATTAAATAACACATTGCTTTGAATATGAATTTACGATTATTTTCGTTTATGCGATTGACGCGAGCGTTATGGTACAACGAGGCTGCAACATTTTCGAAAACAGTGCTCTCTCTAGTTCCTGTTCGAATCGGAGGCATCGCTCGCGAAGTTACTGAACCACTCCGTCATTGAAACTTATTTGAACGAAACCGAAGAAAGTGCCGAAACGATTAGTGACAGGACAAAAATTGAAACTAAATATTTTACAATACGCAACGGTGCCTGAGGCCAGTGGATATTTTAATTGCGAGTGATTTGTAGCTTGTAAAGAACTATTTTTGATTAGAGGAACAAAAAAATCATCGATTTCATCCACGCGCGATCGTGTATGTTCATCGCGCCGCGATTCGACGTCCTGACACTCCGCAAGTTTTATAAATGACGTCTATCTCGATAATGGATAGTTGGAGAATGAAGTCCCTTCTAAACCCACGCCCCCCCCCCCACCTCAAAAAACAAGAACTTTGTGTCTGTAGAAATCGACAGTGATAGAATTAATGTTCTAAAACTACATCCGCTGTACATACAACGCATTGTACCGTATAAGCCACAAAGTAAGCCACGGAAATACAATTTTGTATTTTAGATTATTCTATTTTGGACGTTGCTGTAAAAATGCTGCATCCGTTTTGCGAGAGAAGTACAAGAGATACATCCCAGATCATTTCGTACCTGTGTTAACTGTTGTGTAAGGCCGTTCATGCGATCGAGTCTGGAGCTAATGTTCAAATCTGATTATGGAAATATATTGCAGTGTTTACTCTATACATGTACCAAATGCCTAGCCGATAAAAGCCCCAGAACTTTCCCTACTGCCTCGGGTCATACCCCACGAGGGGCCATGAACCGAGGCCTTTAGAGCTTCGCTGTCCTTTTCTACGTTCGGCGTGGATCACAGAATAGTATTTCCTGGCCGATATATGTCCTTGGCTAGGCCAGTGTTTTTGACATATATCGAGTAAACACTATATTTCGTAAGTGTACCGATCGTAAAATTATCTTCGACTCAGATCGAAGGAGAATCGAAGAGTTTTTGTTTTCATTTACAATCGTATTCGCGTCACGAGAAACGCATCTATGTATTTCCGAGTGGTGTACCTGCTTTGTGACTTGTACACCGCACGTCGATATCTCCGCTGGGAAGCACTTGTTTCGACTCCCGGTGCACGAAACCAGAAAATTCGTACCGCTTTCGTTCGCTCAGAAAAATTTTCAGTCGCGAACCATCGACAGGAAAGACAGGAAACGTAAAATTACGTGTACGTGAGGACGACGACACAAGTGCTGAACACGTGCAACACGAGTCTAATAATAATCCGTTACTGTCGGAGAAAACTGTTGTTACTGTTATTGTTAAAGATAAAGGAAGTGTTACCATTGTTAAGTCGCGAAGAAGAAGAGAAAGAATAATGTAGAGGGAGAGAGAGAGAGAGAGAGAGAGAGAGAGAGAGAGAGAGAAGGATAAAGAGAACGAGATTATTAATTACTTCACGGAAGAAACAAAGAACTAGACGTACCGACTGCGTCACAAACTAATATCTCTATTTGTTATACTGTTAAGTACCTAAGGGAGCACGAAGCTTCGCCCATTTCTCAATTAACAGCGATTGACGCTATTTCCATCCGACACAAGACGATTTCTTTTCACCGTGTGCGCACTCTGCTACTGTATCGTTATCTTGAGACTAAACAATAGAATTCCACACGCGACTACGAAACCTTGAACTCGTTGGTGTGTTCGGACAATAGGTATTACAAAAAAAAAAAACGATTATGAATCCCATCCGAGAATTTTCAGCGATACAACGAACGTACACCTCGAAGGAAATTCGAGAGAATCTTTTCTCGACGCGCGTTGATCGAACGTTTGTTCCAATTGTTAACGCGCGATCGCGTTAAATCGAACGATCCTCGATCGCGTTTATGCATTAGATTGAGTAATTATCTTAACCACATATCCGTGAAAATTGAACGTGTTTCTATATCTGTTCTGTCGCCTAAAAGAAGAACAATGTTGATCCTACAAAGGACCATATTCGAAAATGAAACCACCAACGTTAATGCTATGAATTGATTTAAGCATTAACAAATGCTTTGATACGCATAAAATGAAATTAAAAAAAAAAAGAGTATAACGCTAATTCTGTGACGTTGATACAATGAATCTTTTAGATATAAGGTAGTTCGACGCATGAATCGATGAATCTTTTATATCCAGAAAAAGACACAAATAACGGGAAGAGGAAATATAAATAAGTAAACTACGTGAAATTATAGACGATCGAGAAGTTTGATTTTTTACCGCTTTATTTTACAGCAAGTTTCAAATGGATGTTTCTTTTTATACAAAATTATAGCGCTTACAGAGTATGAAATTTGAGAAGAAAAGAAAATGGGAAATTTTTGGGGCATTCCCCTCCCCACTTAGCGACGGGGTTCGATGAAAACGTCGCGCGGAATCGGTATCAAAATTAGGCCATTAATCTGCAAAATAGAAGTATACAATCGGAGGTAATTATACAAGCATTTTATGTAAGGTCCTTTGTAGGTTCGAACAATATCTTACAAGGCTTATCAATTAGTCGTGATAATGGTAACGGCCTCTACGTTTTGGTTGACTAAATCTATTCTCCAAGTTCTAGTTGTAAAGCTTCCGAGGAGAAAAAAAACATGTCTGTGTGACGTCCTTAGGAATCTATGGATCATCAACGTTCGTGCTAACTACTCAATCTAATACCACAATTCTATCAATAGATGTTTATAGAAGACTTTCTCTGCTGAGCATAACCGTGAAGACAGTCCACTGTTTAGATCTACACATAATAGTTTGTCACTGCCCAATTGAGTACTAATAGAATGATCGAATCATACGAAATTATTACAGATTCTCGATTTCTCGAACAAATTCATTCTTTCCATTAATCCGTGATAATTGTTACGAATCATTGTAGAAGTTGAATGCTTTTGTTTATTAGGACGTAATAAGAGAAGGTGCCAGAGTGTTTGATCAGTACAACGAGAGTTACAGTCGCAGAAGAACATAATCCACAACTTTAACTCTTTGCGGTCGTATTAAGTTTATACATAGGTGTCATGTTGGTCGGAATTAATTTTCGTTGGACGAACAGTAATACATAATATGCAGGATTATGAAGGAAAAACAACATTTATTAATTCTTTTTTAAACTTTAGATATATGTAACACAATAATATGTTTTAATTTCATGTTATGTAAAAACTATATTTTATACTTTTCTTGTCAATTAATATAATATAAGATCGGTTCTTTGCTGTGGTGGCTGAGAGCAGACATACGACTGGAACGGAAAAAAGCATTGGTGGCTGAGAGTAGACATACGACCGCAAAGGGTTAAATCGCTTTAATGCTATAACAATCACGGTGCACGCCAATCAATCGCAAAATTATAGAAATTGAGCGGAAAAATATTTATACAGGGTGTCCTAAAAATGTTGCACTTCTTTGAAATGGGTGATCCCTGAGATCAGTTCAAGTAACTTTTTCTTTTGCGAAAATATTCTTCGCGGATTCGTTAACGAGTTATTAATGAAAATCAGGACGCGACAAAAGCAGACGGCGGCAGGTCCCGTTGAGCGTGACGTTGGCATTGGCCGAGCCGGAATCCGTCCACTGTAGCCGCGCACTGATTGGCCCGTGTTTTTCAAACACTCAAAGCAAAAAGTGTCTTCGAATGACCTCAAGAATTACCCGTTTTAAGAAAATACAGCATTTTTCGGACACCATGTATTAACTTCTTTAACACGTTGACTGCCGAATCAGCAATCATAGAAAATCTGCAAGCAAATTAAACAGCAATTTAGTTGAACGTACTATTTCTGTAGAAAAATTCGAAGAAATTAAATAAAACTCCATTTCAATTATAGTGTAATGTAACATCTATTAAATTTGATAATTGTTTCAATATTTGTATTAGTGTTAATTCAGCAATAATCACTCTATTTTTAGATCAACAGAAAAATTAGGTTTTAAGTGAAGACAAAGGATTGTGTCATCCATACATGAATGCCGCCGGCAGTCGAAGTGTTAAGGACATTGTTCATTTAAATTCAATGCGAACAAAGGCTTCTTTTATGTTCAGTTTATTTCCTTCTACGGCGACAATATCTCATTTATCTCTGTCACTTTGCATGTTCGTGTACTACACATCCAAAAATATAACGTAGCGAATAAGAACATGTTGTGGAATGAAACAAAGCGGAAAAACCATATTGGGAATTGGATAGAATTTGTCAAAGTTATTCGAATTTTTCGTTCGACTTGTCATCGACAAATTTATTCCATAAATGTTTGCAACGCGTAGGAGCAATGTGTGAGAGGCGAGTTGTACAGCAAAATGGCGCCGGGATCATGTCCAATATGTCTACACGTAGTAAAATAAGTATAATTTTGGTCAGCCAGTTAAGCTTCTTCTGCGTACCGGTTAGAAGTAGAATACCTACATAAAAATCGTGCGCACACACGAAATAGCGGCCTTAATGATTTTTCAGTGTGGTACTGATTGTCTCCCGAAATTCTTATATCCATAATTGTAAATTAGTCGACCTGATATCCAAACGATTCGCTTCCATTCACATCATTCTCATATGAAAATCATGGTCCCTCACACATTTATTATCCCCACCACGACTCTTCCGATTTAGACACATCGTCGCGGAGCATACATACTGTGCCAAACAATCCTTTATAATTAAGCGAATAGAACAATTAACGGCGAGGAACGCATTAATTGAATACAAGCATATCAATAGTATTTCCTATCTTCGATCATTCTGACATTTCCGACACAAAATTAACTTTCGCATAAATTGAGACATTATCACGATTTTACAAATTGTGTCTGGTGAGCGATCACACGACAATCTGTGAAAATAATTCTTTTTTGTATAGAGTTCTACAATCAGTCGTTACTAAAAATAGCAACTACACTTTAGTTTCTCGTTAAAAGAAAACCATTCGCCTAAGAAACTGTTGAGAAACAAAGAAGCACATTTCTTAATTATGGTTCTAATTGTTACAACGATTTCATATACTCCAATACAACATATAATGTTGCGAGCTAAATATTGCAGTCCACTTAGTAAACGTTACATCTAAAAGCAATACTAATTTGACAATGATTCAAGGACAAAGGAAGGGAATAGTAGTAATAATTAAGCTGCGAATCGTTGTAGAGTTTTAAATTCTTCTATATATTATATTAGAAATACTAAAATCAGAACAGAGACGGATTTCTTTCTTTAACGTCCCGAGCAAATCAACAACAAACGAACTAAAATCATGTAGCGTCTCGATAAATCTTCGCGGGGACATCCGGATGATAAGTTTCTATTGTTGAAATGAAAAATCGGAAGAGTCCGGGCGCAAGTTTTAAAGTTCATCTCTCAGTGGACCCTAAGGCTAGAATATTATTGAATGCGGACGAAAGCAAGGAGAACTTGTGTGGCCGTACGGTGCCGATTTGATATCAACCGGAAATTAGAGAGAGAGAGAGAGAGAGAGAGAGAGAGAGAGAGAGAGAGAGAGAGAGAGAGTGAGATTATGATCGTTCCGACATCGACATTATAGTTACGAGTAATTGACTGCGTGTGCCGATCGTATAATGAATCCACGCGAGTATATCCATGCGTCGCATATTCGTCTAATGTACATATGGGAAATGGACGGGAGAATTATCGTGTAAGCCCGTTCTCGCTTATCGTCTTCACCACCGAGGATAGCTAGCGACAGAAAACCCTAGGATTAGAAGTAGACCAGCAAATAAGTTTAGCGACGAAACCTCGCCAACTGAAATCTTTCCAAAGGGCGCCAGAACCGAGCGGCGTTGTATTTGTGTCTGCGTACATTTTTAATGGGAAAAAAAACTTATACTAAGGGAAACGATGATATTGATGATAAAAAGAAGAAAAAAAAAGAATAAGTAAAACAGCGAAGATAACAAAGAGTTCGCGAGTTCCGCGAGGGCAGGGCCAAATCGGAGAACGGAAGTGGATGTGCCGAGGCCGACGAAGCTATTGAAAATATTTCTAAGGTCGAAAAGAGATCGTTGCGAAATCCGTTTCGCGGAACGTGCGAACTAAAGGCTTCTAAAGAACATATGTGACATGTGATTCTATGTTGTTTCAAATAAAACATTGTTGTTTTGTATACTACATTTGTCGCTGACCTTTTTTCCTGGAACCGTTCTAATCCCTTGCACTCGAAGGTCCTTTACACGCCCCGAAAAAAAATTATGAAAAATATATTAAAAACTTAAACAAAAAGTGTATTCCGCTAAGAATTTTCTTCTCCTTTCGGTCTCAATGTTATTGTTTACGTCGTATAGTAACACTATATACAGATCTACGCCTTACTGAAAGCTACGGGTCCCTAAGAAATGCATAATAAATATGCATTCACGAGCAAGTTTAAATACCGACGGCCACCATTTTGAACACATTCTTGAAAATGCTAGACAGAACAGCAGTTCGTAAAAAAGAGATGTTTTTCGACAATGTTCCAGTGGTTACGTCAACGGAACCCTAGTAGAGTACAGTAAGCACGAACATGGTCTATGTAAGTTAAGTTATGGTCTTTGAAGAATAACTCATTCGAAGGTAATTTGAAGATCAACATATATTATTATACATAGTTGAATTTGTCTTTTCATTGGCTGTAACGTTACAATAATCAAAATACGTCGTTCCACTTAAAAATATGAACCTAGAGAAAAAGAACTACTCTGTCACAATAATTGCCCCACTGAACCAAACATTTCCGTCCTGAAACATTTTTTCGTATTACTAAAAATAACGGAGATATACATATATCACGACGATCGATAAACGATCTACGTACCGTGTGAAATTTTTACAACAAAAGATGATGAAGATTTGGTTTCTTAAATATAAAACATTACGGGGTGAATATTGACTTGATTAAAAATTATAGACTTTTATACTTTTTAGTAGTTTTCGACCAAATTTAATCCAACAATGACATCATAAAAATTGATGATCTTATGCCACTGACACAGTCTTACGTAGTTCACGAGTAAATCTTCTATTTAGGTAGAGAGCGCGGAACTTTTAGCGATGTTGATATTTCAGATCAATGATAGTTCCACTTTATTAGTTCCACAACCGACGAGAGTATATCGTCGGTGGGGCCACGAGGCGCTTTTACCGACTGGTTGTGGACCCGTTTAGGCACAGACGAGGAAGAAGAGTAAACCGATCAACCAATGTATTTTGTTGTCTCACGTTCACGAGGCTCTAGATTAGAGCCCCCTTACCATTTTTGTGTCACATCCTACCGTATCGGTCGGAACTAATAGTGTGGAACTAATATTACAGACGAGATGTAGGAATAGGCCAGTTGAGTCATCTCATCTTACGCTGTTTCGTGTCGCACGAAATGAAATACCGTGAGAATGTTCATTTTAAAAGTTATTCTGTACCTTAAATTCTATTACCTACCTTGTCTAAGAAATTAGGTGGCAACAGGGTCAAAGGAGTGTTTGTCGACATCATTACCAAAAGAAATTGTTATAAACATTAAACAGCCAGAAATAACAAATTTATCAATAATTACTATTCCGGCGATCGAGATCTACCAAAATTAATTGGGGTGGAAGAGTTGCGCACCACGCACCACGCACCACGCAACTGAACTCGGCGGCCGCGCTTAGACAGTCAGTCGAGGTGCGCACTCAGAAGGAAGCGGTAGTGCTGCGGGACCAGAAGGCCGAAGGACCTTCGAGCTGCCCTCGCCCACCCTGACCACTCCGGCCCACTCTTGCCTACCTTTCAGTTGACCAGGGATCCTCCAGAGCTGCACTGGACATCACTGGCCGACCTTGGTCTACCTTTAGCTAGCTTAAGGTAGAAGGTTTTAGATTATTAGAACGGCGAAGTTCTTGGAAGCTGTCTTCGCTCACCTTGGTCAACTTTCAGCAGCTCTTTGTAAGTAACAATTCAAATATACACTTTCTGTTTTGGAATTCGTGTTCATTCAACGAACGCTGTCAATTATTATTTCTGTGTTTCTAATTCGAATTTGCGTCGGGACTTTCCAAAGTTTCTCTCCTTGAAATTATATTATAT
The DNA here is from genome assembly GCF_050948215.1 of Halictus rubicundus. Lineage (NCBI taxonomy): Eukaryota > Metazoa > Arthropoda > Insecta > Hymenoptera > Halictidae > Halictus > Halictus rubicundus. The sequence continues at coordinate 4,987,069 of NC_135154.1, forward strand.
TCTATTTTTGACATAAAATTGGTATTCCTCCGATCGGAGGTCCCTAAGGGACTTACTCACGGGTGCGTCCCGTGGGTGAGTACGGGTATTGGCGAACCCGGGACGCCCCGAGCCTGTAGGTCGTTGCGTCCCAATTTCGTTCGATTTATTTTCGATTGGAATTGTTCATCTTTCCAATTGAAAATTACTTCTGAACTTTCAAAAGTTCCTATTCTGATTTAAAATTGGGCCGTGGGCGAGTACGGGTATTGGCGACCCGAAGCGCCATTTCAGTAGTTTAAAGTTCTGACTTCAACTACTCTTGTTGAATTATTGTTGGTTAGGCCGCACTCGCGTGCGGGGTTTAGCTTGGCTCTCGTGAGCTGGTGTTAGGTTGGCTCTCGTGAGCTGGTTAGATTCGCACTCTTGTGCGTGTTAGGTAGGCCGTACTCGTGTACGGGGTTTAGAGTTGTATTTCGTCGTTCCTTCATGTCAACGTTTCGTCTTCTTTTCATCGTTTCCTTCTGTTTTTGTACCTCTATGGAATTGTGACTAATTATGATTTGTCTGCTTCAGCTGGAGTACGACAGGTCATCATCTTTATCATCGACGGAGGACATCACATCGACCGAAGACGTCAAAACATCGACAACGAACGAAGACGTCAACAACATCGTGTCTAATTACACTGTCCAACACCAAAAAAATTTTGCGATACCTGTTGGGTGATTCTTATACACTTTGTCATCCTAAAACCGAATCTGAAAGTAGAATTGCTCCATCACGCAACGTTTTCGAAAAATTTTGGTTTTTGTAAAAATGCCCGATTTTGATACGAAACGACGTGTTACGCAAAAACTAAACACGCGAGAAAGTTCAAATTTGAGTCAAGAGATAGAAGGGACTCTCCTCTACATATTCATATAGTCAATTATATTTTTATGGACTTCCTAATAGTTGTAAATGGTTGTTAAAGTTTGAAAATGTGCCGACGCGGGTACTTTGTACGCTCTATTTTTGTATTTATGTGAAAAATCCTTTATCTAGCAGGAATTTACTATACAGGAATGCATTCTACAGACATTTCTGGTAAAGAAACCATTCACGAAAAGTATTTGGTTCCCTTAATGTACGAGAAGGATCAGAAAATGTTAATTGACAGCGTGTGCGCGACGCGTTCGCGCCAGACGGCCATTGCAGCCTTTTCGCGACTCGCCAGGGCCGTCGCTATGCGTAGTCGACGTTGGTACCACACTCATGTATGTCTTTGCTTACTATTTACATACATTTTTTTTGTCTTTTTGGGTGCCAATCATTACAAACGATTATAAAAATACGAGTTATATTCACATTTCATTGTGGAAATGCTTAATAAAGAAAATTGAATACAAAAACTTACCTATTTCTGATGTAAACAAATTTAAAATGTTTCCACCTTGCTTGACGTTTGTTCCTGGTATCCCGATTTTCAATAATAAGTGTCCAGCAGTAATCAGCAAGCATCCGCACATAAGTCTTTTCCTTTGTAACGTTTTTCCATTGTTGAAATATCTTGATGAAAGATTAATGCTGGAATTGTATTCCTTGTTTTGATTTTAAAATAATTTCGTCATGAATAGAACAAAAACAGTCCGGCTGATTTATACACTTTCGCGAGATTTTATCGATTTAATATAGAGCGATCTATGTCTTAATTATGTACTTCGATCAATAAAATCGATAAAAATAGTCCCATTTACATAGTGTTTGGACTTATTTTAATCGGAAGAATCTTGAATGTCCATTGGTATTACAATTATAAAGATAAGACAACAATTACTGAAAATAGAATTTTCCAGTCACCGCATTGCTGCGGTCAATTTTCTTTATTAATCATTTCCACAATGAAATGTGAATATAACTCGTATTTTTATAATCTTTTGTAATGATTGGCATCCAAAAAGACAAAAAAAAGTGTATTTAATTAAGCATAGTAAGCAAAGACATACTTGAGTGGTACCAGCGTCGACTACGCATAGCGACAGCCCTGGCGAGTCGCGAAAAGGCTGCAATGGCCGTCTGGCGCGAACGCGTCGCGCACACGCTGTCAATTAACATTTTCTGATCCTTCTCCTACATTAAGGGAACCAAATACTTTTCGTGAATGGTTTCTTTACCAGAAATGTCTGTAGAATGCATTCCTGTATAGTAAATTCCTGCTAGATAAAGGATTTTTCACATAAATACAAAATTAGAGTGTACAAAGTACCCGCGTCGGCACATTTTCAAACTTTAACAACCATTTACAACTATTAGGAAGTCCATAAAAATATAATTGACTATATGAATATGTAGAGGAGAGTCCCCTCTATCTCTTGACTCAAATTTGAACTTTCTCGCGTGTTTAGTTTTTGCGTAACTCGTCGTTTCGTATCAAAATCGGGCATTTTTACAAAAACCAAAATTTTTCGAAAACGTTGCGTGATGGAGCAATTCTACTTTCAGATTCGGTTTTAGGATGACAAAGTGTATAAGAATCACCCAACAGGTATTGCAAAATTCGAAAAAAGTTTAATTTTGTTGGACAGTGTTATTGTTAGTCTGTTTCAGCTGAAATCCAACAGCTGAGCATGTTGGTCGTCGAACGAAGAGACTACATCAAACAACGCATCGACGAAGACATCGTAATAATTGTAAGTTAGAATTAGTTTAATTCTGAAGATCGTCGTTGTAAATATGTCGAGTAACTATTGCCCTAACTTCACTTTGCTCGACTCGATTGTCAACTCCGACACAGCAAAAGGCTGTGTCGGACCTTGTTTGCAAGTTTTGAACCGGTCCTCGTTGCGACATTCGGCGTGGATGCACTGGGAAATGATGGTCAGGGAGCAGTACTCGCCAGGTAGAACCCTTCCTTCGTAAAATGTCTACCTAAGTCATGTCAACGCTGGCGTGGCTCGCGCCGGGAGCAGGGGTTTCATTCCCCATCAGTCTCTTCGTCGCCTTGTTGCGTCAGCGTTGCTCGTGGCGGGTAGTTGGGGTTAGGTTGATCTACCAAAAGGTAGAGGCGTCCCTGGTCATCATTCTCCGTGTGGAGCGTCGGGTATCGTATACTGGTCGGCAGAAAGCTCTGCAAACATTGTACGCGGCGCGTCACCCTCGAACCAGAGCCTTCTGCTCTGGTTCGGTTTTGTTTCTCTCTTTGAAAGAATCAGAGCCTTCTGCCTTATTCGTTTTTGATACCTTTTGCCCCGCAATAATTACTCGACATGCGCTAAATGGTGAACTTTCTTTCTGTGGAAAATAATCTTCCATTTAGCGATCTGCGAAATTTAGTTTATAAGATTGTACATCGTCGTTGTAAGAAAGGGAATCAAAAGGAAGCGTATTGAATTCCTTCTGGCTTCCTTTCGGGTTTCTTGTGCAGCAACCTCCTCGTGGTAAGACCTGGGCAATCGATATTATTCTCCATTTGTAAGAACTTCTAGCATCTTACAAATAGAGAATAATATCGAGCTAATAGCTGCTGATTTATAATTTCTGATAACATTGTGAAATAGAATTTAAGACTTACTAATTATAAAAACTTGTGTATGTAATTGAACTGTGTCTGAATTTACTTTGGGTTACCTTGGGATGAGCCGAGGGTCCTTCAATGCTTCTTGTTTACCCTCGGCCCACCTTCACCTTCTTGGTAAGCTCCTGTCAATTATTAACAGAAACACACCGATTTTGTTTCGGAGTACCTTTTCATTCAATGAACATCGGCAATTCTTTTTCTGGATTTCTTCTGAACTTTCGGAAGTTCCTGTTCTTAAAATTGATATTTTGTGCCTTCCTGTTCTTAAAATTGATTATTTCCGACTGGTGGCCCCTTCGTTTATTATAGGTACATATGTGGTCTAAGCTTGTCGTGGATCTAGTTGCAACATTTATCGTTCGTCAGCCTAGAGGGCGTAAGCAATCTAGTTGTTGTTAACGATATCGGTATTTCAGATCGTGAGACACGAAACCCCAAATGGTGATTGGTCTACTCCTATACCTCGTCTGTGCTCGGGGTTTTAGTGTCCCCACTTTTCTGCATCATCTTTTTAGCCTGGAACAGAACCTGCATCATTTTTTTAGACTCTATTAGAGCCTGCATCATCTTTTAGGCTGGATCAGAGCCTACATAGAAGAGCCTCTTTTAACATAGAAGTAGCATCCACTCTGGCATTATTAGGAATCCGCTGCTAGTGACGCAGGTAAGATGATGCAGGTTCTGGTCCAGGCTAAAAATTAGACTAGGGTGCAGCACTATACCGGGGATACTAAAACCCCGGGCGTGAGCACTCTCATTTCCTCTCTGGTGACGTCACTAGTCACCCTGTCTATTGATACGTTAGTAGGACAGGTCTTGGAACGTAACGTCATGTATTGTCTCGAAGAGAAGTTTTGGTGCAACGCAGGTATGAACCCCGCGTACACGATCGTGCGCAATGCCCCCGCCATATTTACTATATAGCTAATGTTTCTTGCAATTCATGCAGACAATCTATATAATATTTTGCATAAAGATACAGTGTTTAGGAATAAGCATCGCATATATAATAAGAAAAATTAAGGGTAATTGGAGATGAAAGAAAATGATGATGTACATTTACACTTATTTATTTATTTGTCTCACGATACAAGACAGATCGTACATACGTTTTGGTGATTGTAAAAGGTTGAAAAAAGCAAATAGAGTTCGATTGGATTCGATGCACGAGATTATATCGAGATTCGGACAGACGACTTTTCGAGAGATCACTGTATTCTTTTGTAATTTCATCGTTTGTTTGTTTGTTTTTTTTTAACAATTCTCGTGATATCTAATATTCTTTCTCCAGGATGTTTGAGATACAAAGTTTACATAGCTCTTGATGTTTGCGGTTTCTCTGTTTTCGTACGTATTTGTAGACGTGAATAAGACGCGCATTATATCGTGCAGTAGAATAATTGACGGGTGTGCGTTTTAATCATGTTTATTTGCCGGTTCGCTTTCGTCAATCTAATACTACAAGTTTTCTTCAGGTGTAGTGGTCGCCAATATCGATTTTTGTTTCCTCTGTGTAACACATGTTCGAACGACAGTCTTGGATTCGAAGCGCGCGCTCTCTCTCTCTCTCTCTCTCTCTCTCTCTCTCTCTCTCTCTCTTTGGTAAAGCAACCGGACTAATCATCGTTTTTTTGCTAATTTTCTTAATTATTTAAGACAATTCCCTGGAATATTCCTGGTCTGGTACCCGCTGAATTTCCGTCGAATTGATTCGCGTGGTTCACCGATGAAAATTCCGAACGAAGAAGCCGCGTGTCATCGTCGTGCCGAGAGATCGGAAAAGTTCTAGAAAGACTTCAGATTGTACGAGCAAATCAAACACGAATCCCTGCAGTAAAGACACAAGGGGACACCTCACTTGGTTTTAATTAATTATAACACGTTATTTTTTCGTTTTCTCTGATCGTTTCTTAGCGTATCCTTACTTACACATGAAACGAGCAGATGTTTATCTCATATGATTTTTTATTCTCTTTCCCATCTCTTCTTCTATATCTCCCTTCTTTTTTTCTTTTTTTTTGGGGCATTTTCGTATTTCTTAAATGTAGATCGAAATCCGTCGTGCAGATTGCGAAAGGATTCGCGTGTAAAGAATAGTTCCGATCGGTGATCGAAGAAGTGATAGACGACGGTGAAAAGATAGAAATAGATTGTATAGCCAATGAGAAATAAGAAAAATATTGTATATCGACTCTGCTGAGTTGATCTGTATCCGTCGAAGCGATGCGAATCGGCGATGATCTCGTTTCACTTCGGTAATGCAATCGATGGACGTGTCGAGTTTCGATGATCCATATAATGTGTTTAACGTTACTTTCGTTCTCGTTTTCAAAGGATTGTGCGATTTCTCTTGGGCTTGTTTGGACGTCATGACCGTTTAGCATTGCTTCAAGTTTCGACGGTATCGACGATTTGATCGTTAGTTTTTTTTATTCTTTAATTCCTTTTAAACATTTATCCTTAGATACATCACATCGACTGACTGGAATTTCACTCCTCTATTCCACCTCTCGGTTCTTTGGTTTGTTCTTGACACAAAAATAGCTTTGGATATATGTTTGTTTTCTTTTTTTTTTCGTTCTCGTTTGATTTCGTTTATCCTCCCTGAATCTGTTTTGTTAAACACGTATTCTGTTTTTAGTTTTCTTTAGTTTACCAACACCTATTATATTCAACACGATTTACACAGACGAGAAAGAAAGATCTCCCGTGGGAAAGATCCGGCGAGCATCAGGAGAAACGGGGAGTAAGGGGATGGATTCCATTTTTCTGTCCATTCGCCCTGATTTCTCCCCATCGAAGAGTAGGATCCAATTACGTGCGATCGCTCCGAACATCCTTGCGTCCGCGGTGATTGCAGCTTTACGTTTGGGCGAATCGTTGCCTTTGTTTCTTCACGAAGTCGATGGCCACCTTGTCACCAACTCTTGTCTCCAAAATTTGAAGAATCGGGTGATCTAGAAAGGAAGCGGAATTAGAACGATTTTAAACTTACGTTTATACTATGCGACAATACTATAAGACACTATGTACAAAATCATACAAATCAATGTTACAGAAAGGAGGTTCTTTTTCTTGTCTACTATATGTTATAGTTTACTTGAGAAGACTCTCTTCAAGATTCTCTTCTAGATTCAATAGCTGATAACACTTCTTATTAATTACGACAAAACTACCCAGTCAGCAAAACCAGACAAAGACAGAAATCAGCAAACTCTGCTAGGAGATGCAGGCAGTAAGTTTGCGGTTACCGATCGAGTCGGACGGTTGCTATAGCGCCCCCACACCTTTAAATATATGTTACACCATCTAGCTACGACTTTAATAACTGCAACTCCTACCATTTCAGTTACAACGATAGAGGACGCGCATTTGCAATTATAGAGCACTAAAAGCGACTATTTTCCATTTCTTTGTAGAAATACAGGAATGTATTTAAATTATAATTAATGTATTATAATTAAAATAGTCGCTTTTAGTCCTCTTTAAACCTAGAGCTCATTTAAATTTCAGATTGACTAGCGAGTCACTAAAATCCTCGCTAGATGGTGGCATCCGATAAAAAACTGCTGCTAGCAGGCTCTGCTTCCGATATTGCACTTAGTTGCGGAAACAAACGAGTAGAACCAACCGCGGTCGTGTTGCGCAAATGTTGGACCAATTTACCGGCAGTTTGTTTACTGGGTATACATAACCAGCAATGCTTATTTAGCACCAAGTTCTTCTGCCTTTATTTTCTACAGCAAATGAATTTCTATTTCGTTTGCGAATGAAGCGTCTGCAATGACTTTTCTTTCACTTACTTCGATTTTTTTGGTGCATAAGGGGTAATTCTGTCGGCTTGAGGCCGTGGAAATTTTCAATGCTCGCGTTCGTATCCGCTACGCCCGGTATCGTGCTGAGCCCTAAAAATGCTTCGCCTCCGAAGTCATTCGGTTTGATGACGTCGTGGTCCATTACCGTGAAAAGTACCATGGCATCCGGACTTTGACATTGTCCCACTGTTACAGAGCTGTAAAACAATAATAGTTTTTTTATTGAACGTGTCTTTCATTCGTTGAAGATATATTAATCATCCTTCATGGACGACTCTTTAATAAATTTTAATTTACATTAGGCTCACGGTGCACTAAAATTGGCTATTATAAATTATTTTATGAAAATAACAAAAATATATTTAGTCAGTCTTTTTATTGTATTTTTAAAAGCATAGAATTGTAATTTCACAAAATTATATAAACTCACAATTCGAAACTCTCCCCAAATATTGGATTCAGTGTCTTCTTCTTCACGTTGGTTTGCTGCTCAGCACAATGCTCGAAGACTCTTCGTGGCAATAGTTCAATTATCACGAAAGGATCACTGAAACCATTCGGATCCAACGGAATCACGTCCCTAGCATTTTTCACCTCCACCCAGAGTGAATCGTGGTTGAGATACGCCATCACTGTTAGAACACCGTACTCTGTAGACACGGTGTTCAGTTGGTCCTAAAAAAACGACGTATCTAGTCAAAAAATTATTTTATCCTTGCGAATTACTTTACAGAAAATGTGCAGAATTATATACATGTCATTACAAATGCGTATCGATATAACTAAAAGTAATACATCAAAATTTATATTCGACGTTGCACCCTAGAAAAAACCGTAGCAATTAAATTATTCTTCTAACATTAAGTAACGAAGTTCGTGAAATAATTGGAGAAGTAGTAATAGCTTTTAACGATAAAAAGAAAACGACAAATATTTCTAATGAGATCAGGAATATTTAAACATTTGTGACACTTGCGATTTTGTAAAATACAAGGGATATTTAACCTTCAGATGTCTAATTTAATAAAAATGAATAGTATTTGTATTTTATTTGGCACCAAAATTAGTCTACAAATTCCGATCCATCTGTTTCCGTGTTAGGCTCGGTATTTCAGCCCGAAGTTTGCAGCCAAAATTCCATGCCAAATTGAGACCAAATCGAGACCGAAACTTGGTATCGTTATAGAGGGCAGGTCGGTCGCACTAAGAGCGAAACTAACCTTGTTCTAAGAGTAAACCTTGCTGTAGGAGGGAAAACGGAATTAAATTGTTGAAAATATATGAAACTTAAAACGATATAATTTGGAAGTTTAAATGAAATTCGGTATTTGTCGACAAGCTCTAGTCCCAAATTCATAGACAATAGCAACCAAATTCTGCTCCACGCAGGGTTTGATATCAACTGGAAAAACCTTTTGGTCGCAAAGTGTGATACAAACATTGCGCAAAATTTGGCTAACTTGGATTAACGACAAAATGGATACTTTTAACTCGCGCATTGAAGGGTTTAACTGGGGGGGGGGGGAGGAACTTTTCCTATATTTTGATTTCTACAAAAGTAAAAATTTAAATTTGCACAAAAATCCGCAATTGAGTTTTACAAAAAAGATTATGATTGTTTTTGCTGTAGAAGGATGGTGTTCAAAATAAACCTGAAGTCGTTGCCGATAGAAACGATCAATCAAGAACGCTGTGTCCATTTTATGATACTGCAAGCGTTCCTCAGCGTTCATGAAACTTTGTGAATGAAGTACATCGTACGGGAGACCTTTCTCGTCCGCGTGGAAGAATTTCATCAGCAAATCCAAGGCCTCGTGAAGTCTCTCATAAAACATCGCGGGTTTGTCCTAAACGAAGATATTTCGTAGAAAAAATGCAATTAGCTTCGGCCCCTTAATGATCATGAAATACGAAATCGACGAAAACTGGTAAAATTGCACTCACGCCTGCGTTTCCATCCATCTGGTTGCTCAATTCTCCCAATACAACTTCCCAGATGTCCTGGAGAACTCGCATGAAGTTCACCGTAAGCAAAGCCGTGTTCAGTGACACTAAATGGACGTCCAAATACTCCAGTAACGGCGCAATGGCTTCCGTCGTCGGCAAACTGTCCGGAGACCAAGCCAAATGGAAAATTGCCTTTTTTAAGGGCGGCCTCATCTGCGGTCCGAGACAAAAATATATTAAAATGTCTAAATGTGTAATTTCTAACTTATATAGTCTCGATACACACCCCCACTCAAAAGTAAGTGGACACATACCATTTTCATGAAATTTCTGAGATATAATTTATATTATTATTGTTATGCGATATTTATTGTTAAATCTTATCGCAAGTATACATGTGCGACATATATTAATATAATACAGTGTGTCAACTAAGATGTTACAAACTGTTTTCCCAGAATTCAATGGAGATGTTAATTACATTTTTTCAATTAAATGGTCAAGGGGGCTAATGTTTCCGTATGTATTCAGTAAAACAAAATGGTTCAAGTAAATGCTAATCAGTTTCATGAGAAGTATTACAATAATAAACAATCAATATTAGTTCTGATTTAAGAAAATATTAGCCCCCCCCTTAATCATGTAATTTAAAAAATGAAATAGATAACACTTTAGTGGGTACACCCTGTAGGCTAAGGGACCCAATTACTGTGGAGGTACCAATTACACTTATTTTTAAAGCATAATGAATATTTAAAAAAAGATATATGACATATATTAATTGATTTGAATTAAAAAAATTTAATATTTCTTTTTTAATATTCAGTATGCTTTCAAAGTTAGTATAATTAATATCGGCACAGTAATTGGTACCAACGCAGTAATTGGGCCCCATACCCTATGTATATTGTATATCAAATTTGAGTAGTACCAAATTATACGATTTAATTATTCAAATGTCTTAAATGTGTAAATGTTCATCGTGATTATAATCGTTCAAGTAGGCAAATTGTTATTGTCTAAAAATGTAGAAAGAACACCCCTCCCAAGCATTGCTGACCTTGGTGCCGATTCTTGAAACAATTTGATTTATGAAGAGCAACATTTGTCCCGGAGTTTGTTCCAGCGGTGTTGTCAAAGCGGTACGCCATTGCGTTCGTGCGGAATCACCCGCTTGGCTTTCCAACGCCATCAAAAGTTTCTCAACATGAAGCTCCTCGCGTAAGTTTATGAGCCACCTTCGGACATATTCAAGGCCGTTGATGGCCACACACATCTGTCGGACGAAAGGGATACCATTATTGATCGCAAGAAGCTGGGTAGCTTATCGAAGAATTGAACTTATCGAAGCGTTATTTTGTGGAAACATCTTTCTACTTTTTTTTTACATATTCGTCCTTTTTATTCCACTTAAATAATCTGATAATTAACGGAACTTCTTCTAGACAAATTTATTACATCTCGGCGAGTTCGTTCCGTTAAAGGAAAGTGGTCTTTCAAAATGAAATACTTAAGTCTATGGTCCATGGCTAAAATCCTTTCAATGGATTCTCCAACGACCACAACGATTTCAATTGTAAAGCAACAGAAAATCCCTAGTAGCATCATCTAATATGCAATATACTATGAGATTATAATGTAAAAGAAGATTTCTAAGCATCCTTTTGGTACAGTACAATTATTGAAAATCCTATTAATAGGCTTCCGGTAGTTAAAATGTTAAGTAATTCTTATTAATGAGATTTGTTGGTCCTCCAATATTTGAAATAATAAATCGTGAACGACAAGAATGCTTGATCATTCTAAAATGTAACTTTTAACACTGAGACGGCGGATGGTTTTGATGATTGTACTGATGATGAATTTTATCTAGACCCATTGATCTTTTTATTGCACCCGATTGTACATCTGATTGAAATTCATCACCAGGAAATGAATGATTAGGTGAGATGTTCAAAACACTGTGTCCAAATGGTCACGGGGCCCGCTGTTCAAGTCTCGATAGATATTGCATTGACACTCGATGCGTTAAGCACATACAATTTTTTATATTATTCAGTCTATAATAACATTATTTGAATATTGAAATTTAAATAACTTGACATTGAATGTGGCTAATAGTTAACATTTGTAGCTAACATTTAGCATCATTCGCTTCATTTGCCGTAAAATTATATATTAACAACTACAGTGAATTTTCTATATATGTCGCCGAGGCATGGCCGATAAATGTCGCGGAATGGACATTACTTGTGTAATATCGTTCATTACACAAGCAACTATCATCGGTATTGTATCATATTTCGTATAATTTTCATTAGGAAAATGCCACGAGTATGTTGGTGAAAGTCCCATAAAAAGATAATGAAAAATAAAGAAGATTTGTTATTAGATTAGTAGTGGTCTCCTGGTCTCACACCGATATACCCGACCCGTGTTATGTTTACACCAAAGAATCCTGGACGATAAACGACATCAAGACCCGTGTTGCTGAAATATATCGAGAATTCACTGTATAGCTGAAGGAGAAAAATAATGTGAATAGCATCGTGTGTAGCACTATAATCGAACGCCTTGCCTGTTGTGATCTGTGTTTCTAAGCTGCTTCACCCTGCAGATCATTCGCTTGCATTTCCACAGGCAGTTGAATCTACGATACTTTATTCCGGCAGGTACAACGCAACGTTCAAGCATGCTCAAAAAGAAACGTCATCCATTCTCGCGGTAAAGTGTTCCGGAATAGCCCTACAGCTAATTTGCGAAGCAGTGTTGTGTCATACAAATGCAAAGCAGTCTCTACCTGAGCGATTACCTCGTCTGTGGTCTTATATGGGGTTTGCTCCTCATAATAACCACTGTCAGCTAGTTTTTGGTGGGTGATCTCCGCATAGTATGCTGCCGAAGTACATATCGCCTGTCGCACAAAACGAAAAAACGTTAATTCTGTGTGCAATCAGGTTTTTAAATGTTCAATCTCTTATGCTCCGAGGCTGCATCTGATTGCCTCGTTGGTCAAATCTTTAGTTTCAGTACATTTATACAAGTGTAATTTCGTGCAGTGTCGCCAGACCAAGACTTGTTCCCCCACTCTAATTTCCCCTTCAACCGCGCTATTCCCCACACTTTCGCTGTGACGGGTTCCGTCTCTGTCGGACATACCCTGGTACTGGCACAGAGAGGGTAACTTTATCCCCTGAATTCGTGCTCGCTCCCCTCATCTGGCAACACTGATCTCATGTACGAAATAAATAAAGTGTAACAAATGTATATCAAAAGGTACACATATATCATACTCACGTCAATAACTTTCAATACTAAATTGTACGATCCTGGAAGGTCGGGCCAAGCCAACTTTTTCCAAAATTCTTTGATCTGTAAATATTCAATGTAGTATTAAAAAGAAGCAAAGAAGTATGACAATTTTTCGGTAAACCATTGTTTATTATTTTTAATTCTGTACTAGAAAGCATGTAAATGATATCAACCATTTTTTTTTACTCTTTTTTGTGGGACAAAGTAAATATACGTAAAGAAAATGACTTATTATAATGTAATTTGCATACTATCCTGTCGGAACGTAAAGAAAAATACAATATAGAAAAATTTATTACACAAAATGGGGTATAAGAATGAATTTTTAGTATTTAAGACGAAATTGGTTTATTCGAAACAGTTTAATTTTTTTAGATTTCAAAATATAAGATGCAGGTGCTATACAGGGTGTTTCGGATTTTTTGAACCAAACTACGGGAGCATGTTCTACAAGTAAAAATAAGATAAAAATTTTATTTGATGTGTACGGAAAAATCCGCCGTTACCAAATTCAATTTCATTTATTTATAACTTTGTAATAAAGCGATTCTAACCGAACTTCAAGTAACATTTTTTTCTTATTTCTATTTATAGAATATGCTCCCGTAGTTTGGCCGGAAAACCCCGGGACACTCTGTATAAAAAGAACACTGCAAGAAATCTTAAGCAAATCTTTGAAATACCTTATTTATCTATAGCATGGAAGAACAATTAATTTATCAATATAAATTCACCGATAAAAATTGCGAGGGAAATGTCGCGGTAACGCAACGTTGAGCCGTAATGTGTTAAGCAAAGTTTACAGAATTTTTAATCAATAAATCACACTCCACTGCGGCATACCTGATAGAAGCACGCTGTAACATCTATCGCCGACGTACAATGCTTTACTATGTATTCGCCAGTGCAGATTCGATCCATTTCAGCCGACTTCCGCACACGTTGAATTGCTTTCAGTTTAGCGAGGTCCAACCATTTGTCGACAGCTGGTCTGAACAATTCGTAAAACTTGCAAATGGCCAAAGTTTTGTGGTCGGACTGTGGCAAGTTCTCCTTCATTCTAGAAATAATACTTCTATCGTGACGGTACTCAACACTAATCTATGACTAAAGTACAAAAGTCAAAGTAAATGTATTACACAGAATGTCCCTCGCATCTTAATCAGTAGACTGCGGATTTTATGCATTTATGACAAAAATGAGTAAAAAGATTCCATGACTTTAAGAGTATTAATGCAGTATTTTTGCTACATTAAAACTACTAATGAAAATATAAATTTATATTTACTTTTATTTATATCTATTGTTTTTTATTTTTCGTTTTATTTTTTTTTTCTTGTGTCTTGCAATTAATGCATAAATTTTTTATTTTGCATAAAAATCCAAAATATATTAATCAGTCTAAATGTTTCTATTACTTTCTATAATGAGACAAAAGTTTTATGAATACGGAAATATAAAATTTTTGCTTCAAAATACGACAAAAGTTATGTTCCAGCTACATAGGATAGGTTCTAGCTACAATATTAGGTAGCAAAAATATATAGGTCTGCTCAAAACAGCATTTGGAACCATAACATATTTCCACTGTGTGATCGTACACGTTACATTTGGAATTTCTTTTCATTAACAAAAAATTGCTAGAAATATTTGAAGTGGTCAAGGTAAAGAACATCTTGTGTCTGAGGTACGGAAGATTTATACTTATATTGGAAGAATAAGTTCCTCGCATTAATTTACGTTCGAATGAGTTCTCTGTGTAAGGATGTTGTTCTATTATTTCTTACTTGATATTTTACAATGAACTTATTGTTAGACAATTTTAATTTTGCATAAATATCCGCAGTCTAGTTATAGCTAACCATGGAACAAGGGACTTTGATTTACCGAAAGAACACAGGAAACTTATTCAAGTACTTAATATAAATTAATGTTAATTAGGTACGTTTGATTCGTCAACGGAGAAAACAGAAAAGATGAGCTGAAAAATTTAGATTGACATTTACATCACGAAATCTTGTAAAGCAAGGTACAGCTCGAACATCGGAGTCCCTATCTCGGCGCCTGGTGGCAAAACATACTCCTCGTCTGCATTCTGACCGTGTAGCTGAAGACAAGCGGTCGTGACTCTTGCTCCGAGCTCGTTTTCCATCTACCAATCATATATTTGTTTGATTAGCTGGTTATCATTAATTGTTAAGTGTTTCTACAAACGCTTCACAAATTACTTGCATGAAAACTTGATTTCTCGAAAAATTTAATACTGCAGGAATTTTAAGTGTCAAGGTTTATGTAATCGCTATAGGTACTGAGTAATTTTGAACAGACGATGTGTGAACTAAAATATTTAGAACAGTGTAGCATTCTAACAGAGGATTGGAACAAACTGGAAAGTGAAAGTTAGTAGAATGAATTTTGGGAGTTTTCAACAACATTCAGTGCATTTCTAGCTGAATTGATTATTCTTATGCATCCAATACAGACTGAACAGCCTACAGGCGGTACGATTTATCGTACAACTAATTGTACAAGTTCGTATGAACAAAAATCGTATCGTTTGCAGGTCGTTTTAATTTAACCATTTTTATTCTAGGATTAACTTTACCTCAGGAAACCAGAAATTTTTTACTTTTTTTTATGCAATCATGTAGATTTTGGTGAGAAAATGCCGAAAATCCAAGTTTCAATCCTAGGAGATCAGCAGTTCAAAAGGTATACTCTTATTTACATCTACATTTTCAGCGTTTTTGACAGGTAAGGGCGCCGCCATATTGGTATGTAGTGACCGTTGCGCGTCACCTAACGAGCGGAGCCATTAGATACGGTGCACGAGTTGATGGATTCTACAGGCGTGGACTATACTATTATGGTGTGGCTCCACAACATTACTGACGCTAAGTCGGTAAGCGACGCACGACGGTCTCTACATACCAACATGGCGGCGCCTTTACCTGTCAAAAACGCTGAAAATGTAGATGTAAATGAGAGTATAGCTTTTGAACTAGTGATCTCCTAGGATTGAAACTTGGATTTTCGGCATTTTCTAGCCAAAATCTACATGATTGCAAAAAAAAAGCTAAAAATTTCTGGTTTCCTCAAGTGAAGTTCAACCCTTATTCTGTTTCATCGGTTACTATTACTTGAAAAAATGGTCTCACTGGTACAATTTTGATCCTGACTGTATTCCAGCGTTTCTAGTTGCGGTGTTTGACGGCGGACGCGGGCATAACTCGGGAGAATAGAAGGGCAGCGGTGAAACAAGGAGCACGCTGGATGCTTGGCAACTTTTCAAACTCCACTTGTGCCGTGGTAACCCGTTTACGGAGCGATATTCGACCAGAACCCGTTGCTTTTCCGCGCCGATATGACGCGTCCACGGAAACATAAGAGTTTTCTGTTATCCCGCCGCGTAGGGAAAAATTGCAGCGGGATGCGGATGAAATTATGAAATTTCCCTTGGACGGGTCATGAACTTTGTAATGGCTTTGAAGTTCGGGATCGGCGCAGAAACTTGCGCAAAAGTGCTAGATACTGCCTAGAGGAAAGATGATCCAGAACTCGAGGAGGAACTTTTACGTAAAGATGAACGGTACTCAATTGTCAGGATTTTCAAGGACTTCTTACTATCCACAGGCTTTTCAGAAGTATTCCCGTTTGGCGTTTACTTCTTACTTTGCGTTTGGAGTTACTTACTTATAATGAATTCGTCAAAATATTTTTGTAAATCGTCGCGGAATTATCTACAATACACTACAGTCATGCATACGGTGTTATAATCGAAACTGAAATTATTCAAAATTTATAGACAATATTATACATAATTTGAGTTGATTCCGGATTAGTCTTAATCAGCATTGATTAACCATTCGACGACGGAGTCCGTGTTTATTTTGACCCAGAGTATCAACATCGTCGTTCGACAATTTCTGCCGTATTAATGGAACAAAGAATTGTTTTAAAAAATTGATAAGTAAAGCAGTGAAAGGTTCTAAACGTCATCAATTATATAGTTATAAGAATGGCCCGCCGTGCGAACTGTCCCAGAAGAACTTTTTCAGTCTAGGTACTATATGTGTTTACTGAGCCAATTGATGCTACAATTTTGACAAGATCAGTGTATAATTATGCATAAATGCAGTCTAACTGTTAGAAGGTTATCTTGTTACTAGACAGCGGATCTTTAATCAGAATAAAAATTTTCTACCTAAATTGCTACAAACTGGAACGCAATAGAAATTTATTTAATAGGTTGAAAATCATATGACAGTATTTTTAAATTTTTCTAATGTTTTTACCGTTTTAAATTACACCGACTCATTTTTGTCATAAATGCATAAAATCCGCTGTCTACTTATTACTATAAAGATACTTTTACTTCTACGTTAACGATTTGTTTGTTTTTACTCCAGTTCTTTACGATTTCATAATTAAATAACCCATAGATTAGATCAAGGTATTCACACGTTTGAATACATCTGAAGGAAGCGACACGTTTCACGATAATATGGGCAGCGACAGGCACGAATGTAATTTCTTTTTTAGGTAATTATAAGTATTCAAGTATCCAGCATATTTTGTAGTCTCTAGGTCGAGGTAATCCAGCACTTTCCCGAAAACAAGGG
Organism: Halictus rubicundus; assembly: GCF_050948215.1. Classification (NCBI taxonomy): domain Eukaryota; kingdom Metazoa; phylum Arthropoda; class Insecta; order Hymenoptera; family Halictidae; genus Halictus; species Halictus rubicundus. The sequence goes on from NC_135154.1 coordinate 5,004,303, forward strand.
CGCAACGGAAACAATTAGTGCACATGCAGAAACAGCCCAGCGCATATACATATGTATACAATGTATAGATTCAATGGATTTTCGGCGCAGCGTTTGCCAAATCAGGTGGAAGTTCCATGTGGAACGTGTGATGTGTCATCGATATACATACGTTGAAACCTACGAGAATTGTGCACCAACTGAAACTAAAAGGCTGATAATCGAAACCTACTTCATGCAGTACCATGGATCATAACCTTATCAGTGTCCCGTAAAAGAATCGGTAGAATCAATGGTAAATTACGTGTGCTCAAAGAGCACGTTCGCTTGGGCAAGCAAATACGAACAAAACAGAGAAATAGCTACCTCTAGCATTTTCCCTGACTAGACTCGGGAATATTCGAGTTTCTGTATCATGTTGATATGCAGTTTGCGTAGGATATTAGTATGATCATTATTACATTTGCGGTTTTTTTATCTCACAAATGTAAGTTAATGGTGTTTTGAATGTGATCACGTTCGCGGAGGTATGACTTAGTAAATTGTTCTGTATTATGCAGCTCCAAGTACTTCGCATGGAAGGTACGAAACAAAACTGTCATTATGTAAAATATAATCGTTACGGTATGTTACATCAGTTGGAAAAAAAAGTAGAATCGTCGAAGGGTGTCTATAATTTGTTAAAAAAAAAAAAAACTAAACTATTGATGTCGAAATGATGTTACCGTTCTTGTTATTTACAAGTAATCTTTAAAATGAGAGATATTAACATGCGATTCGTTACATGATTATAATTGTCCGCTTTGTCGTCAGGTGTCAAAGCTCTGACGAAGTTTCAGAAGCTGTGTTGAAATTCAAGCATTGAGATAACGATTTGTATAACGCGTTAGCAACCGAATACTATCGAGATCGGATTTCGTCTATTTCCCTAAGCAGGTCCTCCAAATTTCTACAATCTCAGAATACTCCGCACACACTCTCGACAATTCTGAACTCAAGGGAAATCAATATTTACAAGAAACCGGTGATCTAAAACATGTTCAGAAGTCTGCCATCTAACCAGTGACCCTCTATCTTATTTGCGATCGACAAACCCGTTGAATGGAAACTACGATTTATTCTTTTTTCTTCTTCTGATTTTTGTAGTTCGATAGTTCTCCGAATTATATAATGTTTCATCTGTTCGATCTTCCGAAGTGGAAGCAAATTGTCGAGGGCAAATAAATGCGAGACGTCGCGATCAGATGGTTCAAGTTGTTACATACAGAAGGAGTTCGAAGAAGAAAGAAGACAGAGAAAAAAGATGGGGGAAATTAACATTTCGTGGTGGCGATGAAAAAAGTACCTCGGAAGTGTTCTCCATGTGTGTCGCCACGTGTTCCGCCAGCTATGGACAAACATCTTGTGTACAGTAAGATCGCGATGACCTGACGGACATATCGCACTTCATCGGTTTCCGTTCAACCTGGCCTTCAGGTCACTGCGATTTGTTTATTTATAGGGTGTCCCTAGTCAATATGACAATCTAACTTGCCTTAATTATCCTCCTGAAACTTTATCAATTTCGCGAAGGTGATATAAATAAATAATGACATAGAAAATCTCGAGTGACGGTGCAATGAAAACCCACCGGATTCAGAGCAACAACATACACGGTGTTAATTTTAGCTCGAACACCTAAATTATATCTCCGCTACCATTGAAAGTAAGAAAAAATGAGTAAATAGGATATACATGACTTTAAGGCGTGCATCTGATAGAAACATCCTGTGAAGGTAATTTTAACGGTTTATATTCAAGGTCATCGCATTTTTTTGCATATTAACATGTACTTTTTATAACGCGATATGGTAGTCGGCGCAAAGATGAGTGCAACGACCTACAACACCAATACCTTAAAGTGACCTTGACGATGGAAAAATCAGTTCCAGCTTGAAGAGTGCAAAAGTAATGAAACGGAAGACTGAATGGCATTTCTTATGGCATTTCAGCGATTCATGGTGCAGCATGCATTCCGTGTTCGTCATTTCATATCTTTTGGCGTTGCGGGAACTTCGTCATAAACAGTAGATTTTAAAGCTTCCCACAAAAAGTAACTCTACTGGCGGTAAGTCGGGTGACCGAGCTGGCCAGATAATGCTTGCACCACGACCTATCCATCGGTTGGGAAAGATGTTATTGAATACGCTTCATACACTCTTGGCATTATGTGCAGGACAGCCATCGTGTTAATACCACATTAATAATCGTTCTTGACATGGAACATCATTTAATAGTTCGTATAAGTTTGCCGTAAGGAATTCCTTGTACTTTTCACAATTTAATATACCATTAATAAAAAAATGGACCGATAATTTTGCCTTTCAACAGGCCGCACCACATATTAACAATCCAAGGATGCTGACGTTCCACAGTTCTAAACCAATGAGGATTCTCAGTATTACTTTATTACTTTTGCATTCTTCAAACTGAAACTGATTTTTCCACCTTCAAGGTCATGGTGTGAAGGTCGTTGAACTCATCTTGGTGCCGACTACCACATCGCGTTATAAAAAGTACATGTTAATATGCAAAAAGATGCGGTCACCCTGAAAGAACCGTTAAAATGACCTTCCCAGGATTTCTTAGTCATTATCAGATGCACGCCTTAAAACCGTGTACAGTGAATTCACAATATATGTCGCCAAGGCCTGGACGATAAATGTCGCATAATTATCCCCACCAATCCAATAACAAGACTTCTTTATATTCCATTATTTTTTTAATGAGACTATTTTCGTGGAATCCTTCTAATGAAAATGATATGATATAATTCTAATGATATTTACATGTGTAATGAACGATGAAAGTTTCGGACGCGAAGAAAGGACAGCGTATGGGAAAGAAAGAGACGCATCGGAATTATATCATATTTGGTATCATTTCCATTAGAAAAATGCTACGAATATGTTGATGAAAGTCCCATAAAATAATAATGAAAAATAAAAAAGTTTTGTTATTTTGATATTATATTTACACTCCTCGGCGACCGAGACCACTTGCGCTTCGCTGTCCATTTCTACGTTCGGCACTGCATCAAAGAATAGTAGGATCTCGTCGTCAGCATTTGCCGCTGTGACTTTGACTAATAAAACATAGGACGAATGTATTTACACCCCTCGGCGACGAGCATCGCTGTCCTTTTCTACGTTCCTGGACGCTAAACGACATCAACACCTGTGTTGCTGACATATGTCATATATGTGTCGCGAATTCACTGTACGTCCTGTTTAGTAATTTTTTCTTACTTTCGATAGTAGCGGAAATAATCTAGGCGCTCGAGTTAAAATTAACACCCTGTAAACACTATCACGTAACCGTTCATTTTCACCATGCTACATTGATTAGTGAATCGTATACATATACTGCTTGTAAAATGCTAGGACCACATACGATAGCTACCGAGAATATTCATTCTCGTCGCTCGAATATTGAAAACAATTTAATCATGCATTCGAGAAAAGAGAAACGTGTAATAACAATATTCTTTTATTTCTAAGCTGGACACGTTCAAAGAAAAGAAAACGTGAGTGTGTGGAAGAAAATATTTGGATAGTGTTAAGGAAGTGATTCTGCGATTGAGACTGTCATTCGAAAATCCTAATTTAAGGTATGTTGTCATTTATGCACTGCTCGATAGAATTATTTAATTTCATTGAAGATATAATTTAATTTAAGTTCAAGATAATTTTTTCATCTATTTAATTTTTGTAAATAATCAGTTACAGTTAATCAGCCACGGAAATGTTGATGTAGTAATATCTTACAATTTCATAATACATCATATGCGGTCCTACATTTTTCACCGATAGTATTGTCTACAATCTGATCGGAGAATGAACACGCCAATGATACTTATTCCTTCGAAATCGGTCGGTTTCCGTGAACTCAAACTATTATACACTATACACAATCAAAAAACTGAATGAATGAAATGTCGAAAATGAATTTCCAACTATATCTTTCAGTTGTGAAAATCTCAACCATGATTTTAATTTGAATTTCGTAGTACACGTGATAAATAGTAATGGTAAACATAATTATCCATCATAACGTACACGGAACACCCTATATATAAAGAGTAATATGTTTTTGCAGTTATTTCGATGCAAGGACGTCGACCGAATTCGCAGATGATGTGAAAATTAATTGTAGAAACACAGATACATTGATAAAATAATTATCGCATTACTTTCTCATCAATGTTGATAGATCTATAGTACAGACGAATCATCTTCGACGAGTTTTAGTACATATATAATAAATACTTTTCATTTGAAGAAAAACACGATCGACGTCTTGAATGAAGCATATAAGCCAAACATAGCACATCCAGCTTTACGAAACAGTGAATAAAATATAGTTATGTGTTATATGATTGTGTGCTTTGATTCCGCATCATATCACGGACTATAAAGTGAGTATCTCATATCTTTTGTTAACTCTTTCAATTGTCAGATCACAATTCGCATTCAATTGCTTACCAGCTTGTCCAATTGTTTATACACCGCCGTGAAATATGGCACACCGTTCGTGCTGAAACATAATATTTTATCTGTTGTTTGTGATCTACCATAGTTGCTGTTTCATTTTTTTTAATAAACATAAATAAATCGCACAATGGTTCATTTAATATTGCAATATTGTTGGATTTTTTCTCCGGACATTTTCAACGAGAAAAAATAGTTATCATTAAATATTTTTGAAATTATGTCTCTGTGCTCGTCTATTGGATGATTGCAAAAGTTTGAGCTCGATTTTCAGGGACTTTTCCAAGAGCCTCATGGGAGAAAAACCACGCAACTTTTACGACAAAGAGATCCACCAGCTTGGAAAAGATGGTTACAGGCAATTGTAGAAAATGATAGTGACTATACATATAGAGTAATAAAACAGTTATTATAAAATGTACACGCCTGTGTTTAATTTTCAAATTGGGCACAAGCTTTTGCAAACGTCTAATAAATTACGCTCAAGGTAAGAAACTATTTAATAAGAGATCCATTTAAAATGTACGAAGTTATATTGATGCATGCATATTGATAAATGTGTTTTAGCTAACAATAATATTTGCCAGAACAATTGAAGCATTACAAACTTGTATTGCAGTTATATGTATATTATCATCTGGTTTCCTTTTCTGCACCCCTAGTAAGAAGTATTTGATCCATCAAAACTACAATTATTCATACAGGGTGTATCAAAAATGTTGTATTTTCTTGAAAAAGGTGATTCCTAAGGTCATTTGAAATAACATTTATCTTTACGAACATGTTTTCTGTGGCTTTGTTCAGGAGTTATCGAAGAAAAACACGGACCAATCAGAACGCGGGTATAGTGGGCGGGTTCCGGTTCGGCTACAGGTCCCGCTGAGCGTGGCGTTGGCATTGGCCGAGCCGGAATCCGTCTGCTGTAGCTGCGCACTGATTGGTCCGTGTTATTCGTTAATAATTCCTTAACGAAGCCGCGGGGAACATTTTCGCAAAGGAAAAAGTTATTTCAAATAACCTTCGGAATCATCCTTTTCAAGGAAATACCACATTTTTGGGGCACCCTATATATTTAATATGAAAAATTATTTTACTCATAAGACACATAAAAGACAAATAAAATGATGAAATTTATCGTTTAAATACGAAATGAGAAACAAACTATTTGTTCAAAATTTTGTTTGCAATCTTTGTCATTATCTTTATCGTTCCAAGTACATATTGCCAATTGTCATAACGTCTTACTATTTATATATATATATATTTTTTATAATTTTCAAAGGACAGGAGTAGTTATCATTCTATTACTATTTTTCTTACACACTGTTAACTCTTCTACGATGTATAGCTCTGTCCTTTGTATTTATCTAATATATATTCAATAATACATTTCGTTTTTAATAATTTCTTAAATAATCCTTTCAATAATCACGATTATGATTTTGATCGATTATTTTCTGCCAGGGGCAGCAATTGGTTCGCAGATTATTTTGGGTATATGATCCGAAATAATAATATTCAAGAGAAGAAGAGTATTACTATAATATTAATTTTTTAACTTACAGATATTCAATTTAATACGATGGCATGTGTAGTGCAATTACAGATTCAACATGTTAGTGTTTTAGATTAACCCTCGTACACCTTCGAGTTCTAGGCTTTTGCCGGAGTCATTTCTGATCCACACCAATAATTCACTACAGTTTTCTTTCGATATAAGGCGATGGCTTGGAACCGGATTTCGTCGTAATTCGGATGAAGAAGAAAAAGCGGGGATAGCGATTTTCTGATTTCGAAATAAAGAGCATCGTCTTATATCGGAATAAAATTGTACATATTGACGGTGGCTCTAGCTTACTCCCACCGCAACGGGTCACGAATGACCCCGGCATAGCATATGGAGGGTTAACAGAGTAAAGAAAGGGCCTCTGCCAACAGACTTTAATGTACTCACCATTCAAAAAGACTGTTATAGTAGGTCAACCCTTGCTCCAAGTCTACCAGTAATGCGGTTACTAAATTTGTAAAGTCTAGTAAGACTTTATCTGCATCCTGATCAGGCTCTTTGTCATAACACATTGTTTGCAGTCTCGTGTTTTCATACCTAGGGATAATAAATATTAGTATCGGAAATTTTGTTGTAACAAAAGTAATAGAAATTAATGGTAAGTAATCTGACGTTAATAGTTGTTCGCCAAGTATCAATAAATATATAAAATAACAAGAAAACATGAATTCATTTAAATCTATCACCAACCAATCAAGAGTTCCCTTTCTTAAGGCAGTTATAATTTCTCCACGAATTTCTTTGTTGAAAGGACAACACGATCGGAAAGCTGGCATATTTGATAGCAATCCTAAACATCTGTAAGAAAGATACATAACCTTTAATCATATTTGAACGCAGTAATTACAAAGTTTCTGGTAGATATGAAACACGGTTATAGCATCAGAAAAAGCAACTTATAATTAAAATTTTCTTTCACATCAAAATATCTGCTGTGAGTTTTTACGTAACTTGCTCGTTTCCTTCATCGATTGTTTTTATTTACCTCGTTCCAACCTCAGTTTTAAGAATGACATTTCAGTATTTCTAGATTATTTACTGAATTTGTATAACAATTAAAGAAACTCGGTTCAATAATTTGAATATTAAATGTATGACTTTGTGAAGGAGAAAATATGAAAGGAAATCGCTGGTTTATCTCAGACGATTCATTTGATAGTCTATGATTTCTTGCGACTATTCTCTATTGTTCAAATAGAGACTGTAAAATATTATAAATAACGGAGACAAACAATTTATTCGAATACAGTCGAAATATAATCTCAAATATCCGGAACGCAAAGAACAATTTTAATAGAGGAAAGAGTATACAGTGTCTACTCGATAATTGTACAGAACACGGGTCTGGCCAGGGACAAATATCGGCTAGAAGATACTATTCTTTGATCCATTGCCGAACTTAGAAAAGGACAGCAAAGCTCGAGGTCCTTGGCCGCTGAGAAGTGTAAATACAATAAGGATTGGGTATGTTCGTGTAAAACCATTTCTAATCTAATAACAAAATTTCTTTACTTTTAATTATTTTTTTATGGGGCTTTCAGTATTTACACAAGTAAATATCATCGGAAGTATATCATATTTGATATCATTTTCATTAGAAAAATGCCACGAATACGTTGATGAAAGTCCCATAAAAAAAAATAATGAAAAATAAAGAAGTTTTTTTATTGGATTAGTAATGGTCTCCTGGTCTCACACCGGTATATCCAACCCGTACTTTGTTTACTCTCAAACTTCGCAAACCCTCATGGAGTATACCCCGCGGTAGCAGGGACAGTTGTGGGACAATTATAGGCTACATATATGGGACATTTATCGAGTAGATATACTGTTTTCATGTCTGCAAGAGTGTCCGACCAGCTACAGTTGGGCATCATTTAAGTGAATGTTCATTTAAATGATCATTTAAATAAAAAATTATTTGTTACTGCTCTGGCAACTGGTGATCGCTATTCATTTTCTATTCAAGGAATATTCACCTAAGAAGATAATCCAGTTTAGAGATCGATGGTCGATGCAGCGGCGGGTAAAGTATGCGGTGCTGTCGAATTTTCTTTAAGGAGAAATCGAGGAAGTCATTGAAGGAATCAGCGAGACACTGCGCAACGTCTCGAGAAAGTGTGTCTGTGTGCCACACTTTATCCAACTCCTATAAGCCAGTCCCAGTTCGTGTATATTAAGGAAATGATCATAATATTATATTGGTACAGTGGGGTATCCTATAACGAACAACCTTACAACGAACGAATACTATAGCGAACAGTATTTCTTATTAAATCGAAACGCTTAAACGAACGCGGAGAAACAGACATTTTTGTATTTGTTTTTAAAAAGACGTTTAGCAGACGAATCTACCGAAGAACTGTTCTCCGGTAGGAGCAGAATTGATGGCTCCTCTCCTTCCTTTTCTTTATAATTTTGTTATAACTTTACACGTGTGTGTAATCTATATATTTTAATTGTAATAAATTAAATTTTTAATACTTATATTTGATCTGTTCAATGCAAACGTGGTGTAAAACAATATTTGTCTGTTTGGCTTGACTCCACGTCTCAAGGGTTTGATCGTCAATAAATTAATTAATTGCGATATAATTTTAGCGCGGCTTGCATAAGATTAATCGTTTTTTTTATGGGGGATAATGAATTACATGGATAGGTATATAAAAAAATACATAGGTCCATTTAAAAACTGAAAGTGATCTTCATAGGCCCTCTACTCCTCCACCTACAAAAAAACCATTAACCCTTATGTAAATAATTGGATACCCAGGTACTCACTTTTAATTACTTCTTAGAAAGAAGAAGTAAATTCTTTTTTTACATTTCTGTTGACAAATAGCCGAATTATTGTAGATTTTTATGTTCTCGAATGACCACAAATTAATTTATATTTGAGGCATAAAAATACGCATTGAATGTCAGAGAAAATTTTGGTTATCGACATAAGGGTTAACATAGAATTAGGCCCCCCTCGAAAACATATAAGTTTTGCTTGAAACATTTTTCTATATCATAAATAATTTCAGAGATATTCGAGCGGTTCACTTCACGTGGGTCATCTTGTCTGTATCCTATAATAAACGAGTGCTATAAAAAACAAAATTTTAGAACGAATTACTTCGTCACAGGATTAGATACCCCACTGTAATGCACAGTTAAGTGCTGAAAGATTCGCGAGAACCTGAAGAAGGCGGTGAAGAATCCGGGGATCGCAGTTTGGTTGTCGCGAGGTCGCTACCCATCTAACTAACGCTTGCTGCAACTCCGTGACATCACCTTGGACGGCGTGTTGGTGAAGAATTGTTAATGCCGTTTGTGGCAATTCTCCCGTGAAGTCTTCCTAAATTGTCGAAAATAAACATCGAATTACAGTGAAAATCAAGCCTCCAAATCGAACTGGTCATCGTTCATATTTTATTTTTGTTTCGAGTCTTATTGTTAAACAGAGTTCAGAACCAAACTGAAAGTATTAGGATAACCCATGTGCACATGATACACAAGGCACATCTAAAAATGAACGGATGTTTTTATATCTTAATTCGTTGAGCTATTATAAATGTATAAAGTTGACTTTTTTCAGCGAAAAAGAAAATTATCTATTCAACGTCATTTTCTTAGTTTGCAAAATTATCGAAACAACCGTACGCCACGTTGAGAATAATCTATTTTTGTTTAAGTTGACACAGATATTGCTTATTTATTGAATTCGAATGTCTTTTGACGGTAGATAAAAGCTGACAAGGTTCCTTCAGACACAAAGTGAAGCAATGTTGTTTAACTCTACCATTTTGTTATTTGATTAAAGAAATATGATAATAAGGTTCAAACGTTGTTTAACATCTCAATTAATTCGAATTAATCCCAACGACGATCTACTAATATAAGTTTTGTGGGAAACAAATGCATTCCTTAGATCTTTAACCCTCTAGTATACACGTGCCGGAAGTATCCATTTTTTCGTTGACGTTTCTTCTAAAAACTTATAGCTTCGCAATGCAATTGTCTCTGCATTGTATACAACTGCTCCTAGTAAAACTAGAATTCATGGAGGAATTCAAAGATAACTTAAAGAAAATTGAAACAATTCTAATTCACAGACCCAATTCGTGTACTGAAGGTTTACATATGTATCTTCGTTCAAAATTCACTAAACATTTTGGATATTTTATAGATTTTATGAAAAGAAGTATGGAATGCTTCATCGAGAATAGTCATAGCCTGTAGAATGTTTCTGCACCTGATGTTAGAATTGTTAGTGTTCCGTGCTATTTATACGTACCCCTTGTTTATGCATTTCGTGGTTGAGGAAAACAGTATAGAGTCTTTCTTGTTGCCTTAATTCACCCCAATTGTCTTCTTCAGAAGTTCCTCTATCCTCTCTAGTCGATAGCCACAGCTTTAATCTAATTCTACCCTGAATGGTGCTGCGTTGTGTTCTCGCTTCGAGTTTGTACCATCGATCGAGTCCGGTGCTCGGAATGTCCTGATAACACATCACGAAATCTTCGAGGCGCATACGTTTTGATATATTATAATGTGTGAATTAATATGCTGATTCGACGCTTAATGCACAGTTCCTTTTTGTAATTGCAACTTATCGTGCCCTCCATCACGCCATCGATATATTCATCAAAGCACGAGGTTGCCATTTTTTCGTATCTGACGATTACTACCATTTATTATCTGTCAATGCAAAATGGCGTACACGCTACCCGCTGCGTTGACATTACGTGATCTAAATGGCGAGATTATGCGAAGAGGGATTACTGCATATAAATATGCACGTCCTATTGAATTAATAGACAGTAGAGGTACAGAGTATTCGTGTATGACTGGGAAATAAAAGTTCTCTTTAATACTATTGAATTGATAGAAATGATTGTCGTAACATTCATGCCATATTAAATTGTATTAATTTATTTGTTATTATTTATATTACACATCTTTAAAAACTGGAGGCTTTAGAATAAGGCCAAATTTAATATTTTTAATTTTTTCACAAAACACACTTTAAATATCGACAATTTCACGAGAATGGGAAAGGGTGCGTAGCCGGATAAGGAAGTCAAAAGTGAATTGCCCAAACCAAATTGAATTGCAACAGTCCATTCGATAGCTTATCCAAAGAAAATATTTTGTGCAAATTTTCAACCCTACATGTCGACACGGGGGGTAGTAATGGGGTGACAAAGAAAATCAGTTTTTTCCGTAATTTCTCTTATCCTCTTCAATTGAAAATTCTGACAAAAAATATTAGAATGCACATCTCTGAATTTTTTCAGAATTTTTGGCTTCGAAACCAAATTTTAAAAAGTAAAAAAATGTTTGAAATGCTCATTTTTTGTAGAAGTTACGAGATACCAAGGTTATATTTTTACAGTTTTAGCATCTCGTTATGGTTAACGTTGGGACATATAGTTGAAAAAATCAAAAGCCGCTGTTTTCAAATTTGTTTCTTTTTGAATGTTCGGTTTTGAAGCTAAAAATTCTGAAAAATTCATAGATGTGCGTTCTGATAGCTAAAATATGCCCGATTTTTCCAGAATTTTCAATTATTTAAAAGGCATAAGAGAGATTACGCAAAAATCTGATTTTCTTTATAATCCCATTACTACCCCCCATGTGGACATATAGGGTTGAAAATTGGCACAAAGTATTTTCTTTGGATAAGCTATCGAACGGCCTATTGCAAATTCAATTTAGCTTGGGGGCACTTTTGATCTTCTTATCAAGCTATACCCTTTTTTAGTTGAAACATTGTTTGGGTCCAGTGTAGTTTAGATATTTTTGCAAGCTTCCCAGGAAACTCGATTTAAAATATGGCTTGTACGTAAGTAAATGGCCGCCACTGTACGTATAAATCTCCTTCGAGATTGTATAATTGAAAACAAAATTCAGAACGGTAATCACGGTGGTGAAAAAAGGATTTAGTACCTGAAGAGGGATATTCACGCAGCCCAGGAAGTCGTCCTGTCCGCCGGACCTCGCGCTCTGCGCGATCTGTTTGAAAAATCGTCCGAGACCCTTGACGCCGCGTACCTCGTTCAACTTGCTAACCGCGTCGAATACCGAAGACTCGTCGTCGTGGTCCCTAAAACTATGTCTGTCAGGACAACGGAAACACTTCCGAGCGGAAGATGCACGTATGTGGTCGCAGAATACAAATTCTCGCGTGGCAATATTAAAGTACAAAAACTACACAGAAATGTGTGCCGCACACGTTCAGAAATTACACAGTTCGCGAGCGAGACGCCTCGAAATACAGTAGACCCTCGAGGTTCGAGTAGTTCCAAATTTGAACGAGTCCAAATTCGAGCAAAAATGTCCGATTTGAAACTCGAACGAAAAAAGCTCAGCCATTTGTCGTTATTAAACTGCCCGGGTGAGACAAGCGGAATGCGAATTGAGAAGAAAGAAAGGAAAAGAATGTTCGTCATTTCGACGCTTGTCATCTCTAAAATTTAATTAAATTCACATTGTTTGAAGTGGAAGAACTTGATTCGATGTTCGAACTACTCGAAGATCGAATGGTCTCCTGGAACGAAATGTGTTGGCACTTCGAGGGGTCTACGGTAATTTATTGCATCACGTTTTTAGAAGACAATTGGCCAAAATGTTCAGACCAATTTATTTTGACCAAGATGGCGATGTGTTTTTTGCTATAGATATCTGATTCAATTAATTGTTCAATATTAGTAATGCGTTAGAGACGCAGTACCATAAGAAATGTAAATAGTAACGTGCTAATATCTCAGTGATGCAAAAATGTTCCTATAATTATTATACATATTTTATTGCACATGTGTACAACAAGAATTCCAGAATCATATTGCTTCTATTAATTAAATATAACTGCGACGGATCAGTTGTTATTTAGAACTGTTATTTAGTTAGGGAATCAGTTTATGTTATAGATAAGAATTTCTTTCTGTTCCTATACACACATATTCCCAAGTTCTTGTTTTCTGTACACGCTCTGAAATTTCTTCAACCGTTCGACGATGGAGGTGAGATATTCGTGGCATCTAATAAAAATTGGAATATCATTCGAATATATTAAACATATTGATTCCGTTTATCTATATAGTAGATTGATGCTCGAATTGTTATTATTTTTATAAGTACATCATGTTGATGGATACACAAACAAGCGTGTATTTAATTACTAAATTACAGAACTGTTTACGTTTCTATCGTTTGAAACCGTTCCAAAATGTTAATAATATACAACATTTAATGAACTAAAATATTACTATTTCCTTAAATTTCTGCGTAAAAATATATTTTGCACAAACTCTCGCAATCTACAATCAACTGTATAAATTTTCATAGTCACTTTCTTGAAGTTACTAATTAAGATTAGAATCGATATTGTTGTATAATTGTGGTTGAAAAGTCTCATATGAAAAATGAAGAAGAAAAATAATACTCTTTGGTTAAACAAATAGACGTGCAAATCTATCAATGTGAATACATTGTTTTCTCGGTATATGTCACAAATATCTAACCGATAAAAGTCCCAGAACTATCCTCACTGACGCGGGGTATACCTCGCGACGGGCCCCAAAGCTCGAGTGGTCTCCGAAGAGTGTAAACATAATACGGGTCGCGGGTATATCGATACCCTACTAGTATTATGTTCAGGGACGTAATACCAGTAAAATTTTCATACCAATATTCCGCCTACGACTTAATACCTGTATAATCTGGACACCGGTATTACGCCTATAACTGTAATACCGGTAACCCATATTAAATACCGGTACTTTTCGGTTTCTCTGTCTCTTTTTGTATCTCGCGGTACAATGTCGTTCGTACAACACGACACCTATATAACAGAGCTGTAACAGTGTGCGTGAGTTGGGTAGTATAACTCGATGCGACCCGTGCACATGTGTGTGTACAGATTTGGGGAACCCCCCCCCCCCCCCCTTTCGACACATGACTAACGTCATTCTCTTCGTTTTGACATGCCGAACATGAAACGTAATTGTCATTCTTGGCGCAAATGAATAGTTTTTGAGATATTCGCAAAAAACTACCGCTACTACACGTGAATCCTGCGTATACCTAAGCGTCCGTGACGGCGCACAGTGGGCAATTTGGACGAAATCGGATTCAAAATCAAAGAACTTTCGATAGAAATGAGGTGGAGCGATGAAATTTTTTTTAAATGAAAGCTGTAACTTTGTAGAATATGGGAAAAATAGAGAGATTATTACCATCCAATCATTTCAACGAAAAAATGATTTCATTAGTTTTTGTCACAAAAATCTATTTTTTGCAAAATCCTGAGGTCGTAGACAAATTTTGAGACCAGATTTGAAATCAGCGTGAAAAAATCTATGGGAAATGATGTATAGCATGTTAAAAAAAAATTTTTCCGCGCGTGGTATTGGAAAAACTAGAATTTTCTTGAATTTGTGCGCGTTTAACGAATTTTCTCGAGGTTAAAAAACGTTCGTACCACAATCTCTCTATTTTTCCCATATTCTACAAAGTTTCAGCTTTAATTTAAAAAAAATTTCATCGCTCTACCTCATTCCTATCGAAAGTTCCTTGATTTTGAATCCGATTTCGTCCAAATTGACCACTGTGCGGCGCGTCGCGACGTGTACTCAGCATAGGCCCCCCTCTTGTCTATTCCTCTGAGAGGCGGCCAGCAAGCAACGTATTATAACGAGCGAACTTGTTAATAATGTATTTTCTGCATAGAATATAGAGAGGTCGGGATTTCGGGGATTTTTAATATTGTCGAATGTGAGAACTTTAAACTTCGCTCGCTTGCTTCAGTCGCGCGAAAAAAAAACTAAACCAGACCAACAGCACTTCCACTTATTAGCAAATTCTATAATAGAATGTTATATTGTTTAATGTGAGAATCGCAAAATTTGAAACCCAACCCATGAAACTAACCCAAACCAACACTAGTAACTAATGGATTTTCGGTAAGTTTTGAATTGGTATTTGTCTTAGTTAGTTTTTTTCAGCGATCAACTCTGATGATTCTCACATTCGTTAATATTAAAGATCTCAGAAACCCCGATCTCTCTATATTCTATACAGAAAATACCTTTTCAACAAGTTCGCCCGTTATATACGTTGCTTGCTGGCCGCAGCGGAGAGGAGTAGAAAAGAGACTCTGTATGCCTAGTGTTCCTGATTTGTTTGATTCATTTCACGAGAAATGAGAAGTAAGACTATATTTCTCGATAATTCTCGAGAATTTTTAATAAAATAAAGAAATATTGGGAAACTTTTACCAAACTTTTATAAAGTGAAACATTACGCTTTTGTTTTGAAATGACTTCTTAAGAAGCATAATGCGTCTAATGTAGAATCAGACAATCTACTTCTTTTTTTTTTTGTAACAAAATCGGTAGCCGTAGAAAAATTTCTTTCAATTTGGGTGGATGTTGGCTTTATCGTATACAGAACATCCAAAAGTTGCTGAAGATTGGGTGTCCTTTTTCCACTGGACTCAAAAATTTGGAATTCCTTTGTTTGAGTCCGGAATTTGTTTTCTTCTGCCGCTAAACTCTTGACACTAAATTCTTGAAGGCTGTCTGCAATTTCTAATTCTAACTGTTTTTCCAGTGATAGTTCCTCATTCTGAGAATCTGGAAGTTGTTTACTATTTTCATAAGAATCATTGTCATATTTTCCAAAAAGTCTGTTTAGGATTTGTTTTGCCATTTTATACATATCTGCCTTGGATGTTAAATAAAAAAATGTATCTTCTGAATCTTTTTGCAGAGATTCTGGATTATGCAGATATTTTATAAGGGATACAACAATCTTGTCTCTTCTTTTAGATATTTCTTCTGTAATAACAACAAGAAACTCATTACTCAATTCAGTATTCAGTTTTTCTAAAGTTTTAAATAAGAATTTAAGAGAATTTAAGAATTTATATGTTATAAAATAAATGAGATTCATAAGAATTTTCCTAGACTTAAATTTCTAATGCCTATGCTGCATACACAGACGCGTAGGCATACGCAGGCTTCATATATAGTATTCATTTGCGCCAAAAATGACAATTACATTTCGTGTTCATCATGTCAATGCCAATAAAATGGCGTAATTCATGTGTTGAAAGAAGGTGGGGGGAGGTTTCTCAAGTTCAGCCTTTCGGTATTTCGGTTTCCATCAAGGTCATGAAGGTTTACCGGTAAATACTGGTATAATATCGGTATTTCGTATACTGGTATGAGTCCCTGATTATGTTACACTCCTCGGCGACCGAGGCCGCTCTGTGCGACAGAGCCGTGTTGTGGACATATATCGAGAAAACACTGTTGTTGCATTTCCATTCAATCGGCCCCCTGTTGAATGTTACAATAAATATTTTTAGGAAGATGTATTAATGGATCGAGAGGAAGAATGATCACACGAGTAGCATTATCGAATACTTGCAAGCAATATGTGCTGCTTCTATTAAAAGCAAATAATTACCTAAGTATTCTTAGTGAATAGAAAATTCGCTGAATGGTTATGAAGTGACTGACGCAGAAATTCTGTTTCGCTGTCAGACGATTCACCACCCAACGGTTAAAGAAATCCATTCCGACCGCAAATGAACAGTTATTGACCTTACTTACCATATGTCCAGGTGTAGGATATCTGTGTGGATGTCGTCGATGTCGCTGCAAAATGGGCGAAAAAAGAAAGAAGAACGGGAGTGTTAGGTTTTATCGGCCGATGAGTTCGATTGAACGTGTAACGCGTTTCTGATTTCGGAACAATTAGAAGGAAGACAAGCTTCCCGGAACGGTTGGTGCTGCTTACAAACGAAACTTCTCGTTCCATCGGGGGCTGAGCGTGTGCGGCTTCACCGTGGTCGCCCGTATAAACTTCGCCGGAACCGCGCCGCTTAAGGACTCTCGATGTTCGCGTCTGCTCGCATGCTCCTTTCGCTTGAACGACAGCCTGAAACTGATTTCGAACAGCTACAATACCTTTCCCCGACCTTTCCATGTCACTCCCCTGCTTCCATCACTGGCTACATTTCCCCGGGAATTGCTATGATTAGCAATACCAACGAGTCGGCACTTAGCTCTCTAGGAATTGCCCGTTCCAGTCAAAGGGTAATTCGATTGAAACGTATCCACGCTATTCAAGACATTAAACATTCGATCAAGCAACCAACCTCCTCTCATCCTTTGACCAGGGAACAAAATAAAGAGTTAGCGCGTGTGTCAGTATTTCACAAAAAACGAGCAGAACCCCTCCGATTGTAACCGATGTCAAAGTGAAACCCCATCACGTATTGTACCGTGAGTTGGTCAAATATTAACTCTCGGACTTCTGGGAGTTCTAAGCCTACGCCGGAGTCATTTCTGACCCACGCCGATATTTCGCTAATACATATTGACCACTCCCGCTCTACTTTACCCCTTTTACAACGCCATTCCCCAATTTTCCGGCGGTGAGCATCTTCACGCTTCCGCCATGGCCCGGTCACGTGACGCGTTTCGTCTCTGTCGTGCAGATGTCAGAATGTCACGTGACTAATTTGGTACTGGCAGAGAGAGGGTACCTGTGTTCCCTTAAATTTTTCCGATCGAACAGTGTCGCCAGATCGAGAAAATCGAGGGGAATACTATGTACCCCCTCTCTGATGACCGGAGTAATATGTGACACGTTGCGCGTGCGCGATGAGGATTGAGTGGGGCGAATGATAACATGTTGCGCGTGCGCGATGGGGACGCAACAATGACATGATGCAAGTTTTCGGTTATTGCCGCGTATCGTACCTATTATCTACTTCATGAAATGAATCATATGAATCGTTCTAGAGATTATAAATATTCTTTATTATAAATAAAATGCATTGTGACTACCGGTTCGGGCTTGTCCTCAAGGAACAACTACCAAATGCAATGTGATTCAAATTGAACGGTACGATTCTAAACGCCTCCGTCACCGCCAAGCGTCTTAGTCGCGCGCGGCACCAGGCGACACGTCACGTGACCAGTCTACGGTCTTAAAGAGAATCTCTCTGCGGCAGCCATCTTGTGACGTCATACTTGCCTCAGAAAGCGAGTTTTCTGCCGAATATTACACATTACTCCACGATGAGGTAGAAATTCGCAATTTGGGCTCCGGACAGACGTAGATTGGACCTTTAGGAAACACAAGTGACCACTTTTAAACTGCTCATTGCAATATTGAAGCGTCAATTTGTCAAGATTTTGACCCTTGCAAGTTCATATACGTATATTGCAGAGAGATTCTCGTAATTTCAAGAGATTTAGTGTTCGTATAAAAAAGAAGGCTCTGGACAGACGTAGCAAAGACATGTAGAAACACGGTGGTATGCATTTTTAATTGATTACTTACTTATTTAAGACGTAAAATGTCTAGAAAGAAAGGCACAGCGTAACATAGCGTGACAGTCAAGGCCAAATGCCTGCCGGCCCCCTCAATGGGAGACGTTGGAGTGTGCTCATGGTGGTGGAATGGGACAGTGGAAGCGGAAAAGGTGGAGAGGAAACAGATACCCAAATGGGCATCTTCTGGCGACACTGCCGCTACCGCGATGGATCACGAATGACTCTGGCATAGCATACGGAGGGTTAAATGAATTTTACAGTGTACTTGATACTCAATTAGTCGGAGACTGTGTTAATAAAAGCATATACAAAGTCTCTTTTGATACGCAATAGCCCAAATTCTCTTAGTATAGAAATCACTGAGAAATTCAGATCATTTCGAGGTGAACACCGTTCACACTAAACGATTTGAAACGGTCTTCATGTGCTGTCGCTCTGAAGAACCCTAAATAAGCATTAGAAATGCAGCAAAATATCTGCATAACTCTCACGAATTCGTGAACAAGTGGGAGCAACGGTATAAAGAAATATTAGCGAAGTTTGTACCGTGAATTGTCTACGTAAACAATACAAATAAACAATATATTAAAAGCTCAATTGTAATCATTACTTAATATTATTGTAATTTATTAGAATAATTATTATAATATCGATGAACAAAACATCTGCCCCCGTAATACAAAAAATTTGTATTTTTATATTTCATTGAATATCATATTAAAAATAGTCGTTAATCATTCCTCGGTCATTTTATAATAATACGATATCGACATCCGAGTTCCTCTGTAGAGGACTTTCGGGTAAAATTTTAAGTACACATATTCATCCGGAAAACGCAGTTCTGCAGCAGTTAAGCAGCTTTAAAGTCTGAAACGATGGTTCGCATGTATGTATAGCCTGTGATTTAATACGGTAATTACGATCAGTCGTATAACTTCCATAATTATGTGAATATTTACAGCAATTTTCGGAATGCTCTTCACTTTAGTGGAGAAATAATTTTCTGGAGATAATGAATAATTTTATATATTATTGATAATTAAGATAATTATTTTATCGAAAAAGGGTAGGATTCAAACAACATTTATAGCGCCCATGAAATAGGTTTGTTGTGGATGGCCCTGCCAGGTATAATGGCAGCCGCTCGTTATGC
This sequence comes from Halictus rubicundus, assembly GCF_050948215.1. Classification (NCBI taxonomy): domain Eukaryota; kingdom Metazoa; phylum Arthropoda; class Insecta; order Hymenoptera; family Halictidae; genus Halictus; species Halictus rubicundus. The sequence continues at coordinate 5,023,872 of NC_135154.1, forward strand.
AACAATAGCCTCTGATTGCAAAACTGGCAAAGACTTCTTGTGCGACTTCTTCAGGGTCTTCTCAGGGCCTTATCAATATAACCGGTTTTAATATTTTTAATTGACAATTATCGAGATTCTAAAGTTGGGTACATATTATTAAAAAATAACTAAAAATTTGGATGAATACATTTTTGTTATTTTCACAAAGTAATAAAAAATATTCGTTTTTAGTGCCCGTAATCCTACTGTTAATAATTGGTAAAAGGGTATATAATTAGTAAATATATTTAATTACTAATTGGTAAATAATTGGATAGGTAGAACTGTATTCATTTCCAATACTGTATTATTTGTACTCCTTTGTTAAGAAGTATACAAAAATGTTGTATTTCTTTGAAAGGGGTAATTCTTAAGGTCATTCGAAGAAACATTTTACTGTGACAAAATGTTCTCCGCGGCTTTGTTAAGGATTTATTAACAAAAAAACACGGACCAATCAGAACGCGATTACAGTGGCCAGATTCCGGCTCGACCAATGCCAACGTCACGCTCAGCGGGACCTGCCGCTGTTCCGGAGTCCATCTGCTTTTGTCGCGCCCTGATTGGTCCGTGTTTTTCGTTAATAACTCCTTAACGAAGCCGCGGAGAATATTTGCGTAAAGGAAAAAGTTACTTCAAATGACCTCAGAAATCACCCATTTCAAGGAAGTGTAACATTTTTGAAATTTTTTAGCATTTTTTCTATTCGATGAAACATCTTCTACGAATGCTTTCATCTCCCAATTAATTCATATAACAGAGGTTCTACTTGTATTCTCATAATGCTAAGCATACTACAACAAGGAAATACGGACAAGGAGATTGTCAGACGAAGACGTTGTGATTAGATCGAGCTGCGTAAGAAACGCTGGACATTTTTCTAAAGGGAAACGCTTGATTGCAGCAGCAACAGAACGAGTCCCTGGTGAAAACGTAGACGATATTACAAACGACTCAGCAACAATTTTTCAGACGCCTATATCTTTGGGAAGAATCCGCAACGACGTCAAATGGGTCCCATGCCGTTGAGGTTGCAGCGATGAAAAAATACTTAAGCAGAACAGTTTCCTTGCCGAGTTTCTAAGTGAATGGCCACGATTCCGCCAGGGTGGCTATCGATAGCGGAAAATTGATCCTGCCCCCAGAGGATTGTGGCTTCACTTCTACTGCAAGCCTTTGTCGGAACGTTTGAACAGATAAGGCTCTGTCTTATCCTAACTCCATTTTTGCAAACACCCGCAGGGAGGCATTAAAAGGTTTCCGGTTCTTGTAGAATCGTTAAAATCTTCAGTAATTCGGGAAAATAATAGTCACAATTGAGGAAATGGCGTTTCTCCTTTCATCCAGAGGGAAGCAAGCTGTTTGCTTGAAAAACTACCGGGAGAATAAACGTCGCGAGGTTCAACGAGAAAATTTCCTCATCCTAAAAATCAGGTTTGTGTTCAGAAGAATTCATTTTTTGTCCATATGAGATATAAACGCAAAACTACAGGGGCTTCCCAACGAAATTACTGTGAAAAATATTAGTCGTGTAAAGCCCTCATGGTGTGACTAATTAGTACCACCGTAAAGTTGGCGACATGCCTTTTATTGAAAACTCGATAAAACGACTGACAGAAAATAGTACATAAATTTTTAAGATGTCACTGTAAAGAGGAAGCTTCAATCTTTAAATCTACGGTGGTTTTAGTCACAAAAAACACGTCTCCAGTTTCTCTCGGTATACCGTGAAAAAAAATCTTATAATAAAATTAACGATGGATTATGGAACTTCTCTGTACTGAAAGGGAGTATTTTTCAAAGATGATAATGTAAATTTTGGCGACGGTTCTCAAATTGAAGATTCTCAAATGAGTGCCGTCGATTTAGGCGAAAATACCCAAGAGAACAATTTTTGCAAGCGGAAGAGTCTTCGTTCGTTAAACCCCAAATTTTATAAGAGTTCATCGTTCCGAATATCAGTCCGGATCGCACAATGAATCACTTTCAACGTCTGTCGGTTATGGGTTATCACCTCAATTAACTGAATCGGCAGAAACTCTGTACATGTCACACAATTGACACAATTAAAAAATATTCTTACAGCAAAAACTCCTTAGAGGCAGCGAAATCGGGACATTCTTGCTTAAATTCGTAACTATACAAAAGCATGGAGGCTATATGAACGAATTTTGTCATCGTAGTGAATCGTGACTAGCCTGTCTAAGCCAACATCTCTCTTAACCCTTTGCATTAAAATGACGTCTCAGAGATATCACGAGTTTCGTATGCTGAATCCTTTTATTTTTAACCTTCCATCATAAATTAACATATATAATATGCGACCTAACCAATTTACATTGATTTCACAGCAACACAAACTAATTTTACTTTCCATTGGAATATTTGGAATGTCAGACGAAACGAAATGTTACGTTCCAGCCTGAAACTTTGGAATTCAATTGTAAGGTAAAGGGTTAAGCGACTCAGGCCCATTTCGCTTAACTGAATACAGTAAATTCTCAATATATGTCAGCAACACAGGTCTTGATGTCGTTTATCGTCCAGGAGTCTCTTTGATCCGCGCCGAACGTAAAAGAGGACAGCGATGCGATATCGTCTTTGGTATCAATTTAATCAGAAAAATTCCACAAATATATTGGTGAAATTTCCATAAAAAATAATGAAAAATAAAGAAGTTTTGTTATTGGATTAGTAGTGGTCTCCTGGTCTCACACCGATATACCCGACCGGTATTATGTTACACTCCTCGACGACTGAGGTCTTTCGAGCTTTGGGGCCCTTCACGGGCTATATCCCGCGATAGTGGGGATAATTCGGCGACATTTATCAGCCATGCCTCGGCGACATATATAAAGAATTCACTGTAGACATAAACTGTGTACACGTAACACGAATATGCTTCACTGACACAATTAGGACGTACTAGCGTGAGGAACTCGTTATAGTTAGTGGAGTTAGGATTTTGACAAGGGCAAATGCCTACGAAAATCACTGTTGATATCATGACAAATCTATGTCTCTAGACCGAATTCTTTATCAAGCGACTCGGGCCCACTTTATCGACGTGAATACCTAGTCAGGAACACTAGTGACAGTTCATTGGATTCTAGTGGAATATTGTCGCGGGGAGAGTGGTTCTTACATAGTTTCTAGTTGTTTGATGGCCAATTTCTCGGTGTTCGGCATGGCCGCTCGCCAGAATCGACGGGGGGAGCCCGGAAACGACAAAAACGCGACACGATTGACTGGCACGTGGTCGAACGTGGACACACGTACTGCGATTGCCGGGTCCCGCACGGCGCAAGACTAAAATTAATCGCCTCGCCGCCTCCGATGCTGCCGAAGACAATGGCCGCGAGATAGAACCGCGGACCGCGTGATTCTGAATGCACCCCGGCGGCCTTATTCTGCCCGCGAACCGTCGCCTCGCGTCGAAAACAGAACTTGCCGTATCCGGCAACACCTCATTGTTATCGCGACGCTTTGTGGAAATGTCAGTCGAGCGAGAGAGGCGTCTGGAGAACGCGTGTCCCTCCTGTTACGCGGAACGCCGCACCGCACCCCAATGTCTTCAGCTGATCGATCGAGTTACCTCCTGTACGTATGTACGTAATAGGATTAATCGATCACGCGAGAAAACTTTTCCCTGTTGATAATTACCAGAATGTGAACTCCGTCCGATTCCAGCCGGGGAATGATCTTATCAAATCGAGAGATGACAGGTTCTCTCCTAGGCGCGGAAAATTGCTTCGGAGAGTTCGATTAATTAGGAGCAAAGTTACGGCGCGGAGCCTCCTGATGCTTTTAATAGAAAACGAAATTTCAAATGATAGTTTTATTTCAACAAACTGAAGCAAGTAACAGTTTGTTTTTTGACCAGAGGTCCGAAATAAAATGTTTTTGAAGAAAGTCAGTAATCGATAGATGTCACAAAAATTTTCCAAAAAATAAAATGATTAAAAAATGTCAATTTTTAAACAATATAAGTTACATTGAATACATTCAGGTATACTTTTTATCCTATGTTGCTGTTCCAAACATTTTATTATAGATGTAGGTTGATGTGTGCACACTGAGGAGCATTCATTTCTGTTTCTATGCTTCCCTACATGTGTTCTCTTTTTCTTTGAATTGTAACCGCTTCAAACGGAAACAGGCAGCAACCGCCAATATTTGTTGCAGGCAACAAAAGCACGAAGAAACTTGTCGACAATGAGCAGCGATTTTTTTTTTAAATCAAAGAATACCAACAAAAAGTTGCCCGTTTGTGGACATAACACTATATTTGCTTCTCGGATGCTTTACTATTCATGAAACGCATTATTTACCAGTGATTACTTCATGATTTTTCAAAGTCCATGGCTGAGAATTTTTTTAACAGATTTATTAACATAAATAGCAATTTCAATCATGTATCGACAAGTCACTCTCGATAATGTAATCTAATAATTTTGTTTGGGATTATTATGTAAAAGAAGATTTTTAAAGCTTCCACTAAAGTGTTAACCTTTTAATTGAGTGACTCTTCGATCGTGAATATTTAACGTAGAAGACGTAACGTAGGACAAATAAAATTGACATAACAAAAATTTCAACGTAAATACGATATCGTTTACACTAATATGGATATTACGACACAATAAAGTGAAAAAATATTTGTTGAGTTGAGAAGAAAATGAACATTTTTCGATAGGTGATAGCAAGCCGAAATTACAAGTTAACTCGTGGTCGTCGGTTAAAAAATTAAATTAACCCTTCGATTATTACCTCAATGTTGCTTCTCACTGTGAAATTCTAACCAAGAAACATATCTGAAATTACTTCATGAAAAGTTAAACTCTCAGCTCTCAACGAATTCGGGTAACTAATTAAGTCATTGGATACCAGTGTGCTACGTAAGTTCCCTTCAATAAATACGAATCTCCGTAAAACAATAGTGCACGCTCGTGGAATATTGACACGAAGTTAATTCGACAAATGAAACCGTGAAATAATAGGGCTTTGTCAAACAGTTAAACACTGCCATATAACGTGTCCATGTGAAAATTATTCTCGAGAGATACATTCAAGTAATTTATGATACGCCTCCACACGAAAGCTCGCCACATTAAGACTTGTCTCTCCACTCTACCTTCCCCTTCTACGATCACTATTCTCTCACGCTTTCGCCACGATCCGGTCACGTGACGCGTTCCATCTCTCTCGTGCATGTGTCGCAATGTCACGTGACTAATCCGGTACTGGCAGAGAGAGGGTAACCTTTTCCCCTCGATTCGGGTCAACTCCCCTGATCTGGCGAGTCTGGTTGACGGAGTTCGCTATAGCTAGTTTCGTTCGCACCCCCGCTCGTCTCTCAATGTAAATACATTTTGCTATGCGCTTCTTCGGGACACGTCGATCTTCTTGTGATACCTGATATAAACGACCGTCGCGTCGGCTCAAATATCGTCATTTTGATCTAAGACAGTTAGGTAGATCCCTTGCGAATCTAGGTCAAAATAGATACACGCAACGCCGTTCGAGGGTTGAGATAGCAAGCACACTAGGACACACATCGTGCGATCTCTGCTGCGATAGTCTTATAGTAGACCGCTAACGTACATCCTTCAGAATATTTTTGTCCATAGCCGGTGCAAACGTCGATAATATTATCTATTTCTATTTGGACAAGACCTTTTCGTATTAGGAACTTGGAGAATTTTCTGCCGTTCTTTTGGCAAGCAAAAGCCCTTTGTTTGAATAGGAAAAATAGAAGATATTTTATTCAAAGTATAAGTGGAGTCTGCAATAGAAAATTTCATGTAAAAAAATCATGTAGAAAAATCACTTTGTCATGCCTTTTGATATGTTTTGTAGTTTTTCCTTCGATGCTCAACTTAAGGGGGTATTCTAGTTTTCGAGGCCGTTTTTACACGAATTTTCAGGAATTTTTTTCAGAGAAACTATCCACTCTTTCGCATTGGGATTTTACACACATATTTATTGGTATTCGAAGTACATGTGTGATTTATTTAAAGAAAAAATAATAAAAATTACATAAGTTGTGTGTGTCTTTATAGAGTATGTTTTGGAAAACATGGGTCGACGGTTGTCGTGATTCTGGCCTTTCTACTGATCCGAAATAAAAAAGCGAAGTTGTGTATTGATGAGTATGAATGTGGTTATTTTAATTTGAATTGTGTACATTCTAAGCTATTGTAAAATCTTGAATATATATTATATGAATTACTTCTCGAGAGCCGTAGGAGGGAAATAAGTCAGTATTTCTATTACGCATGAAATATTTAATTGTAAGAAATTCTTTTGCAACCATTTTTTAAATTACAGATAAGTAAGTAAACCTTCGAATGTTTCACAGAGCACGCACAGGCTTTTATTTAATTTTCACTAATGTACACAGTTAACAGGTCACAGGGTTAATTTATTATTTAGCTAACTGTTGTACAGTAACCCATTACATATCTGGGGACGAGATCTATAATCCTAGAACGTATTAAATTTTTTAGAGTCGATCAAATTTAATTCGACTATAATCGGAATTCCACTATTAATGCTCGCCATTCGTACATGTATATTATGTATAATATGAATTACCATCTCTGAGCGTAATAATTATTGAACACTTCGACAAAGTGACGTATAACTTACAGCCCGACAGATGAGGTTCGATAGCGCACGATTAGCGAATTAAACCTTCGAAAGTTCGAGAAGTTCATGGGTCTATTTTATACTGTTCGAGCTACCTTAAATTTGAAAACTTTCGGGGGGTCGGAGTTTTAAGTTTTAAGACCTTCAACGTTCGGTTAACCGGGGGTAATCGATCGTTGGCTGTGCAAACGGAAGCATCGCTGCCTCGACTTACCTATGGTGCTTTCGCAGTTTCTCGTGCTGCGAGTTTTCGGTTTCACCACCGTCGGAAAGGGCCCGGGTTGCTTGCCGTGGCGAGGCGGGGGGTGTGTGGGGCGAGTGTGCTGTTAAATTTGTCTGAGGACTTGACGGCACACTTGCTGTACTACCAGGCTGAATTCCCAGCATACAGTAAGGATCGCTGAATCCTGCGGGCAATACAGATCATTCCATTCTACAGTAATGTTTCGGTACGCGTGGGAGAGATGTGCACGATACTTGTGAAAACTATCCCCTTCTGAGGGCCGGAATTAGATACAGTAAGACCTCGATTATTCGAACCTCTGATACCCCTGAAGTCTCTAGTATCCCTACAAACTTCAAATTTAAATAGTTCAATGTAAGTCGTATGTAATGTAATGTAATCGCAATGTAATGTAATTATAATTAATTAACAGTTCTATTATGCCCCCACTTTGAAAAATCTGAAAAAATGATATGTTAACAACCATAACGGGTTGCTAAAACTTTAAAAATATCAACTTGGTATCTCGTAACTTCTACAAGAAATCGGCATTTAAACATATTTTTAACTTTTTAAAATTCTGTTTTGAAGCTAAAAATTCTGAAAAAAATTCACAGATGTGCATTCTAATAGCTAAAATCTGCCGAATTTTTCAGAATTTTCAATTGAAAAGGATAAGAGAAATTACGGAAAATCTGATTTTCTTTGTCAACCCATTACTACCCCTCATGTTGATATGTAGGGTTGAAAATTGGCACAAAGTATTTTCTTCGGATAAACTAACGAACGACCTATTGCAAATTCAATTTAGGGGCACTTTTGACCTCCCTATCTGGCTACACCCTTTGAACCGTGTTTTATTAAATACTGAGAAAAAATTTCCATTTATCTCAAGAATTTAACGTGGGTATTATATGTTGGACAGTCATTTCTAAAACGGAAAATTATTTACGTACAAGGGAACAACTTGTATATTTCTTATATCAAATGTTAATTTACAATCATAAATTTTTAATATTTAGTAGCTAATTACTTTTGTCATATCACAACTGTTTATCTTCATTGTCACAATAATGTGTGTTTCTTATCGGTTATCTTTATTTTAAATAACAGACAAGATACATCACGGTATCTATTTATATGTTGTTAAGAGAACGTATATGCGAATTTTTACTGTGACACGAATTCAAAAAATGAACTATAAATGTATTACTATACTCTGATATGAAAATAATGAATATAATCTTAAAAACTTGTATTATTGTCGACAATCCTGGACATTCATGTGATTGAAAATATTGGACATATAATGTACTTATTAATTTGTAGCTTGATTATAATTAACATCGAGACCTCAAGTCATTTGTAAACGTGTTAGATCATGAATTGATGCAAGTGTATCAATTACAAACCTATCTGTATCAATGTTATCAGAGCACAGTTTCAATACTGTCTGTCGCATAATCAATACAGTGTTTATCATTCCATATGTCCAGTCCTGTATCGTTTTTCGTATTTACTGAATACATACTATTACGTGTCAGTTGTTTAATTACTATTCAAACGTGCACAAGAATTAATTAATCTCATGTAGATATCTAGTTTTCTACGTGAACTATTCAATTTAATTGTTTCAATTGTCGTTGAATCGGTTCATCTCTCATTAAGTTTATGACATCGGTGACCCTGGCAGGATTATGTGTGTAATCCAATAGAAAATTCATCTACGTTCCTGTCAACTGGATGAATCTCGTATCGATATCTCTCGAAAGTGGACGGTTACGAGCGCGATAATGATAAAGAGAATTCTTACCGTTTGCGTCCTTGGCTTCCAATCCTTCGGCTTCAACAACCACAACGCTCAAAACAACAATTGGGGGCTGGAACAAATGTCAAACTAGTTGTGAAAAAATTCACATTCTGTGAAACTTTCTATAGTTTATAGTTATTGATATTTTATTGTATACATTGTAGATTTCCAGTAGGAAATATGAAAAGAATTCAACGAAGCGGAATTATGATTTTACGTGTAATGACTCTGAATAATAGCCTACATAACATTAATTGGACGTTCTTTGTGCAAAATACGCGCGGCTAAATTAACTCGATTCTGAGCTAATATAAAACCGATTTAAACTTCAATTTATTCTATTCAAATAATTCTGATCAGATTTGTTAAGTTAAACACGATCTGGATATTTCTATATGTTAACAGTCATGGACAAAAGTATTGACACAGGTAGCATTTAATTATACAATTGTAAATAAGGACCGGAATGGTCTTTGGTTAATTTCTTTAAGAATTATAAATGTTATGTTTATAATTCTAGAATACCTATAGAATACTAATCATACAATGAAGGTAAATAAAAAAATATGCATTTTGAACCATTTTTACTGAAACAATGGTATTGGATTTCGGTGTATTACTCTCGACTCATTAAAATTATTAAGGAAAGAATGGGATTTCTTTTATAAATTAAATAATCTTTTTCTGTAAAAATTCGCAGTCTGTTTACAAATATGCCAATACTTTTGTTTCTGTTGTTTTCCTTTACTTTGTGATTATTCGCATGCAACATGTAGACATAATAATTATTATTTTCGGGGAAATTATTCGAATATCATTTTACTCCTTCAATTTGTATATAATTGAAAGCTGGCCGTGTCAATACTTTTGTATGTGACTGTATATTTTCAAAATTATATTTGTTTCAGCTGTAATCAATAGGGCAATGTGAAAGTACAATAATAAAAACGTGGAGTAATAATACTCGACTACTCTCGATCTGACAATGTATTCAAATTCAGTCATGTATCCTATAAATAGTCTTTGATCCTGTTCTTGACTAGATAAACCGCATAGTTGTAATCCATGATTGGACAGGTGGACTATGGCTATTTCAGTTAGACAATTAGAACAGGATAGTTCTGGGTCAGATGAATAGTGACTGACAGTAGGGTTTATCGTAGATTAGATGAACCGTATAAGCTCAGTCGCTATTAACTCTTATCTGCCTCTCATATTCCTAATTAAATTTGACCAACGACATCAAATTCAGAAAATAATAAGAACACTGTGAGCAAATACCTTCTCTTCAGAAGCAATATTTAGGTATCGCCGATGTTGATCTTGTGGTACTCTAAACGCTTCTTGGGCGTACATGTAAAGGTCCTCTTTGTAATGGGCATACTGTCCTGTGTTGGCGCCTACCGTGTTGGCGATCGTGTACAGAACTTCTATATATAATTGCTCCAACTGAAACAATACGTTTAAGTGCACAAATCAGTCTACAGAACACGCTTAATGTTTAAAAACTCTAGAAATTAATTCCGACTTAACAAGGTACATATTTGATTTTTGAGGCCGTTGTTCGACCAATGTTTAGGAATTTTATTTCAAAAGAACCATTCAACTGTTTGTATTAAGATTTTACACAAATATTTATGGGGGTTTTGAAGTACATAAGTTATATATTTTTTTTTTAAGTAAAAAAGATCGAAATTACATGGTTTAAATATTCTTTATAGACCTATGTTTTGGAAAACATGTGTTGGGAAACGGTCCTTCTGCTGATGGAAAACAAAAAATGAGGAAGTATATTATTAATCAGTATGAACACGGTTACTGTCTGTAACAAAATAAATTAAAAATCTTAATTGTTTACAAATTGATGACATTTTGCAGTTATCCTTTCGTTCTAATTAGAAAAGCTTCACTAAATTCTGTGGCGTAGATTACATGAAAAAGTTTGTCAGAGAGTGGAAGTACGCATTTTGCAGGTGGTAATTTATTTCTCTTTTTACCACTGATATTTTCGTTCCATATTAGCAGGTAACATTGGTGAAAAAAAGACGATAAAAAGTTAAGAACGCGTGGAAAAAGTGGACCAGTACAGTTGGAATTACGACAAGATTTAATGTTGGTCAACCAGGTAGGTAGAAAAACGTATGCAGCTTTAAAATACATAAAATACATGTCGGAGTTGCCATATGTTTCAACCATTTGAGCGTGAACAGACGGTGCTATACGGAAAATTCAGCTTTCGAATGTTTTATGCGCCACGAGAATGTATTATTGTTCATAACTTCATTTCGCTCCGACGAGATATCGACTTTTACTTTTTAATTTCAATGAAAATGGTACGTATGTAGCCGCATTTACTCAATACGGAAATAATGAAAAACAATATTCTCTTGTATGTTATTAAAAATCCAATACGCGTATTCTATTTATTCTTAATTAATTCCGCGAAGTACACATTGCGAAGACAAACATTGGTAATTCATTGCAAGATCTGTTGTGTAGTTATTAGCCATTACGTAGATAAGTTAGATTGACGTCGGTGCAGATAAGTAGAACAGATAGACCTTGCCTCTGGCTTAAGAAGTTTAATACCTCTGTTTGATTACGCGAGGATTATCAAACGGATTGGTTTCGTTGCTAGAGTACCTTCCACCCCTGATCCGGTATTAATTAATTTCTAATTGCTTGGCCATCTGTAAAAAAAAATGCCAGTGGAAAGCAATCTTGGAGCTACTATCATTCATTAATGTTATGAGAAATGAAATGAAAGGCATTAATACTGAAACCGGTACATCGCTATATACTTTTGCGCAAATAAATGAAGTAATAAATGTTGCACTTATAGCGTATCTTGGTTATAATTAATACATTAAATCTTTATGTGGAGTGGGGCATTGACCTTGCTTTACGTCATTACTATTATTATTCACAGCGAGAAATGTTTGGGATTTAAATGGTTTCAAGAGATTAACATACTGGTATTATTAGTTTTCTTGTAGGTGGACGCGTCAAGGATACATGAAGGTCAACTGTGACCTTCTTTGTGTGAACCTTCAACTGTGAACCGTATATTTTTTTATTTACCAATTGATGTAATTTTTTATTCTCTACAAAAAGTATTAATCCATGCATGTCGAAAAATGATAGGTTCAGCATATATTTTAATTTGAATGATGCTAAGAAAACGTGTTCATTATATCAAAGTATCTGCTAAACTAATCATTTTTCGACATACGTAGGTTAATAATTTTTTCACAGAGAATAAAAAACCGCATCGATTGGTGCATAAGAGAATAGATGATTCCACTTAAGAAAGCAAAGATGACCTTCGTAAGTCTTTGACCTTCATAAGTCTACCTAAAAAAAAACTAATAATACCAGTATGTTCATCTCTTGAAACCATTTAATCTCCATCCAAACATTTCTCTCTGTGAATAATAATTAGACTGCGGATGTTTATGGAATTTTCAATGTATGTAGGCAAATTTTAGGAAAGCGGAAACAAATAAAATCTAATTTTCAGTGTTAGTGACCTTTGTAGATCTGAAATAAATAAAAATCGTATTAAATTCTGTGGAATCTTATATTATAGCATTTCTTTTAAATTGTCAGAAGCCATAAATGCGTAAAGAACCACAGTCTCATAATAATAATAATAATGACGTAAATCGAGGCGGTAATATTTGGTGCCCCATTCGGCATAGTTAAGAGATAAATTGTTCGTCACATTGTAAGAACTATAGGAATAGTGTTCCTACACGATACAAATGACATTCCGGTTTCGAAGCTTTCACATATACTGGAATCAAAAAATGTCTAGTTCAGAGTGTCCACAACTGAACGAACGGCGAACAGGCAGAATCATTAGAACAACTGTCTCTCGTTTCGATTAAAACGTAGCACGAATCCCACTGACCAGCGCACATAATATTTCAAGTGACCGCGGATTGGCGGACCGCGTGCAATCTACGATGGCGTAACGTACGCGTCCCGCTGAATGACAAAATGACGGTGTTGCATGAGACGAGTAATATGCTCGCGAGAAATTTAACGGTGATACTAATGAACGTTCTCGCGGCGAACATAATGAACATAGGAGGCGCTTTGCCTCCTCAAAAATGAGAAATAGAGGCAAAAATGTTTTCAAGGATCCACACGCGTCGACACAAATAAAATTTGTCTGCCAGCGCGAAGGTAATTCTAAACTAGTGTCGCCAAACGACACTACTGCACTCCAATTTCACACTTAATGAAAACTATCCATCAAATATGATTTCCAACATTATTCTCCGTCCGCGTACTTTACCTAAAGGAGTTAATGTTACCCAAGTTATTAACAGTTGTAGGACATTACAAACTACTATAATCTAGACTGTACAAAGTTCAATGTGTCAATGTAGAAAATTAAACAATCAATTAGTTCTACAAAAAATATTTTAAATTAGTTCAGTATTTTCGTAGAAAATGCTACAGTCCGCAGCTGAATAGGCGACAGCACATTAATACACGCCCGGCATACGTCTAATTGTTAAATGGTAATTCTAATGACTGTGGATTTTATGCATTTATGACACAAATAAATAGAAAAGTATAAAATTGTGAAAACGTAATATGAATTGAAGAATGTTCTTGTAATATTTTCGACAAATTGAAATTATTAAGGGAAGAAAGACATTTGTATTTTCACACATTTGTGTGAACAAATGACAGACATTCAGACATTTGTGTTTTCTTGTAATATTTTCGACAAATTGAAATTATTAAGAGAAGGAAGACATTTGTATTTAACTACTGTCTCTTACAATTAACTTAGACAATTTTTATGTCTCGTAAAGATTCTCGCAGTCCGGCGTAGTGACTGTCGAGGCAAGAAAATGTTTTAACTGTAAAGATAGATTAACAAGTATATTATTTTATATTAATTTTGTTATTCAATAAAATAATATATTTATAGATTTATAGTTGATTACTCTAAACATATACTTATCAGAGAGAATACAATCACTAAAAAATAATCTGATTTCAATGTTACGGAGTGTACGTTACAGTAGATTGCTGTGCTTTCGCGGCTAACTGTGAAGATAAAAGGTCAATTCGTCATAGCACAGGTACAATTACATTCAATCGCACTTAACCGCGTATGTTTTATTTTAATTGATGCTCGCTGGTAACAAAGTTTTGCATTTACTAGGGCAAGCGTGCTGTGCGAGTCGGTAAAACCCGGAAACTTGCACTTTTTGTGTTCCGGTGTAGCCAACTTTCAGAATTACTAAAGCGTGAATGCAGCAGCGGTCTAAACACGAACTAGAATTACTCTTTTCGTACTTCACGCTCTGCACTTTGCTTTCGATTTTTTAACCTGTCTCCCTCTCTCTCTCTCCCTCTCTCTCTCTCTCTCTCTCTCTCTCTCTCTATCTCTATCTTTCTCTCTACCTCCCTTCATTAAGAGATTGTTCACGCTTAAAGACCATTCATCGCTAAAGATGAAATTAAAAAACGCGGCGAAAATTGCAGTCGATTTTCGCCAGAATCTGAACTCTTGCGCAGTGCTGTTGAAAAATAAAATATTTTCAATGTTAATAGATCGTACAGTAGGTCCAAAAAGTATTTGAACACTACATCTTCCACTCTCGGAGAATACCTGTGATTTAAACCGTGGTAATTTTGCTTCGCAAAATAGCACAACAATTTTCACAAAAAAAGTTTCGACGTTCTTCTAGATGATTCAATGTATAGCATTATTCGCAACTCGGAAATTGAGTGTTCAAATACTTTTTGGATCCACTGTATGCAAGGAGGTACGTTGCATTTACTAAAATATTTTGACAATGGAAGTGAGGTCATACCATGCCACGTCACTTTTTGACGTCACCATCGGCGATTTTGTTCTAAATGAAATATGTTGTAGTCCATGTGAAAGTAGGGGGGGGGTATAAGTCATCATTTTGCCAGTTTAGAATTTTTTTTAAATTAGAGGCCTTCGAAGTTTGCAAATTTTGCCCAAATGCAGCTCATTTTCGCTAAAATGGACAAAAATTGCAAACTTCGAAGGTCTGTCATTTTTAAACAAATTCTAAACAGATAAAATGATGACTCTAACCCTCCTCCTGCCCTAATTTCACATGGACTACACAACATATTTCATTTAGAAAAAAATCCCCGTTGCTGACGTCAAAAAGTGATCGATGACCTGTGGGCAACAAAACAACTGCTGGTAGCGAATGTGGTAGTTAAGTCAGTTTGACTTTGTGAGGTTATTTTGGGAAAGTGATTCGGCAGTCAACTTTTTAAATGATTAGAGCACACCTACCTCTTTATTGGTGAAACCATAATGAACAGAAGTCAAACTGCTGTCACTGGACGGCGGTGGAGGTTCCTTCGACCTAGCTTCTAATTCTTGAAGGACCACCAGTCTTCGATTCTGTTGTTTCCAAGATAACGTGGTGAAACTTTCAAAAAAGGAACCATCGGTTTCTTGAACCCTGAAAAGCCAATTACGTTTCATCCATTGTTACAGTAAATAGGTATTTATCGACTGTAGCATTCACAGAAGAAGAAATTAAAGATATGTGTACTGAAAGTTATAAGTATCGACTGCTCACTGTATGAAATCTCGCGAATCTATTCGCATTTTACGTCGCAAAAACGGAGCGAATCTTTGTTCTAACAACTATGCAATTAATATGCAGAACAAGCCATTGAAAACTATGTACGAACTCAATTTCATATTCACGAAGTTTAAAACAAATGGCATAAAGTTATATTAAATCTCTATTAGAAAATCTATTTTCGACCTACAATAGACGTCCTACTATGTAAGGACAGAATTTTTTTAACAAACAATTACTACACTAGTGACTATTCAAGCAAAAAATATACAGTTACATTGAAAGTTTGTTATAAGATTAATTTTCGAGTTACAATGAACGTGTCGTACAATGACAGAATTTTGGCAAACAGAACGCCAAAATAACAATCACTTTGGAAAAATTATTAAGTAGATTACTACGCCAAGATTCTAAAAACAATTTATCAATCCCTCGTTCGATAAGAGCAATAAAGAAAATGTAATTTGAAAGAACTTTTCACATAATTTCTTACACTATATCAATATTTAATATGCACGGCTACCCTGGCGAGAATTTCGTTCATGCATGAAATGCGTACACAAAACATAAACCATACAAATACAGTAAGGTCTTGATCTAAGCCGAACGGAGCTACACGATTTTAGTCAGTTTTCCTATCCCCTCCACTGGTGCGCATACTTCGCGAGGCGCCAAGAAGCTCGAGCTGCCTCGTATATCGGTGTAAACCACTACTAATCTAATTACAAAGCTTCTTTATTTTTCATTATTTGTTTACAGGACTTTCACCAACTTATTTGTGGCATTTTCCTGATTAAAATGACCCTAAACACGATGTATTTCGTACTGTATATAGTGGTTTAATTGACTGTCCTTTTCTACGTTCGGTGGGGTCACAAGAAAATAGTAGCCCTACACGATCTATGTCACAGCACGGACCCGAGGATTGGGCTTAGATCAAGACTGCAGGTATTTTATCTGTCAAATAAATATTTCAAGTGGCATTTCCATTAATAAAGGCCCAGAAATAAAATATTTTTATTTATTATTTCGAGTACTATTTTATCTAACACTGCAGACAAATGATATTAGTTTTACAGCTGTGTAAATTTGTTGCGATAAGATCAGTTTGAAACTATTAGAAATTGCTTCATCCTTAGCACAGGCAAGTAGAATGAGTGTACCCGTTGCGCGGTCACTTTAGTGGAACAGACTTTCTGAATCAGACGGTTCGTTACTGTCCCGGTGTGTAGAACGAACCTCATCTGTGACATAATTAGGACAAGAGCCATTCGAGTGGCACAAGCAGAATTGGTACAATCCTTAGTCGGACCAATCAAATGAAACCATGTTGTACTTCCATAATTTAGATTTTTTTAGTCTCGTGGAAATGCTCAAAGGAAGCCTTAATAATGCAGAGACTACTGGAAATTGAATATTAAACTGCAGACTTTCCCGAAAATTTGTCCACAATTTTACAAAAATTGGAATTGAACGAGAAGGTATATTTACTATGCAAGTTTGTTTAGTCAAGTGATTAGCGATGTTTAATCTTGTTTAATCAGTAATAAAAGAACGATAATGCCTTCTGAGTAAAATAATAGTAACGATCGCAAATAACCCTTTCAACCTCTTTAATTTTAATTAATAATAATAAAATCTTTCGACTTTTTAATCATGAAGATATAGGCAGATATAACTTGAAAAAAATTTTGCCACAAACAACGGAAATATGGTACTATAGTAGTATAGTAACTAATATGGATATTACAACGTAGTAAAGTCAAAAAATTATTTGTTGAATTGGGAAGAAGTAAGTTGGGAAGAGGTAAGAGGTAAACACAAATATGTAACGAGTTAGCTAGTCATCTTCAGTTAAACGGTTAAAGTTAGTTGTTAAATAACGTAGGAAAAGAGATCGAAATCAGCATAACCGAAAATAATTATCTTCCCATGTGCATCACGATCTGCACTTCTAATTATATCTCACGCGCGTTTCTCTCTTTTTCTACTCCGAAATATCCGACGTTGCGCCAATATCGATCAGTAGCGGAGGTTCTTGTTTTTTCTTTCCTTTTCGCTCGTTTGTAATTAATATACTGCACTTTACAAATGAGAACGGCTTAACAAGCCCCAACATGTTCGACTGCATTTCGGAAATTCTCTTTCAGTCGCTCTCGACTGTTTGGCCTAAAATTTTCATTGAAAGTGAAGTGTGCTGAATTTTCTCCACGCAAACGTACCTGGTTCACGACGTTTCGCTTCGACGCCACAGTGCGGACAAATTGCCAAACACAACGCACTTCTCTAAATTTGGTTTCTAATGTGTATATATAGGTAATTATTCACAGAAAATGAAATTTAATAATACAACTAATAAATTTAAAAAGAAATTAACAAATTTTCCACAATAGATCCTACAGAAAAGGTATGGGCACTTCTTAAAAGGTTTATAAAGTTAATTGTAGCAGTTAGTTGCAAAAGAAAACTATAAAACTCTTAAACTATAACAAATTATATATCCGAAAATGTACGAATTTTGCCGTTTTTGTTATATGTTAATTTGAAGTTTTACATGCAAGTAATAAATAAAACTACCGTTGAAAATTTATACAAAAAATAAATATAATTTAGTAAATGTAAAAAGAATGCATATACCTTGGTGAGCATTTTCCGATATACAGAATTATTATTGCAACACTCATCTACAATTAAGGTAATAGTATTCGATTTTTGGCACTCTACACAGGGCGGCACATGGGAAAATTGTTTACAAAAATCTAAATTTGGTTACTAATGTACATGTAATGGTAATTATTCACAAAAAATGAAATTTAACAATAAAATTAATAAATTTTTAGAAAATTAACAAATTATTAAAAGAAAAGCATAAAAATTATTGTTATATGGTTAATAATATCAATTTCCTCCTGATATGCAGTTTTACCAAAGGAATTTATCGTACATCGTGATATACACGTGTATTGAGAAATACATAATAAATACATTCATACATAAATACATTCGATTAATGAATCGTCGAACCTTTTCTTGGTCTTTTCCATATATATAGAGGATACATTTTTCATTTAGTCGTTTGGCAAACATTTCGAAGACAGTTTATACTTTTCTACTTCAACTTTCATTAGATTCGCTAATAAAAACGCTGGTCCAATTTACCGCGAACACCCCCTGTATGCAAAAAAAAAAAATTACCAATTCAATTCGAAATCGAAAATTCAGAGCGACAATAGAAATTCAAATCATTGAACATTTTCTTTCCCTCTGTTACGCCCACATTTCCCCCGCGTTCACCGTGAGCGATTCCCCGACGACGCGACGACGTTGTCCTCTTACGCGCTCCACTCTCGTTTCGTGTTTACGTACCTGTCCCGAAATTGTCAAGTGATTTCCCCCGACTTGGTCGCGAGAGAAAACATTGAGCGCAATCATCTCGCCGCCTTGTGCTTCGGCGAGCGAAAGGACAGGTGGAACAGGCTGAAATAGCGAACGAGCGACAGGGAAGTACCGTCGCGGCCGAGGCGAGGGAGGCGCCGAGCCGCGAGCAAGGAAAATTCAAAAATGAAAAATATGCAGATGAAAGCAGGGCAAGCGGGCGTGTCTTTGACGCGGCCGGGGGATCCTCCGATCGTGTGCCGTCTCCTCGAGCCGCGTTCAATCTAATTTAAATCTAAAAGAGCCGACAGTAACGTTCACCCCCCCCCCTCCCAGAGGAGCATTAGCTTCGAACCTGGTCGACGCAAAAATAAAACTGTTCCCCACGGGACTGGCAACTGTCACGCGGGCTCCTTGATCTATCCAATAAAGAATTCAACGGAACGACGTTTTATTCGTGATTCCCAGTTCCACTGATTTCGTCGGGAAGCCTCGGGTCGAACGTAAAGATTTTGCTTCGTTTACACTCCCAGTGAAGAAATTCATTTCATCGACGACGGACAGTTCTCACCCTAACAGTTTTTATCAAGATTTATTTTCATCAAGATAATCGACGAATAATGTGATCGGTTCCAGCATCCGTTTTTGTTGTTCTATTTTTGCGAGAACTATTAGCGTTATGCCCCGAAGGTGGAAAGGTGAGTTGAATGAATACGCGTATGACCGAACACAAGCTTATACACAGGGTGTTAATTTTAACTCGAGCACCGAAATTATTTTCGCTAATATTGAAAGGAAGAAAAAAATGACTCAATAGGATATACTTGGTTTTAAGGCGTGCATCTAATGGTGGTAAACAATCCCCGGAAGGTTATTTTAACGATTTATACAAGGCCATCGCATTATTTTGCAGATTAACATGTACTTTTTGTAACGCGATGTGGTAGTTGGCGCCGAGATGAGTTCGATGACCTACAACCCCATAACCTTGAAGAAACCTTGAAGACGAGAAATCAGATTTATTTTGAAGAAATGGACTCTGTATACAATTTGCTGTTAGGTTATGTCTACATCGTACTTGGCATGTGATTTCCGCACACCCATGCATGCCGGAACAAGGATGCGCTCCTGCGGGCGCATAGCGAACTACTACTATAGTTCTAGTACTACTATAGAACTACTACTATTCGTCCCAACAATTATCTATAGTTCCCATATGTTGAATTGCTAGACAGCAAACCATTACAGATATCTGTAGCTCTTCAGTTATCTCTCGGAATTTTTTTCCAGCTTTACGATGCATTTCTACTTGACATCGTTGTTCTGGTGTCGCCTTGTGTCTTTTACTTACAAGGGAACATATTCAAGTGCGAATTTCCGATTTTGATGAAACTTATGTGACATATAGTTCTTTGAAAAATATTTGACACGTATTTTTTTTTATCGGCAACCATCCACTTTGAAGGGGTGAAAACAGCCCTCAAAGTTGGGGGTCAAAACCATATTTTTTGAAATATCTCGGAAACCAGAGGTCGAAAAAATTTGAATTTTTTTTTAAATTGTGTGTTTTTCAATGAGAAATGTAGTCGCGCAAGAAAAATTTAACAAAAGTCTTTTGTTTAAACAATATATTGAAAATTTGATTTTTTTTTGCAGTTTCTCTTATTTATTGTTAGTTCATTTTAATGTAAACTTGGGTGTGTGATCTTTGATCAAAATTAGGGTTTACATGTTTCAGGATTTTTTTTTTTTTTGCCATTTAACAATAATTATGCATTATGGAAGATAGTCTTGCATCTGCCGTGCGTAGGAAGGAATTGTGGCTTGTTTTATCGAAATATAAGTATTTACTATAAACGTGTATAGTATTTTAAACAATACCACTGGGTTATGTGTCGTTTATTGTTTTATTAGTAGCTAAAGAAGGTGGCGCAGGTAGCAGCGTGACGCGGTGCTAATTACCGCGGCGGAGTAAGGGTACCGACTTTTATAGCCAATTCGCCTGTGAATTTCTGCAATCGTTGGGCCTTCGGTCAAAATATCCCTGCAGCCTTTTTAAACTGTGAATCCTCGAACCTGGAGTTTCCCTCGTCATTTATAGTAGCTCTAAAAAGAGCTGATTTTGAAAGAAGTGCTGTCCACAAAGATTATTCTACATAATTCTGGCAATATTGATGTCCTGTGATTGTTGGGCCTTCGGTCAAAATATCCCTGCAGCCTTTTTAAACTATGAATCCTCGAACCTGGAGTTTCCCTCGTCATTTATGGTAGCTCTGAAAAGAGCTGATTTTGAAAGAAGTGCTGTCCACAAAGATTATTCTACATAATTCTGGCAATATTGATGTCCTGTGATTGTTGGGCCTTCGGTCAAAATATCCCTGCAGCCTTTTTAAACTATGAATCCTCGAACCTGGAGTTTCCCTCGTCATTTATGGTAGCTCTGAAAAGAGCTGATTTTGAAAGAAGTGGTGTCCACAAAGATTATTCTACATAATTCTGGCAATAATGATACTCGATGATAAAATGAGAAAAACATAAATGTTCTTTGCACCAAGAACATTTCAGTACGACTACATTTGAACAATGGAAACACGTTAAACCATCTAATTTTGTAAAGCAGAACTCTACGGGATTTTCAAATTCTCCTGGCCGTTCTTCTATATATCCACTGCGGAACCAAGCATATTGAAACAGCCGTTTATAACGCGCAGCTGATAATTGGTTGTGGATTAATGACTGTAATTTAATAATATTATTTCTTGCGTGTAGATTAAAATCAATATTTAACAATATTGCAAGATCGGAAAGTTTTCTTGCAAAATTCTTCCAAATGCGGAATCCATACACGTCAAGTGGTTGGATTAATGGCGTCGTATTTTTTGGTATCGTCAATACCTCTAATTGTTTGTCTTCTGGCAGGGCGTTACGTATGATCTCGTCGTTGTATCCATTCCACGAGTCAAGAAGTAAAACAGAATTTTCTGGAGCAGATGGGAGAAATACTTCAATCAACCACGTTCTAAATAACTCCTTCGTTAGTTTTCCCGATGTGGAAGCTTCAATATGTACATTAGGTGCCGTGAACACACTTCTTCGTACACGAGGTCCTAACTGCCCTTTGACTTCTTTCAAAACAATATATAATGGCGATAGCAACTGTCCGTCAGCTGAAATTGTGGGCTGGATAGTGTAGCTGTGCGTTGTTGAAGATATCGATTGGACAAGAGCACCCGTTTCTTTTTCACCTTTGTGTGAAAGTGTTCGACCAGAGTGCAATTCCAACTGGAACCCACTTTGATCACTGTTGAAAATATTGCTTGCGCCATAATTTTCAAAATACCCTTTCACATGATGCACAAAATCTTCTGCTGCTGCGGTCAAATCTGTTAAATGGTTAGTATGATGGCGGGTAACGAGTTTCGTCGTTTTTCTCGATACTATATTATAGTTTTCTTTAAACTTCCACAACCAAAAGGACGATGCCTGGAATCCTTCTAAATTTATTGATAAATTTTCGTGCATTGCCCACCGTCTCAAATCTACGTCGTGTACCAAAATTTTATTATTTCTCGCTACAATAAATTTTTCAAGTGTAGCATGTGCAATTGCTGTAAGTTTATCGTAACGAGATCCGCCTGTATTAATTTGCTCTTCCCATCTGTATAAATCTGATTTTCTCTTCAATTTCTTGTATTTGTTCTTCACAGTTTCGAAGTTTAGTGGTCTTTTTCTTCCACTCTTCCAAAAATCTACAGCTTTCTTCTTATAATCTAAATCAATGCCTCCAAATTCTATTTCTTCTGGACTCTCGTCTGGAGAACTTGAAGACGACGGTTTAGATGTTGACGCTGATTCCAAATCTTCTTCATCTTCGGGAACATTAAATGAAGTCGGTTCGTCTGTTAGGTCATCGAATATTAATTCCTGTTGCGTTTCGAAATTCATGTACCCTGCTTCTCTGTAGCTATTAATCAGGTCTATAATTATGTTTGCCAGTTCAATTTCCTTTCCATTCGTGGGTGTTCCCTCGTTATTGTTACTGCTATATGTTGCCATCAAAATATTTATAACGTTCACCGGATTGACCTTCATGTTTGTAAAAACGAATCTAACAATACAAATAAACAATAAGCAAAAGCAAAATTAATATAATGTTCGAACTTTATTATTGCCAGAAATTATTTGATATATGTGGCACCGTTTTAAAAATCCGAAAGAAGTAGCCTTAACTTCTTGATATGTACGTTGCTTTACAAACCGTAATGCAGAAAGACTAATAGCACATACAGCAAAGTGCCCATATTTATACATTCTGAAGACTGTTTTACGTTTCCCCCTCTCTCACTCTAACAACCAATGGAATTGTTTGAAAATATTTGGGTCCTTCTTAAATGCTGTATATAACCGAGGTAAAACTGATGTGCGGCATTGGCACCAGCTCTTTTCAGAGCTACCATAAATGACGAGGGAAACTCCAGGTTCGAGGATTCATAGTTTAAAAAGGCTGCAGGGATATTTTGACCGAAGGCCCAACAATCACAGGACATCAATATTGCCAGAATTATGTAGAATAATCTTTGTGGACAGCACTTCTTTCAAAATCAGCTCTTTTTAGAGCTACCATAAATGACGAGGGAAACTCCAGGTTCGAGGATTCACAGTTTAAAAAGGCTGCAGGGATATTTTGACCGAAGGCCCAACGATTGCAGAAATTCACAGGCGAATTGGCTATAAAAGTCGGTACCCTTACTCCGCCGCGGTAATTAGCACCGCGTCACGCTGCTACCTGCGCCACCTTCTTTAGCTACTAATAAAACAATAAACGACACATAACCCAGTGGTATTGTTTAAAATACTATACACGTTTATAGTAAATACTTATATTTCGATAAAACAAGCCACAATTCCTTCCTACGCACGGCAGATGCAAGACTATCTTCCATAATGCATAATTATTGTTAAATGGCAAAAAAAAAAAAATCCTGAAACATGTAAACCCTAATTTTGATCAAAGATCACACACCCAAGTTTACATTAAAATGAACTAACAATAAATAAGAGAAACTGCAAAAAAAAATCAAATTTTCAATATATTGTTTAAACAAAAGACTTTTGTTAAATTTTTCTTGCGCGACTACATTTCTCATTGAAAAACACACAATTTAAAAAAAAATTCAAATTTTTTCGACCTCTGGTTTCCGAGGTATTTCAAAAAATATGGTTTTGACCCCCAACTTTGAGGGCTGTTTTCACCCCTTCAAAGTGGATGGTTGCCGATAAAAAAAAATACGTGTCAAATATTTTTCAAAGAACTATATGTCACATAAGTTTCATCAAAATCGGAAATTCGCACTTGAATATGTTCCCTTGTTAGCGTAGTCTCTTACAGTGCCACTTCTGATGGTCTTGAATGCTCGACAGATACTGACAACAGTTGTTTACAATTCTGATATTTAGGCCTGCAGGGCTACTACCACAACACACTTGAACGCATCAGCTCAGAACAGAGTGATCATAAGTGTCCTTGAATTCTTGGAAGTAACAGAAGGACTACTGACACTTTATAACAAAAGGTACAAACGTTATTAAGTAGTTTCTAATATAGTATTTAAAATATAGTATTTAAAATATGACTTGCACATACGTAAGTCAATGGCTGCAACTCTGTCTGACCAGCCCTCGCGCAATCGCTGTTGTTACTGAATTAATATCGAACGATTGAGGGTAGAATTTTGAAACCGTAATATGAATGGAAAGACGAGGTCAAGGTGCGGTAGCCGGAGAACGTACTAAATATGGGTTTCCTTCGTTACTTCAATTAATGTGAATCCAGCTAATGGATTCACATCAAAGATGCGGAGCGGCTGCATACCCGCAGCCACGTTCTTTGCCACTGAAAGCCCATGAAATGTGCAGAAATCGTGGCCGAAGAAGGAAGAGGGTAACTACGTGTCAGGTTTCGCGAGCGACTACGTGAAGAAGCTTAAATATTTTACAGGCCGCTGGAGGAGCCTTTGGGAGACAGTAGAACGACTGGGATGTGAATGTAAGCCCGTTAGAGGTCTTTTGTTATCGGTACGCCGTTTATCTCGTTGGGAACCTTCTACCTCCAGAGACAAAATTCTCAGAGCGACCGTGAAGAATTGCGGCCGTGGAATTTACAAAGTGGGTTAATTCCACTCCCGCGGGGGAATCAGTCTAAATAATGCGCATCGAACCGGAGAAACGGGCCGAGGACGTCGGCGAAATACGCTTTAAAAAAAAAGAATGAAATATTGGTAAATTATATTAGGTCATCCGTTTAATAGCCGTTAATAGCCGGTTCGTTAATTATATATTGTCGCGATTCCTCGCTGATTTCCATGACCCTGAAATAAGTCGTCAAGGTCTATACGCGTTACCCGCCATTCAGCTCCAGTTTCCGAGATTTTTCTAAGAATGGCGGATAAAAGAAAGTTCAAAATTGAAATTTCTATATATGAATGTTAATAATGTGGACTTTGCTTTGGCCTATTTGAAATTTTAAATAGCTAAGAATTTAACCACGATTCTTCTCACGCTATTTTATTATGTATGTATGTGTATTTATTGTTCCCTTACGGGTTGCGAGGGAGTATCTGTTCTCTTTACAATTTGTTATTACTGTTTTCTTCTTTTTTTCTTTCCTTTTCTTTCACTCGCTCTCTCTCTCTCTCTCTCTCTCTCTCATCCTCCCACTCTTTCCCTTGCCCTTATCCCCCCTCTCTTCTTCTCATTTTCTATCCTGCACTTCCTTTCTTACCCTGACCAATTTTTCCACCCACCCTTCCCCCCCCCGTCTTCCGCCAATGTCCCTTTCACCTTCTCCTGAATCCTTTCTTCCAATGCTTCTTCTTTTCTACACCTTTCTAACATGTGTTCCCAAGTCTCTTCTTCCAGCCCACACCTTCTGCACTATCTTTCCTCTTTCCCCTCCTAGTATCTCCGTCCCCTCATTTAATTCCCCAATCTGTACCAAGCAATTCTAATCCATTTTTCCTCTTTCAACCCTCTCTTTAAGTATTCCGACGTATTTTCCACCCTTATCTGTTTGAACCCTTTATTATATCGTTATTATACCATTATACCATATTATACGATTTATTATTATTTATTATATTTTATTTATTTATTATTATTTATTATATTTTATTTATTTATTATTTATTTATTATTATTTGTTTTTTATTTATTATTATTTATTATATCTTGACTCTATCTCCTCTCTCCAATTTTTCTCTTTCTCTATCCCCTTTTCTTTGTTTTCTATCCTTCTCCACTCCTCCTCTCTCTCTCTTCCCTATCCCCCTCTTCTAATTTTCTTCTATTCCTTCTCTCTTCCACATATTTCTTTCTTCGTTCTTCCCATTTCAATAACTTCTTTCCTTTTTTTGCTCTGGCTTCTGTCTCTGGATTCTCTTAGTCTTTCTTCAAATTTCCACGCCCTCCTTGCACTCCTCACTTTTCGTTTCCTCCCTCATCATATATCCCGACTATTTCGTTGTGTGTTTCGGATCTCAATCTTCTTTAAAAGTAATGTTGTTTTTGATGTAAGGGTCGCTTTCGTTACTGGTTGATCTGTTTCTGCCGCGGTACAATGATCAATCGCGTCCAAATCTATGCGTCGAAAATATTATTATTAAATGTTCGATTTTTTCAATAAAACTTTGTACTAACTTCGAAAGAGAAAGAAAAAATTCCGAGAAGTTACATAGTATAGAATTTACGAGATTGTAAAGTTCGAAGTTCATCTAGTTCGTTATAAAGATTATTCTCCGCGAAACGTGTCAAACGAACGGCTTGTCTGTAGGCGAACGGGGGCAAAACCTTCGGTATTGTTAGAGAAAATCCGCGGTATAATGGTGTTCTGTTACGTTTTGACAGTAAGACAGAAATGCGTGACCCACGAAAGGAGAGACAAATAGGAACGCCTGACGATTTCTCACGTTACGGAATCGATCTGATCTCTGTTGCACAAGGTAAGAGAAAGCTACAGATGTGATGGACAGCCGAGCACAAATACAAGATATTCTGCAAAAAAACAAGTAACAGATCTAAAGTAAAAATTAAAAAATATTTTTGATACAAGATTTTAGGTTCGAACGTGAAAATTAGAACATAAAATAATTGGCCTATAGAGATTCGGATGATCGAGGTCCTACGAGTTCCTTTAACGATACGACCGCTTTTATCCGACGCGACGTGACACGAATGAAATAATAGACACTTGAGAAGAAAACGGCGTGTCGTTAGAATCAACATCTAACGTCTAGTTGGACGAAGAAGAGAAAAGGAAAATAGAGGATACAAGTACAGAATGGAAACAGTACTCGAAGAAAAACGGGAGGGGTGGGAGAGGGCAAGGAATACGACGGACCGTATAAACTGGATCTGGGAAACGGCGAAAAAGGAAAAGAAACGTGTCCTCGTTAAACAGGCTGAGTCCTCGATACGGTACCCCGGCAGAGCGCGGCATGTTCACCTTGTTAAACACGGCCCGTTGCACTAATTTCTATAAAGCGGTGGAGCCGCATATTCCGACGGATACGGTATTAATAAACGGCCATGGTAGATCGCAGGGAAATCTGACGATTCTCCCTTTTAGACTGGATTTCCACGTATACCGTTTGACATTGGTCCCTCGTTACACCCCAAGCACTGAAACGAGACGATCGTTGCGTCGTAATTCCTTCCTCGAATAGTCTCTGCGCTCGAGCGAAATAATTTCGAAAACCCGCGGAAAATTCACCGTCGATTGTGAACTCGGAAGCGATATCTCTTGCCGAAAGTAACACTGTGGCCACAAAAAGTATTTCGGCACTACACTCCGGGACAAAACTCGGACATACAGGGTGTTTGGGAAATTGTGGTACAACCGGCAAGGGGATGACTCCTCGCATAATATCGCGTCGAACGCAAGGCAAAATGGTCCTATTATAAATTTTATGAAAAACGAGGATGAAATACATTTTTATTGAATACAAACGTAACAATTTCTTTCTGAAAAGGTTATTGTTATTATAAACTTCAAAATTCTCAAATAATAATAAAATACATAAACAAGAAAAACACATGTAGAAAGAAAATAATATTAAGAATTTCAATTGAGTTCGGTGTGATATTTCGGTTTCGGTGTGTTTTTTTTTTTCTTTTGTCTAGGACTCTGCATTGTAGAGTAACGGGTATTGGCCCAGCTAAATGTTTAGGCTATTTCTTCGCAAATCAACACTCGTCGTTGAAGTCGCGGCTGAAGTCGAATTGGTTTCGAGTCACGAGCCAACCAGTCGTATAAAATACTTACCAGTTCTATTGGTAATATAAAGGAGACATCCCACCAAATAATATTCTTATTGTATTTTATTAAAATTTCGAGTTTTTATAGT
Source organism: Halictus rubicundus (assembly GCF_050948215.1). NCBI lineage: Eukaryota > Metazoa > Arthropoda > Insecta > Hymenoptera > Halictidae > Halictus > Halictus rubicundus. The sequence continues at coordinate 5,051,958 of NC_135154.1, forward strand.
CAATAGTAATTTCATATTTTTCACGACGAGTATACATGTCGAACGCACAAGGTATTCAACACGAGGTATTCAAACACAGGAATTCACATTATTTTATATCGGTTACAGGTATCAAGATTATGCCAGTATTACGCCTATGACTGTAATACCGGTATCCAGATTATACCGATATTAATTCGTAGGCGGAAAACGATATGAAAATTTTACCGGTTTTAAGTCCCTGAACATAATACGAGTCAGGTATATCCAATAAATATTTTTATGGGAGAATCCCATAAAAAAATAATGAAAGATAAAGAAGTTTTGTAATTAGATTAGTTGTAGTCTCCTGGTCTCACACCGATATACCCAACCCGTATTACGTTAACGCTCCTTCGGCGATCGAGGTATCTCGAGCTACGGGGGACAATTATAGGCTAGATATTTGGACATTTATCGAGCAAAGACTGTATATTGTTTGAACCAGAGCGAAATAAAATTAACAATGAATAACGTATATCACGATAGTAGCAAACATACTGATATAAGGTTTTTCGGATGCGAAAAGGGGGAGGTTAAAGTATAATTTGTAAAATTTTAATTAACGTGTGCTGATGTGCTAATCAAAGCTTTAGCCAAAACGAATTAGAACTTATAATAACAGGGTATCGACGATCTGGTGTGGCACAAACCGCAAGGTGGTGAATCTACATAAAAGAATATGTTGGACAAAAAGGATAATGTGTTTTAAAGACGTCAGTCGTTTCGTGTATTGATTTTGCGTCGTCGCTGTTAATCGTTGTTATATGAAATACATTTGAGGAAATCTCTGCGACTCTGCTGTGTAGCCTGAAAACCTTATCAAAAAAGATTGAAGGGCGAGTAATCTTAAAAGAACGGGCGATTATTCAAAGCGGGAAAGTAACTTGATTCGTGCGAGGAATAGAATTTTTCGCCGCTTTTTCCACAGAGCGTAGTGTACACCGCAGATTTTGTTAACGGTTGAGACGCAAGAATAAATCTGACATGCTCTCACCCATTCGTGGTTTATTTAATTTATTCTCTGCGTAGAAGACACAAAGAGTTCCCCTCCCCTGCCCAACTCCGACATTAGCCCCCTGAAAAGTGGAATTTCAATGTGGAAAACGCTTTCCAGACTCGCGGGCCCGCCATTTTCCCCTTTCTTGCTCATGCTCTCTACCTGCTTTCGCGACCTTCTTTGACGTTTCTCAGCATCTGCGTCTGGATCTGGTGAAGCGGAGACACTTCTAGGGAAAACGTATCGACGAAGTTCAAAGGAAAACGAAGGTTCGAAACGATGAGATACAAATGAAATGTGACTTAAAAATGATACAGCAGCTTCTCATACTTTCTAATATCAATCCATGAAACACGTTAAACCTTTACTACGCACGTTCCTGGGAAATACATGCATAAACGCAGCGGCGGTCAAAAAAATAAAAAAAATTTTAATTAAAAACTTAAGAAAAAATAAATTATACAAAAATTTTTGGTACTTGAGTTAATTTGGATAGGCCTCCAAACAGTGTTAACCCAGGGCTCCAAAATTAACGATCCGCTGCTGCATAAAAGATTCTAGGATAATTTCTCGTCCATTTTTGTTTTACACTTTAAATCATCGAATTCTGTTCCATTTATAATTTCACATTTAAAAAAAATACACCTCGCAACACTGACAGAAATAAATCAATTGTATAGTAAACGGGTGAATTCTCACCCTCAACAACGTACGAGGAATAGCCGTGTATGTGAAAATTGTTTCTTTTTTTAATATTTTAGTCGGGGACAAGTTATATTTAGCAGTCATTGTTAGATCTTTCCTTGCAATTTTATATTTCTTCATTACCATCATTTGGACTTTGATACTCGTATCTATTTCTGATTTCAAGTAGTATCCATTTTGTTAGCCTATTTCTAGCGTTTATATTGAAACCTATTCAAATTTCTTTGGGTAGGTTCAATTTCTAAGGGCAAAACTACATTTTGTATGGTATCACTTTACTCGAAATACTTAACACATCGACACATGCTGCATAACGTATTCTCTCAGGATCTCCTGCCATTTTAATTTATGCTCCGATAAATATAGATTCACACGAAACTTATCTAGTTTTCGCAAAGTTTTCTATATCATATCGACTTGCTTTAAAACTCGTTGCAGTTGCTACATTCGTGCCTTCTGCTTCCTTCATTTTGTTCACGTTGAAAGAAGGTCAGCTGCCAAGAAACTTTGGGTTTCTTCCGTCTTAGAATATCTTCAGCTACAACTAAAGTTTCAGAAAAGTTGCATGGTTGTTGTACGTTAACAGCGCCGATTTTTTTCTTATTTACTTCCTTCGTTCTAAAAACAATTTAATTCTTTCATAAATTCAAATTGCATAACTTAATTTAATGGATTTAATGGAAATTCTTTCCATGCTGTACGTTTTATAAAAGCAAGAGACTGGATTTGTTCAAAAACTTCATAATTGATTTACACAACATGAAAAAATTATTCCCTCTCTTTCACGTTTTTCCACTCTCACATCGATAACATACAAAATAAAATTAACCTCTCAGAGTATGGACGTTATAATTTATTCTATAATATTTCCTAAAATCTATTAGATATATTAAAAATAATTTATTCTTATATGTTAAAAATGGAATTTGAACAAAATTCGAAAATCAACAAAATTCGTAGAGCGAAATATTTAAATAAAATGTGCACACGGTTATGGACACAAATAGGTTAGTCCGCGTCTCCCTAGAAATCGCTTTTTTATGTTTGGCTCTCCACGAAACAGGCTCAAAATTTGAATACACCGAGCATCTTACCATGGAAATTTATGGTAACGATTTTCATCGTCGCTTACATATATCTGAGGTTACCGCGATCATAAAACCGGTGACCGGCGTTGCCGTGTCGAGCTGTTAACTTCAGGAAAGACGATGATACATATCTCTTCACGACCGTATATCGTTTTTCATCTCGTTTTTCGCTCTGACAAGATTTGCCTCGAAACGTCGACGACGGGTCGAGAAAAACTAGCTTTCGTTCCTTTGTGTTTCCGTTCCGCGAAAATCGTCGTGCTCGATATTGATTTTAAAAATGCAGTTCTCGACCGAGTTTCGCGGACAGTATACAAAATCTCTCCTGGGAGCATCATCGAATTTTATTTCACAAAATGCTTAGGATTAATGAACACTGTTCTATGCAAAATAACGAAAGCATACTGTATTAATTTGTATATTATTATTTTTGTAACGTTGCAATTCGCGTTGGGTATAATTTTTCGCCTTGTAAGTCATCCATGCAGAACAAAAAGATGAATAATGAAGGAAAATGATGGGATAGACGAAAAGTTCCATTACACCCTGTAATCAATGATGACAGCGACGAAGACTAACGTAGCAGAGGAGTAAAAACTCTTCCATGGAAATACGTACATATTATTTAGAATTTGATAACATGGTACTTGTACGGTTATGGAAAAGGTAATAATAGCGGTTTTTGATTTTCGTAACTATGTGCCACCACTTCGAAAAATCTGAAAAAATTATATGGTAACAACCATAACGAGATGCTAAAACTGTAAAAATATGAATTTAGTATCTCATAACTTCTACAAGAAATCGGCATTTCAAAATTTTTTTATTTTTTAAAATTCGGTTTCGGATTCGAAGCTAAAAAAATGTATAGATCTGCATTCTAATAGCTAAAATATAACTGATTCTTTTTAGAATTTTTAATTGAAGATGGTAAGAGAAACTACGGAAAACCCTGATTTTCTTTGTCACCCCATTACTACCCCTCATGTCGACATATAGGGTTGAAAACTGGCACTAAGTATTTTCTGTAGATAAGCTATTGAACGGCCTATTACAAATCCAATTTGGTTTACGTGGCACTTTTTACCTCCTCATCCGGCTACACCCTTTATATTTTTCATTAATAATTTCAATGTAGTGAAAAGAATCTATTAATGCTCTTAAAGTCTTATTATCTTAAATTGCACCTACTCATTTTTGTCATAAATGCATAAAATCTGGAGGCTGTGGAACACTTTTGTATTGAACGGCTTAACTATTTATTTCGAACAACAGTAACTAAGGACGATATGAAAGTGTCGACGGTTACATCTCGTTTGAAAAAATTTCGCGACACAGCTAAAAGTTTCTATTGATACGCGGTGGAAGAATAAGATTAAATCGTAGACCTTGCAAAAGCTGTCACCCTGTTGCTTCCTCGTCTGCTCGCGATATTAAAGCTCCATCCCTTGCCTTAAAGCATGCAAATACACGCGAGGAGCGACGGTACATGTGTAAGACAACTCGATGAAACACTGTACTACGAACTTCTGTTAACCAATTACTGCCCCGTGGAAATAGAATGATTCCCGCGTAAATTGGACACCGTTTACTACCCGTTAGCTTCTACATATCCTCAGGAGATTCGCGCTCTAGCTTGTTGTGAGTTGCCATTTTGATGCGCTACAGTGGCCGAAATTTCTATAAGAATACAACGTTGACGGAAGTTTGGAAAAGAAGAAGAAGAATATACTAAGATGTCACAAAAGTGTTATACAGAGTGAGGCACCTAACTTGGTCACCTCAAATATCATCTAATTGTAAGTTATGTGTTGTACAAAAAGGTTACTTTCACAGGTGTTACATGATATCAGGGGAGACATGATGTAGTATTCACGACTTCCTTATTATTGAAGGCGTTTAGGAGATTTAAAGTCAACTTTGCTTCTTTAAATAGAACTACAGAGTTTACTCGATATATGTCCAAAACATAGGTCTAGCTACGGACATATATATATATCAGCCATATGTATGCTACATTTGGTTCCTGTATGTCTTGCTGTTCATAATATTAAAACGTATTATCTGCTACCGATTGTTTCATGATTTTTGAAAATGTATACACTCAAAGCTAGAATTTATATAAAACCCGACTTTCAACAAGACCGGCTTCCAAATCCCAGAATTTTCCAAAAAACCAGTTACACCGGGTTTTGAATTTTTACGAAAAAGATAAAGGCATCTAAAACATTAAACAAATATTTATATTTCAGTTTATTTAGTATACATGTAGTTAACAAGTACTCTTATTTACGTGGATTACATTGTAAAAATAAAAAAGAATTCCCTCAAATAAGAAGAAAATAAATTCCATTAATCCATCAATTAATGGTTCCATTAATTTATCTTAATATGCACTGTTGACTGATAATTTTACTTTCTTAACTTGTTTCCACTTAGCAGGTTTTATATTACTAAACTTTTAGTTTGCACGTCATATTTCATCAAATAATTTTCTTGACATACGTTAGAAAACATTTATAGCTTAATCCACTGTGAACACACGCTCGAATAAGTATTGGAATAAAAACACGAATAGTGGAACAGTATTAAGCTGCTTATGATACTGCAGTTAAGCTTCAATAAAGTATTGCGCAGTGTGAAAGCATACTATGCAATAAAAAATTCAATGAAAGGAGGAAAAATCGATGGAGCCAGGAAAAATATGTTTTATACGATAACAAAGATGTCCTCTATCCATTTGTTTGAGTTCTATCAAAATCTAAATTGTCAAAAAAAAAATCATCTGCAGTTTAATAACAATCTTATTCTGTTTACTGTAATAGAAAGTACACTAGATAGCATTAATCATTCTAAAACTAAATAAAAATATGGATGGCCTTTACTAAAGTTATCATTTGCATATCAAAGTTATCAGTTTTGCATATATGTAATTCTTTAGGCTAGTGATGAAAAATTCATCTTTCTTATTTAAATTTTCAAACTGCACTTTTCACATTGAATCCTCATCTTCCCTTCATTTTCTGAGTTTAATTTGCCTCCTAATGGAGAGGTAAATAATGAACTTTTCAAATTTCTTCTTTAGCACCAGAATTATAAAACCCGTTAAAATGACGGGTTATACAATTTTTAATTCAACACTATTGAGATCGCAAAATCGAATTCATGATGAAAATTCAAAAAATTTATTTCTTCAGACAAAAATCTGAATAAATACAACTTAGTTAGTTTCATGAAAAAGACGTAAAATTGGCTCCTTTAATACTGTACAAATCTAGTGTTAATTATAAAAAACGATGATACGATGAAACAAGATTAAAATTTTCAGAAGATTATTTATATTGTTCATAAGTAACAAATCGACGTACACATTCTACAGAATAAATACATAGTCATCTTTTCGTTACACACTTTCACCTATATTATCGTATGCTAATGATTAGACTGCGAATTTTTATGCAACATATACATATCAGCTAAATACAAATTTCTTTCAACTTTTAATAATGTTCATAAGCTGCAACTAATGTCTTGATGCTCTTAAATTTTTTAAATCTGTCTACTGCTTAAAATTGCACCTACTCACTTTTATCATAAATACATAAAATCCACAGTCTACTAATTATTATTTTACAAAGCGTTTAATACGGGTCGGGTATATCGATGTGAGATCAGAAGACCACTACTAATCTCACATAATCCAATAACAATACTTCCTTATTTTTCATTATTTCCTATTTTCACTATTGTGCTTTTCTAAATTCGGCGTGGATCAATGAATAGTATCTCCTGGCCGATATATGTCCTTGGCTAGACCCGTGTTTTAGACATATGAAGGTAGGGGAAGGTAGCCTAATTTGGACCATCGCCTAATTTGGATCACTATGATATCCAAAGATTGCTGAAGTCTGTGCGATTTTGGATAGGCATCTTGTTATACGTAGATATAGACGAGGTTAATGCAATCGTGTTTGTGAACAAACGCCTCGTGGTTACATTGAGAGAAGAGTTATTTGTTTGACTAAGTAGAAAATTAGTTAGTTCGACGTAAGAGTGAAAGCCGTTAATTCATCTAAACATAAGTAATTACAAGTCTTATTATATCATCACAAAGATTACTTATTCATCTATAATTTGCAGTTACAATTTTGAGGGGTTATGTTAGATTTAGATTTCTGTACAATATCAAACATTAAACATTAAACATTTCTTCCAATTGTCGTTAAGAAAGCTAATGGTCCAATTTAGGAAACTAACGGTTCAATTTAGGAAACCGGTTTCCTTATTTGGACCGATAACACGATTTTTTTAAATTCATTTTTCACGCTTATGAATGTTTTTTAAAATTTAATAGATGGTATTATTTTGAAGGTACACTTACAATTAGTGAGTTTCTTTTCTACTACCTAAATTGGTCTAAATTAGGCTACCTTCCCCTATATCGAGTAAAATCTGTACTTGGTATAATTAGACATTTTCTGGGCACGTATGAATGTTCCTCGCGCTCGAATGTAATATTCACTTTACAAGAGACTTTAAAATTAACGAGCCTGAGATAATATCCGGCGAACCCCTATGGTTATTAATTACCTGTACCTTATTAATTGCGCTCGACAGTAACAAACGATAATTGCGTCGCGCGTCTTCTCTCTCTCTCTCTCTCTCTCTCTCTCGATCTCTATCATTTCAAAGTTCACCTTTTTGAACCTGACTCTCACCCTCCCGGTGAGAGAATCATGGGGCAGCAACCGAAACGATCTTACCGAGCCCTTTACCTCGACGTTCTCCCTTTAATCCGATCTATGTTATCGAGCTCATCGTTTTATCCTCGTGATCCTTTTCGTTTAAACCGATGTCGAAGGCAACGATACTCTTTCCCTTAACGTTCCCGGTGTGCTGCTGAAGCACACGCTCAGCACGCGCTCAATGGACAAAGAAATACCATGGAAAGGAATAATAACCCGCGCGGACTAGGTCAATTTTATTACATGAAACGCTGAATTCGTTCAATGCCAGGAACAACATTTCAAACGGAACACGGTTCATTCTTTAATTGCGGTACTATTAGTGAATGCATGTACAGGGTATTTCAAAATTATATGTCTCGAATAGCTGTAGCGTGATTCTACACCTTTGGATAGGTGTAGATCTGTCAAAAAGAATGGTCCGCAAAATTGACCTTGACCTTTTTCTCAAGGTCAAACCTTTTTTTTTTATTACATCCTACAGCGAAGGACAAAAGTCTCACAGGAACTATAGGTCAACCGTTCTCTTAAAAAACAACTTTGAAGTTTCGTAAACTATTTTATTTCGTATGTCCACAGCGTATCCCAAAATGGTATAATTGTGGAGGACATGATTCTAAGTTACGGACACTCGGTGTTCAAATACTTTTTAGTTCCGCTGTGTCTAACTAGACCACGGATTTTTATACAAATAAATATACTTACCATAGATATTTATTTCGTTTTCAAATGATTTCAGCAAGTTCAAAATAGTAGAATAGGATTTTTAAATTGTTTAAATATTTTCACTGTTTCGAAGGTTCTAGTATGCCATTGAACTCGTCTTTACACCATCTACTACACTGTAAAATTAAAAATGTATGGTGCCATTTAAAAAGCCATCGATGACCTTCCACAGACCTTAAAGACAACAACAATCAGAAAATTGTTTCTATCATCGTATTCACCTCCTTGAACCTTCTTCTTTAATATTTTCTTCTATTTCCAATCCTAGCGGAGAAATTTAGGTGATCCGTTTCTCGTGAATTACCCTGTATATGTAGATTGTTTCTATCTGAAAATGATTTACTATGCTTAGTCCTGTGGCGTCTTCTGTCTCTTTATCCTTGCCAATGCGTGAATACTATTATATCATCAAGTATGTACACAGTTAATCATTGATTGCTAATATTTTTTAAGTAATTATGGATCACTCGTGAAGTACTTGTAGCCGTTCATTATTGACAGTGACATGTTTATTGGGTACAACATACTAAAACAGATTATAGTAAAGCAAGCGAATCGCTTAATATATTTTTTTGTTAAATATTTGAAATTGATTATTTTGGATAGATTCTATATCCACAACTGTTATATTTACATCCTGTATTAGCTGTTATCGTTTACAAGTTTTACTTTTCCAATCGAGGATCCAATAAAAATTTAAAAACCCGTGAATGGAAGAGCTATAAACTTTAAAAGCTCGCTTGTCTTCGTTTAGAAATCATTAAGCGGGGCTAAGACGCGTGGTCACGTAAATAAATCGTGGCCACTCTCTCAAAAGACTTTCGCACGACATACTGTCTGAAAAGCGATAAGAGTGTCAACAAGTGTTATGGCGGGTACACGCAAACGAGTTTTCCCGATTTAAAGAACAGCCGTGGAACGAAACAAGCTTAGCGCCTAGGGGTAGCGATCTGTCCGCGCTCTGTTCGAACTATTAGGGGGCCCGTAAGTAATCAATTATTTTGAAATCTAAAACAAACTTTGTAGTAAATTCAAATTTTTATTTCTTAATTTATTATATAATCTCCATCGTGATCAAGGACAGTTTACCATCTTTCCTGCATATTTTCAATCCCCCTCTTATAGAAATCCAGGGTTCACCAAGCAAAATATGACTCAAGGCTCCTCCTTACATCTTCTACAGAAGTGCATGTTTTATTTCTTCAATAATGCTCCAGAGATCTGAAAAGATGATAGTCAGAGGGAGCAATATCCAGTGAGTACGGGGGGTGCGGTAAAACTTCCCATTGCAATTCTTTGATTTTCTTCTGAGTGAGTTTCGCTGCATGGGGCCGGGCATTGTCAATTTGCAGTATTGCACCTTTTCTGTGCACTAAAGATGCCCTCTTTTTCAATAGTTCTGAATACAGCTGTTGTAATTGCTGACAATACAACTCAGCAGTAACTGTTTCTCCAGGTTTCAACAACTCAAATTGAATTATGCCACGACAGTCCCACCAAATGCATAGTAACACCTTTCTAAGTGATAAGCTAGGTTTAGGCGTTGATATTGCGGTTTGATTTGCAGAAAGCCATTGCTTCGAACGCTTTATGTTATCATAAAGAATCAATTTTTCATCTCCGGTAACGATTCTGCTAAGAAATGGATCTCTACGAAATCTGTATAGCAATGAAGTGCAAATTGATCGACGAATATTCTCGTTGGTCTCAGATAATTGATGCAGTTCCCATGCCTTTCCCGTTTTGTGTAGGTGCCTTTGTATAGTTGCCCATGTGGACCCAAGGTTTCTCGATAATTCTTGTATACTTAATTTTGGATCAGCTTCCACTAGAAATTTTAGGGTGTCATCATCAAATTCATCTGGTCGCCCACTTCGAGGCCTGTCAGAGTGACCATAATCACCAGCAGCAAACCTTCTGAACCAACGTTGACACTTGTTGACCTTCAATACATCTCCATAAACGTCGCAAATTTTCTTTGTTGTTACCGTTGCATTAAATCCCGCATGAAAATGAAAAGTATGCAATGACGAATGTGATCCTCGGAACGTACGGACGCCGCTATTTTATTACAGGGTTGTAAAAAAATTATACTTTTTAGAATATTTTGAACTCAGGCTGCTTTACCGAAAACTGTAAAAGAGTAAGTGTTTCCTCTTCAACGATCGGTACAGAACTAAAGGCAAAACAAATTCTTTGCAAATAATTGATTACTTATGGATACCCCTAATACTTTAAACGTGGCGATGCGAGTACGGATCACGGAATGATCGATCAGGTTTTATCCGAATCCCCTAATGCCTCGAGATAATCGTACTGGAACGTTTCCTGAGCCTCGGAGATTTGAAGAATCTAGAATACACGGTCGGCAAATGTCAGACTGCAGACAGTCTGTCATGTTCTGTTCATACATCTCTATTTGTTTCTAACACAATCAATTTTAAGAAAATTTTCAACATTCGTGTAACTTTCGCGAATCTACGAAACAATTTTTTTTTCAATTTTCGTTACAAATCGAAAAGTTGTAAAAAGCAACTTTTAACATTTTCTTCTGTAATTCAAGTGCAATTTTCCAAAATTTTCATTACAGTATCACCTAGTAAATTGTTCCATCGAGCATGGCAGAAAAACTGAACTCGTTTATCCAGTGTGCCATCAATTATGAGAGTGACTGTATATAACTGACATGATTGCGAACAACGTATTCTCTATAAATGACGTGAAACATGTTGGGCAATCTGAAATGGCCAAAATTATATGGTTAAAATTCATACGGTACGGACAACCGTGTTTTTTTTTTAGACATTTGACCAGTTCTGTTCTAAATTCGATTCTCGTAATTTTAACCACTAGTGTACGTTCCACATCTATGTTTACAACTGAATGTTGTCGCGGGCATTTCTGAAGAAATTTCTCATGTCTGCATTGAATTCGCATCTGTAGTTTTCACGTGGCATCCAGTGCGTGCAGCAATGAAGCCTCGTCGATTGAAAAATCGAGTTATATGGCGATAGTGACAGCGATAGTAACGACGATGTCTCGAATACTGATTTTTACCCCGAATCTGTGAACGTCATCGCGTCACGAGATATTTCGTTCATACTTACTGAAAGGTCAAAACGTTCGTGGAACAAGGATGTAAAACAAAACCAGGTCACATTCAAATAAATAAGCGTTCAGTTTAATAAAAATGTTGTGACGGGTATCCGTCGGGGTGGAGGTAATGCCGATTCAGCCGGAAGCCAGGGGTCGGTAGCACCTCGAGGAGGAAAGAATTATAGTCGGTTTTCTGGGTGAATACTGGTCTTTATTCTCGGTCTCCTTCTATTTACAACGGTCGCCCACAGGTGGCGTGATCGCGACGGTATCGCGGTCTGATATCGCGGCTGTTCGGTATCGCGGCGGTCCGGTATCGCGGCGGTATCACCTCGGAATCGGGGTGTCGGTGAGCAGGAAGGTCCCGGACTGGTTCCCGTAGGCTTGTGCCCCTCGGGGGAGGGATTCCTGCCCGTTTGCACGGTGCAGGCTCGGATGCGGGAACGGTGGTGTTTGGCGGGGACGATGGTTTCGGCGGGAACGGTGTGCGGTCGGTCAGATTCACGGTCGAGGCTTTATGTGGCGGTGGCGATACTCTGCTTAGATCGACTCTACGCGGAGCGGCGCACAGTGGGCAATTTGGACGAAATCGGATTAAAAATCAAGGAACTTTCGATAGGAATGAGGTAGAGCGATGAAATTTTTTTTAAATGAAAGCTGAAACTTAGTAGAATATGGGAAAAATAGAGAGATTGTGGTCCGAACGTTTTTTAACCTCGAGAAAATTCGTTAAACGCGCACAAATTCAAGAAAATGTTAGTTTTTTCAATACCACGCCCGGAAAAAAATTTTTTCTAACATGCTATACATCATTTCCCATAGATTTTGTCACGCTGATTTCAAATCTGGTCTCAAAATTTGTCTACGACCTCAGGATTTTGCAAAAAATAGATTTTTGTGACGAAAAACTAATGAAGTCATTTTTAAGTGAAAATGATTTTATAACACTCTAGTTTGAAGGTATATTTTATTTTCATATATAAAATTCAATAAAAGTAATAATAATGACGTATTTGTGAACGTTTTGAGTTACTTACGGAACATGAAGCGCTTCACATCTGGTCACCACTTGACGTATCGCTGTTATTGCTACTGGCACTTTCTGCAAACTGTCTGTGGTTGTAATGTAGTATAAATTAGATATCTATTGTCCATAATTATATTTTCGAAAATCCGACAATATTTGCAGAAGCTTTGGAGATCGACGTGCAATTTATAAAAAATATTGCTACAATATTATCAGTCTTCAAATGCAAGCAACCCTTAAAAATAAAAGAGCTCGAAGAATTCTGTTGGGAGACATATTGTTTTCATTATACATTATTTCCGTGGGCTCGAATGAGTCCTACCTTGCATAAGTGATTAAAGCATGGTTGCGAAATAGCAAAACAGTTTCTATTGCCAATAGCTTATTATTCAGAAGATGCAAATGAATCGTGGCATAAACTGTACAGAAAAAACATGATACTTCACTCACGACAAAATAGTCGAAAAAATAGAATCTTAGATGTTTTTAATCGCGCAATGCACTTAACCGACCCGAAAATTTCTATCATATTACTAAAAGATCGATTAAAGTTTTACCGAAGAAAGAAAATAGCAGCAGAATGTAGAAACTTCGTCGAAGAAAATGCGTAAGTTAAAAAGATTAAATACTTACCTTACTTCCTCTGTAAATGAAAATATAATTCTGGACAATAGATATCTAATTTATACTACATTACAACCACAGACAGTTTGCAGAAAGTGCCAGTAGCAATAACAGCGATACGTCAAGTGGTGACGAGATGTGAAGCGCTTCATGTTCCGTAAGTAACTCAAAACGTTCAAATACGTCATTATTATTACTTTTATTGAATTTTATATTTAGGTCCGGATTGCAGAATGTAGGGACATTCGACCAAAAAGTCGACTTTTCGAAATTGAAAACTAATCAATTTGTATTGCTTTGTAAATGTCTAGAGACCTCAAAAATGAAGAAATTAATGAAATTGAATACATATTTTAGTTTCTATGATCATTTAACCCTTTCGCTACGGGTGCCATCTATATCCGACATCCACGCGACGACCTGTGTGTACGGGTGCCGTCTGTATCCGGCAACTTGTAAACACCGAAAAGACTACCGACGTTCATCGTGCACACTTTTCGGCGCGGTGCCCCGTTCAGTGGCGTCACTTCGGCGGAGCGGACTGCCGTAGCGAAAGGGTTAAAGTTGAACGTTTTGAAAGTAGCATATTTCACCAAGAAAAATTGCTTAAGTTCTTTGCGATGTCCTCATCGTCTCGTCCCATATTTTCTCTTAATTTTTTTTGCATGATATAGAGCATCCCTTTCCAATAAGAAACCATATATTTTTTAGTAATAACTAATAATAATATATTTAAAAAATAATGCTGAATGATACATGACAGATTTAAAAAATTTTATATGTTTGTCAGAGGAGATCTTTTTTATCCCAAAAGATCCCAAGCTCTAACAAACAGGAATATGTTCGGCACACCTTCCTCTAAATAATCATGAAAGAATTAATTCCCCCCTTGTCCCACTGCTCAAGTTATTATTGTTTAAAGCTACTAATGTTGGACGCGGTATCGCATGAATTGATGAAACTCTGCAAGGAGAAGAGTCATCGAACGATGGTAATACAGTCCGAAAGTTTTTCTCCAACGCTGAAATATCAGCCGAAATCACGGGAATTGATATAAAATTAATTAAAAGGTTTCACGTTATACTTCAGGTACTTCCTTTTCAAAACATTTGGAAATTTTCAATAGTATATGCATATTCATTTTTTATTATAGGTCATGTCATCACCCTACACAGTGGACATAGTAAAATTTAAAAAATATGCACAAGATACGGCAATGCATTATGTAAACAATTATGGGTGGTATTACATGCTAGCGTCAATTCATAAAATACTAATACATGGGGCGGAAATTATAAAAAAATGCGTTGTTGCAAATAGGGCAACTTTCAGAGGAGGCCCAAGAAACGCGTCATAAAGATTTCAAACGCATACGATGTAGAAACACGCGAAAAATTCAAGATTATGCGCAAACGAAGACATATCGAATCGATTACTTTTAACATCTGATCCATATATATCTAGCATTAGAACAAAATCATACAGAAAAAAAGTCAGGCTACTAGAAGCAGAAGCTTTAGATTTAATAAATATTTAAAATAAAAAGTGTAATGAAAATAATAGTAATAGTAACGACAACAACAATTGTGATACAATTCTTCTTTAACCTATCCGTAGGTTAACAATTCAACACTATCTGGTTCAAGTTGCACGTTAATATCATATACGGTTTAAAAGTTATACAAAAATGTCACACGATTTTCCAATCTGAACCACTGTGCGGCGGAAGCCTTGCCTCGACTGCCGGCCCAGTTACGGTGTCGCGGTGGCCTGTATGCAGAGTTGGGCAGTATCCGATGAAAAAATTATTTGAATGGCTTTCGGATACAAATTCTCTGTTCTTTTGTTTTTATTCGAAGTCGGATGAATCGCGAGAAGTTATCTGTATCTGTCTAGAATTGTCTAGACATCGTGTCTGGGTCTGCGCAGCCTTCGAGTGGAAAACTGTCATTTTTGAGTTCTTTATTGGTATGCTTGACCAGAGTTGGGCATTATTTAGATCTCATTAAAGACAGTCCAAATGATGTCGTGTTTGGACTCATTTTTATCGGAACAAGCTCTACAACTCATTCGTCTTAACAATATTGTTCTGATTAAAAACATAAAAGCATAAATTGCCAATAATGCTCGATTCTCTAACTGCTTACATTGTAGTGTCAGGTACACGTACATAGGCATTGCATGCAATGGCATTTTTCTGTCTACGGTTCTGAATTACCGACTCTGTAGAACATGCTCTGGTACGGCAGCGGACTCTATCGAAATGGAACGGTCAGCTAGTGAAATAAAATTCGTTGATGAACTTCGAAGGAAACGTTTCAATACTGGCACCGTCTAACTTATCGGATTTGTGGCGTGTTTAGACTTGTTTTCATCAGCAAATTATTCGCAATCGATTAATAACGTTCCCATGGCAAAATTATGAATTGTAACAAACATTTTATTGTTATTAATAAGTGATGGTGAAACGCTTACATTGTTGTCTCCAGGCGGCACATGACGCGACGCTCCATATGGTCGTGATTCAGTATCAGAGGCAACATTGTAACCAGTAGCGTATTGGCGTTTACCAACTATACCTAATATTATTTCTTATTAACGTTACCATAATGATATCATTTTACCTACCGATTGAAAATGTTTTCCTGAACAAAATAAGCCCAAACACGGTACAAATCGGATAATAATATCATCGGGTTGTACTGCCATTTTCTTGCGCCTTCGGCCACGCGGCCGCGTTTCCATGCTGTCCTTTTCTATCTACGTTCGCCGCAGTCGAAGCGGCTACAAATATATGCATATATAGAGAGAAACGAGTTCGAATAAAAGTGTTAGAAAAATCGAAGTAAGCAAACGGTCGAGGCAGGCCATGTGTTTTTTGTCAGCGTGTTGCACATAATTTCTCAACCGTTTCCTGGCTCTCTGTCTACTTTCTAAAAGTGCCTCCATTAATGAAATTGTCTTGTGTTTGGATTTTAAAAAGTTCGTTTGAAAACGAAGACTATAAAGTAACAAAAAACGAAAACCCTAACATCTTCAAATCTTCTACAAGTTTTTCGAAATTATGATCTAGGCAAGAACTTAAATAGTAAGAAGCAAAAGTTTGAGATTATTTAGTAGGAATTTAGAACATTAGTAATAATTATTATTCACTCTGTAATTAATAAGCACAAACGGAACGATACTGTATACTGTGTTTGCTTTTCAATTTGTCGCATTGCTAAAATTTATTTTCTTAAATTTCGATCATCGTCTACAACCAGGGGTAATTGGAAGTGTCTAAATGAATATTTGCTTGGAAGATATTTCCCCTATATTATATTATGCTTTACACATAACGTGTACAAATTATTATAGTTCTCACGTTAAAATACTGTAAACATTATGTGGCAACAGTGTCTCGAAAATGTGAGAGCATGCGAGTTTATATTTAATAAATCGTAAATAATTTATGAATTTCTGAGAAACCCTTTTGGAAAACTTTTTGACTTTATAATTACGAGTTTAGTTGCATGTGTTCATAAACTGTACGTTGTTATACTTACGCGAAAGTTTAATAGTGTCCTGAGCTTGTTTGAAATTTGATTATATCACTTGAGACTACTGCACTTCATGGTATCTCGATGAGAACTTCAAACTAGAGAATCTCGAACTATTGCTATACTATTCCACTGATTTACACTCGAAATTTAATGGACCGTAACAACCACGAGTTTGATTATATTCAATTTTTTTTTTACTAAAATGTTACTTATTTATTAATTAAATATAGCCTTTTTAATAAAAAGAATTGAAGTAAATTTTCGTTAATCGCAATTGATGTAACATTTCAATGATCAGATAACAATAAGAATTCTATCTAGTAACTATAGACTGCGGATCTTCATGCGAAATAGAAGTTTCTTACATTAATTGCAAGAAAAAGGAGTTACGTAGATGAACATTTTTTTCTCTCTTCAATAATTTTGATAACCTGGAAGTATCGTATTGATATTCTTAAATCCTTTTAATCTTTCTGTCTCAGATTATACCCATCCATTTTTGTCGTAAGCACATAAAGTCTGCAGTCTGTTAATAACTTTTGAATTAATGCTTCAATTATCTGTTACCACTATACAGGGTGTTCAAGGTCACTTCAAAGTCATGGTGTGTATGTCGTTAAAATTTTTTATAAAAAATACGTGTTAATATGCAAAAAATGCGATGACCTTGAAAAAATCGTTAAAATTAAAATTACATTAAAACTATGTTCATCATATTTAGTCATTTTTTTTTCTTATTTTCAATAGTAGCGGAAATAATTTAGGTGCTCTAGTTAAAATTAACAGTGTATAATACGACTGCATTTTGGGATCTATAAATTCTAGCTATTTTACGCACTTTCAAATAAAACTGACTGAAAATTCGATTCTCCAGCTTTGATAGAAGAATCGATTGTTTTATTTTACGAAATATTGTCATGGAACGAACATTATCTTCCTCGCGACGTCATCAAAAAAAAAAAAAAAGAAAAAACACGAGAAGAACATCACCGTTCCCTTTGTCGATTAGATTACATATAGAGCCAGGGAAAAAAGGAGAAAATTCAGAATCAGCTACGATGGTACAATAAAGAAACCTTTTCTTTGTGCAGAAAGCAAGCTTTCTCTCTCTCTCTCTCTCTCTCTCTCTCTCTCTCTCTCTCATAAGATCCAACAGCTGCATTGAATCGATACTCAAGAAACATCTCACGCCGCGCGCCGGGTCCGTGTGCAGAACAAAATGGACCCTCTTGGCCGCGTATGCACAGCTTGATCGATGCTCGCCACTTTCCGGAAAGTGGCAACAACACTGTGGTCGACTTAATGGAGGTAATGGAGCGAGGGTAAGGACCCCGAAAGAAATATCTGCTCGTCCATAGGCGAGATAAAAGGTAACGTGCGAGGAACAAGGGCGTCCCGCCGCGCCGCGGTGTGACCACGTCACCACGACCTTTCGACCCCTCGACATTGTGTCTACGTGTCTACGTGTCTACACAGTCAATGAAAACTGTACCGGCATATCATTAAAAAACATCCTACAGTATTAGATAAAATGACAGGACACGCTAGATACAGTGGATCCGAAAAGTATTTCAACACTTTTCCGATTCCCGAGAAATTGTCAATATTTGATCTGGAACAATTTCATTCAAAAAGAAAAAACAGTACAGTAGTAAATTTGGACACATTATATAGCTCGAAGCTACTACTTTCCCAGATCATAGTTAATTTTCTTTCTAGGATATTTGAGCTGAAAAATTGACGATACGGTTTTTATCGAAAATGATGCAAATTGAATTGTGTGTAAAAGCATCAAAAACATTTTTTTCTGATTGAATGTATTAAAAATTTGAAGATTGAATATTCCCTTTTACGACGACTTATAGAACAAGTTTGGTCGGTCGTGTAATTCACCGTTTATATTATTGCGAGGTTCGCAGCACACTTTTCATTAATAGCTTAATAAGACAAAAAAGAAATTGTACACCGGAGTTTTAAGGAGTCGTTGTAAATAGGAGGCTTCAATTTTCAAATCTGTGGTAGATTTGACAATAAGAATAGTTTCTTAACTTTTTTAGAGAGGTTTCAATTTGTATCATTTTCGATCAAAAAGGTGCTACCTTCAGTTTTAGTCATTGTATCGTGTAAAACTATCTTAGATAAAAATGAACTATGGATGTCAAAAGTAGAAGCTTCTATTTTGAAAATGAGTCCAAGTTTATTGTTGTACTTCTTTTCTTTTTACGAAGTTACCACTGTTTAAATGTAGACGATTCTACGAGAATGGGAGTGTTCAAATGCTTTTTGTATCCACCGTGTTTGTATATTTCTTCAATTTCAATCATTCTCCAATTTCTTCATATGTACAGTCATTACTCGGTACTTGTCCGAAATATCTAGCCGATAAAAGTCCGAGAACTAAAAGTCCCTACTGCCGCGGGGTATACCCCGTGAGAGGCCAAGAAGCTTCGTCAGTCCTTTTCTACGTGCTAGCCGATATATGTCCCTGGGTAGACCTGTGTTATGGACATATATCGAGTAAAAACTGTATATTGTGTGGACAGTTAAATGAAACAGAAAACAAATATCAAATCTTTTTTCAGAATGTAAACACAAATATTTTCTGATTCATTATATACAAAAACAAATCACAATAAGAAGAAAATGATATCCTGGAAGAAGATAGAAGTTGTCGAACAAAGTGAGTAATCCATATTTTCGTGAAGTACATTCTAAAAATAAAAAGAGAAAATTGGCAGATCTACTAAAAATGAGAAGACCCCCTGACAAATATAATAGTTCGCTCAAGTATTCTGAGCGGTGGTGATATTTGATAAACACGTATACTATTTGAAACTTTCAACTGTTTCATCTTTAGACGATTTTCGCGAGGTTACTCGTTCCAGGAAGGCAACGCACGTCCAGGTAATTTAATAATCGTTGACGCGTTCTTTGTGTAATTTCTTTCGAGAACTGCAGAATTTCTTATTTACTATGAATACATTTTCACAAAGAATCATGAGCGAATATATTTTACCGCCATTGTTCCGTGAAAGAGGATTCAGCTGCCACCGAAACGACATAAATTTTCCCATGGAGTACGTGAGTAGCTTGCAGTTGCTTCTGAAAGTCTCTCGGTTTCGAAAAATTCGAGCCAATTGTCGAATACCTTTCTCTCTATTCGAAACGGTACCAAGAAGTCATTCATCAAGAATCACAATTCACCTTATCTGTGTTCTAATACGCGTGAAAGTAAAGCTCATTTTCGAAAATAATAGAAATGTATCATAAAAAGAGAAAATATTAATGAAACACCAAAATCATTAACGTGGTTGAAATGATTTATAGAATTTTAACTCGAAAGCAAGTCTGTGTATAATTGGCATACATTGCTCGAAGAATATTCTGAACGTAAACAATGAATATCCAAATTAATTTAAGCGACATATACAGAAAATTCACTATACTCGGTATTAATAGGAGTGATTACAATGTACATGTGTCTAAATACGTGCTCAAATGTTCAAAAGTTGAGTAACAACTGTTTCATGTTTATTTAAAAACGTTAGCTTATGGTTACAAATTAAGCGGCATAATAGGGTCAGAATTGGGCAAATTTTATTTTAAATAATAAATAAGAAATTATAAATCAAATTAGTATTTCATTTGCAAATAATAATTAAATTTTTATTGAATTAAAAGATCATTTAAATAATTCTACAAATAATTTCTTTATTATTTATTATTAGCAAATACAATGCTATAAATCATTTTAGGGAAAGACAAGTAATGAATAATTTGGCGTAGTTGTGCACGAATTCCGAATTCATAGAGCAGGGGGACTGAGTTCGTCTACATCAATGATATCTCTTAGAGCGATTGAAGACTTTTATCTCCTGACTATGACCTTCCAAATGAATAATAAATAATAAGCAATTAAATGATAATTAATAGAAATGATAATTAATAGAAATCAATAGAAATTAAAAGAAATGAATTTATTATTTACATAATTTAGTTAGAACTATATAAATTATAAATAATTATGAAAGGTGATAAATGGAACAGGGTACCACTGCTTGAGCGCACGACCCTTATGGGCAGATAAAGGGGGGACGCCAAGCCGGTGGCTTCATAGGAGGCGCGGGATATCCGTCAAGATTTGTAGAGTGAACGCACGTGTAATAAACCGTAGGAGATAATGTATCGTTATATTTATACATATAGAAATAAACATAATCGTTATTGAGATAAGGAGTTCGGTTAATGGAACGACCGACGCGACACCCAACAAATTATTTTTGTCTGTTATTGAAACTTCCAAATAACAAATGATTTTTTATGTAAATAATCATTCAAATGAAAATTTACTTAAATGATTCCCAACTCTGAATAGTCACGCAACCCAGTTTGAAGGCTTTTTGAATGGAGAAGCCAATGCAGTTGTTAATCAGCGTAATTTAATTTCGTACAACTGGAAACGAAACTCCTGAATTATGAGACTGCGCTGCTCCCGAGAAGACAGTGTCTCTCTATTTCCCTCGCAAACGGAAGACAACGGAAAGGGAATTGTTCTGTTTTCGGAGGGACGACAAGAAAATTTGCCGAGCATTAAGGAAAGTTGACTCAACTTGGTATCCATTTAATTAGTTCTATAGTGAACTTTCCGCCACTTCTTGCCCACACGAAATGTAAAATTGTTACAAGAGTTTACAATGCTAAAAAACGCTTACGCATTAAAGATTATAAATTTCAACTTTACCTTATCTTAAAAACACACTTGTTCGGTAGATTAGCCCTTCTCACGTTCCGATTTCCGTAAACAATAGTCGATTTTTCTAGATTTTGAAGCGTTAAACATTGATTATAAAATCGTTTTTTTCCATGTCAGTCTCAGTAATTTTAGAATTTTACAGAGAAAGTCAAATTACTAAGTTCAAGAATTATTTCCGTTCTAATTGTAGAAGATATAGAAACGTTTCTGGCACGAATCCAATAACGTTAAAAATACAACAACGCAGATTCCATTTTCCATTGAGAGAATAAAAAAGTTTTGACAGGAGCTCGTCGACAACAGACATTGCTTCACGTTCTTTACGGCATTCATGGCTGCAATGTTTATTACCCTACTGCAGTGCTCGCTGTTGGTATACCATCACAAAACTTAGTGTTAGGGTGCACTATACTCTTCTGTAAACAGTGCAACGGTCGTTGGTGTCCGCAATCACTGGCGTCACCGAATCTCTGCACATCTGTGTATTTTATTCTTAGAATAGAAAACAAAACCTGTGGTCCTGCTTTTTTAACAGTTTCCGTGCAAAGATCTGTTCTACATTGCGGTGAAGTTGGACTTTGTCACAGACTACTAATTGTCAAAATAATATATGTACAATAATATTGTTCTATTTTGATTAGACATAAGAAATATTTGTACACCCATTACGGTTTAAATTCAAAAGGGTATAGCAGGATAAGATGGTCGAAAGTGTTCCCAAACCAAATTGAAATTGAATGGGCTAGAGCTCTCAAAGTAACCCCCAGTGTGACAAGTTTCAACTCGGTACCCTTACCACAAGGGTAGTTATAGGGTGAACACGGTTTAATGAATTATGCTCTATTTCTTCTGTTCGGCTCAACAATACATTACGAAAAGATTCATGAACATTCTACCTAATAGCACACACGACAGTGAATTATTTCAGAATTTTTTGTTGCAAAATCGATTTTTAAAAAATTCCGGAAGCATAAAATTGCTGATCATATAGACATTTTCAGAGTGCCACGTTCATATTATTATGTTAGTTGTGTCCCATTGTGATTATTAATGTGTATTTTTTCAGATTTTTCGGATTATGCGAACGTGTTTAAAAAATTGGAAGTCTTTGACAATTCGAAGAAAATGCATATTTCGTATTGAAGTTTAAGAGATACCAGTTTTACAAAAATTCAGTAATGAGATATTCTTAAAACCATTGCACTTAATTGTTTTTAGAATTGTTGTATAAATTGCATCGTCGTTAAAAAATAAATTAAAATTAATTTTGTTTATGCCTCTACCTTTTTGTAGGTGTATTATGTAATATAATATAATGACCCCGGCAAAGTCTCCGACTGCGAATATTTTGGCCCGGGATCAAATCCTGCACCAAGTGATTTCTTGTATTTTCGTTAAACATTTTTTTTTGTTGTATAATTGTTGCCACGACATTACCTACATTCACACAGCGCCGCAATAAAGTGGCTAAACACAGTTCAGTTGAAATTCCCGACGGGTAGCATCTAAATTTTTACCGCATCGATTTCGGGCACTGCTTTCTCGTAGCGCGGAGCGTGTTACAAAAATAATTTAATTTTGTATGTCCCATTTATTTCTCACGGTCACCTCTTGATCAGTTGTATCGTTACTACCGCAACCGCCTATGTTGCGGAGATTCTAGTACACTAACTAAGCTCTTGCGCTTGGGTTTATAAACTCAATGACCTGAAAAGCCGCCGAGTTTGGAAACCACAACCTTGCCGTCTATCCCTTTGTGTCGGTGTAGATAGTAACCTCAAAAAGGAGCAACTGGAATATCTCACTCGCTCGGACAAAATCAAATGATTCTGAGAAATTAAAAGCTGCCTGTAATCGGGATAACTCGTACAATATCGAAGATTATCCTCGAATAAATTAAGCAGCTGCCTGTAATCCGGATAATTCGTACATTTTCGAAGATTATTCTCTCTGCAAAGGTCAACAAATAAAAGACGTATCGATAAAGTACACGCCTGGACAAAATTATAGCAAGTTACCTTCAGTTAAAGTTTTATCACGTCGTTTTTCACACTGTAGGTGGATTTGAAAAAAATTATTTTATCGTTTCCGGAAGAGCGAAATATGGTATGGAGATCGTACATGACACTAGTGTTTCGGGAGAACGGGTTCGAAATAAATATAGGAAGCCATTCCATTTTAGGACAGTGTCACTAGATGAGAGGAGGGAGAAAGTTACCCTCTTTCTCTGCCAGTACAGGATTAGTCACGTTACATTCTAACACGTGCACGACAGAGACGAAACGCGTCACGTGACCAGGCCGTGGCGGAAGCGTGGGGAACAGTGCGGTAGAAGAGGAAGTTAGAATGGGGACCACAAGCGGAGTCGCCAGATCAAGACTTGTTCCCCCACTCTAATTTCCCCTTCTACCGCGTTATTCCCCACGTGTCCGCCGCGGCCCAATCACGTGACGCATTTCATCTCTGTCATGCATACTCCGGCACTGGCAGAGAGAGGGTCACTTTTTCCCCTCGATTCTTGCTTCCTCCCCCTATTTGGCAACAGTGGATACATCTGGCGAGTCTGTTCTACGAATCGCTTGCTCTCCACTCCTGTACCCGCAAACAGCCCAATTCATAAGAGTCCTCGGATAGCCCATTCACACTTGTGCGCGCACTTCAACAACTAGATTCGTTTAAAGTTTAAATGAACCACGAAGCCCATATTTATTCTGACAGACGAAGCTGCGACGGTCACAGTGATTTCTTTTCCTTCGGACGTTTTAATCTCCCCTTGTAATCTCCTCGAATCAAATTTTTATTCACGAACCACTAAATAATGTTTGCATTCGCAATGGTATTTTCGGATTCTACGTCGTAAGTTTTTCCACGTTGTCGTCCGCTTTACCGCGAAGAACGAATTTTGTATCTGGCGTTCGGCGACAATTTCGCTCGATATTATCGGCCTCGATGCTAGTCCACTTCGTACTTTACATTGCATATTTGCATTTATATGCGTCATGGTATCGGAAAATGAGTTTCCAGTGAAATTCGAGTACAGTTGTAAAACAGACCGTAAACTCCGCGGAAAACTTCTGTCGGTGAGGGAGCCCCGGACATTTTGTACAACCGGGAAGGGAATTCTTTAGTAACAACATTTTCCTCCACAACACAACGAAGATACAGTTTCCTAAACTCTTCGGAGCATACTGCAGTTTAAAGAAAAAATAAAATACAGTGGATACAAAGAAGTATTTGAACACTGACTTTCCAAGGCTGGAAAAATTGTCAATAAATTTAACCTGTGGTAATTCAGTAAAAAAACAATAGTACAGAAATTAATTTGCAACAAGTAGAAGCGACGGAAAAGTTGATTTGCCATTTTAATTGGTAGACTGAAAATAATAAGGAAATTTAAAGTTTTTTAAAAATTTTTCTGACATGTTTATTTTCTATTTCACCTACTTCTTTTTGTCGTGAGCTACTTCGTAGGAAGCAGCGTAAAGGAAAAATCTATTTTGTTATCTGAGGGATACATTATAATAAAAATGAGCGATAATATCATTGATGCTTGTTAATTGCTTTTCGTTATTATTAGTTTTGAAAAGTTCGTAACTTTCTACCTCCTTGTTTGTAATAATCTGTTTAAAACCCCTGCCTTTAGAACAAATAATATTGCGTGGCATTATAATGATGGCAACCCGGTGCAACGAATAAGAGCGTTGTTTGTTGCACGATTTCATTACGCGCGCCTGCAGATTGAAATTGGGATTAGAATTTCCGGCCTGTATAAATCCGCGCTCCAGAGATACGTGATTTAAGCTGCCGTCGATGCATGTAGAAGCACCTGGCGGAAAATATAATAGTATCAGAAATCGCAGATATGCGCCTCGTTCTCTCATTTAGAGGAAATTATTCGAATTTACTAGTTTCACAAAAATAAAAATAAATATAAATATCACTGGAAAGTTTGCTACAGTTTGATGCAGTGCAGTTGAACTTTACTGTGCATAAATTCTCCGTGACTGATAGAATAAATGTTTCTTACATTGTACATAATCTCTTTAATTGTAACGGGAGTTTGTGGCAGAAAACAATTAACTCTGGCCAATATTCCATTCCGGTAATAATTCAATTTCAAAGGATTTGCCCTTTTGATGATTGTTGTTGCGGCAAGGATAGAAATTTAGCATCGGGGAGTTCACGAGACGCAATTAGAATGCAAATGGCAGCGCGAAATAAACAGTGAAGAATCACAGTTCTGTAGGACCATGGTACCACCAACATTCATCTTCATTTTAGTTGGGTTCTACCCGATCTACGGACGCGTCTGTGTAATTGCCAGAAATGCATTTTTATTTATTTTCTTTTTTTCTAGCGGAATGCACTGTTGATAATGTCAACTAATTTTGAGGATTTCTTATTACCAATCAGACTGCGCGTGGATCTTTAAGCAAAAAATAAACGTTATACAAAGCAAATCATTTTTGTCGTAAATACATAAAATCTGCAGTACCTATTTATTATATAAAAATTATCTGTTCGCAAAAAGTTTTTACAACACTTCGAACGTTTTTTGTCGCGATTCAAACGTTCAAAAAGTGTAAATAAAGAAGGAGTTTAAATAAAATAATTAAAAAACAAAACGGAGTTCTTTCTCTGGAAATCAAACACTCGATAACAAGTTAAAATTGAAGATTGTTTACGCAGTACTATAATCATAAAATGTTCTACTTTGGTTGCGAACGTCTGTCCATTTATAGTATCTCTTACCCCGCAATACCAATACAATAAACATTTTAACAAATTATCGTAACATTATTGTAACCAATAAAATAAATATATTACTACCGAAAATAAAATTTTAAATAATTACTCTTATTTATAAAATAATCTTCCGGATTAGCTAATGTTTAAAATTATAACGAACAAACATCTGCGGCATGCATGCAACAGATGTTCACAAAAAACTACGTATCCTATTATAAACCTGACATTTTTTTCCTATTATAAACCAATGACATTTGCGCAGGTTTATGCTTTTAGAAATTAATTTAAAAAAGGTGGGAACCGTAATGGAATTTATATTCGCCATTGAAACTTTTATTGGAACGAGATTGAAATGGACATTGTAGTTATGATGAATATTTCTGCTTTATGTTCTATCAAATTTTCAGCTAATTTATTTTGATTACTACAGTGTGTACTCAATATATGTCCAAATCACGGGTCTAGCCAGGGACATATTATATTCTTTGATCCACGCCGTCAAGGACAGCGGAGCTGTGGAGGGGATGGCAGCGGTGGGGATAGTTCTGGGACTTTTATCGGCTAGGCATTTGGGACGAATATAGATTAAATACTGTATTGAGTTACAATTTTCTAACGATTTAGCTGTTCAAACATAAAACGTCCCGCGTGCTCGACAGTGGGATTCGGGATACCATTTTAGTTCCAACGACGCGTGGCTCCCCGGTTTTATTAAAGCAAATGCATACAACTCTATGATACATTCTTCAGTTTTTTGTTCAAAGACCCCATCTCACTATCGCTCTATCTTCGAACTAGCAAGTTGGCGAGTGGCCAAGGCAATATCGGCCCCCTGCTAATTTGCAATTAAGGCCACGACGTGTTGCGAATTCTACCGCGATATACGAGTACTGATTCGCTGGTGTCTATTAGACCATCTTCCTTTAGGCACTACACGTCGCAATGCTATCATATCAGTTTTACGAGAAAAATTCAGCGGAAAAATTATCGCCATTTCCTGGAACCGCTTATTCAACCTAATTTTCATTGTATTTATCAAGATTGCCTCCAAGCTTACCATTTAAATCGTTTATATGCAATTGTTGTGTTCGCTTTTTACTTTAAAGAGATTCTGGTTTTTCACTTATAAAAAATCGATTTTTTTGTTTCTGCATTCTCTATATGTATAAACGTTGTAAAGTATGTGTAAGTTCCGCAAGTTCAAAAAAATTAACATGTTTCGTTAATGTTTATTGATAAAAGATAATGAAAATACATGAATTTTTTTATTGCGGTCTGATATTTCTCACAATTTTTTCGAAAACCGTTTGTTTTATGAAAAAATATCCAGATGTACAAGTTCTCTTTAACATATTTTTCGATACAGTTAATAATTTAGAAGATATTCGAGAAAAACGGTTTTATGAGTATTTAATTAATTATTTTAATGTTTTATGGTTCGGGGGCACGTTTTCCCGTTATCCACAGTTGCTCAAACTTTGAACATATTTTTTTATTAATTGGAACAATCCCTGGGGGGGGGGGGGGGAGTGGTGGTGGGCGTAAACAAAATAAAAAAAAAAAATTTTGTCAACAGTGAATGAGAGCCACTCTATTGTTCATGCACCATTGTACTTCTGGAAAAAACATAGCCCCACGGGTGTAGCACTCTTTGAGCCATTATTTTTTCCCCTTTGACATTTTTCATTAACTGCATTGGTAACGGAGTTCTAACCTCTAAAATAAGTAATTTGAAGACATAGCACACGGATTATTAAATCGCATTATTATTTGATCTCGTTTAATATTGAAACGCTTCGTCCTTGTGCCGAATATTCCATGCGCAAGGTACGCAAGACTTTGCCTGGAGGTGATATAGGGCGTATGCGGAACGTTTAGGTGACCTGCATTTTGGACACCGATAGTTTCAATGCCGTGCATTTTGTAGTAATTAACGAAATAATGTGGAGAAGAACAAGGGGACCGTGCTTTTGCGTGGTTCACTTTTCCAAGAGAAACTTTGAAAGGGGAAAGAAACTTCTGGAATAGCAGCAGAAAGCTTCGTTGCGTTTATTGAAGCTTCCTCTCTCCCAGATAAATTAAATTAAATGGAACTTAACAGTCCCACGGTTCAGCAGATTTTCACACTAACGACGCAACTGTATAGATAAAGGGCGATTATTCCTTTAAATTTCTTTAAGACCGTTCAGCTAAATGCATTTATTCCTAATAATAATTTACTCACGATTGCTATAAACGTCGCACTGTTTTATAACGTTCGAAATAAAATGAAATTATTAACGATCAAAGTGAGCTACTTACTTCTAGATTTTCAATATTGTAATATATTTAATTTATTTTAGATTGCGTCTTACTCATTATAACCATTGCGTAAACGCAATTCCGCACTAACAAGACAGTATTAAACTATACTATCTTATTCAGTAGAGTTCACGGTATATTACTTTTTACTTAAAAAAAAAAAAACGAGCAACGGTTGAGACCTCTCGGGGGTTAGTCAGAAGGGTGACCTTGACAATATAAGCCAAGGTCAAGGTCATCCGGGATGCCTCATCTAAACGTAATAGTAAAAGAATAGAATATTGAACATATAAATTAAAAAATGATCATTAAAATATTCTTTTGTTTAGACAATCTTTTTTCGAAAAACGTATCAACCCTTTCGTTCTCTTTCGGTCTTTATTGCCGTGAATTGGTTAGTATCATGCGCGTGCAACTGTAATTGATTAAACTGTCCGAAGCTAGAATCGATTAAATTGTTGCAAATTAATGTTATTGCAGACCGGGCGGATCCACTTTGCATGACCCACAGAGGCTTCGCAAAACCACGAGCTCTCATCGCGACTGAACTTATACGCCGAAAGGGATTTCAGATCTCTGATAGATCATTACATGCATTTCAATTTAAACACCGCCAGAAGGAACGTTCGACTTAGCCGCCGCTCTATTCGAAGCACGGCAGTGAGGTGGCGTGGCCGCGTGTCTCGACTGCAGAATGCTCCGGTGAGAGATCGCGCAAAAGAAGACGAATACTTCTTCGCATAAATTTGCCGGGATTATATGCGAAACTCACACTCGAAATGACGATGAAGAGACCCTGTGAAGGAACGCCGAGGGAAAGAAAGTCCGGAAGAAAAGTGAGGCGAGGGATTTTCTGGATGTGCCGGTGATAAGGATAAAACGGAACAGGAGGAGGAAGAAATGGCGGGACACGTTCAGGCGTCGCAATAAATTTTAAATAAAGGTGTTATTACGGCTGCAACCGCGCCGCATAAAATGACACGATCGCTAGCTCTGAGATGTGCTAGGGGGAGGGCTATCGACCGAAAGAAACGCGAGAAAAGTCGATCGGACTTTGCCGGGGGATATTGTGTGGCGAAGTAATTCTTTGCTCGTGTGACACACGGTATCTTTGGACGGTTACTTGCCTCAGAAATCCATTTCTGCGAAAATGGCAGAAGCTCGTTTTACGCGTGTCGTTCAAGAATGACGGACAGTGTATCCTCCACCATTCAACCAACAGTTCACCTAGCTGCTGTGTCAGCTTCTGCAGAATTTTTTCATATTTTTCTAGAAATCAGATCTACTTTCTAGGTTAGTACTGTATTGCAACTAGACTGCACGGTTTATACATTTATGACGAAGTACAGTAGATACTGTAAGCGCTTATAAAATTTAACAATTTTCGTGAATTTTTTTCGGTCATTGATTAACAACGGAACAATTACTCGTTTCTCGAGTCTATCTCGCTCGCAATAAATTTCTGTCCTATCAAACTAATAATTTGATACTCTAGCAACAGTAAAAAGACGTATACTATTACATCAAGATACTTCTTTTCAGTTTACGTCCAAGTATAGTACATAATCAACTTTTCTAACGTTCAGGGTCCAGATGATGTAGCACTGCGTCGTCCATCACAAAAGTGTTATATTAAAAGTTTATGTCATAGATATAATACGTTCAGCTACAGAGTCTTTCATAAATATTATACAATATTTTATGCGTGGGCATGTATCTAACATATTCTGTAGATATATGTAAATAACATTGTAAACAACAATGTATTCAATATAGTTTACCCATTCAATATAGTATTAACATAGTGAATACTATTATCTATTCTTTTTTCAATTACACTGCGTCCATATACATACAGGGTGTTCGACTACACGTGGGAGACAATTTAAAGGGTGGTTCTCCATTACAATGTAAGACGAAAATGAAGAATAAAAAAATTTTGATTTCGGCTTCATTTTTCAGTTATTAACAATTAAAAATCCTGCAACGAAATACGGCAACTCTATCGACAGAGGTGTACGTTGCGTACGTCATAGATGCGCGCGACAGTCACGTAAACAAATATTTATGGACACAATGGATATAGTATGCAAACCATTTTATAGTGATCATTGTTGTCTTATATTGTCATGGAGAACCACACCTTAAATTTTCTCCCACCTGTTCTCTATACGTTTAGGCTGTTTTTAGCTGAAAGTTTTTCTGACAAGTTCTTTTGAGTTATCAACGGAACAGTATGTTAGTCAAAATAAATCATTTCTTTTCTTTAAGACATTGTGATTTGTGTACCCACTAACTTATTATAAACACAATTTCAGAGATTTTCTAAATAAAGAAATATTATATCAGACACATTGGCATACAAATTAGCATTTGTATTTACATAACTATCTACATAACGTTCGTATTGTGAACATTATCACTTTTCAATGACATATTTCTATTGACAAACACATCTAGGTCATTCTACACCGATTCGAAAAAAGAACATATAAAACCATCTGTTAGTTTATTAGGTGTGTTAGGTGTATTAATTGATTTATCGGCTCCATTAAAGTGGCCATTAGCCCTCGTAGTGCTGTTTACACGTTTCCATTTCGCCAATCGAATAAGCAGTATTGTATTCGTCCTAATCGTTCCACGTTCGAGTGAAAGTTAAAAATAACGCTCGTAATGGAAGCCCGTACGCGCATCGATCATTACTACCATACTTGGAGCCACGCTGACCGTCGTCAACCTTTATTAGACTGCACCTGCCGCGTTTAATTTTATTTCCGTGGTTGAAGTGGATTGCGTCGAGTATAGTTTGTTTTTCTACGATCAGACGGTAATTTTTCCGTGAGTTGCCACGATGCTCTTCACTAACGATGAGTAACGATAAAAATCCTCCTGGTCAATCTCCGCGCACGAAGAGTATGTTGCAGCGTATTTATTAGGTGTACAAATTCGTGATCGACCCTAACGCTAAATTAATTGTAGTATTTATTTAAATGGTAACTTTTTTCCGGGCAGTACAAATAGTGTACGCGGTTCTTGGGAAATTGTAAAAAAAATTAAAAATATGGAAAAAATGATAAAATTTGTTTTTCAGCCAGTGCAATTTGAAATTTACAGGGAATTCGTTAAAAAAAATGATCAGAAGATATTTATTGCTGACCACGTTTTGAACGTTGTTGAATACACGTGTGTTGACAATAGAAGTTCAATAACTGCCGATGTTCTGGCTCAAACGAGGATTTGAATTTTGCACGCTACAATAAATTTCTTAAACATCCACAATAAATTTTGACAAATAAATATTCTTGGAAATTGCAAAAAAGCCAATCATTGAAATCCGATTAGAGGAGTGACGTTTAAAAATCGAAAATGCCATTTCCATGGAAGTTTATGAGAGAACTTTTTTTTAGGAACTCTCGTTTTATTAAACTTGGTATTATACATTTAAATTCTTTTATTTATACACTAATTACGCAGTATTATTTACGTGGTCATTTTTATTGTTTTGGGGGAATAGGATAAAATTGTAATTTCATATTACTAACCACAATATTATTCGCATAGAAGAAATGATAACGGTAATAGAATTATTGATGCTTTGTGATCAAAACCAAAACCGTGACCGCAACCGTGACCGTAACCACAACCACATTGTAGTCCAACTAAATTGCATAGTTTTCTTATAATTTGCAATACAGCATGCATACATACTAAGCTTAACCAGTATACTAGACTAGGGCACGAGAAACGACGTGTAATCATTTTATTCAACTTTACGCGAATTGTATTAGACCGAATTAAAATCTACCTACTCTATGAAAAGAATTATTAACAAATAAACTTTCAGAAAATACGGCCAATACAGCTTACATTATCGATCACTACTGCTTGTTCTGTTAATAGAACGATAAAAACTCTCTTATAGTGGACAACACTATTATAGCGATTTTTCAAGATTTGAAACCTTTATGACATATAACATGCCCTTACGGTCCGGACGTATTAAAGAAAATATTGGTAAGATGAAATTTCTCAGATGTGATATTTTTTCACCTGACCAACATAAAATCTCTGGAACCGTATGACCGATTTGCTTCAAACGTTAATTGAATTTTCTAGCTACAGTACACTAAAATGTCGAGCAGGATTTTTTAAAATCTGAAATATTTTTTGGGCTATAATTAA
The DNA here is from genome assembly GCF_050948215.1 of Halictus rubicundus. NCBI lineage: Eukaryota > Metazoa > Arthropoda > Insecta > Hymenoptera > Halictidae > Halictus > Halictus rubicundus. Next base: position 5,084,514 of record NC_135154.1, read on the forward strand.
TTAGGATTAAATTTTCAATGTAAAATGCGACTTTAAAAATTATACGCTACATCTTATATAGGGTGTCCCAAAAATGTTGTACTTCTTTGATAGCGACGATTAGAAGTATTTTTTTCCTTTGCGAAAATGTTCTCCGCAGCTTCGTTAAGGAGTTATTAACGAGAAACGCGGACCAATCATAGCGCGGCTAGAGCTGATGGATTCCGGCTCAGCCAATGCCAACGCCACGCTTAGCGTGACCTGTCTCCGAGTCGCAATCCGGAAGCTATAGCCGTGCTCTGATTGGTCCGTGTTTATCGTTAATAACTCCTGAACGAAGCCGCGGAGAACATTTTCACAAAGGAGAAAATTACTTCAATTGAGCTCGGGAATCGCACTTTTCAAGGAAGTACAATATTTGTAGGACACCTTGTATAATATCTTCTAGTTTGAGGATAAAAACATTTCCATTTCAGACGTTCTTATTTTTAGCCATCCATCGATGTACCAATGCCGTTTAAAAAACAGCGAATAAATTCGTCTTTTTTTATATTTTGTTCTGACAAAATGGAGAATGAAGTTCAGAGTTATATACTAATATCACTGTAAAAAGATCAGATTTCCCCAAAATCTCGCATCCAAGTTCCCATTTCCTTTGTACGTTTTTGGTGGTAACAATTGAGGGCACAAAGGCTAGATACTGTTGAATTTGGAAGTTCATCAATTACGAGACGTCGTCAAAAAGAAAGGAAGGAAGAATCCTACAAGGTTCACGACTCCTTGTGATCTCGTTTACTTCTTAATTAAGGGGGGCGGAGGGGATGGGCAGGATTGCGATCGAGCAAGGCACGAAACGGCAATGATCAGTACGGATCCAAGGGGATGACGTTTTCACTGTCCCCTTGAAACGTTCGCTCGAAGGATCTTCCATCAATCCGTCCTTATCCTCGGAACTTCGGATTCTCATTAGCCGGCATTCTTCGCCTGTATTTATGAAGTCCTTCAGCCTGTCAGACCGGAGACGTTTGATTTATCACCGTTCACGTTGTTCCCGATTTCATCGACCGCCGCATCATCGGCGAAAGCTTCCGACAAATTTAGAAAGAAACATCGAATCCCACCCCCGTGGCTCACGATTCCAATTTATTTTACCGATACCGGCTTCGCTCCCGCTTGTCAGGAAGCATAAAGGGAGCTTCTTTCAGGCGTACGACGTAAATACCTGTTATATACTATTGCACAATACGAATTTTCTTCTCAACGGAAGACGTGTCCCGCTTGGGACTTCGATCGGATGGCATAATGTCCCAGAGTCCTCCCGGTGGAACTAACACGAATCACGTGGAGCTACACCGACTGGCAATTTATTACGATTTTCAATTATACACGGTGTCGCGGAAGCATAGCAAATGTTATTAGGTTGTAACACACGAAATGTCCGATTTTTTAAATTGTAGAATCATGAATTTGAGAAATTGTCAAGTTATATTTCTGTACACGTACTTCAATACGTTAAACTCCAATGTCTATTACAATTTTCCTAGACCGTTAGTGAAAGGGTCAAATTTAAAGAGAAATATATTAGTACGAGCTGTTCATTTTGAATTATTATCTATGTTACAACAAGAGCATTAGGGAATTGAGAATAAAGCTAATATTTTATGTATATTTTTGTTAAAGTTTGCTTTTCATTGTAAAAGCTCTTTTTATTCTAAAGAGTTAATTTCAAGATTCAAATGAATTAGATATTTTCAATTATAATTATAATATAATATTTTCAAATATATTATTAGATAATTTTCAAAATCATATAAAAAAAGGTAGTTATGTTTACGGAGAAATTGTCGTGTGGCACTGATTTATTTATATATGAATGCTTCAAGGACATCTGAAGGTCATTCGAGCTTCATAAGAGGAGTCTATATTATTTTTAAACGCAGACAGAAGTAGCATACCGAGGGGAGTTCAATCACGCGACGGTTCAACGAGTCCAATCCTGTTGTAAGGTTTTATTGGAGTTTGTGGTCAGGCTATTAATTAGTGATATCTTTATTCCATTGATATTACTAATGAATACAATTAAAATGTTTGCCTAAGTGAACATATTAAAAGCTTGCCATTTTCAACCATAATAATTAGATGACATTTAAATCGTCATCGAGAAAGATCATTCAAAACTGTCATATCACATTAAACAACTGTATTGTGATATAGTATATTAATATAATTTAAAATCTGGTAAGTTCATGGTTATGAACTTTCATATTGAACTGTTAAACGTAATATTCTTTTATATGTCCAATATCTTTTCAAATGGACAACATGGATAGTGAAAATGTCTCTGCAAATTTTCATATTTATTTTATTAATCGGATGCAATGTACAGAAGAGGTATATGGAAAAGGTAAAAAAATAGCGGTTTTTGATTTTTTTAACTATGTGCTCTCAATTTGAAAAATCGGAAAAAATTATATGTTAACAACCAAAACGAAATACTAAAACTGAAAAAATATAAACTTAGTATCTCATAACTTCTACAAGAAATCGGCATTTCAAAAGTATTTTATTTTTTAAAATTCGGTTTCGAAGTTAGAAATTCTGAAAAAATTCATAGATCTGCATTCTAATTATTTTCCATTACTACCTCCCATGTCGACATATAGGGTTCAAAATTGAGACAAAGTATTTTCTTCGGATAAGCAATCGAATAGTCACTCGCAAATTCAATTTGGTTTGGGGGCACTTACAACCTCTTCGTCCGGTTATACCCTTCAAAAAATGGTGTACGTTATGTACACATACATAAAATATATTGTACATTGCAGTTATATGGTACAAAGTGATCTCATTCCCGTTCAATTTACAGTGTGATTTATAATTTCAAGCCATTAGTACACTTCTCGGCATCTACCATGTATAATCTACATGCAGATGAAGATAATAACTACTTTAAAAAATGATCAGTTTGAAACCAATGTACAAATAGGAAGATGAAGGAATAATGATCTTTAATAAATACTGGACGAAGGAATTGTGGTAATCTTTATAGCAATATTAAGCTAGTGCGGCAGTCAAATGCCAGTGCGATATATATCTCACATTTATTTTACATTTAATCCTCTGTTCGCGTGAGCAAAACTCGTAAATTACGCTATTATCTTATCCTCCCACCGAGAATTAATTATTTATTTATGCCTCCTTCTTTATCGTGTTGTTGGATTAATTTCTATTTTATAATTTCTTTGTTTCTCTTTGCACATAATTAAAAATGACTTACTTGGTAATCTGTTTTAGACATTGTATTCGAGACAAGTGTAGACAGTTTAAAATATTAGAAAAGTTTTGTAATTTATTACACAAGGTCAGATTATTAGGGGCGATGTACTTCATTGCAGATGGCTATGAAAAATATCAAAAAGTTTAAATGATCGATAGATGTAAAAATTTTAACAAATTTTTAGCTAGCTTGGACTAGAATGCAATGATTAATGACTGCTATATTTTATTAATGACTGCGATTATAATCCCTGATTAGTAATTGCTACATTTCGGTGTAAACATTAAATTTCGATATGGTAAAAATGTTTGAAAATTGATTTGACCGAAACCATGTTGAGCTGGCCGAAGCTTGAAACACATGGATTATTGCCGTATCAGGTAGAATTATACCTATGGATGAAGTTTCGCCTACATGAAACTAATCGAATTACCGGGAACTGCGGTCACTCGAAACTTATCGAACAGAAATTGCCTAAATACTCAAACAGTTCTGTTTACGCAATTAGGAAGTTGTATTGGTCGTAATTAATCGACATGTTTTGAAAACTACCGAATTATAGCGTGATAAACAAATTCTAATCTAAGCTAACTCGGAGCTGTATAATATTCTTCTGAACCCAGAGAAAAAATTTCTAAATTATACTATATGTGCGCTTAGAAAAAATAATTTTTTTTTAGATATTTATTCGTTTTTCAGAGTAGGTCAAATGTAAACTTTCCGAATGACTTTATAAATATTTTCTTAAAAACATACAGTTCAATTTCAAATAAAATATACAATACCATTAAATAAACGAAAAGTCATTTTATGGAAATGTTATTATATGGATCTATCAAGCGAAAACAATTGTGGGAATATGCTCTTCTATTGTTGTATATATGTTCATGTAAAGTGTAAAGCAACTCACAGTAACGAGGTATGAACACCATTACTGACGTGATACTTTTTCCGCTATTCCATTATTTCTATTTTCGCAATCAGTTTCTTTGAAACTCAAGCTCGAATAACACAAACTCATAAATAGTAATAATAAATAACGGTTCAAGCGTCGAACACAGATTCCTCAATTGTATACTTTAAATGCTGTAATACTGCTGCCAGTTAATTAAAGTGACCTTAGATAAACGGGATTAGTATGGTTAATTGGAGAGCTTAGAGAAACTTGGAGACAAACAGATTAAACTATCAATGTGTGGTCTGGAGCAGGGAAACACTTGCTTTTCGCAAACATTACTCAAGATTAATTGAGGTTATATTCGAATTACTTATTACCTTAAGAAGTAGTCTTTCCCGATATCTTCAAGCGATTAAAGTTTAATTTACACAAATGAAATGGATGCAATGCACTTGAATCACAAGGTTACTGAAACGTTCTATTGCTTTTCACGAGTTTTACGAATGGCTTACAATTAGTTAGCTCGAGAATCGGCAGATTACACAGATTTCAACTGGATATTCAAGATTGGAGGTACGTCACTATACCAATGATACTAACATACCTATTTTGGTGCGTAGATTGCACATATGCACTCTTTTAAAAAAGTGGATGAAGAATCAATAAGAAAAACTATAAGAGAAATAAAATTTCTATCAACATATGCATTTGCTTCAAATTGTTAAAGATTCCCAATTTTTTTAAAACATATTCGCATGTTCGAAAAATCTGAAAAATACACACTAACAATGACGATGAGACACAACTAACACAATAATATAAACGTGGCACTCTGAAAGCTTCAGTATAAAATCGGTAATTTTATGGTTCCGGATTTTTTTAAAACTCGATTTTGCAATAAAAAATTCTGAAATAATTCACTGTTGTGTATGCTATTAGACAGAATGTTAAAAATTTAAGCATAAATTTAGCATAATTCATTAAATCGTGATCATCCTGTAACTATCCTTGTGGTATGGGTACCGACTTGAAACTTGTCACTGAATGGTGTGACCAAAAATCAATTTGGTTTGTGGGCACTTTTAACCATCTTATCCGGCTATACCCTTTAATCAGAAAAATCTGACGAACATAATGGTAAAAGTTTCATAAAATATCAATTACAAATTGCCACTTCTTGGCAATCCAGCATCTGAGCCTTCAAACGGTATATCTCGTGGTAGAAGGTGACATTTTTCTCACACATATCAAGACATTCCTGTAGTATTCTTCTAATTAAGTAATCATTTCGGTCCATTGATTTCCTTATAATTATATCATTGTCCTCGTACTATCTACCTAGTCTTCCGAATAATGACAGGAACACGATTAATGACCAACGAGGGGGAAGTAATATAGAACTGGGACACCAATCAATGAGACCATCGGAAGACGGTATCCGCTGTCGTCTATAATCAAGTTGCTAGTCTCAAACGGTGCAACTATACGAAAGCAATATTACGTGGCAGAAGCTAACGATACGTCGGAGAAATAGACCTAACGAGGGTATAACTAGAAGTTTGCTTGAGATTAAAATGCAATGGTAGTAGGAGACCGATACGTCATATAGCGTCGTGCGAACCATTCTATATTTAAATTAGGTTCCTTTCTCCATCAGTTCTAAAAATATTCGAAATACTGTACTGTAGTGTAGGCGAAAATCCTTGTTAAGCCAGGATCATAAAGGCAGCTTCTGCTGATGGTCTCATTGAATTTATTAGCCCATCATAGTAGAGCCTCCCATATCCGCTGATAGGGAGAAACAAGTGTTCGGATAGCAGAATAATCACTTTTCTGATATTAAACTTCATTTATTTTTATTTAGAATCAAGGGAGTTTATAATTTCTATAGTATTTAATGGCCCCATATCTTTTTAGTTGCTCAATCACATGAATTTTTCAACGTGTAGAAGTACCGTCTCTACTCGATAAATGTCCCAAATATCTAGCCGATAATTGTCCCTGCCAGACCCGTGTTTTGGACAATTATCGAATAGACACTGTACTGTGTTGAATTACATTCTTATTGTGCCTGAAACCATCGAAGTAATACTTCAAGCGCGCTCGACTGTTCCGATGTGAGCAGGTGATCAGTTATCTTCCTGATCGTTACCTTCAGTTGCAATTAAGATATCTAAAATCAGGTTGCACGGCTATATTCCTTATTGCAAAATACATAAGTTTACCATTTGAATTTTATAGTAGAAGATAGAAATTTAATAGTTCCCGAGCTATTCCACCAGATATGGTTCGGAGCCCTTTTTAGGGCTGTTTTCATCCCTTGAATATGAACGATGACCTAATATGACCTAGTGTCTAATATTTTTGCAAGATCTACGTCCTCCCAAAGTTTCATTAGGATGTCATTTCGGTATCGTAAATTAAACTAAGGTATCGCTAAGCTCGAGTCATTAAGTGGCAGGAGAAGAATGGGTCGTGGAAATTTATGTGTAACAGATTTGGCAAATTGAGTACTACTGTTTCCAATGGCTCGTTCGTAGGATCGGTCGTTTCAAGTCGAAGTCTCCGCATTCTACCGTGTAATAATGCGGCGGGGTGCACGCAGAAAGTCTGACTTGCCTAGATGTAGCCTGTATGTCGACTTCCGGCCAAGAGGGTCTCCTTCGACAGAACATCAAAGGCGGTCGATCGGAGGAACCGGTTGCCCTCCGAAAAGAACCGACTCTGCGCGGCGACGTGCTGCCCGATGCACTTCCTGTCGCGGGATGCACCGTCAGTCCTGAAGAGGAAGTGCACTCGAGGGTTCGTCTACGCGTCGACAATGAGCGTCCATGGGAGGACGGCGTAGTGCCTGGAGGTGGTACTACCTGAAATAGTAAACAGACCCATCAAGTTCGGTATAATTATCTTCCTACCCGAGGAAGTTCCTATCCGAAGGGATTAAGGCGGATTCTCGGTTTCAGTTCCCACGAGCATTGCGCGTTTTATGACGTTGCATGGTTCAAATAAACAAGGACAGACGTAATTACTCGCACGCTCACCGAGATACTGAAACTTGTCGAAGGCCGGGACTTTAATGGCTCGTTTGGAGTCCAAAGGTCTTCGAACATAACGGTAAGGGCTTCACAGGAATTTTTGGTTTTTCGTAATAACAGTTTGTACTCGATATATGTCCCAAATATCTAGCTGACAAAAGTCCCAGAAATATCCCCACTGCTGCGGGGTACAGTGAATTCTCTATATATGTCGCCGAGGCATGGCCGATGAATGTCGCGGATTATCCCTACTGCCGCGGAGTATACCCCGTGTGGGGCCAAGAAGCTTGAGAGACAGTATAGTATCTCCTGGACGATATATGTCCGTGGCTAGACCCGTGTATTGGACATATATCGAAAAAACACCGTATACCCCGTGAGGGGCGACGAAAAATAATGAAAAGTAAAGAAGTTTTGTTGCTGGATTATTAGTGGTCTCCTCATGTCACACCGATGTACCTGACCCGTATTAATGGACACACTCCTCGGCGACCGAGGTTTGGCAGTGTATCAAAGAATAGTATCTTCTAGCCGATATATGTCTTTGGCCAGACCCGTGTTTTGGACATATAACGAGTACACACTGTGCACTACTCTACAGAATTTAAGGGGTCGATTCGAGGTCGGTTTTTCCACGGTATCCGGTACCAGGCGACACTTAGTGATTTCTTAGAAGCACATAACCAAAGTATAATATTAATTTAAGTTAATTATTATGGAAATGTCGATTATTTTTCGTTTCATTTTGGTTTCCAGTATCGTTAACTTACAATGTCTTAATAAATGGGCTTTATAGAAAAGATGGATAAATACCTTGGGATATCCATGATGAGTGGATTGTTGCGCGGCGTAGGTCGAGTTCGTTGTACCGGTAACACTTCCGGTGGAGCCGCTTCTTCCGGTCGCGCTGGAGGCCGAGTCCTCTCGGTTGAACGAGAACCGTTTTGGGCTGAGGCCCAAGCTCGCGACGCTGTCGCTCACCATCTGTTGCAGCGAGTTCAAGAAGCTCATTGTCAATGTGTGTGTACGTGCGAGTGGTGTGTTGCGGTCACTAGGTAATACACCGTTCGATCCGATCTAAACGTGACTATCGCGTGCGCGAGTGCGAGCAATCGCTAACGTTCTTTTTTTTTCCTATCCTCGAGCCGCTGCGCGGGGACAACTTCGAAGCTTCCACTTCGTGCGAACTTTACACGCATCGATCTCGAAGTAACACGGCGAATTGGCTCGTTGAGACGGGGAGGAAAGCACCTCGACCTCGAGAACTTTCACGGTTCTTTGCGTCACGGTATCGATTCTGCCTCAGAGCCATTTGCAATTTTGTTACTACTTCTTTCTCTTGTTGATCGTCGACGGCCCCCTGTGGGATCTTAAGTCATCGTCCCTCGACCGCTCCCTTAAATCGTTTTCTCTTTGCTCGAGAGACGGGAATCGTTTTCACGCTGCGTCCGCATCATCTGTGAAACAGAACGACTTCGTTAGAGCTGCGCGATAAACGGTTCGTTTCGTGGATGATGTTATTGGGACCAGGAGAGAAGAGTGCCGTCGCAGACGACTTATTTTCAGCTCCCAATAATACTGTTCTACTATTATAAATAAGCGAAATAGTGGCTACGCGGTCGCACATACTACGAAGCGTGCACCATCATCGGAATCATATCATATTTGGTACCATTTTTATTAGAAAAATGCCACAAATATGGCGATGAAAGTCCCATAAAAAAATAACGAAAAATAAAGAAGTTTGAAATTTGGATTAGTAGTGGTCTCACACCGATATACTCGACCCGTATTATGTTTACACTCTTCGTCGACCGAGGCCACTCGAGCTTTGGGGCCCCTCACGGGGTATACTTCACGGCAGTGGGGATAGTTCTGGGACATTTATCGACTGGATATTCGGGACATATATCGAGTGAAGACTGTGCTTGACAGAATAAGTTGACTACAATGGTGCTCTTTTCATCTATTAGTTTTAATTAGAAAATAGTTATGTTTGTTTATTTTTACTGTTGCAAAATTAGACATATGCAACAACCTAGTGGATTATTTTGGCTAGTTATTCTAGTGAGGACAATATCTTGCCCCACCAATTTTGTTTGAAACAAAAGCAGAGTTGTGAAACGAGAGGTTGACAGTAATTAAAGGACGCTTGAAGAATCTCGCACGTTTAATAGGTATCTATTACATTGTAATCTTCCACCAAGTTCACGATAAAACCCATGGAGGCATTTCCGGTTTTTGGGGTTTGTGGACGGTTAGATGGGTCGTGGTGTGCTTTCGGAGGTTTAGCTGAATGGGACTCTGTCCCACCTCAGTTCTATTGTGGTTTCGAGAAACATATTGGTATAATCATGGTTAATCGACTTAACATTGATCGAACTAACAATAAGAGGGATACATTGCAATTTCGTGTAATCTCCGTTGTAATGCCTCGCTGTTCGTTGTTACAGACCGTTACTACTGTGAGTTCAATCCAAAAGCAGAATAAATTATGCTTGTCGGCTCTTAGTATATTTTAACCCTTGGGTTGGTCATTACTCAAAGAAGAAATGACAGTAAAATTCACGATCCGGTCAACAAACTGAAACTGATATGGATATACACCGTCAGCAAAGGAACGAGATCAGGGTTCCTGATTAATGACAAAGTATAAAACCGTGGAGCGTGTAATTGTATGAATTATGTATGTTCTATTTCGGTATACGAGTTTCATTAAACCCTTGCAAACTAATATATTCCTTTATTGTTTGCATAAAGTCCTGGAATCATCATACTGAACGATGACGAATAGCATAAATACTTTTAATGAATTTTTCCGCCTATTTTCGACCCGTTAATTAAAATTGCGCTCCTTCTCTCGCAATTTAATTTCACTTAATAGATTAATTATCGCATGCAAACTGGACATTGCAATGTTACGCAAAACTGCTAATTATAAAAAAATAACTCCCTGTCTGGGAATAAAAAGAAACATTTCCTCTGCTATCATCCGGCATTACTTAATAGTAAAATAAAGTGTGAATTATTATTATATTTACTATAAGTAAATAGTGCGAATTATTCGATTCCGATCAAAGAGATTCGAAATAATTGAATCTGTTGACAGGGTTACACTTTCTTCGATTTTTATACGGGCTGATTCGTCTGTGTATCTTTCAATTCGCAGCTGCGCCGTTATTTCCAAAAGATAGATTGACGTGTTCGAATAGATTAAAAAAGATTCACGATATTCAGCTGAATGCTGTCCACCCTCTATTCCGATACGCTTGAGCTTGATCTAGGTGAAATGCGTTTAATCGACTACGCGATAGAGAACTGCAGTGTCACCACGATTGCAAGAATTTATTGATTTGTACGTCGACAAATACATATGCTACTTCAATTATACACGAAGCATAAACCAATTTCCCAGCAAGGCACACGAAAACTAACATTCGACGCTAAAAGAGAAACAAATCGGATGGACGGAAACTTGAAATGAAACTAATACTCATCACGATGCCCCCTAAAAACTAAATCACATTACGTTTACATGTCAATCTTTAAACATCACTATTCTCTCCAATTTACAATAGTCAAAACGTTTTACTATTTTCAAAACGTTTTCCATCGGTAATCAGTAGTCACTAGAACAAAAGTTCAGCTCTTCACTTGTCAATAAATATGACAGAAATAACTAATGCGACAAAAAATCAGTTTCTCAAAATATCGATAAACAGGTGCTATTAAAAATTCATTTCTGCAGTGATAGATAGCTTTTGCTTATGGTCTGTGAACTGTTAAAGGATTGAAAAAATAAGTAACACCAAAAATCATAATTTCTCAGTAATTTTGTGAAGTAAATTTCTTTGGGTTTACCTCATTATTGCGGTCGTGAAGTGGAAGAACAACATGTTAATGAAAGAAAGTTGTTGAATATTTTTACAGAGTTTCAGTCACCGCTACAACCATGTCGAAAACAGTTGTTGAAGTGCGAATGGCTGCCCGAGGACCTGCGTGTGAATTGGGTTGCACGCCAGAAGAGGAGTGGGGAACGAGCGATAGCAAGAATGGAATGACTACGCAGCACGCTTATGTGGCAGAGTCCTCAGATGAGGAGAGGTAGCACGAATTGAGGGGAATACAGTTATCCTCTTTCTGCCAGTACTGGATTAGTCATATGTACGGATGGCATGAACTGCTACTTTTGGATCACTTGTGATTCGATGACATGTGTTCCCGATCACGGTGATTTTTCACAGTGATTCGTGATCGCTTCTGATTGGAGGAGAGCATAACTGTTCTTTGCGCAAATTACAGAGACATAACCTGTATGTTCTATATTAACGAAATCAAAACAAAATTGCGTGTTACATCAGCTAGATCGCATAAAGTAAAGGAATAGTGAATAAATGAATAAATGAATGACTACGAATAGTAAGCGTAAGTTTAATTTCAAATTTCTTTACACTTAATTCTATAAAACATAAATATAACTCTGTTACAAAATAATATAGACAGAATATAAATACATAAAAACTTAGCATAAATAATGGAAAAACGAAAAATGAGCAAAACTGTATACTATGTAAAATACACTAAAGATATGTAATATAAAAACAAAACAGTAGAATAATGTTTATGTATAAATAATGTCAGAACAATAGTGAAATATTTTAATAGTATTTAATACTTTAACCACATCTTTTATCATAAATCTTCATTAGAGGCTCAGATGACGAAGTGATTAAACGTGAACTTTATTTACTTATTTTTTCAAAAAATGTTTGCATGTCATCTAGTAAACTAATCATACTAACTTGTCACAAAATATCAACTCATTTGGTCCAATTTTTAAAAAGTTATTCTGTTTAAAAATGAAAAAATTACAAACAAAAATTATACACTTTTATCAGGTCGAACACCCTGTATATGTACGCTGTATATACAGGGTGAGTCACCTAACGTTTGCACCTCAAATATCTTTGTTGTTTCTAAAGATACGTAAAATATGGTAAGGACAAAGTTGAATGGTACAATGGGGCTGACACGATGCCATAAAAAATTTTGTTTTTATGTCATTTTTTTAGAGATATCAAGGTCACCTTGACTTTTTTACATGGAACCACCCTTTTTTAAACACCTACAATGATAGTCACTTTCATTAGGAATGCAGTGACTATATTATTCCAAGGTCATTCAAGGTCAAGGACAGAAAAAACGTATGAAACTAAAATATGGAAACAGAATACCTGTATTTTATAAATGTATAATTGGGCCATGATTAGTGAATGTTGCTTCGTCCGTAAACAAGACATTAGAAAAAAATGAATGATTTTGAAGCAATCCCCATTGAAAAAAGTTAATTCTATTTTGAAAATCATTCCCGTGCAATTCTTGATGGAGCGATATGTGGAACGGATGAAATTTATGTCGGGAGAGAATTCGGGCCTGCACTGCATTTTGTCTACATTCACAGTAAATCGTGATCATATCACACTTTTCAGTCATTGAATGACGGAATCGCATTTGGAAACATACTGATAGTAAATAAGAATGCTGAATAACAATAACATTGAAGGACCTTAGTATGTTTACTTTAACTACGACCATACTATGTTTACTATTTACTACAAGTCTCAACCGTGATAAACGTATTCTGCTTTCATATTCTAAATCTTATACGTTTTCTCTGTCTGTGACCTTGAATGACCTTGGAATAATTATTGTCACTGAATTCCTAATGAAAGGAACTATCATTGTACGTCTTTAAAAAAGAGTGGTTCCATTTAAAAAAGTGAAGGTCATCTTGATATCTCTAAAAAAATGACATAAAAACAAAATTTTTTTGGCCTCCATTGTACCATTCAACTTTGTCCTTACCATATTTTACGTATCTTTAGAAACAACAAAGATATTTGAAATGCAAACGTTAGGTGACTCAACCTGTATATATTGTGGACTTGTGGAAACTTCCTCTCGCGTTATTTCTTTACCTATTCTAAGCTGTTGCGTCTGCATAAACTATATGCATATGAGATTCACGGTTCGGCCTAAGCATTACAATTTATATTCAAATTTCCCTCCCTCGCCATTAATCGACTATACGGTACAGTAGCGCTATCAAAACTACGTTTGCGTGGTCACGCAACAAAACTAAAAAATCACAATTACGGCGTGAATGAAGTTAAAATCTTGACCGTGATCGTGATTCTGCGATCGCTGCGATAAATCACGGTTAGTGACTTTGGACGCATCCCTAGTCATATGATAGTGTGACATATGCACGACAGAGACGGAACGCGTCACGTGACAGAGCCGTGGCGGAAGTGTGGGGGGAATAACGTCATAGAAGGGGAAGCTAGAGTGGGGAGACAAGTCTTAATCCGGTGACTATGCGTGCACGTGGCAATAAACCGTTTTCGTCGAGTGAAAAGTTTCCTATATTTATTTCGAACCCGCTCTCTCAAAACGACAGTTACGAATAAAAATGGAGTATTCGAGGCTTGTCTTTAGACGAAAGATCCGTTTCTATTTGAGAACATTGGCATGTTAAAAGTAAATTAAATTAAAATAGCCTTTGTATCAGAAGCTCGCAGGCTAATCGTGCAGAATCGTGAACCGTTCTATGAACATGAGTCAGAGTTCAAGGATCTCCCGGTCTCAGCACGAGCGACAGTCCAGGACCATTTGTCAGGCTTAGAAAACAGCGGGGAACCAATATCATTGAGAAGCAGCAACAGTGTCTGCGATCTTGAAGCGGTATCGATTGATTAAAACGGTTAATTAATCGCTAGGGTGGAGTGTTGTCAGGGGTGTCGACGTACCGCAAGCCGAGATCGTGACAGGCTCGTGCAATCCGGCCCGGTTGCGAAATTGTTGCACGAAGTCTACGGCCAGCTCGTTTACGAAAGCTTAGTTGGGGAAGTGAAAAGAATCCAACCGAGGCTGATGGATCCCGAAGGAAAATCTAACAAGGGAAGTTTTCAAATCCGTAAAGTCAAAAAATTATGAAACTTTGCATACAGGGAGAGTAAGTTATGCCTAATACATCCCTATCTTTTTCGTGCTACTTCTCGCATTAAAGGGGTGAAATCAGCCCTTGAAAAAATTTCAATATTTTCATCTTCGTGAAATATCTGAAGAACAACAAATGATATTGCCATTTTTTGAGAAACGCTTTCTCTCCCACCTCACCTTTTAAAAAATTATTAAACTGTAAATACTGAAATACCTCTGGGCACCCCCTTTCCATATCTGTTAACGATTTTTGTAATACGATTTTTTTTAAATATACAGTGAAACTGGTTATTTGATCGTGGTACGGTTAATGTTAATAATAATAATAAACAAGTTTGTGCTCTGGAAAGCTTGAATTCGTGTGCAGGTACCTGGAATATTACTGCAAAGAAACAAAGGATGAAAAATTATGAAGAAAGAATCTCTCGAAGCGAATGCAATTTACCCTTTCGTTTATTTGTCAGAGTATTCCTGTCAGTCTGTTAAAGAATGATATTATTTTATTCGTCTCGTTAAAAGGTTTCCAAAGGCAAGGCGTACTTCCACAGGCATTACACTACATAAAGGACGTTCTCGTTTGAAGCCGTTGCCTCCTTCGCTTCGTCCCAAACAGCATCCAACAGCTGTCAGCAGTATGAAGCAAAGTTTAACGAGTTTCGTTACACCCTATAAAATATGGCAATCAAGCGAAAAAAATACGTACTGCTCGAGTTTTCATTAAGGGGAACAGGAAGCGTAATCCCACGGAGACCGGGGAACTTCGAGCGAGTCGAGCCGAGAATCGAAACGAACGACGAAATGTAATTTGTTTATTACCGACTTCAAAATACTTGAACGGTGACCAAACTTTAACAGTGCCAACGTCATTAAAAGTTTCCTCTATTACTTCCATACGCTATTAAGACACTTTCAGAAATAACTGTGACCGATCCGGATTGTAGAAATGAGAATACAATGTTTACTGGATGTGACATATGTCCAAAACATGGTCTAGCCAGGGACATATATCGGCTAGGAGATATTATTCTTTAATTTACGCCGAACGTAGAAAAGAGGCCACGATAGCCAAGGAGTGTAGCATAATATGGATCGGGTATATCGGCGTGAACCACTATAATCCAATAACAAAACTTCAT
Source organism: Halictus rubicundus (assembly GCF_050948215.1). Lineage (NCBI taxonomy): Eukaryota > Metazoa > Arthropoda > Insecta > Hymenoptera > Halictidae > Halictus > Halictus rubicundus. The sequence continues at coordinate 5,099,841 of NC_135154.1, forward strand.
TATTTTTCATTATTTTTTTATGACACTTTCCCCAACATGTTCGCCGCATTTTCCTAATGAAAATGATACCAAATATGATATAATTTCGATGATATTTACTTGTGTAATGAACGATGCTGAATATGCTGAATATAAATTTATATTTCTCACTAATAATTTTAATGTAGTGAAAATAATATGTTAACGCTCTTAAAGTTTTTTAATCTTTTTGTGGTTTTAAATTGCACCTACTTATTTTTCTCATAACTGCATAAAATCTAGTCTACTCATATGCATAATTGAAATTTTCAGAAAATTACAAAAGTTTCGTACGTTGCTCTAGCCTTGAAATGAAGAGACGACAATGGTATCCAATGTTGGATTAACACATTTAGAGAACCCAACCTCTACAGGCCCTAATTTCTTGTGTTTGTAACAACTAACAAAAGATAATTAGTTTTCAATCAACAGATTCATTGTTCCAGCACGCAAATGCACATAAACATTTAGCAATATTGTTACTAGACTGCAGATTTTTATTGAAACGAATGTAAGAAACTTACAATGTTGAAACGTATTTCTTCTTTCAATAAGTAGTATAAGTCGGAAATAAATGTAACAATATTCTTTATTTCTTCTAATGTCCACAAATGCGTGGAAATCCGCAGTCTAATTATTACTACGTATAATTACTGAAAATTCAGAAAATTCCTATAATGCCCCCTTTTTTCTGCTGCCGTAAGCACGCGTATACTTTGCTTATTGATTAGTCCAGTACCGATGTTATCCCATTATTTTTATAAAAATAAAAAATACCCAATACTTTATAAAAATGCTTGTTCTAATGTGTTCCGAAAATCAAGAGCCGTAACTGAGTAACCGGCCTCTGTCTGCTTACAACCTTTTCTCACAAGTATTTTATCGAATGAGGATAACAAGATTTCGATGTAATAATTGGCCTTAGAAGAGTTTCAGAAAGCTAACGACTAAAGTAGCAGTTGATCGTCCCCCATCCCTTCCGATTCCCATCGTTTCCTCATTTTGCGATATCCTCAGCAATAATTGCCCGGGGAGCTCGTTTCCGGCAAGGATTCGCATCCTGCTGTGAGTTTTAGAAATATATCACACAAACAAGGAATGTTAAACAAATGAGACCAGGAACGATTTCAGGGGCAGATTCGAAGCTTTTACTCTCTCGAATCTAATTCCAGATAGAGTGCTCCCATCATACCGAGGAGAACACTCTGCATTCTTCTATGATTTACTATTATGTGTTTTGTGGGCGCACACCATTTATTATTTGGTTGACAGTAATTTCGGTTTTCGCAAATTGATGACGCTATGTATTGTTTCAATGACTGTAACTGTTAGCTTACTTTTGAAGCAAATTGGGCGTAATTTTGTTTACAATTGTGGATTCAGTGTCAATTTAAAATGGAGTGTTGAAATGCATATTATCAACACATTTTGCGTTCTTATTTCCATAAAGGCAAACAAGCTGTTGAGGCTCACAGAGAGATACGTGAAGTTTGTGGTGTTGATTGCTTAACGGAACGCTCGTGTCAGAATGTATTTTTTTAATTCTGTTCTGGAAATTTTTTACTTAAAAGTGGCCAACGTTCTGGTCGATGAACTGAAGTTGATGATCAAATGAAAGCCATAATTGAATCGGATCGTCATATAACTGTGCGAGAAATTGCTGAGAGATTAAATGTATCATACACTACAATTGAATATCATTTAAAATGTCTTGAACTCGTTAAGAAGCTCGATATTTGGGTTTAACACTAATTGAGAGAAATTCATTTAACACAACGTGGCGATATGCATCTCAAACGCAATGAAATCGACCCTTTTTTTAAGCGAATCATCACTGATGATGAAAAGTGGGTTGTTTACAATAACACCAATCGACAACGACCATGGCCCAAGCGTGATGAACCAGCATAAACCACCTTGAAATGTGAATTGCTTAAAAAAATGATCATGCTGTCAATTTGATGGGATTATGAAGGCGTTGTGTATTTTGAGCTGCTCCCGAGGAACCAAACCATCAATCAATTCAGATGTTTACCGTCATCAACAGATGAAACTGGAAGAAGCAATCCAAGAAAAACGGCCAGAATTGGTAAATCACAAAGGAATAGCAAGATCTACCATCATTCGTAGATATTTTAATTATTTATTAATATTAAAGCAACAAGTCTAATATTCCATTAATTTTTCATGCATACGGTGGGTACCAATAAAAATTCTTCAGAATGAAATTAATAAAAAATGTCAGTAGATAATCATTCAAAATCGATTAAAGGAGATACTGTTTAATTTTTTTGAAATACTTAAAAATATTAAGAAAATTGCTTCTGTCAGAAGTATAAGAAAAAATGAATTAGAAAACGTAACGTTAAAGATGTTTTAAATATAGTGTTGCCTAATGTTGGAATACAATATAATGGTAAATTAAACGTATAGACTTCTTTCAACGATTTTCTTATTTACCGAGCAGTAAAGTAAATAACTCCCAGGTTATTTAAAAATGTTCTGTGAACAAGAAACATGTATAATATGGTTCTCATTTGAAAATTAAATGCGCATTCACAAACTGATCAATAATTTAATATAATATCGGAAGTTCAGATTCTTCAGAGTGGTAATCGTAAATCGCAAATTCAACTGCACAAATCAATCTTTTAATCCGTATAAACATAATGAAGAGATTGCATTTAAGGTGTTAATCTCTGTAGAATCCTAGTTTGCCTACGCCAGCATACGAAACCCTCAGTCCGGTATCAGTGTCTATTATCCTATAGTGGATTGTGCAACGCAATCGACGAGTCATCAATTTTCATAATGCACGCATCATTAATTTTTCTTTAGCCCAGGAGAAAAACGTTAGTGCTATTCAATTGATTAGAAATAGATTTAAATAGAGTTAAATAGAAGACTAATTCACTGATCATTTATTAGAAATTATTAAACAATTTGCATAGTTCCTCGTAAGTGCCTGCTTCTTATTGTTTTCTTAATAATAAACTTGGAAATGTACAGCTCGAGATTATTTTATCACTCGAGGCAAATGTCCATATAATTAATGCTGCTGCTCGAAAATTCGATTATATACTCGAACAACAATGGCTCTTATAGGTTTTTCATTACCAGCGAAATTAAATTCATCCATCGAGACAAAACTTGTCTCTCGTCGTTAAATTGTGCGCGAAGTGATACGAACATTGTAAATATTAAAAGTGGAACGCGGAATAATTTCGTCTCCCTCCTTATACACAATTCACAATGAATGTTTGTGAGATTTCGTGTATTATGTAAGAGTTTGATCAACTAACTTCGTTAGGGGCTCAAAGTTTGCTTCAGCTATTTGCGAGTCTTCGCGAAACTGGCAGACTTATCGATTCGGTTGAATTTTTTAAGTCATCAGCCCTCTGAGACGTTACCCTTTTCATATCCCTTGTGTTCATCACATCGAAGCATCATTTTCGCAAATAGTATCGTTACTTGCGAAGTTCGTAATTTTTGTTCGACATTTTCAATCCTTGCACTAGCACTTTTTAAAACGCGAACTACTATGGATGCGGCATTTTGGCCCTGTGACTGGAACCATTCGTGGGAGCTTTTTGAAAATGTGCACTGCTGCATTGTCCTGTTCGAATATAAATTCACGTTCGCCAAATATTTCGTCTAAAAGTGGAAGATCTAGGCATTTCCACGCATTGCTCCGAATACATTTGAGCGAAAAAGCTCTCCAAATCATCAAACTTCCACCATGAAAATGTCTGATCAGTTTGGGATCATTTTTGTTAGGTGAAACGTGCCAATAAGAACCGCATCGGTTCTTGGAAAATTATTTTATCGTACGAGCAAAATGGTCGAAGAAGTTGAACCCATGAGTACAAACCATTCGTCTTCACCAGTTCTTATTCACCCCTTCTTCTATATGTACGACTACAGGTGGTAGAAAATTCAAGGGGTGGTTCTCCAGGACAATATACAACGAAAATGAGGAATAAAAATATTTCGATTTCGGCTTCATTTTTCAGTTATTGACAATTAAAAATCTGCCTGAAATACGGCAACCTTACCAACAGAGGTGGTCATGCGTTGCATACGTCATAGAGGCGCGCGACTGTGACGTAAACAAATATGTGCACTTTTGCGAATACTTGCACTTGCAAAGATTTCGTTCAATATTTATGGACACAATGTATACATGCAAACCAATGTATAGTGATCACAAGTAAATTACTTATGTGAGCCCCATCGTAAAATGAAAACGCAGTGATCCCTCCTGCTCGATAATTCCATCGGGCGGATATTAGAAATGCCCTTGTGGATTTTAACGAGTGGGCAGGTTCAATGTCGTCCAACGATTAATTTGTGAATCTTTAAAACCTTTTCACTCCGCTGAGGCTTCAAATGAGAGCAAAGGTAAGCATGTATCTGTCACTTGATACGTGACTGTCGCGCGTCTCTATGACGTACGCAACGTACATCTCTGTTGATCGGGTTGCCGCATTTGAAACGGATTTTTAATTGTCAATAAGTAGAAGACGAAGCCGAAACAGCAAAGTTATTCTTCATTTTTGTCTTATATTGTCATGGAGAACAAACCCCTTAAACTTTCTCCCACCTGTAGTCGAATAATCAATGGAAGTAACAATCCTGCAGAAATTCCCGGAAACGTCAAATTGGAGTACGCAGCGTATGCAATATCGGTGTATACAGAATAAAGAAACCAATTGAACAGATGTGAAGCGTTATACTTCGGTATTGCGGAGGATGCAATTAAGTAATGGCTTTCAATGTAGCTAATTCAAGGTTCGTGGGAACCAACTACTTCGACTCGAGTGCGATAAGCTGCAGTTTGAGCAGGATTTAGAAAGCAGCGGACTCATGAATAAAACGCAACTGCTCCGAAAGCTTAAAATTTCTTAAAGTGTGAAAAAACACTGTAATATACTCGAATGAAAGGATAATTATGCAACGGATTATTTGTCGCTATAAGAACCGAGCCCAATCACAGGAGAACTAAAGAACTATCAAATATGCAAGAATTCATTACAATATTACAAGAATTTTGATTAGCTATCTCGTTTCAGGAAGATTTAGTCCATTTCACCGTGTAAAATTTTGTTGTACGTACAGTCGGGGGCAATATTAAGCGGACACTTTTAAAAATTGCATAACTTTTTTAAAATTGGTCCAAAGGAGATAAATGATTTTGAGATGTTAGACCGACTACTTAGTTTGCTAGAGAATGGGTAAACAAAAGTTTGTTTAGATTGCAATTGGTAGGAATGATAAAAATATTGAAAAATGATGTTTTTTTACCTTTGTTATCTGAGCCTATAACGATAATATAAAAAATGCATTTTGTAGATGTCGGTAACTTATATGTATACTGAAAATTTCATCGAAATCGGTTAATAACAACACATAAGGGCGAAATGTCCTGACAAGGCCGAAAATCTGCGACTTTCACCCTTAAGCTCTTATCTTTAAACATTTATAGCTCATTGCAACGTTGACCGATTTTAATTAAATGTTCAGTATGCATATAAGATACCAACATCACAAAACGCATTTTTAAATTATCGTTATAGACTCAGATAAAAAAGTTGAACAAACATAATTTTTCAATAATTTCATCATTCCTACTGGAATTCACGTCATTTGGTTCAATTTTAAAAAAGTTAAATAATAATTTAGTAATCTTTTTCTTTTATAAAACGCAAAACATTAGTTTAATATGCAATGTACAAATAGAAACAGCAAGTAACGCGTACATTCATCGAATCAAATTCAAGTTAACACGTTAATTGTTAATAATATGATGCTACTTTATTTATTAACGTTATGAAGAATTTTGGAATAAAAACGAAGATAAAGTGATTCTTAAAATGCAGCTATAAAAATCGAACGATTTTGCATGTACAATTAACCCTTTGCACTCGAAGCTACTTTAACTCCAAAACAAAACATTTCTTCCAATCTAAAATATTTCCCATCTATATATTTTTTTTCATGTCATACGTACGAAAATGTTTAATACTGAAATGTTTAGTAATTTATTGAATACAAACAAGAATAGGGAGACACACCACATTTTGTTTTATGTTTAATAAAAATTGTATTGAAAATAATTGAAAAAATAGGCAGGCATAGTTCAATTATTTATTTCAATGTCTTTAAGAAAAGATATCGTAAAATGAGTAAAACTTTTATATTAATATATTAATATGCTGTTTAAAAATGTTCAAAAAAGTGCACCTCTCTCTAGGGTCTGAGGTTAGATGCACTCCTCATTGGGGATAGATGCACTCCTTTCATTTACACCATCTTCTCCCTACTTGTATTTTTTTTTCTTTACCACATGTTATACAAAGGAGGGTACATAGTACATGTTTCATGGAGCCTTTTGAGGCATTCTAAACAAGAAATCCAATCTACTTTAGATGTGGTTGAACTTAATAATCTTCTAAACATTCAATACAATAATTATTAGAATCTACTAGCCAGTCGTTTTTGTAAAAAATACAGCATCTCCTTTATAGTTACCTAATTACAGAGCAATAAATATAAATTAATTAATATTAATTAATTAAAGTGTAAGATGTTAACAAATAGTGTGGCAAAGATCAAGTCTCAGGTTCAATTTATCGCTTTTTACTTAATTAAAAAAGAAGGTGCTTCATTTTTTATAAAAACGTCTGACTAGTACACTTACCTACATTAATGGTGCGTCTCTCCCTAAATTGGGGGAGAGACGCACTTATACAAAAACAAGATCCAGTACAAAAAATTTTGTCGAAACACGATGAAAAATCATAAAAGAGAAACCAATGTCACTATTTAAGTCGATACTGATAGTTAAAACCATACCATAAGAAGGTAATAACATTTGTACTGACCACTTACACAAATATTTCATCAGAAGTTTGGAGCACTAAGAAGTTTTTATACTTCTATTACACGTAAATAATATAATACACTGTGTTCTTTATTTTGAGATTATTTACAAATATTAAAATGTTATAAATGATACCAGAAAAACAGTTCAGAATCGTCCAGTAAAGCCACAATAAAAACTGGTGCTTCTCACCCTATGTTACGTCTTTCCTGGAATTACCCCAATGTAAGAAATATCTTGAATAATGATATAACAATTTTTAGCGAATCCTTATAGTCGCCATTCGAGCGCTAAGGGTTAATACAGGTTGGTAAATAAAAAATCATCGACTCGTTCAATCTGCTTTAAATGTACGAATGCCGGGTTAAAACTTCATTTTTATTTTTCGGAAAATCAGTCTTCCACGGAGAAGCTTCGTCCTACATTTTCTACTCGCTTCTGCACGAGAGAACGTTTCTTTTTCCGTCAGTATTTCAATCACATAGTGTAGTTTCGATTTACTTCTGCACGAGGAAGCATCATACTTCGCAGTTAGATTAGGGTTGTGACCACGCCCAGGGATCAGAAATATTCATTCCGATCCGTGCTTGTCGTTTCAACATTTTACCCGCGTTTCCCGTAAAATAATTCGTACATAATTTCATCAGGGCAAGAGAAATCAGGAGCGACTTTGACAGATCACAGAGCGTTCCCAAAGTTTCTGAAACGCGGAAAAGTTCAATCCAGGAAGCTCGGAATTTCGGTCGGCTTCGGTCCTCCCGCCCATATTTCGTTCGCCCCCGGACGCCAGCAGAATTGATCGACAGACGAAAGTGAAGGCACGACAGGTGGCCGGCTTCATTCGACCCTCTCTCGAACAATTTCCTCGCACAAAAATGTCGCGAATGTCACGAGGGCGGAGAAGAGTCAGCGATGTTTGCGAAACAATTCAAGGGGACGCTTTTGAAGCACGACAGGCCCCGGGATTCCTTCAACTAAGGGGACACGACGAACAACGCGGATAAAACAGTAGAGTGAGAGGGAGCGTGTCTTTTTTTTCCTGGTGTGGGCCAATTTCATTAGGCACGACAAGTTCCTACCTTACAACGACTCCTCGACAATCGAAAATAATAACGCAGAATTTCAGGCAATATCGGACTCCCTTAGCGAGCCCTTATTCTAAAAGGTGCTTCAGTCTCTACTGTCGGGCAGATCGGATCAACACATTATACATTTTTAATTAAAAAAGAATTTCTCTTGATTTTTTTCGTGAAAAATAGACTCTAAGGATTTTTGTACTATTACTTTTTGGGAGAAATTCTCTGTAAAAGTTAGAGTTCGTAGTGCAGTGTTTTCTCGATATTTGTCCACAACACTGGTCTAACCAGGGACATATATCGGCCGGGAGATACCATTCTTTGATCCACGACGAAATAATTTAATTCCAATGATATTTACTTGAGTAATGAACGATGAAACTTACTTCCCATTACAATTATATTAACGGAAAATAATAATGATTCTCTAATTTTTCGTTACAAATTGCACCAGTTTTTGTTAAAAATCTATAATAAAAAGTACAAAATAATAAAATATGAAAAAAGAAATAATAAAATGTCTAAATATAAAAGTTTATTGGTCTTACTCGTGTGTCTTATCAGTAGACTGCAGATCTTTATTCAAAATAAAAATTGTTTGCATTAATCGCGGGACGCAGGAATCAAAATAGAAGTTCATTTCTTTCTTTGCTAGTTTTATTGGGTTGTAAAAAAGATGCTGATGTTCTTGAATCTTGAAAACTTTTCTACTCCTTCAAATTACACCTATTTCTTTCCATAAATGAGTCTACTCGTCAGACACGTTAAATAATGCAGTGGTCCAGAGTTTAAAACAGTTGCCAAACCAATTTGGTCGTACAGAATTGAGCTCTGGGTTATGGCAGCAAAAAGTCATATCGCTGAACTAGAAACACTACAATCCACAGTAGTAAGAACTATAGTTAACGCACCGTGGCGTGGTACGTGCGAAACGACCAACTCAGAAAGGACTTAGAAATTCCATCAGCAACAGAAGAAATAACACGCTTGAGGGGAAAATATAATACTAGAATATCAAATCATACCCAACAATACAGCTAAGCTACTCTGTACATAGTTCAACTGCCCAGGAGACCACCTATAAAACACCCTAAAGACCTCTTTCCTCAATAGAAAAATAATATATTAAAATTCTTCCGCAGATGCTTTCTGCTAAGGACATTTTTATCTGTGTGCTACACTTTTCTCTTAGGACACATTGTACAGTTTATTGGAGTAATAAACAAATAATAATAAAGTGGTGAATTTGCCCAAAATCGTCGACAAAGGTATACAATATGTAGTGTACTGCGTTTATAAGCTAGCAAAATTTATTCTTGTTAAAATCAATTTTTTGTTTTAGTTTTCAAAGATCAGATTTCTCTGTCATTTCGATCCATGTATTATTGGACATATCACGCGTTGCTTATTAATATCAGTGTTATGAAACATGAGTGTAAATTAATACATACGTATACAGGGTATTTCACCTAACTTGACATGAAAGTTTTAGGACAAATACACTTTATACAATCTATCGAAATCGAGCATAAAAAATTGGACATTCCATTTAAAAAAACAAAAGTGACCTCTATATCTTCTCTACGCCTCCACTTGCAAGAATATCATTTATACCATATTATGTAGTTTCTTAAACCCTACAACTTCTGCGCGTAACATTTTCTCGTATTATTTGAAATAACTAAGATTTTCAAGTGGACAGAGTTCGTGGGACACACTGTATGTATGTTTCAGTTTTCCTACTTTGATTGTTGAATTACAGTATAAATGGAAAATTGGAGAGATGAAAAATAAATACTGTTATCTAAATAGTTAAAAATAAAAATTACATGGGCAATAACAGTCCTACCCTTAGAATTTTGTTTTAAAATATATACGTATTTATATTTATCTAAAATTTTGTCAATATAGAAAAATATGTGTTCCATTTATACAATCAAACTGTTTCGACAGTTTTGAATTGCTGTATTGTCTCGAAACGTTAATTAGTTTCACTAATTAGTTTTCGTCGAGCAGTGAGATATATAAAAATGCGATTAACAGTATACATGAAGTTAATATTTAGGTCAAATTTTAATATCGTATATTAAATTTAGTTATGGAAGTATAAGTTTAATAAGTGCACGTTAAATATAACTAAATTGGGCTGACCCACAGTGTATCGAATATGTAATGAACCAGAAAACCTAATTTAAATAAATATCGGTTATAACATGCGCAATGAGAGAGATTTAACAAATACCAACAATTTTAATATAAATAATACATCACTTCTTAGGTAGTATTTTCATATGTTATATTAATACGAAAATAAAAATGTAAAATAAAAATTTATTTATTCATGGACACATATTAGTCAAGATATTATTCGTTTGTAATGGGTTTCGTTTACGCGAATTCAACGCTACCTGCAAATAGATAATTGATGAATTTCGTTCATGGAATCTATAACATCACACAATGAATTGCCATTTACAGTCACCAATAAATCCGGAAATAATGACAGAGATGGAATCTGCAGAAAATTTAATATCAAATATCAGTCACTTTGATCTATCAAGCAATGATGTAAAACACATAATGTATCCGCGCGCACATCGATTAATTTGAAACGTGAAATTCGATGAAAATGCGGAGGAACAATTTTACGTAAATATCCATTGAAACTTTTCCCGTGCTGTCATCAAAGTACGTTAACACTAACTAGACTGCAAAATATGAATTGTAAATGTATTCATATTTTCCTTCGTTAACGATTTCTGTGAGGGAATAATAAAAATTAATATTGCTATGCATACGAATATTCTTTGAAGACCTGTCTACTACAATCGAAGTGATGTGCAACGTGAAAAAAAAAGTGACATACAACAATTTCAAATTACCAATTTTTTTAAATACGTTCGCATAATCCGAAAAATCTGGAAAAAATACAGATTAATAAGAACGATGAGGCAAAACTAACATTATATTATGAACGTGATACTCTGAAAACTTCAATATAAAATCAGCAATTTTATGCTTCCGGATGTTTTTAAAAATCGATTTTGCAACCAAAAATTTTGAAATAATTCACTGTTGCATGTGCTATTACGTAGAATGTTCATGAATTTTTTCGTAATTTTTTGTTGAGCCGAACAAAAGAAATAGAGCATAATTCATTAAATCGTGATCATCCTGTAACTACCCTTGTGGTAGGGGTACCGACTTGAAACTTGTCACTGAGGACCACAAAGGAATACAAACATTTCACTTGCATGACTTGCATTTATCGTCTTCTACTCGACTCCTTTTCAATCAATTTAAGTTCAGGAATTATGTAAAAACGAAAAGAAAGTGCAGTAGAGCCTCCCACATCCGAAATCAAAGAGAGACAAAAATATTCGAATAATAGAATTCTCAGATCACAGTGCAATCGCATTTCTGATATTAAATTTCATTTATTTGAATCAAAATCAAGAGATTCTAAAATCTGTATAGCATTCAAAAATCCCAAATCTTTTCGGCTCCTAAATAACATATGTTTCCCAACGTAAATAACTGTAAATAAATTACATTCTTTTTGTGTTTGAAATTGTTATGATAAAAATTCATTCGACGCAATACTACTGGAAACTTTATACGTTGTATTGCCCTTGAAATTAAATTTCAAATTTTTTTCGAAATTTCTTTGAAAACGCAGAGCGCTTGAATTTAATAATTATTTATGGCGGCACATTTTTACTACGAAATATGCAATATTCATATAGGTTTCGTGGATTTCACTCGCGAAGTGTCCATTATTTGATTAAAAAAGTTTCCACGCATAATTCGTCATTAATTCAAAATCTATTACTTATTTAATTAGCATGCTCGCAGTAAACACATTTGCTGCATAAGCATCGGCCTAAATCAGCAAATTTTACACGGGAACTTCGCTGCAGGGTAAGTTTCCAGGCAAGATAATTGTCTGTGTTTGAAACTTGTTAATTAACATGAGATCTCCAGGCGTTGGCGATTGCAACTTGAAATCTTTAGCGCGTAGTAACAAGTTTAAATTAACGGAGTCAACAGAATTTCAATAACTTCTCAAACAGTGAGAAATGAGAAATATACAGGTCACTACGCATTTTACGAAAAAAAGATTACTCATTCATTTCTGTTAGAACCTTTTAAACTAGATAGAGTCTGTCAAATGAACGCATTAATTGAGTAATAACAGCCATAATGTGTACTCATAATTTTCCTGATTATCTATTGAATGATTCCATTTATCTAGTACAGCATTAGAACGTATCCACATTGTCTGTCTGTGACCTTGAATGACCTCGGAATAATTATTGTCACTGAATTCCTAATGAAAGGGACTATCATTGTAGGTGTTTAAAAAAGGGTGGTTCCATTTTAAAAAGTCAAGGTGACCTTGATATCTCTAAAACAATGACATAAAAACAAAAATTTTTTTTGGCATCGTGTCAGCCCCATTGTACCATTCAACTTTGTCCTTACCATATTTTACGTATCTTTAGAAACAACAAAGATATTTGAGGTGCAAACGTTAGGTGACTCACCCTGTACATAGGAGAGTTTACAAAATTATTTGATACCAGAAATATTTACATACTTCTTACAGTTAAAATATGAAAAATTCGTAAATTAAAAATTTCGCTTCCTTTCGCTATTCTCAAGAACGGTGACGGAGGCAAACTTTTTTGGTTATCGGAACGCGAAGTAAGTATTGGACAATATAATTAGTTTAATTGCATCTAATTTAATCTGTTCGTTTCTGTAACACGTCAGTTTCGTGCAAATTAGAAGAAAAGAAAACTCGCTGCGAAAATTTCAGTACTTAATTGGTGAAGTAGTTTGCAACCGGGATCGATGCGTTTTTGCGCGACAAAGTTTTAACTCCGGTCGAACCACTCGTTGTTCTTGTACTTTGTAGCTAATACTTTCTTTTTCTTCTACGCACGCAGATGAAGTCAATTCCATTAGCAAACTCGCACCGTCGCGAAATTATGACCAGCCGACTCCTTATCATCGAGTTGCACGAAGTAATCTCGACCGGAAATGGCCGACTTCTCCATCTACATGTTCAGAGTATCTACCTCGCTATGTATAAGTGGCACGAGTCGATTATGTGCGAACCTACTACCCCCGGCAGAAAATATTCGATCAAGATCATGAATATGATTGTTCAACGAACTATTTAAGCGTGTATTAAATATGAAAAATCGAACTGAAATAACTATGGTATAAAAGTTATTGATATTTTAGGCAAATTGTTAATAAAACGATTCTCTTGCCTCTTTATCAAATGCATAATGATAAACTGTCTCTATGTGAAAATTCTAGAGAAGTAGCATGACACAGAGTAACAGTACTTAACATGTTACAAGATCATTTTTTAATATTTCTGTCGTTGAAGACAACGATACACATTGCCACAAGAATGTGTTCTCAATGATTATGATTGATGGAAGCCATAACAAAAACCACTTGAACAAAAAAGAGTTTGGCGCCTCTCCAAGAGTTGCGGACCGGGAGGAAACTTCAATTTTTCAAATGAAACGCGAAGCAAATTTTTATGCGTCCACGTGTACTAGTTCTTACTGAACCGAGAAACTTTTGTTTCAAAAATTTTCCAACATTTTATATCGGAAGTTAGAACGACTTGAATCGAGCATTTTTATTGAAACATAACAAGTTCCTTTATGCGATGGAGTTATTATCTGCATCTTACTAAAATTAGTAAAGAAATAAAGAACTGTTTTTACTTGGCTCTCATTTCTTGCGATTGATGCAACAATTTTAATTTTGCAGAAACGTTTGAAGTCTAGATAATACGACTGTGAATGCCGACTTGTGCGCATAGTGAAACAACCTGACGATTACAGAATGACATTACAGCGACGCAAAAAGCCCAGGCTAATTGCACTCTTAAAAACTTAAGGTCTTAAACATTTTTCTTTCAGCACAGCTATCCAGAGTAATCTGTCGAATTTGTGCGCTCAGTAAAGAATCACTAAAAAAGCACGATTTGTTAGTACGTTTTATTTTAGGAACTCTGTGCTTGGATACTAACCCCGCTTAAATACACCTTAATCCAAGATAATGACTGGGATAACGTTTTTTTTTTATGAGGACACACTTACTTTTAGTGGCGGTAGACGGGTAAAACTTCCATCAAAATGAGTTGTGATCAAGTTGTTATGACTTGCAACACATTTTGTAAGTAGTGAGTTTGTAGCGTTTGTAATTTTCAATGTGAATGTTCGTGTTCTTTTTAGTTGTTGGCATAAATGTTTCTAAACATTAGGGAATCTGTTAAAATTTAATCGTTTTATATTTTGCAGTAGGAACTTATGGTTTTCCTACTGCAGCGTATTCCAAAAGTATCGGATAACCTTAAAAGGGTTGGTTCCTGAGGTCATTTCAAACAACTTTTTCCTTTGCGAAAATGTGCTCGTAAGCTTTGTCGCCGTGCTGGAATCTCGTTCGCTATAGCCGCGCTCTGATTGGTCCGTGGTTTTCGCTAATAACTCCTTAACAAAGCCGAGGCGAAAATTTTTGCTAAGGAAAAAGTTACTTCAAATGAGCTAACTACTCCTTGCGAAAGTTTTCCGGCATTTTTCAGGTCAATTTTCAGGCTAAACTTTGATACAATAAAATCAGAGGTGGCACGCAAATAGATGACAATATTCACCTGAAAATATTTTTTATATAACACGATTGAAATGTAACAATAACCTATACAAAGTTTCGTATGCTAAAAATTTAGATATTACTTCTAGAAAAAAAAAAACAGAAATTCCATCTTGAACCTTTCAGCGCGCGCGTTAAAAGTATCAATTTTTTCATTTTTCATTAGTTCTAAAAACTCGGAGCTTCACTTACCGCTCCGTGCACTGGGGGATATGCCTTCTATTCTATTTGCTAGTGAGCACCGTCAGTGGAGAATATTTTTGAAGAAAGAATTTTCAACAGACACTTGGCTGATAATTGGAACGCGAATCAAGAGATTTTTCGTAACAGTGAACTCGAGACGCGACCGTTCCTAATAATCGTGGTTTCGGTCGAGTCTTGATCCGCTCGCTGCGCTGGTACAAATTGATCCGTGTAGATAATTGAGCACTTACGCTCGTCGTGTCCTATTCCTCAGGAACACCGAGCACTCGTATCTCATTATCTGAATTGTACCTACATACCTGTGTAAATTCGAGGTTCGCGGGAATCACAGTTTACCCCAGCAGCCACGGTTCTGTTCTATTTTCCAGTGGCAAACAAGTGTAGTGTGTACAACGTGACGAATAGATAGAAGAGAAACGGTAGGCGTGTACATACATATATGAGAAAAGACAGAGATTGCGCAAAATAAATAGATAAATAGACAGTTGTGCGAGGGCGAGAAATTTATTTGACGCGGACGTGTTCTGCCCCGGAATATATTGTACATGGCGAAGATAGGGGCACAGCTGCGAGGTGCGCACTAGTGCTAATAGACATTGTATAGTCTGATGTACATTTGGTAAATAACCTCCGATGTTAATAGCGCAGTAACGAGCCGGGAAATAATGGTGTGGCCATTGCTAGATTGGGAATAGACGGCCAGGGATTTTCTAACTCTATAGCATGTACAGTGGAGGACAAACGAAAGATTAAAATTGGAATTTCTGTACATGTGCCGATGATTATGGAAGTGTATTTTTTATGGAAATTTTATGGAAGATTATGGAAATGTTATTTTAAATAATAAATAACAAGTAACAAATTTTCATTTACATGAAAATTTACTTAAATAATACCCAACTCTGGTGGTGTAAGTCAAAATTCCAAACAAATTGATCTTTTTTGCTTGTTATGCATTCCGCCGATTGATTTTACTAATAATTACATAATGAATTGACACATTATACAGAGTGAACCATATAAATGGGAACACCTAAATATATTCCGTAGTTACTGTCCTACGAAAAAACTCCTCAGGACGAAGTTACGTTATTTTAAGGGGAAAATGTAATGGTACACAAAAAATATTTTTAAGTCAGTTTTTTAATAACATTTGAAGGTCATCCGTATTTTTTAAACAATGGAACAGTATGTGTCTTTTACGATAGCATAATAGATAATGAAAAACTAAACTTTTTGGACACCATCTTTTTGACCTTGACATGACCTTGAACAAAAATAATAATGTTGGGGCGAGAAAGATGTTGAAGTTTAAAATTTACGTGTTTCAGCCTGAATGGTGTATTTTTAACGTGGTGGTTGACACCTATTCCTTTACAAATCATAATAAATGTTCGAAATGGTGGCCGAAATACTTCCGAACAAGTCAAACAAAATCAACTAAATATGAATGTAATGTTAAATGGAAGTAGCATTCTATTCTTTTGTAACCGATATTTAAGCATTTAAGTGAATGTAGACATATTTCTGTGAAATTATTACACACAAAGAAGTTCCGGTTATTGTGACAATGATGCTAATCGTACGTCAAGGAGTTAATTGCAAGTATACCAAATAGGATACAAGCTGTATCAGACTAACAAAATATTTGAATATCAAAATCGTAATCACAAATATGAATTCAACTTGCTTCTGTACACCCAGTTTCTTTGTTTGTTTCATTCATTTAAATAAACTGTACATTCTCGATCCTCTTTTGTAGTATTTTCGTTTCCATTATTTTATAAGGTGTAAATACTTATAAAAAGTTCATTGCTGCTTTAAAATAAAATTCTAGTTTGTGAAAATAGTTGTAATCGTCGCATACATAACTATTCAAGCTTTCTTTATACATAACTATTTCAGCTTTATTTAATCACTTTGGCTGTATGGTACTTTCTGTCATGAAAATCTCACGATACACAGGTACACGTAAATCCAGAAGCGTGTGCTGCCAAGCGATTGTCGATATTTGGCAGACTTTGCATATGCCGAGAAGCTCAAATATGCCGATGTTTACTTTCAATTTTACGATGGGAAATTCAAATTCGTTTATGTATTTTTCAGTAAAATCTAGCCGATAAAAGTCTCAAAACTATCCCCACTGCCACCGGGTATACCCCGTCCTCGGCGACCGAGGCCTCTAGAGCTTCGCTGTTCTTTTCTACGTTCGGCGTGTATTAAAGAATAGTATCTCCTGGCCGATATATGTCCTTGGTTAGACCCGTGTTGTGAACATATATCGAGCGAACACTGTACTTCGCCTTAACCTGGCCACTGTTGAACTAGCATTCATGAAATTCTACAAAATCAAATTATTTAAGTGCACAGATTGAGATGCATGAATTGATTATGTACTGTTTTAATTTTCTTGAAATTATCTTCGAATTCCTCGATGAATTCTTGTTTCGCTAGAAATAGTTTCATGCGATATAGCGACGATAGCATTATATAGCAAAGAGTTTTTAAAAGAAAAAAAGGAGTTTTTGACCCCTGCACTGGAGGGTTAACACACGAAAAACCAAAAGGTTATCTTATCTCAGTAATTATTATAGCGAGCACTCACTTCTTAATCAGTTTGCATTCCACAGGTTATCGGTCCTAATCAAATGTTACATCCCTAATGAATAAACATGAAAATTGATTTTTAATCGTCGGTAAATAATAGTTATGCCATCCAGCAATAGAAACTTGCATGAAATAAAAGGTAAATTTCATCCTTATCAAAAATAATTGTTCATTAATTGACTGCTGCGACATTGAACTGTCGCAATTAATTGAAACTGTTCACCGTTCGCCAATAATGAATGACTTCGAATGTAATTCTAAAACAGACTTGTGTTTGTATTACATTAAATGACTCGATGTATCATTTAACGAATACCAGCGCCCATTAATAGACAGTATATCTTAATGCAAAATAAAAATGATCTACCTGAATTGCAACAAACTGGAGTGAAATAGAAAAATATTTTCTGTCATAATATGTTTAATAGATTTAAAATAATATAACAGTACTTGTAAATTCTTCGAATGTTTTTACTCTTTTAAATTACGGTTACCCATTTTTGTCATGAATGCATAAAATCCGCTGTCTACTTATTAATCACAGAGAAATCACCAAAACAATTTAACAGTTGTACAATCGCCAGGAAAATAGGTCAACAGCTAAAACTGCTTATATATTACCGTTTTTGTATCATAAAGTAATGATTTTCTTGCATTCATTTCCCCAAACAGATTTTTTACGTAATCCAGTCCACGTGTACACATACCAGTACAAATTTGGTAACGCTTGATGCCGTGTAATACATACTACTCGTAAACGATCCACTCGGACCAGGATAACAAATTCGTAGCAATTAACGCTATTTCTCTGATCCGACGTTTCGAGCACACTGTAACGAGATTGTTTATTAACCTATATTCCTGTGCAATCCCTCCTACCAATTTCAAAGCTGTTTTTCACGTCCCGTAATGTTTTTGGGAACATGTAACGTCATAATTCGTATGTTTATTACTTATTACTTCTGTTCTTGAAAAAGGCATAATATTTATTATATTTATTATTCTTCCTTTTCACTCGGTACTTGTTAAGACTATGGAAAAATAAATTTTAAAAAAAGGTAGAATTAGCGCATTGACTTGTTACAATTCAAATATTGAGTTTTCTTCTGAGATTTTAAACTGCCATATGGTAAACTTTAAATTTATTGTATACTAGCAACCATGCTGCTTTTTGTGGGGCTTTTCATAGTATGTGAATATTTTTGGAATATTGATTTTATAGATTGAACTAATGGAACATGTTTCTATACACATGCACCTTATAGAGCTTAACTATTAAAAGATTAAAATAGCAACTTCTTTCATTGGCTTATTTATAGAATTGCCTCTCCAAAAATGTCTCACATTATGAAACATTCTGTGAAAAGAATATTTAAAATTGTATAAATATGTCTTAAAATTTTAAGAATTTGTTAATAGATATGAGAGCATTTATTAGCATTCTTAGCATTTTTTAAGTAAAGAATTATTTCTTCTTTTAAATTTGAAAAAAAATTACCAGGTACATAAATGAATTTTTATAGTGTCACTTAGTAAACGAAGAACAACAAACTATTAAAAATAAGAAGAAGAAAGGAAATGCGTCATAGTTGTGCTGCTGTGACCATAATCCGAAATAAAATCATTTCTTTAACTTCAACACACTTTAAACATTGTGATAGAATGTTGCTATTTTCGAATAACGAATTCGAAAATTTTGTTGATGTCATAAAATGTTATGTGTTATTTAAAATTTTCCAAGTTCTTTCTTCTCGGATCTTCGAAATATTTATTAATAAATACACTATACCGTTACTGTGATCACAACCGAAACGAAGTATAATACGTAACGATTTTCTCCCTACATTATTCATTGAGCTCTTAACTATAAACACGCAACCGTGGTCGAACATTCTTTTTACTTATTCATGTGTTTCGGTCAAAAGGATAATTTGCTGTTTTTCAGGAAAATAGAAATTTCTATCGTCTCCGAATCAATATTTTTCGAAACAGTACGTATTCCAACTTTTAGTTCTCACCGTTGCGTTGGAGAGTTAGTGCAATTACTTAGTCACTTAACTTTGTTGATTTGAAAAACGTATCTCTATTTCCACGAATACAAAGTGATTCCTGAAACTTTTAGCCGACAGTGTGTGCAAAAAAACGATTCAAGTTTCTGATCCTAAAACTTTGTTACTAAACTTTTTCAATAGACCTGATTGAAACGGGTTAAACTTTTTTCCTGTTGCAAACGTTTAATAGCTGCCATAGTAGTATATTAGGAACTCTATTTGAACGGACACGGCAAATAACTGGGAAACTTTACAATATCACTGAAAAGTCAATGCGAATATAATTATTTTGAACTTGAAGCAATGGGATTTAATAAAGTTTTGAATATAAGCAATTTGCAAAAACAATTTCACAAATTTTTTAAATCTCATAGATCTAATTTTAGATGTAAAGAAGCTTCGATCATGAAACCTTTGATCGACTCACAGTCAAAACAAATTTTCCAATGTGTTCCTAGACGTCTCAACTGAAAATGACAGAAATTCGCAAAATTTGAGATTTCAACATTTAAAAAGAGTGCAGATTTATTGTTGTACGATTTTTTACGAAATTATAACACTATAAATACAGTCTTTACTCGATATATGTCCTGAATACAGTAATTTCTCTATATATGTCGTCAAGGCCTGGATCATAAACGTCGCGGAATTATCCCCACTACCGCGGTGTATAACCCGCGAGGGTCCCAACGCTCGAGTGGTCTCGATGTATATCGGTGTGAGACCAGGAGACCACTACTAATCCAGTAACAAAACTTTATTATTTTTTATGGAACTTTCACTCACATACTCGTGGCATTTTTCTTATGAAAATTATACCAGGCACAATATCATTTGGATCATATTTGCACTAATTTTCCGTTAATATAATTGCAATGAGAAGTAACTTTCATCGTTCATTACACAAGCAAATATCATCAGAATTATATCATATTTGGTGTCATTTTCATGAGAAAAATGCCACGAATATGTTGGTGAAATTCCCATAAAAAATAATGAAAAATAAAGAAGTTTTGTTATTGGATTAGTGGTGGTCTCACACCGAGACACCCGACCCGAATTATGTTTACACTCCTCGGCAACCGAGGCCACTCGAGCTTCGCTGTTTTTTTCTACGTTTGACAGTGTATGAAAGAGTATCTTCTAGCCGATATATGTCTCTTGCCAGGCCCATGTTTTGGACATACATATATAGAGTAGACACTGTATCAACAATTTTTTAAAAATCGGAACTTAGTATTCAAGTACTTCTTCGAACCACTGTGTGTATGTTTGCAGGAAAACAACTACGAGGCGCATAAAAAGTTACAACAAACAATCGCTTAACTCTCGAACGACGGACTTTTTTTGACGATGCTTAAAACGGTTTACAGCTTAATTATTCATTTTTTTTTAAATATATATTTAAGGCTACTTCTTGTGAACACGTTAGTCTTTACGTTATTCCCAATGCAACAAATATTCGTTTAATTCAATTGCCAAATATTGAGTGCAAAATGACTTGTTTTGATATGACTGGTCTAAATAGACCCAGGGTCCGCCGTCGGAGGGTTAAAAAACGATCGCAGAAAGCTTGAATATTTATTTACGCGCACGTTGGTGCAATGCTTCTGTTCAAGCCACTGATCTTTTTCATTTCGGAGGATTCAACTGGAAAACTCCGGGGATATACAGGATGTCCCAGTTTTAAACGATCAAACTTCGCCAGTACGTTCTGTCAGTAGAAACAAGAAAAGGTTATAGAAGAAATATGAAAACTACTCGATTCGGGTTAGGTCTTTATACTCCCATTTCAAGCGACATCATCGCATTGTTCGATCGAGAACACTCACGACAGCAGACAGCAGAACTTGATTAACAAACTGCAGGTAATACAGACATTTATTTTAACACTAAACCTACCATGGTCAAAATGACCAGTTGTATATTTTAAAATTATTGAAACTATAAAAATTGACAAATGTAAAATAGTGGAATAAATTTCCTTGTTCAGGCATTTATTGTATTGAAAATTATGGACAATCTCAATAAATTTAGGGTTGCCATTTTTATTAGGCAATATTTACCAGATACTTTTAATGCTTGGTAGGTTTAGTGTTAATATGCTATACAAGTTGAAAATAATATAACAATATTTATGCGTATTCTTCATACTGACGAACTTTGGGACGCCTCTTAACCCTTGGTCGACGAAAATTGGGTCCATTTTGACCCAGAGTTTTAAGCGTTTTCTTTTTCTAAATTCTAATTTCCTGACAATTAACTTAAACTAACAGCTCTATTTATATGGAGTTCGAGAAGAAGATTAACCTTGATCTCAAAGAAGTGGATGCAAAGACTTGAACAGATCTAGTTGGCGTTAAAGGGAAAGAAGTGGCGCGGATCAAACGTGGAAGACACGTTAATGTGCACTTGGATGACTAATTCTAAAGGATGCATGCAATTTGCTTTCCCACATTTGCAAAAAACGTCTAACATCGAAGCGTATGGTTATACCGTGCGGCAATGATTCGTGTAACGCGGAACACGGTGATCGTAAACACAAATAAAACGAAAAGCGATGTAGACGATGCGAAATCCAGCGGGTGAAAAGGTTGAAAAGAAACAAAGTTTCGCCTGTTACAACAATTGGATTATTACGAGTGCCCTCTTCGATCAGATAGTTGGGGCTTACCGGGAGTCGGAGATTATCGGTCTGAAAGCAGCCTTGGTAAATCACGGCATAGAACGAACGTATGAATGCATAAATATACGGAAGAGGTGGGCGTGTGAAGGGCCCTCGAGCTCGAAGTTCGATTTTATCAGGCATCTCGACTTAGCGTGAGCGACACGGAGCCACGCAGTGGCACGGTTTGCCGGCCGCACATGTGGTTAGATCGTGCAACCATCGATTTCGTTTGTGCCCGATGTGTGTGTGTGCGTGTACCGAAGTTACGGCTTTAAGTCGACTCTAGGAAGAGCTGCTATCCAGGGAACATTTTCTTTTTTTTTAGTGATAACTACACTATTTCAGCAAAATCGATATGTTCCACGTCCGTTGAAGGAAACAGGAACCAGGCAATTTCTTTCGTTCGGCACAAATGTCGGCACATTTCGATTCTCGTATTGGATCGTACGGTGACCTGTCCGGACAGACATTCCTTTGGACAGGTCACCCTAAACCACAGGTGAAATTATCATCACCCTGAAATTAGTATTCGCAAATCGTTATTCCCCGCGTTGTATCCCGCGGCAGTGGGGATAGTTCTGGGACTTTTATCCGGCTAGATATTTGGGACTTACATCGAGAAAACACTGTATGTTATTTTTTTACTTAACACTAGAACTACCACACCAGTCAAAATGACTGGTTTGACAACTTTATTTTAAAATTCCTACTTCATGTTATATTTTTTCTCCGCAATGATGTAATGACTTTTGCGGGGATAGCTAAAGGAATAATATAATAAACTTTAATTTTTTTTTATTCATTTAAAATAAAAGTAATTTTTATCGTGGCTACTTATACCAGTACCAGTCAATTTGACTGGTGTGAACTTATTGAACCGCATAGTATGAAGGGAAGGACTATAACAACCGACAATTTGTTTACAAGGTTGTCGCTGGCATATAAATTATTAGCCAAAAGAACCACACTGGTTGGCACAATACGCGGAAACAACAGAGAACTCACAAAAATTTGTAAAACGATGAAGGATACCATGGCTCGCTTTTCGTCGCTGCTGTATCGATAAAATGAGATTACACTCACAATTTATAAAAGTAAGCCGAAGAAGAAAGTTTTTATCCTGAGCTCAAAACATAAAACCGTCAAAATTGGAAAAAGCGAAAAGGGCCTACCTGAAACGGTCGAATTTTATAATAAAACAAAATTTGGGGTAGATATAGCAGACCAAATGGCAAAAAAATATAGCGTGAAGTCGGGATCAAGATGATGGCCACTTCAAGTATTTTTTAATATTTTAGATTTAGCTGGCATAAATGCCTGGATTTTATATAAGGAAACGACAGGTGAGCAGATATCCAGAAAAGATTTTGTGTTTCAATTAGCAGATGAACTTGCCGCTGACTATGAAAAATCACGGATAGAACAAAGAGCATCCGAGATCCAAAGTACGTCAAAGAACTCACCCTATTCACGCAAATGGTGTCGGATAGGGTACTGTAATAATAATAAGACTACCACCATTTGCAATCTTTGTAAACAATATGTATGCGGAAAATGGACGCAGAAGAAACTTTACGTTTGTAAGAACTGTGACGAATGATAACTTTTGTACCTAATAATTTAAGTTATACTTGTATTCTATTTATTCTATTACGTTTATTAATATTATTATATTTTATCATACTATACTTCTTATATTTACCAATGGAAATTTGTATTAATATTCTTGTTACCAAAGATTTTGGTACTAAATATTCTTCATTATTGTACTTATTGTTATTATTATAGTTGTTATTATATAGTTTTTATGATCTCAGAACATGCAGTTCCTTTTGTAAGATAATAATAAATCAATAAATATAAAAATATTCTACTATTACGTATTTTTTATAGACCAGTCATTTTGACTGGTTTTGGTAGAGATAGCTACGTCTCAACTGTCGGTAGTTCTAGTGTTAAGGGCGACGTACGGTTTTTCGAAACGGTAGCCATCGTATCTCAAAAACTACGGGACCAATTTCTTTGAAATTTTTGACAGGCATGCTTTATATACTTATCTAGTTTTTGTCATAGGATTTTGTTCCTAAACATCATAGTTTTTTTTTTAATAAATAAATTTTGTAAAAAAAGGAGAAAACTTTAAGCAGAATTTTTCCTTTTTTGATTCGGATAAAAAATAACGGAAGTACAATGATTACCGCGAACGCCTTCCTTGAAAAACCGTCTCATAAACATAGTTGCGAGCACACTTCTACTGGATATTTTTTAACGAAAATTTAGTATTCTGTAGATAAAAGTGTGACAACTTATGTACTAAATGTTTTCGTAATATAATCATTTGTTGAAATAAAAAAATTTTCTAAGTCAAGCCCACCTTTCGACATCCTATGTGTATGTCCCCCCTTAAATCCTAATCTATTAAAACATAGAACATCCTCTGCAATTTCAGCTTTTACAAATTGCTCTATAAAAATTCATAGTTACACAAACACTCGCAGGTTAGTTATAAACAACAAAATGTTTTTAAAGAGTATTCAGTAGATCCCAGAGCTACCTGTATTTCATCAAAATTATGAATTGTTCGAAGCATAGGAAACTTCGCCTATCTGTTCCATCAAAGAAAACCACTCTAAGCTTCAACAAATGGCATACTAACAAAGGATCGTTTACGGTAGAACCGGTTAATTAGTTTGTCTCGTAGCTATTCGTCCACGACGAAAACGTTCAACGTCATTCGAATTGCCTCGGAAACGCAGCTAATTATAATCCAATCGCGATTGATCTGTCCAAAACTCTTATCGATCGTATTGGATTTAATTACGTGTTAACCGCGTACGGGTAAACCGAAATCGCAACGTGTACTATTGATTTAAGATTACAATGTCATATCGGTAATTGATCGGAATATTCAACGCAAAAGACGTAGGTCCTGTCAAGAACTTAATTAACATGAAAATAACAGTTCTTAATTAATATTGAGAACTAATAGTATTACGTTAGTTATTTTCTAAAAATAATTTATTTTACTTAATAAATAGTCGTCGAATCAAACGTGCAGTTGTGTAGCTTTGACTTGATTTTATTTAACTTAATGTTAGACGTCCAGACCCATTAACCTAATTGAATTTGGGTTTTCAATGCAAGTCTATTTACATTCCAAATGCTTCTATTGGTATTTAAATTGACTGTCACAGTAGTGTATCGACAATGAATTTATTTAGCGAATAAATTCTCAAAGAAGCACTTATGTTTTTTAATATTCGTAAAATCGGTCGGAAATAAATCATTTTGATCGTCGTAGCAGTTCTATTGGAACGTGGAACACTATTAGTATTAGTAATATAATATTAGTGACAGTCGTATTTTAACAAAATGTGATGGCAATCATGTGTATACAGTACATTCGAAACTACGTTCCAATTGATTAATTTTGTACATGATTAGCTGTGTATGAACATTCAAGGATAGACTGTCTATCGATTAACATTTTCACGTATTTTCACCATGATATTCTTATAGCTGATTAAAAATTGCAGTCCAGACATATGTTGACCTTCAAACGACCTTGAGTGGCAAATTCGTGAGTCGAAGGGAACTAAGAAATTAAACACTTGAAATGGCTTCCATTACTTTCAAGATTCCAATGGAGTTCCTATCTTTTGTAAACATTATGTAATACTAATAACCTATGATATTGATGCGAGTACAATCTAACTAGGCAAACAAATTGAGTCGTGACCAGTACTTAAACTGAATGTGCCTAACAGAGTTCAAATATTAGCCGTTTCTTGCACTAAAATGTAAAATCATATAGTTCGTAAGATTTTTGGGTCTCTGTCTTAGTAAATACATGAATAACAATTTTACTAAACAAAATACAGTGAATTCTCGATATATGTCAACAACGCGGGTCTTGCCAGCGTCGGGTATCGTCCAGGAGATATACGCGAGCCATGTTATGTTTACAGTCCTCGGCGTCGGAGACCTTTCGAGCTTCGCGAGTTGCGGTAGTGGGGATAATTCCACGACGTTTATAATCCAGGCCTTGGCGACATATATAGACAAAACACTGCAGTTTCATTCATTCAAGTTTAACCTTTACTGTGTTTCAAGTGCCCTAACAATTCGAGCACTCACGCTCATTTAGAACACGAAACGCATTTTTGGTAGAGTCGAAACGGATGAAATGTAACCTCGGCGAAAACCGCAGATATTTTTACACGGAACTAATATTTTAGTATATCCCCCACTCGAATGCACTATATCGGATTCACCGGTGGTTCCACCGGGATCAAGCTGCCGTGTTGTATACGATGCGTCCAAAGGATTTCCTGGGTGGCGTCGTTTCAATTTCCATCCTCCGTTTCGGATGAATTCAATAGCCCCGGCTACTGGTCGACGGATAAAGCACAAATCGGCATACAGCCGTTTTACACGATCTCCTTTATCGATTTTATAAGTTAACAGTGTTCTACCTGTCCTGCTCTTCGCTTGTTTTTTTTCTTCTTCCCTTTCCCGTACGGCGTTCTTCTTTCTTTTTTTTTTTAGTCCTTTCTTTTTCGTTTTGCTTTCGCTCGGGACGAGCTGGACCGTATTGCGCGGACGCTTTTCATCGAGCCTCTTCGCGCCGCGCAGGGGGAGCCTCGATGCACCGGTAAGCGCGAAATTGGTTTTATTCGGAGCCGGGGTTTAACGGAACGGTTGTCGCGGAAGGTGATCGTCAAAGAATCACGATCGGTGTGTGTGTGTGCAAAAGCATGTGTGAAAATATGCGTCTCCGTTCGAGCCGGGCAGTTTGCTTGCCACCGTAAGATTCGGCGTGAGGACACCGCCCCGCATACGGAGTGTGTTTGCACTGCAATCTGATTTCGCGAAATCTGCAACGGGAGCTGGTGTGCAATCAAAGATACACATGGAAGTCAGATGCAAAATTGACCAATGGTGATCCCAAATCGCCAAAACGTAGCCGAAATCTCAAAAATGAACTTATGGATTTAGGTATATACGCGTCCGTTGTTTGTGTGTCCTACCGTTTACCAGTCTTGAAATGAAAATGATACCAAACACGATATCATTTAGATCATATTTTCACTAATTTTCCGTTAATATAATTGTAATGAGAAGTAACTTTCATCGTTCATTACACAAGTAAATATCATCGGAATCATATCATATTTGGTATCATTTTCATTAGAAAAATGCCACGAAAATGGTGGCGAAAGTCCCATATAAAAATGATGAACAATAAAGAAGTTTTGTTATTGGAGTAGTGGTGGTCTCACACCGGTACACCCCACCCGAATTATGTTTACACCCCTCGGCGACCGAGGGCACACAAGCTCCGCTGTCCTTTTCTACGTTCGGCGTAGATCAAAGAATAGAATCTTCTAGCCGATATATGTCCCTGGCCAGACCCTGTATTTTAGACATAAATCGAGTAGACACTTTATACCTGAAAAATGGTCAGAGCTTAAATATTGCCTTCAATCGGCACGCAGTTTTCGTGTCGTGAACTGCATTGTCAGAGGAAAGTAAATCATTTTAAATAGACTATATTAATCTTAATTCTACAAAATGGATGCTGTTCCAGAAAGTAAATAGAACGTTCATAAGTACTGAAATATTCAATATCATTGCATTGTACAATTGTAAAATGTATTATTTCATGTGGATAAAATGAAAAAGGTCGTATGCAACGAAAATATTCTCGCTCAGATAAAACGTTCAAATTTTGAAATCAAAATAACTTCGAGCACAAAGGGTTAACTTTCGAAACAAGTTAAACTTGCTAGTTGGTTGAGAGAAATTCTATGAAAGGATAGTGCTTTCATCGTACGAGGTTATTTCAAGGAGAAAATAAACAAGAAGGACAGCTGCGGTGTTGGTATAGAACAAAATCGAATGGTTTAATCTGGTGACAAAAGACAAGGTGGCAGAAGATGATCAACGAATTAAGATCAACGAAGGAGAATTTGAAGTGGAAGCTTCTGGAGAACGACGAAACTCGAAGTTAAAAGGCGAGAGAGTAGAAGAGATACGAGCTGCAAACTACAAAAGGGTGAAATCGAGTGAAAGAGGAAGTCTCCAACGGTACCATTAGTTTCTTTTGCACTGACGACCACCTTTGTCCTCGGTTCTTCAAACCACTTCATATGCTATGCAGTTGAAGTATTTAAAGCTCAAGTATCCTTTCGCGTGCTACGAGAGTTGAAAAATTACCATGACCGAACGCCATCGCCATTTACATGGTGTGTTTTTTGTAATAATAGCATCACTCAGCATTTCTGATGCACTTCGAATTATTCAGGGAGCAATGTTTTCAAGAGTTTACGATTACTCTTAAGAGAATAAGGTAAGGTAAGGTAAGGTAAGCCTTACCTTACTGCGGATCTTCATGCGAAGTAAAGATGGTCTTCACCGATATTGCAACAAACAGGGGGGTCAGGTAGAAACTTCTTTCTTCTAGACAATTTTAGCGATGTGAAAATATTATACAGGTATTATTAAATTCTTTTAATTTTCCGATTTTAAAGTTCACCTAGTCTTTTTTGTCATAAATACTTACAATTTACTTATTAGTATATTCATTGGGTTATTGATTATTTTTTATTTTTTAACAGAAATTTTTTTCATATGCGTTCCCATTGTAAACGATATGTAGAAACACATGCATTTCGTTGTAATCAGACTGTGGAATTTTGTGAATTCAATGCTCGTAAAAATCTTTAATTTATTCTTATTTTTAATTTATGGGATCTACGATGATGGAAAGAAAGTCTTTTCCATTTTCAAAAATAATAAAGCATATTCCCTCTGTCCCATAATAATAGTAGCAAGTGAATATTTAAACGGGAATTATTGGCGAATGGCGAATTATTGGCATTAAGTTATGATGTAGCGCAAAATTGCGAAGCCTTCAATCCAAATCAATGTTTCATGACGTCTGTCATTTGTTTTGACACATCTTTCAATTTTTAGGTTAACCTAATTATTACGAATTATAACAATTTTTCTAATTTCATCCGCTGATCGAAATCAGCGTTTTATTTCAATTGAATATCATTGTAAAAGTAAAATGAAAAAAAAGAGAGTTTGAAGAACGATGATTCCAATAATTTTAAGCTCAGGCACATAGAGAAAGCAAAGCTTCGCAGCCAAGGGATCCTACCTACAAGTTTAAGATGCAGTAACGAAATTATTGAAAAATCCAAATACTATCTGAACACTCAAAAAAAAAAAATTAGGAGTAATATTTTTAATTTGTTTAATTTAATCTATTTTTTTTTTATAATAAGTGTTGCGTTCTGTATTTATTTTCTTTTGCTACTATTATGGGACAAATTAAATTCATCGACTGCTACTATTATTATGGGACATATTTCTGTTTAACAGTAACAATTTATAGAATAATTGTGACACAATTAATATCATTGATATTGCTACAACAATTTCGCATTATTTTGCGTGTAATCCATTTTTTAAGGGCAGTTTGACATTGACGTTCGTGTAACTTTTTTCCTCGTTCCACTTTAAAGCTCGCTCTCCATTGGAGAAATACGCTTCCGCTTGAAATTCAAATAATTTTATTCGGCGATATTTGTGTCAGATACAGTTGCAAATTCTCAGCATAAAATGCGTTTCCCGATTATTTAACTGACAATCATTGGATTTGATAAAAAATACTATTTATTTTGTATATTTAATTTTTGTTATTATTTTTGTATATGTTATTTATCTATAAACATTATATTAGATAAAAAAACGTATTATTTATTTTATCCTAATCCATGAAATTGATGAATTCATCAAGGAAACATTTATTAAACAAAAATGATAGAATTGCAGCATACGATCGTGTTCGTGTTCTTGGTTAAGAAATGGTAATAATTATATGATTTAATGATATTTCAATAATACAATTCGACGGAAAATTCGAGAAAATTAAGTTTTAAAATTATCCAATTCCAGGAAATGTTAGACATTGTATCTACGGCCAGAGTATAACATTTAAAAGACTAACGAATCTCACTTTGAGTGCCTATATTTGCTTACGTTAAATAGAGCGATCAAATAATACATTCATGTATTTACTACCTTTCATTGCAATTCAGGAGCATATTGAGCGAATTCACTTTCTGTTTAAATAATAGCAATATGTAACTTTCATTCTGTTTCACTTAAGAATTTTATTCGCTACTGTCAAAGAAAAACACGTTTCAATGATGACATACTTTCATTTTAAATTGACATAGTCCAAACTTATTCATTTCTCATCACATAAACATTGGTTCTTCATTATTAATATTTTTTCTTATAAATAACGTTTATATAAATTATACTATCTAAGTTTGTGTGTACTTCAATGTATGCTTTTTGTTTTTATTTTCTGTTTTGCTCTATTTTGTGGATCTGTGAATTGAATAAATCTGTGATATATTATTATTTTTATATTACGCGGGAGTTTAGTAAAAATGAAAGTGCTTATGGCAAAGATGAGTGGAGGTACATGAAACACAAAATAGAAGAAACATTACATTAATTTAATATTACTGGTACATTATTTACAACCTATTAAAATTATTAAGAGAAGCAATCAATTTTTACGTAGCTTCCCCTTTTTATGACTGATGCAGATAATTTTTGTTTTGCATAAAAATCCGAAGTCGGGTTGTTATTTTTGTTTTCCTTGCTGGTTTCCATTCTTGGAACTGTAGTCATGCGATATAAAATTTATTATACTAGAATGTTACGGATCTAGGTATTCTTCAATCTTCAACAAGAAAGACACGCGAAGCAGCTGTTCATAAAGCTTCAAAAATCAAAAGATTGCATTCAACAATCTCGGAAGTATTTCAAGCGTTCGATAGCTACGTGAAAAGCATGCTAAACCCTTTTCACAGAACAGTGACGCAAAAATATTTTTAAAATTGCCTCACAAAGGCACCTAACGACCGCATTCCCGAGGGATCTTTGAAATGAAAGTTTAAAGAA
This sequence comes from Halictus rubicundus, assembly GCF_050948215.1. Classification (NCBI taxonomy): domain Eukaryota; kingdom Metazoa; phylum Arthropoda; class Insecta; order Hymenoptera; family Halictidae; genus Halictus; species Halictus rubicundus. Next base: position 5,131,020 of record NC_135154.1, read on the forward strand.
ACCAATGAAAATGTCGCAAGAGACCAATTCTATGGGAAATTCGGCATCGCGCTTTCTTAAAATGTGAAAATGTAGTATGCCCGCACTAATTTCAATCTAGCAATAAAATATTTATCCGCGTGCAATGGCGCGGAAAGTTTTCATCGCAGAATAAAATAGTAACAATTTGAATTTCGAATATGAAAATGTCATCAAAAAATTTATTCTTTATAAAAAGTTACGCCCTTTAGTACGAAGATCTTTTCTTTCGGTGCTTTTATGTTTTAATACATTCATGTAACTGACATACTTCTTTCTTTAATTGATTATAGCGTTGACTTTTAAGGTTCTTTATTTAGTCCTAATTTATCCTTAATTATCCTTTATATATTACAAAGGTCAACTACACAAAGAGATATATAAAAATAAATAAAAAAGGAATATAACATTGGGATATAAAAAAGGGGTATATAAAAATTAATACTTATAATTCAAAACGAAATTAGTTTATCGTAGCTTTACGAATAGTTAAATTCCTGCAAATTCTAAAGTATCATGAGATGCAGGTGCAACAGGAAATAGTAATGAAAAAAATATTAAGTAAATCTTTACAATCCCTTATTATATCTACAACATGAAAAATATAGTCGTATAAATTCACCGAAAAAAGTTGCGCAGGAAATGTTACACTATCGCAACAGGCCATATTGGATCCGCCATTTTGTTTCTTGTAATTTTTTGTAATTTTGGCAATAAATTCATAATCACGAACCCGAAAAACTCCCGAGTGTCAATCTTGAAATAAATTGGAGTACACACCTTTCTATTTTGGCCATGTTTTCGCAATTTTACCCCACTGTGCGACGTTGGGACTTCATGGGTTAATTACTAGTGAACTAGTTAATAGTTAACTCTGTAAATATTCGCACAGAAAATTTTCGTCTGGTTTCGTTGGTGATTCAGAAAAAACTACATCGTGTGAAACTTCTATCTTTCGGCTGAAGAGTCCGTTTCACAACTACTTTGAACGAACTTGAATAAAAGAAGTCGGTAAGAAGAACGTTCTAATTAGTCGGGGATATCAAGAAGAAAAATTATCGTCAAATATGTCCACCGACCGACTGAAACGCAGTTGATGCCTTAAATGATGATTACACGTGCGGTGGGAGCTCCCCTAACGCAGGACTGTAACCATGTCTGTAACATTTAAAACTTTACCGAGTTGTTGTATCGTGTAAATTATAGACGCACAAAAACAAACAATAATCATGCTCTATCGGTGCATCGTAAAAATTATAAACTATTATATCTATTAATATTTGTGGTCAGAAGACGTGCGAGTTCTGTTATTATTTATTTTGATAAGTATTTTTTTAATTAACTTTCTATGCTGTGTACTGGTTTGAATAATAAAAATTTTCTTTGATTGGTTCGCTGTCCTCTAGTACTTGACAATATAATTTCCCCTATTCCCGAACAGTGCAAATTCTTGTACTAGTATTCATTATTTCGGTTTCACTGATTAAAAAACACACCCAAGCGGCATGAATTGTAAGAGAAAAGATTAAAGCATAACGCACAATAAAAGAGACAAAGTATTATGTTTTTTTATTTATTTAATACTAGGTTTACGGGATCCGTCAAAATGACGGGATCTAATATTTTTAATTTACAATTATTGATTGTAAAGACTGATCCATAAGGAATTATTCAACAAATTTATTTCTTTGGGTATATATTTTTAAAAATGTGGATGAACACAATCTTATTATTTTTCCAAATGAAAGATAATCACTTTCAGTGCTCCGTAAACGTATTGTCAAGAACAACCTGAAGCGTTCGTCGGCGCTAGGGGGCTCTTCCTAATTAAAATACCGCGATTCGATGGTAAACAGAAGAACGCAATTGCAACGTTTCAACGATTCAGCGGTTTCAAAGCGCACCAGTTAGATACATACCTCGACTGCGAAATATTACATCGAGGACCTCTTGGAATCCCCACGGACGTTCGCAACGTTTTTCGAGTAAACTCTCTCGTTTCGTTACGCGAGAGAAAGATTCGTTGCCAGCTGGGCAACACAAACTTATTCGTATGTTAATTGTCGTCCCAATTTGTTGGACAAGCGAGCGAAAATAACGCGCGAGTAGAAAGAATAATTCGAGTCGTTTAACATTCAGGGTGATTTGTGGCAGTTTCATTTACATTCATGTGCTATATTTTCATCAGCGTTTTTTTTTATGAGACGCGAATACTACGCGCAACCACACGAAAAACAGGCATTCTTATTGCACTATGACTTTAGCTGAGTGTGAAAACTGAATTTTACATTTACGTTTTTATGAACTGTAAATGAAGTGACTTCGGAAAAGAAACGGAACGAACAGTTCATTCTCTACAGCAGACACTGTAGAATAAGTATAAATGAAATTCGATACTTTTAATAAATTTCAATTGAACAGTTCATATCGAATTGGTAAACTTCAGTTTTGAAAGTACATTTCAAATTCGATTCTCCGTTAAAAATTTAAAGATTAAATTTATCTTTGATGTTTCAATTTTATTACCATTACATTTAATTTATTTTAAAAAATGTTGTATACCATGAGCACACGTACGATACAATGGTTGCTTCCAGTGGGAATTAAAAGTAGTGAAATATAGTAAAAAGATATTGAATATCAGGAGAAAAGAATTGTTTACGGGTCTTCGTGTTAAATAAAAGCACTCGACGAAGCGATATATAAATTCTGGTTTTAAGTGAAAAGTCAATAAAATACGCGTTACACCATTAATTAATGCAGGGCAAGGACATTTCATGATTGGCTGCATTAATCCATCACAGCTCAGTCAGTATAGCTAGCATGCAGTTGCGACGCGTGTTTATTCACTTTTTATGTCCATTTACTTGCCTTTGTATGCATTACTACGCGTACGCCTACGACCGACTATGAATGCTCGCTATGCTGTGACCTTTGCTATTGCGAGAATGAAACCCGTGTTGATATGTGGTATATGTATGTCGTATGTGAGTGAGTGTACTGTTATTTCCACAAATTGTTTTTAACATTTATTCGCTTATAGGCACAAACTGTTTAATTTTGTTTTCGAAATTACCATACTATTTGTGTAAGCATTTACTAATACGCTCTGTATACAGGGTCTTAATTTGAACTCGAGCACCTAAAATGTTTCCGCTACTATTGAAAGTAAGCAAAAACGACTAAATAGGATATACAGTCTTTACTATATGTATGTCCCAAATACCTAGCCGATAACGAGTTAATCGCATTTTTTTCATATAAACATGCCCCTTTTTATAACGCGATGTGGCAGTCTTCAAACAGAAACAGAGCAGAGCATTCTTCAAACTGAAACTGATTCTCTCGCCTTTGAGGTCACTTCAAGGTCATGGTGTGTAGATCGTTGAATTCATCTTGGCGCCGACTACCGATGCCGTCATCGTGTTATAAAAAATACATGTTAATATGTAAAAAGAATATGCGATGACCTTGAAAAAACGGTTAAAATGACCTTAAAAGAATTTTTTTATCATCAGCAGATGCACGCCTTAAAACCGTGTACATCCTATTTAGTCATTTTTTCTTACTTTCAACAGTAGCGGAAATAATTTAGGTTAGGGTTAAAATTAACACGCTGTATGCGACAAATGTACTGTGAAAATATACCGCGGAAGACGTAAACGTGTGTTGGAGAGCACTACCATAAACTGACAGTTTACACTGGCTTATGATAATAAAAAAAAATAGGTCAGTTGCTACGATCCACGCAATGAAATCGTCTGAAATGTAATTTTGAGACCGTCTCTCAGCAACATTGTAAGCACGGTTGTTTCTCGTAGAGGACAGTCTTATAGGCGACTCTCATTGTCACAGTATCGCATGGGTAGAATAGATAAAAGTTTCACATCCAACAAAATCTCAACAGCGATAAATTATAGTTATAAAACTAACTGACGCTAATAGACTCATCGTGTCGATGCGACGTAAACCACAACATACATATAAAAATAATAATTAATTAGTCACAAAGTGTATTGTTGGAGAAACTTATTTTTATATGTTGGCGGCACTTTGTAATATTGATAATTTGTAATGCTTTCTCTAAGCGCTTTTTGTTTATCGTTGTAAGATTGTCCTCCTTCACTCTGACATCCTTGTGGTCATTATTCAACATAGTCATGTTATTCTGGTCTATATTGCATACATTAAAATATATTGTTATTGTATGTTTACAATCTAAAATGTACATATAATGCATACAGAGACATTTCAGAACGAGATCACAAGTGCAACAAATAATAAAAATGCATCTTTAAGACATATGTACAGTGTATTTCAGAAGCATTTGAACACCAAATGCCCGATTCTCGAAAAACACTATAATCGTCATTTCTATAAGTTAAGCTGTGGTCGGCAAAATCGAAATAGAAATAAAATACAGCAACTATTGATCCAAATGTAACAGAAATCAAATATTAATCGCTTCTCAAGCTCAAATTAACGTGAAACCATGCGTGGTTCTTGAGATTCTGATTACCCTTTGTTACTCAATACATGATTTTCTGTAAGAGTGGGTTCAATTGTGCTTATCATTCTGCGCGTGTAACCCTAAACCCGAGAACAGTCTAAATTTATCGAGCAGTGTAATAACGTAACAGGAACGTGTTCGCGAACCGAAACGGCGATATCCGCGCGCATACAATATACGCGAAGATAAAAACGTTCGCGCACCTTTTTTGTACCTTTGCAAGAAACGAGCGTCCCAATATGAGAGCAGTTTCATAAATAATGTATGTGTGTATGTATATTCGGTCGGCCGCGGATATATGAAGAACGACGACGCGTTGCGTCGCTGCGCTCTGGTGTCGGTTCACATTCTCGCAAAGGTAGTTCCTACGCGTGAATTTAATAAAGGATTCGCGCGCGCGTTCGACCGAGGGCCCTCGAGACCGGCCCATTAATTAATCCGAAATTTCTCATTTTTCTTTTTCCTTTTTATTTTCAACCCTTTCATTTCGACCGAGGAGGGTGATTGACAGAGAGGCAATTTCACGGATCGCGGCTTCCCGCGTTCCCGGTCTTTCCCTCTCTTTCACGCGGACGTAATCATCGGAAGCGCCCACCACTCGAGTATCCTTTTTCGAGAACCGAAGTACCTAATGCTCCTGCAAGGTTCCTACACACACACACACACACACACACACCCACACATACACACCCCACCCCGCGTTTCTTACGTCGCGTCGGTAGTAGAGGAGGCTGGCTTTTAAGGTCTACTTGTAACACGTGAACCAGTGGCTCCATTGTTCGTTGCCCAACACAGACTGCTGAATACAGTATTTACACGATATATGTCCAAAACACGGGTCTAGCCAGGACATATATCGGTCAGAAGATACCATTTTTTGATCCACGCCGAAAGTAGAAAAGAACAATAGTAAAAATAGGAAATAATGAAAAATATGGAAGTTTTGTTATTGTATTAGTAGTAGTCTGCTGGTCTCACATCGATATACCCGTCCCGTATTATGTTGCACTCCTCGGCGACCGAAGTCTCTCGAGCTCCATGACCCCGATAGTTCTGGGACTTTTATCGGCTAGTCATTTGGGACATATATAGAGTAAACACTGTACCTGTATTTATTCTTTTGAAATTGGTTTTTGCATTAGGAGTCAATAGTGTATCCATATACTTTAAGCAAGAAAAACAGGTTTCAATTTTGTTGAATAAAATTAAATGTAAATAAAACAGAAAAAGGTGAGTTCCACATCATGTGGAAGGGAGTGGCAATCCGTCTTGATTCCTCTTCATACTTTCTCCTAACGATGCTAAGGGTCCTAATTCACATTTGATTTTTTATTTTTGTGCGATTTTTTTGTATGCGGTATATGAATGCCAACGGTGTTGGCATTATAACACCCTTGTAATGTTCTCATCACAAGATGCAAGTTGTGGACTACGACGAGTAGTATTGAATTATGTGCATTTTGAAAATTTCTCCATGTTTAAAATGAGAAATTAAATTTTTTTTAAATGTTTCCATGAGTAATTTAATTATTTATTTCGTTTGGGAAGCACTTTCTCGCTATTTCGTAAATCTTTGACATATTTTCTAAGTGAGACATTTTTTATGCGGTCCCTCTCCACCACATAAAAAAATTTTCTTTAATATGTTGTAAAACATTATTTGTTATAGCCATTTATGAATCTACCGCATATAAACAGGTTTGACTGTATTTGAGTCACCTATTTAATATTTCGAGCCGTTCCTGCCGCTTTGCATACTAATCTAAACTCGTATAATAAGATCGCACTTTCTAAGTTCGCGGGACACTTTAGCGCTGACATTTATTTATAATTTCCTTAAAAAATGCAAAATTAGAATTTAGCGTCCACCGCAAATATGTATTAATATAATATGGTAATTATAAGCTGTTATACTAGTGTATACTATAATATATAAACCAAACATGGTTTACGGCATCAAAAAGTAAATAAATAATAAAATAGAACGAATTTGCTCTTTCTCCATTCTCACTTTGACAGCAAACATTACCCAATAACGAATAGCTACGACAAAGGATAGAGCACACATTAATAGATGAAGCTTTATGCAATGTGATAAATGAGAATCCTAATGAGAGAAAACATCGTTTCAGAGAAATCGCCAAAGCTTAAACCGAGGAAATCGCAATTATTTTTGCAACAACCTACTCTGTGAGTGACTGTATTTATTACTATTTTATAGGGTGTGCGGGTTTCTGAAATTATGGGTAGCCGAGTCCTCGGGTCGGGTTTGTGAGAAGTCGGGCGCGCTCGGGCCGGTACCCGTATCAACTGGGAATCCCGATTCTGTGCCCAGAAATTTTTTATTTTTTAATATAATCCTGTAGATTTTTACGAGAAAATGCCAAAAAGTTAGGAATTCAGTGGTTTAAAGTTGAGCGATTTTAAGCGTTTTTGACACGCGACGGTGCTTCCATGTTGATATAGAGATAGAGATAGGACTGGCTGTGAAGCTCGCTTATCAAAAACGCTTAAAATTGCTCAAACTTAAACACGCAGGCATTTTGAACCACTGAATTCCTAACATTAACCAGTTAAGCGCGTTTGCCGTGTATACACGTTGGACCAAATTTCTATTGCGGTGCGGTTGACATTAATGAATTATTAATTTCTTATCGAATAAAAATGAAATTCTTTTTTCGTCAAATTTATAATAGCGGCATTTGGCCTGCGTTCGACGTGTATACTCGTCATCGCTCGATTTTAATTCCGCGCCCGCGAGGGATTTTTATAATTAAACTCCGCAGTTAACTGGTTAAAACTTGGATTCTTGGCATTTTTTGTAAATATTTACTGGATTATATAAAAAAAAGTTTAAAATTTCTGTGTCTCGGAGATAAAATTAAGACTTATTGACCATTAAACATTTACAACGTTTATATTCTAAGTCATATATATGACAACGTACTATTTACGATCGCCAAAAGGGTACTCGAAACGGTACAGGGGAAAGGGGCGCAAAATTCATGGACACTAAACATACTACTAAATTTACGCTACTGAACATGAGACAGTATGTATGTATGTATGTACTTATGCAGTGCGAATGTGACTTGAATCACAAGTTTTTTTAATACTCTGAAATGGCTGTATAATGTCGGGACTCCGAGCTAATTACAACCGAGCTTCTTTCGACTTTGTTCGAAATTGTCGGGTAGCTCCACAGAATCGGGATTCCGGAAACTGTCGGGTTATCCGAAAATGTCGGGTTACCAAAAAATTTCGGGTCACCTGAAAATGTCGGGCTGCCCAAGCATTCGGAACTTTTTCCAAGTTCGACCCGAATCTGAAATTTTCGGTACCTGCACACCCCCCTACTATATTCGTGAACATCAATGTGTCGCAAAACCTGGCTGAAACACAAGTTCACCGCGTTTTTTCGGAACTCTTGAGCTGACATACAAAATGAAATTCCGAATAAGTCTCAATTAGAACGATTCGTGTACACGGTTGGTTTTAAAGTCATGGGCGCTTGAATGGAAGTTCCGCTCATATCGCGCAGTAACGAGAATACGTGCAATTGCAATGTGTGATGTATAACTGGCGATGTATAAGCGAGCGTTTCGCTTCGAAACGACGCGACGCGACACGGAGAACATTTTGAAATGCGCGTTTCGAGCGTTTGCACGGCACATAGTTTTACTTCCCCTATTAAATCTCTAGAGCCCTCCGCCTCTCTCGCGACGTTAAAATCATGTAACGACGTCTGTTAACGCGTTCAAACTGCGACTATGATGTTACAACGACGCGGCATCGAAACAACTATTGTATTAGTAATCAACGAAATAATTAATGCTATTCCGTTTTGTGATCGAGACCCACGTAGTTTGCACGTTGTTAAATTTATCGAACTGAACTGATGAGATTAGTGATGCTCAAACAATACCTGTGTACGTAAATTTATATTCCGATATCCTCGAATATTCGAATCAAAGTTGAACACTAAAATGGTTAATGGCAAACAAAAGCATCGCGTAATTTGATATAAATGTAAAATAGCAGTAGTAGTATGTAATCATTTTAAACGGGGGTTTGGTATTCGAGGCCGTTTTTTCGCCATTTTTGAGAGTTCTTTTCAGAAGAACTATTGAACTTTTTGCATAAGAATTTCGCAAGTGTGTCTATGGGTGTTTGGAGAATATAAGTAATTTCTTTTAAGTGAAAATAATCACAGTCAGATGAGTTATATATATGTTTTACAGAATTATGTTTTAAAAAACATGTGTTGCCATCATTTCCTTCTGCTGATCGAAAACAAAAAAATCAATTATATTTGTCAGTATGAATGCGGCTACCAAAATAAATTGAAGTAATGATTGCTTAGAAAATGGCGATATTTTGAACTAAAAATATTGATTTCAGCACGTTGAAAAAATAAGAATAAACGACGAATTTAAAAAATTTTGGATGATACGATAACAGAGTATGTGCGGAAGGTCCTCTTCAAATTTCAAGTCAATTGGTTAACTAGAACTTATGATATCGTCACAACAGTTTCGAAAAAGTTGTGTCGAGAGAAAAACGTGTTTGAAGATTCATTTATGAATTATATGAAATGCGAGTTGCACTCTTCTAACGCCTATAACTAAGTTAACTTTACAAATTCAGACGTCCTTTTACAAACAAATTCGACAATACTTAATGGAAATACAAAGAAATCGATTATTTGAAAATGAAAAACCAGAATGTCCCCTTTACTATACAAAACACACTGTTACTTTGTGTTTTGTGTAATTTTAAAATGTCAAGCAATGATTTTGATGTATGACCTTATAAATTAAACTTTTCTTTTAATGCTGTGTGGGTATTGTGTAGTTTAATAAAGATAAAATAAACAACACAATGTGACCAGTAATAGTTAGAAATAAATTACGCAGAGAAATGATGAGAATGTAAAAGTTTCAATAAATTCAGTACTTAAATCTGATGCATTTATTTTATATATTTTGTATATATTAATTCCATCATATCCTATAAAATTTTACTTTGTATACCTTATGATTAATAGAAAACTTGTTTTCATAATTTTAGCCGAATTTATTCCAAAAGAAAGCTTCACATTTGCAAGAAGTTTATTCAATAAATACTTTAATGAAAATTTAATAAGGTATTTAAATACTTCACTTTTAAATTTTCGAAACTCTAGCCACATAAAATAAACTTTTCATTCTAATTTTTAATATACAGATCCGTAGAGTACTCGTGCAGTAAAAGTATATTATCTTTTCCCTGGTTATGCCCCTAATTAGTTGCTACAGTAAGCATGTAGACATAATAAAAATGAAATGTTTGTGTAAGGTCAAACACCGATGAAATGTGTGCTTGCAAAGCGTTAGGAACCCAGATGTAAATAACGTGTTGTAAAATATGTTTTTAGAAACCGTCTATCATAATGAATTCGGATTTGTAACCACTCTAACAAGGCGTTGGTTTTGGAGGGAAAAAAGCAACCGCATTCATAGCATCTTACCAATTATAGTTCTCGTAACGTTCTCTCCCGGATCTCGCCACTTTTACGCGGTTAAGGTTATTCATGCGAGTTCGTGAATACTCGTTCCCATTTCGCGCAGTTTCAAAGTGATGGTTGCATAACAAACGTTGGTCGGAAGGTGTAGCTTAATTAAGTTTAACAGTTTGGTATTATCTCCGTTGTTATTATAACTGCATGCGTAGTGGAAAACAAAGGCGCTCACGTGGTCGAATTAATTTTGCATCGTATTAATCGCGCGCAGCCTAGAAACTCCGAAAGGGTGCCGGTTTCGATGAGCTTGCTCAATTGACCTCTCCCTAAGGGGAGGCTCCGATCTAGATCTTTGAAAAAAAAAGGAATTTCTTTTTACATTTTTACCTTCTTTGATATTTAAAGAATACATAGTCAAAAGAAAATTTCGAAATTTTTCATATTACCGGATTTATAGACTTCCACATGTACAGTCATGATATTGTAGTTGAACACGTAGACTATACATTTCTTACCCAGTTTGAAAATTCATTTTTACTATATAATATCTTGGAGAAAATTAATTTTCATTAGGAATAAAGCATGCAGATGGGTTAAAGGAATATTGTGATAAACGTTAACTTTTCAGTTTTGGTTCCATTAAATAAATTACTGTGATCTTAGTGGTTTTTCTGAAGTGTGACAATCGACGTGTTAAAATGCATAAAATGATAAAATATGCAGGATGTTAATTTTTGATTTAGTCATTTTTTCTTACTTTCAAGAGTAGCGGAAATAATTTAGGTGCTCCAGTTGAAATTAATACCCTGTATAGAAAATAGAAAAATTGGAAAAAAGATATCTTAACCACGAGAAATACTAAGTTGTAGTTTACTTTGTGAGAACAATGGCCACATAACTGAATGTACAAATTCAATTTGATTTCATGTTGTTTTTACTCGCTTCAATCGTGACAACAAAAAAAAAACTGTATAATTTCATACTTAATTGGCCGTGATACGAATTCCTTATTTCACCGATAAAAAGAAATACCTTTCACCTTCCGGTGAAAGTCAGACAAGGAATGTTAACTGGAGTTATCGGTTTGCGCTTTCAGTTAGCCCGCGAGCTGTATCCGTTTTAATTAGTTACCGTTTAATTGCCACTTAAACAATTTACATTGAATAGAAGGTAATGCAGGTTTTCCGTTTTTTGTTTAAATGCCTTGCTTTATTTCCATTGTCGTTGACGCTTTACGAATCGTTTCTCTTACTTCCAGGGAAGAAAGAACTTTTATTCGTTTAGCTTGCAAGGCAGATATTATACAATCTATAACGCAAACGTATTGTTAAACAAGATCATTATTCTTTATGAGAATTTAACTTACAGTAAAAATTCACGATGAGGAAATAGAAGGAAGAGAGAATAATGATATCTGATTTATTCAGAGTGATGATACTGCAAAATTGAATTAATCTATTGTATCAGGAATAATAATGTAATCAATTAATGATGAAACTCCGTACAATCAAATATTTATTTCAATATACTCGTTGGTTGTTTTTATACTTTCCTAGTACTTATTTTACTCTTCTTTTATTGCTTTATAAGATCTATAGTTTTGTTATAAACATTTACTTAATTCTGAAGCTCACATTTCTATTATTATTTATTTGCAGTTCATGTTGGCAATTTACGGAAATGAATTGGAAGAATGTTTCACGCACAATACAATTATACATAAAAATCTCATTCGAATGAAGAGCTTTCTAAAGAGCAGGTAATTTTTTTCCCATGCAACCTAATGAAGTTCCATAAGTCACAGAAAAGAAGGCTTTAACAAAAATATTTGAAACCCTCTGAAACCAGTATGGCAACACATTAATGGTGCGGTGTAGCTTCCGCGTTAGTCGACTATCGTCGTAAGAAGATTAAGCGTAAACTAGTTTCTCGTTTTCGAGTGCCCACCCCTTTCAAATGCAAAAATGCTCGTCGACGCTAAATAATTCACGGAGAATTGGAATGAGCGGATCAGCGCGAAGTCTTTTCGAACTTTTACCCCCGTGTTTTCTACAAGTTTTTCGCGAACGACATAGACAACATCGATCGGATCGGGGCGAGCAGCAGAAAATGTCGGGGCCCGGGTATTCGTTTTAACATTCTGATCGCGCTGAGAAGGCAGATAAATCGGATTAAGGTTATGTCCCAGGGACCTTATAGGGTGCGCACTCTTGGACCGCCCGCTTCGACCTGCGATCGATATAGCGCACGTGCCACATGGCAACTCACCTGCAGGATGCTGCGAACCTACGTATCCCCGTAATGAGCTATCTTCTTTACGGTGAAAGGCAACCGAGAATTGCGCGATTTTACAAAAAGCAGTTAGAACGTTCAAGAAATTACTAACGAACACTTTTCTCGAAAATATTGCACGAGCGAAGAAGTTCCTGCACGAATTTAAAATATAACGAAAGCGGTTACAATTTAAGTTTCGTTTATTCCAACGAAAAATTCTTTAAACAGTTTCTACAACTGTCTCCTAACATTTTACTCTCAACATTACATCCACGTTGAATCTAGGTTAGATTTGGATCAATAGGTAGATTATGACAACCATTAGACTGCGGATCTTTATGCAAAATAAATATTTTCTAAGTTCGTTTCGAGACACTCAAAACTAGGCAAAAGTGAATTTTGTCTTTTAACTATTTTAATAAGTCAAAAACGGTGTGATAATATTCGTAAATTCGCCTAATGTCTTCACACAGGTTTGTATTACATCCATTCGTTTTTGTCATAAATGCATAAAATGTTCAGTCTAATAATCGTACATAGTACAGCAGATATCTCATAAATACAGGGTGTTCGACTACAGGTGGGAGAAAATTTAAGGGGTGGTTTTCCATGGCAATATAAAACGAAAATGAAGCATAAAAAAATTTCGATTTCGGCTTCATTTTTCAATTATTAACAATTAAAAATTCACCTAAAATGTGGCAACCCTACCAAGAGAGGTGTACGTTGCGTATGTTATAGAGGCGCGCGACAGTCATGTAAACAAATATGTGTATTTTTGTAAATACTTGCACGTCACAGGATTTCATTCAACATTTCTGGACACAATAGATATATACAAACCATTTCATAGTGATCACGAGTAAATTACTTATGTGAGCCTGATTGTAAAGTGAAAAGGTATTGATCCCATCTACTCGATAATTCCATAGGGCGGATATTAGTGACGACTAATTAAAACAACGATTAATTTGTGAATCCTTAAAACATTTTCACCTCGCTGGGTCCCCAAATGAGAACCAAGCATGTGTTTGTCATACTTGATACTGACTGTCGCGCACCTCTATGACGTACACAACGGACACCTCTGTTGATCGGGTTGCCGCATTTTAGGTGGATTTTCAATTGTTAATAAGTAAAAGACGAAGCCGAAATCGCAAATTTTTTATTCTTCATTGTCGTCTTATATTGTTATTGTTACCTCTTAAATTGTCTACCACCTGTAGTCGAACAATCTGTTTAATAGTTTAGAAAGTATTAAATATATGTATATGGTCTTGAATTTTTCGAGGTATTAGGAGAATTAGTTGACTTGATAAATGTGTCAAAAGTTGTTCAAAAATGTTCAAAATAACGGAGAAAAATGTGAAATGGTAATTTTTAGCTTCCTCCTTTGTTTAATTTATTAATTCATTTTATTTTTTACCTCGAACCATATTTTAGTCCACAAAAGAAATGTTATGATTTGTAGAAAATAAAGTACGAAAATGGCAATTTGCATACATATATGCCAAAACATGTTTGTAGCTTTGACATTTACTCGGAGCTGTTAATAATTTCATGGAATTCACCTAACGAAGCTACAGTTTATACCATATTGCTATTGAATGTGAATTTTTACTAAACTTCTCCAATTTCAAAGCAAATATCTGGTAGCCAAGTGTAGGAAACTCCATCGAAATTCTTCCGCCACCAAAAACCACATCCGTGTTGTAAACTGCGTTCCTTTTAATCAACCTTCTGATTTTCACTCGAACCATTTTTATTGGATTAAAGCAACACAATATTTGGTTGGTGATTTACGACGTTGAATAAATATTGACTTTTTGTTTACGATTAACTCTAGAAACATAATCCTTCAGAATGTAAATTTTCACGAAAGGATTTGCGTAACGCGAAAATTCAGTAAAATCATTTTGATGGCTGAACATGCATCGACACATAAAAACATTCATTTAAAACCGAAATCAGGTTTCGCAAGCAACAAGGACATACTGATGCAACGTATGATGCCGCTCTTACTTCGCTATTAACGTAGATATAAAATTTAAAATTGATTTTAATCATAATTATGATACAGCCTAGAACACATAATTCAATCAACATAAACTGAACGAAAATCATTCACTTTTTTCATCCATTGCACTACGATTTATGTTACGGTTACGATGATTAGAATTTCATTATCGTCCGTAATTTCTTAGAAAAAGATGACAGATCATATTTATGGTATGCCTGTACAGTGTGATCGGTAGCTGGTGGTACAACTGAAAAAGAAGGTGTGATTCTATATTTTAAAACGAGTCGAAAACGCAGAATAACATTTTTTGTTTGACCTCCGGTTTTCGAGAAAATCGAGTTTGAAAATGCAGTGAATGAATACGCTATTAGATAGGAACGACGCGTCTGATCATGGCCAACCAATTCTACTTCCTGCATATGTACACTAGAGCACGCAAACCCGACGGATATTTAAATTCTGTTATCTCGAGAACGAGGCGTCCAATGAAAAAATATCATTCCTTGTATCCGACTTATTTTTACATCTAGAATCATCCTCTGTCCGGTTGTACCGCCCGCTTAGCTACACTTTGAGTGGACAACAACAAAATACAATTTCATTTCGGTTCGAAATCATCGTCGCAAGTCTGACTCGATGTTGTAGTGTCGAGGTTAATAATTTTCCCAATTTCCTAAAATATTCATTAACCTATTGTTTATATATAAAATGATAATTATAACAGAAAATGATAACTTTACATAAATGATAACTTTACATAAACGATAACTTTAACTATAGTTAAATTGCGTTTATTTTAAGAATAACGGTCCGATTATTTGCGTGCTCATAAAATGGTAATAATCGGTTTTAAAAGAGCTCGAAATTGTAATATTGAGTTTTTAATGAATGGCGACTCGAGCACCGGTGCGCCGTGCACAATTGTTCATGTTTCCTAGTAGAAGCACGATTTTATGTTGTCGGGAATAATTCTCGAAAAGCGCTGAGAGGCGATTTAACGTCTCCATAAATTTTCCATCGGTTCACGTGCGTCAACGCCGCCGTCGTCAGGATTCTTTTGAAGGGAGTTATTACATAATTGCTCGCGTCGTTTAAAAGGGATTAACGCCGAGATTCGCGACGCGACGCGACGCGACGTTACGTTCTTAAACGTGCAGCCTATGCTCTCGAGGGAGTGTGTTAACAAAATGGCACGACAGTCATTGCGTTTCTTGTTACAACTTAGTAAATTCGACGTTTACCAGTACGAAAGTTTCGGGTGTTGCTACGTCGTCGAGCGTCGAGCCGAGTGATAGGATTTCTGCGAAGGCAACGGGAACTCATAACTCACCAATGTTTAAGCGCACGGAGGTTGGAGACTAGCAATATTGACAATAGAAAACTTTTCTTGGAACAGTTTTAGAGTGATTTCCATTTCAGACGCACTTCGTGTTTTTCCACGACCCCATTTTATGCACCGAACAAATCGAACTATCTATATTAAATACTGTGTTCTGGAGACTTTTCACGACATGTAATATTAGCCTCCTACTTGAGAACTGCAATGTTTACACGTCTCTCTTCATAACATTTCTTGGAAACGGATACTACGCGTCATTTTCCGTACAGATACTTATTCCTATGTATACAGGGTGTTTCAAAATTATATGTCGTGTTGGAATTTATTTCATAAATATAGAACAAAATTAATCTGTTATTTCTTTAGAAGGAAGGATCGTTTGAATCGGCTTTTGACCTGTGTATGCATACATTGTATCTACAGTCAATATACATTGTATGTTGTCCCCGGCATGGGGCCCTCGATCCTCAGTTGTTCATATTGTTGCTTCTCTGTTTTCGATCTCTTGTGTTTCATTCGCGACGTTTATTTCGAAGTGTAAGGACGTATCTGACAATGTGCTTTTAGAGAAGCTATTAAAATATAAATTCTATTTCGTATTCAATAATAGAGTGTGGTTTTATTATACACCCATATCTCAACATGTCGCAACCACTATAGCGTTATTCTACACCTGTGGACAGGTGGAGATTTGTTTAAAAAATGGTCCACAAAAGTGACCTTGACTGAATTTTTGACTTGATGAATTTTTCTATTCAGAATTGTGCACTGTGCACACTATCTAAGTATATATTTATATAGATTAAAAAATATGTACAAATTTATAGGTTTGGAATTACTGTTTGCATATATCCATGATTTGACAATTCAATTATATTATATAACATATTAAATTTAATTGTGTATTGTTCATGAGCCCCGGTTAGAAGCATTGTCCTGTCAATCTGAAACACACGTTGAGTACTTGAAACTGTCTAGTCAGATTTAAGTCTGCTTGCAATATACTTTATCCCAACTGAAGTCTCGGGAGGTCCCTGGGATTTCAGGATTTCAGAAATCCGTGTGACCACAGTACTTCTTGGGGGACCCCAATGTCTTAAGACTTTTAGGGATCTCTCGAGTATTAGGATTTCTAGAGGTCCTGAACGTTTCAGAAATTTTAGTGATCCCTGGGAATGTCAGCATTTTTAGGGATGTTTCGGATTAAAGGATGACTTCGAACTTCTGTAATCTTAGGATTTATAAGCGTTGCTGATGTCTTATGATATCTAGATGCCTTGGAATATCATATGTGCCTCGATAAGTCTCATAATGTAACTGTTGTCTAGAGTAATCTGTGCTTCAAGGGGACATTCGTGTGAAACATGTTGAAAAAATCGATTTTTGTGCATAATCGAATGTACAACATTTCCTAAACATGCTGTAAAATTTTTACAGAGGAATTAAGAAAGACAACAAGTTACAGTACCAGCACACGTTACAGCACACGTTACAGCACAGTATCTATTTTGTGCTTTTTGGGTTTTTTCCGAAAATATATCAACCAGTTTGCAGTTTAAGGAGACCTGTCAGAAAATGATTACATGACGGTTTGTTTTGCACATCATTTCTGTACAGGTTTGAAAAATGTTTCTAATAGGATCTACACAAACTTGTAACAAAAATGTAACGCGATCGTTCGACGTCTGGCACGGTAGTATCTTTATTGTGATTCTGAAAAGATAAAAATTTAGTGTCGTGTTTGGCCTTTGCAGCACTTAATGAAGGTTCTCATACCGTGCTTAAAATAGTGGAATGAACGAACATTGTGATTGTGCAACAACAGAAAGTGTCAGTCAATTTCTAACGCGAAACATCTATTAAGATCCGAGCGTTACGGCTTAGAGAAAACTAAAAAGTTCGAATATCCGATAAAAAAAAATCATTCATCTGAACCTTTTCAAGGAAGAGAAAGATTTATTTTACGGTCTCGGAATTGCAGACTAAATTTCTAGATCGAGTTTTATGGCGTGAGTATCACGAACTTTAACGCGTCTAAACTACATGTGTGTTTTAGACTGGTTTGAACGATAACTGAAAAAGTAATTGACCAATTTCAAACGAAGCTCGCTCACTCTTTTATAAATTCCTCTTGGAATTCAATTTAAATTTTTCATTTCACTTTATATCTATAATATCCTGTTAAACGTTACATGGTCGACTGATATGTCGAAAAAAGGTAAATTTTTGTGTCTACACGCAACAAGTTTTCGAATTTTTCATATTTGTCTTTTAAAAACAGGTCAAACGCCGGACAATCTAGGTTAGTATTTGGGACTGCTGCGAAATCAAGTTCAGAATAAAGTACTGCAACTAGGAAATTACATGTATGAGAATTAGAACAATATTAATCATTTCTCAAGCGGAAATAAATGTAATGATCTAAAAGAAAAAATCGTTTCATTGGTACAATTTTTCACCTCACTGTATTTATGACGCGCAAGGCTAAAACATGTTAACACGTTATTGAAAGTGTCACAATCCGAAAGACCAGCTGAAGCGTGCATAACACTGTGAAAGCAATCCGCTAGCCTCCAAACAATTTCACAGGCCGACTTCCTTTCGCGTTGTGCAGGACACGCGGCCGATAAACCCTCGACTCGTTCCACTATTTGGGTTCTTCAGCGCGTTCACCGCGATTTTCTGGCATTTGCTTTCGTCATTCGACAACGTGACGTGTTGCGCAGAGAGATGTAGAACAGGAAAAGGGAATTTTCTGTCGCCCGACAAAAATGGAAAATGTTTATCCGCAGAGTCGCAAAAGACTGTGTACCGGACATCGGTAGCCGCTGTGTCCAAGTAATTTCCTCGGTAATAGAAACCTCCATTACGCGGGTCCATGTCCCCAGAAGATAAATCACAGTAACCGAATTCGACGAATTTGCTTTAGCCACGACGAGTGCCGCAATTACTATCGCGTTCATCTATCTTTCCTGGCGGTGAAATTGCGCTGCGAGATTCGATACAGAAATATGGCGTGCTACCCCTTTGTTCTTTGTTCGCTTTGTGACGTCTCGATTCAACGATATACTTTTGATACACGGTATCGAATATTGTGACGAGCAAAATCAATCCAACGTAACCATTTTTTTTTTAATCATTATTTATGTATTTAAATGAAAATTACAGAAGTACATTCCACGGTTAAATGCAAAATGTCGAACTCAAACCGTTCGTTAAAATATCACACATGTAGGGAAGAACAGAAATTCTTTGTACATTTGTGAAATGTTTCTGACGTGATTTGCAGAGACGCAGAAGAATGTCTGAAAGATTCTCGAGGGTAAGTAATAGCTCCTCCATTCTTTCCGTGAGGTCAACAAGAGATTACAGCAGTATTGGAATCAAAAGTCGAGCAACCGCACGAGAAACGTTGGATCGATTGATATTCCGAAGCCACGTAGTTCCCCTGCGGCAGTTTACGCATTTCCAGTGGTAAGATTATAAATTATTCATTGTAATTACTGTGCGGAGAGTCTAGATAGCAACAACTTTTATAACAATTCCCTCAAGTCAGGCGATCGCGATAATTCAACTTCGCTGCGAAACGAAGGTTGTTCACCGAAGTTCCTCGAGAACGATTTAGCCTACTAATCGTGCCAGCGGAATATTTACATTTCATATTCACTACCAGAAATGAAGATATTAAGCAATTAATTGACGCCGAAGGTTACGTTGGTGCGACATTTCTCCCGCAATTTTTTTCGGCGAAAATTAATATTGAATTAATTATTTTTCATTTTGTACTATCCATGGCAGCAAATATTAAAGGCAGAGTTATTAAAATTTTCACAGACGTTTGAATGTATAGCATTTTCGACAAAAAACTTGTCTTCAGTTTCTCGCCGGTTCCATCGTGAAAAAAATCTTGGAATAAAATTTTTCAAGAGTCGGGTATTTAGTGTTAAAGTACTTCTAACGTTTCGAACAAACTCAAATCGTTCGCACGCATTTTTAAAAAGTTGTTCTATTTTAAGTATTATAAGTATACATATACGCTTATGGACGAAATTTTCTACCGAAACAAATAGAATTTTTCCACTGATAACGAGTCCAGTAAGTAGAGTAAGGGACCCCATTACTCTGGGGGGTTGGGGTACTAATTACTGTACTTATATTAATTATACTTATTTTTAAAGCGTAATGAATATTAAAGAAGAGATATTAAATTTGTTTGATTAAAATTAGTTAATATATATGCTATATATGTATCTCTTTTTTAATATTCATTATGCTTTAAGTAAAATTAATATAGACACGGTAATTGGTATTCCCACAGTAAGTGGGTCCCTTAGCCTAGACACTACTTCGACAGATGTACATGAAAAGTGTTGCAGGTAAAACGTGAATTATCAATTTCAAGGGAACCGATGACACAGAAACGTTATAACAAAGTTCCCGAAGTCTACCCCCCGTTGTCAGTAGATATATATTCGAAACATATATTTGAGATTTATCAGATTGACGATGTGAAATGACTCATAGAGAACTAGAAACGTGTTCATAAATAGCTAATAAGATCGTGCCCAAGATACGGGTAGTTGATTGTAGTTAGTCGAGCAGAATACGTTATGCTAGTTTGGAAAGTGAAACAACCAAAACGCACAAAACAATTGCAATGCGAGAATGAGGTCAAGTATGAAAAACATTGACCGACGACGCTCGTTTATTTTCGTTCTCTGGAAAACAAAGTGTAGTTAAAAAAATCTTTTCCTGCGTTCATCCTTGTTGTAAACTCAAGTGGTCAACAAGCTTTCGAATTATTTTCATTAAATTTACTTAATTAGCAGTTTCGACAATTTTGGTACTTTAAATAACTCCAGTCTCAGAAAAATAATTTTAATAATTTATAAAGTTGCAAAAATTGTAACTCTCAATTTACTATCTTCTTCAAGTCCAATGCTTCAGCTAACACAAATACGAGTGCAAAAAAATTTTATAATCATAATTACAAATGCGAACAAATACGAATGCAAAAACATTATAAAAAGTCGTTATGATCATTTAATTTTAATTCAAAACAGGCTTTGAATATTTTCATACGATTTGCATATATATCACTCTTGTCATAAACAAATAGATTGGTTATATATGTACGCCATACCTTTTAAATACTTTGTGTTATCTTAAGTTCACTTATTACGTATAAGTAAAACATTACTCCCATTTACAAACTTATGCTTATCGTAATTACAAAAATTTGTCTCAGACCCTCCATTTTCGAAATAAATTGAAAATTGTCTTTGATGCATTAAAAAGGCAGCTTACTTTACTGTAAATATCGCATAAATACGTTTAAACGTTTAAAATATTATAAAAAAATATACCTTCGTATTTCGAGAATCTGCAGAATCGTCCCACGTAATGGTCAACTGTACAGCCTTGAACAATTAAAGCAAAGAAGTTCAATGGATACAACTGGTGTCGAAGAACGTAATTTCCAATAAAAAGTAAATACAAAACACGTGAATAGCTCACTGTCGTCGCAGAGAATTATTTTCTTCAACGAATCTCGAGTCCACTATCATTACTTGCTCCTTACTCGTTCCCTATTGTTCGGTCCATTTTTCCCAATAAACGGTTCGTTTACATCGATTTCGATGGTCGTAAGCTGAATATTGGAAACCGTATGATGGCGTGGGCTTCGTTATTAAGCATTGGCCGTGGTTGTTCGGACAAATTGGGAGCAACCAGTCTTTTTCCAGAGTCTGTTTATTGCGCCGCAAATAACGTGGCTTCGCTTCCTTTTATCGCGCATATACTCTCCTCTTGTAAATTCAGCATCTTCAACCATTCTTTATGAACCACGGAGTGCCAGTCCTTTTAGGTATCTTTTAGATATCGAAGTCAATGTTATTCTAATTTTTAAGAAGTAATCTATGAAAATAGGAACTTGTGAAAACGTCGTATGTTACAGTGGATCGATCCAAGTAGTATTATATTTACACCATAATAATTTCATAAAAAATGATCGCACGGCAATAAATTTGGACTCATTTTACAGCTAGAAGCTTCCAGTTTCACAATCCATCGTCCATTTTATTCTAAGATCATTTTTCATGATGTAGCGGGTGAAAAACCGAAGAATTTTCTTCTCGAAAATGTAAGACAGTAAAGTCTTGATTTAAGCCCAATCCTCGTGTCCGTGCTGTGACATAGATCGTGTAGGGCTATTTTCTTGTGACTGCGTCGACCGCGCCGAACGTCGGAAAGGACAGCGCTTGTAAATACGCCACTAAATATAGTTCGAATTATATCGTGTTTAGTGTTATTTTTATCAGAAAAATGCCACAAATAAGTTGGTGAAAATCCCTTGAAAAAGTAATGAAAAATGAAGAATGTTTACACTTTACATTGCTTGGCGACCGAGGCAGCTGGAGTTTCTTGGCCCCTCGCGAGTATGCCCACCAGTGGAAGGGATAGGCGATCTGATTAAGATCCTGAAAACTTTGAAAAATGTTTTGTGTGACTGAAACCACACCGTAGATTTGAAGATTGAAATTTCCTTTTTGTAATGACACCTTAAAGATCGATGTACGATTTTTTTTTAGTCGTTTTACCGAACTTCGAATGAGGCGTGTGCCAACTCTGTAGTAGTGTAAGTAACACCATGGGGGCTTCACACAACCGAACTTGTTCCTCCGGTTTGTTCCATAGAGCAGTGAAAAAAAAATCGTACATCAATTTTTAAGAAGTCGTTGTAAAGAGGAGGTTTCGATCTTCGAATTTATGGTGGCTTTGTTTAAGTGAAACATTTCTGAAAGCTTTGGACATCATGTGAAAATACTTTAAAGGAAAATGAACACTGTTTTACGAAAGTAGAGGCCTCAAGTTTTAAAATGAGTCCAGGTTTATGGCTGTACTATCTGTTTTTACGAAATTATCACAATTTACCACTAAACCTACCACGGTTAAAATGACTGGTTTTCTATTTCACAATTATTGAAATTGTAAAAACGTTTTCATAGGAAATTACTGAATTAACTTCTTTATTTAAGCACATATTATAATGAAAATCTTACAAAGTTTAAGTAAATTCAATCTTCTTCCTTCTATAAGACGTTTCACTTTTATACGTTTTGTGCTTGATAGGTTTAGTGTTAAATATTGACAATTTTTGAGCATCGGAAATATGCAGTTTAAATACTTTTCGGATCCGCTGTATTTATTTAGACTGCAGTATACCCTGTATATGTTGCTACAGTATGCATGTGTTTGGTTCAACGAGCGAGGTTCCACTGTGTATGGAATGCGAGTTGCATTTTTCAAACGCCTATATACATACATATACATATATTTAACTACGTTATTTTTACAGATTCAAACACATTCGTTTACACACATATTTCACAACACTTACACTTAAATAAAGTGCGGAAGAAAATCGATTTTTTTGAAAATGTAAAACGAGAATATTCCCCGAAAGGGGTATTCCCATTTAGAGTCGTCACTTCTAGACAACATATGGGATTAAAAACATTTAGATTATAATTGGTCAAGTGTTTTAAAATTTTGAATACTTGTTTGGCTGTATTTCAGAATGACACCCTAGCTGTAATAGTCATGCAATTATCTTTATTATTGTTGAAATTATTGCACGATTTCAGCAGCACATCATTTTTCATTACTGCCATGATATCTCAATATTAAATTGATCAATTCTCTTCAAATTGCACACACATACAGGGTGTCCCAAAAATCTTCCACTTCCTTAAAATGGGTGATTCCAGAGGACATCAGGTAGGAGGTAGGCAGCAGGTCCTACTGAGCGTGACACGTTGGTATTGGCCGAACTGGAATCCGTCCACTGTAGCCGCGCCCTGATTGATCCGTGTTTTTCGTTAATAACTCCTTAATAAAACCGCCGAGAACATTTTCTCGAAGGAAGAAGTTTCTTCAAATGACCTCAGGAATTACCCCTTTTACACTAAACTAACTACAACATACACTTCCCAACTACAACATTTTTGGGACACCATGATATGACACAGTCGTATTAAGTATAAATTCACTAGAATTGAAACTTTTTCCAAGCAATAAAAAAAATTTTAAGAGGATCAATAAAATCCATTATTCAGATATCATGGTAGCCATAAAAAGTGATATGCTATTGAAATCGTAGAATAATTTCAATAATAATAATAAAGATAACAGCCTAAAAATTACATTATGTTATATTAAAATATAGCCAAACACTATGTAAAAAATTTTGAAACGCTTTACCACAAGTAACCTAATATTTTTGATTTCATAAATCGTCTAAAATTGACGGATCTGAATGGGAATACCCCTGTAAGTCCACGGGTCTTGGGAGGGAAAGATAAACGACACAGATCAAGCAAAAGCATTTGGTACTATGTCTGAAGCCGGGATACAACGCATCCGGACAGTAGTGCTCGCGACTTTTATTTTTCGTTCTAAAGTGCATCAACCTGAAAGCATTTCCGTATTCCGGGGGCAAAATAAATATCGTCGCAGGGATGGGTAGGGAAAGGAGGGGGAAACGTAAAGATTCGCAACAAACCGAGAATCGTTGGCAAAGGCGAGTTACATCGATACGGAAGTCCCGAAGGAAGTGTTTGGCTCGCGATGAATCAAAGTCTGACAGTTAAATTTATTCGTTCCGTTCAACAATAAGTCATCGCCAGCGAGCTTTTCCTGCCTCTTCCATCCTCGCCGATCCGCATCTATTAATATCCACTTTTTTGTTTATGTTCGTAAGTTTGATGAATCGAGGCCCAACCATCAGCGATTTATCCTTTTCTCATTAACATTCTTTCGCGCTCTTCGTTCGAAACTTTCGCACAGGACTACTTCGACGGATCGCGGTACTTTTTTTGTAAATTGATTTTATCCTGTCACGAAAAATACGTTTTGTTCTATTAGGTTGTTGCTTACGGTACCGTCCGATTTTTACCAATAATGTTAAACAAATATAACTTCTTCCTAAAAATAACACTTATCAATCAAAGTAGGCATCAGTGGAATTAACATACTCCGCTAACGAATTAGTTTCTTGATTGTATTACAATAGAAATTGAAGTTTTTGGTCGTTCATATTTTTCGTTTGCAAGATTGTCTTGGGATTGTTGTATCGTTGTCGAGTAGTATGTTCGTTTACGACCGTTTGTTGACCAAACGTCACATTATGATATTGTTAAGCCTCGGACTGCGGACCATTTTTACAACTATACAATTAACAATGTATATGACTGTTCACTGCCTTGTTCAGCAATTCTTTGAAACATATTGTACGAGGCATTCTTTGTGCGCGCGTTAGTCTTTGTCGTGTTCCTAAGGTAACAGCTACAGTGTTTACTCTATATACAGTCGGTGTACAACGTATTCGTACACTCTTTCAAACCAAATAACTTTTTTCAAATTGGACCAAACGGCTTAAATTTTTTTTGAATTTTTTAGAAATCGATTTTTAAGTTTTTTATCTGTGTCTGTAGTGAAAATTTAAAAGGTGCCTTTTGTAGATCTAAGTAAATTATGTACATACATGCACAAAGTTTCAACGAAATCGATCAAGATTGCCAGGAAACACAATTGATTGAAGATAACAAAAATTCCCAAAGTAAAAGTCCCAGAACTATCCCCACTGCTGTGGCGACCGAGGCCTCTAGAGCTTCGCTGTCCTTTTCTACATACGGCGTGGATCAAAGAATAGTATCTCCTGTCCGATATATGTCCCTGGCTAGACCAGTATTTCAGACATATATATCGCGTAAACACTGCAAACGTTCAATTTAACCGCCAAAAATTTAGGATATGCTGTTCTGGGTCAAAATAGACCCAAATCCCGCCGTTGGAGGGTTAATGTGTATATGTTTCTACTTGCACAAAAAGAAAATTAAATATCTAAAAAGATATTGAAGATAGCACTTTAAAGATCTTTAAAGAGCTTTGTAGTTCTTAATGATATAGACAACCGTTCGAAACGTAGGAAGTAGTTACTTAAACAACAACAATCACTTTTTACTTAAACAAGTAATCCTGTATCAATATAAAATTCCATGGTGAAAATTTAATGTACATTTCGAACAGTTTAACAGATAAAATTGTTTTTCTAATTTATAAATTCTTTGTTTTATTTAATGTTACAGACATTGAGTATTCTCTGCTGTGCAGCACCATATTGTTTTACAAAATTAATATATAGAATGTCAAAAATTTGTTTACACGTTATCGAAAGAAGACGATCATTTTGATAAAGCTAGAATTTAGTAATATTTTCATTTGTTACAGATTAGTCACTACAACATTTAAGAACGTTAGTTCAATAAGTAATGTGTAAAAAATCTTTTTAAAATTTTGTTTAACTGTTTCCAGTTTTTTGAATGGCAGTGTACAATATAATATATGTATATTTTCACTGTAATTATTTAAAACATATTGCTTTTATGTAACTGCCGATATCGAAAATTATCATGAAACGGTAGAAGCGTTTAGTTAAATAAAATAAAAAGTCCACTTTACCGAAAAGAAAGTAAAACGTAACTACAATGATTAATAATTTGTTTTATTAACTAACTAAGTGAAATTAGTATAATTTCATACTTGAGCAATCGCTATAATGTACAGCGCACAATATTACGAAACGTACGGTGCACGTATTAATTATTGGAGAAGCTTTGAACATATTTAACCGTATCTTTCGAATTTACGTCCTTTAAATCATGATTTCACAATAATTTCACGATTCTGAAGCACTACTTGAATTTCCAGCAACTTTCTTCCGAGAAAATATTAAGCACATGACCAGGTGTGTCACTTTAAGTTTTGCTAACAAGTGCACGATATCTTTAAAAAAGTAAAATGTAACCACAGCTGTAAGGAATATCGTTCGTTAATTTCTCATTTAACTACAGATAGTAAATCACATATTCCATCGTTGAACACAGCTTGGTAAAAATCGAGGGACCACATTCTAAATCTGCAACCGACGACCTTGAAAAAATCAGGGTTCGTCAGGGAAAACTTTTTCATTGACCTACAAACAATAATTTCATGCACGCGATTACCTTCCGATACCCTTTCGGTCGATTACTCTCCTTTTTATTTGGGAAAACACAAAATCACTTTTCTGTTTTAAATCTGCTCTGCACACCTTTTCCTTAAATAGAACATACGAATATAAGCACAGGCGACAGTAATTTATTTGTAAATCAAGGTAAAAATTCCGTGCTACGGTTCCTCCGAAAAATGGGTTGAACTTTTTTGATTTTGGTTTAGAATGGTTTAGAAAATTTGGAAAGAAAAATGGGGGGGGGGGGGGAGAGGTTTGATAAATAATGTACCAACGAACAATGTACCATCTAACCCTTAATCCTTTCGCAATATAACATAGTATCATACTCGCGATGAAGATTTCGAACAGAATATACTAAATATGTAGGTACGTTAATAGACTGCGGATCTTTATGCAAAATAGAATTTTGATACATCATTTGCAATCTATAGGAGCTAAGTAAAAATTTATTTTCCTGATTAATATTTTTTATATGTTAAGAATAGTATCTCGACATTGTTGGACTTTTTAATGTTTCCACTGTTTTGAATTACACCTACTCGTTTTTGTCACAAATACATGAAATCCGCGGTCTAGTTATTAACTTTCTTTAAATTCGAATAAAAGTCTATTTTGTTGTTGTCGATATTGGAATATGATAAGCTATTGGAGAATACACATAATAAATATAAATTTCCTTTCTAATCACAAACAAACAATAATCCTGCTTGATATAAACAAGTTAATAAATGAATAGAAGGTCTAACCGGATAAGCGAATCGAACTTGCAAATTTCTACAAAATGTCGAGCTGTACAACATATGTTTCAAGATCATTAAAATCGGAGAAGCGATTTTGTGAATAGTGAAGCCCCTTTTGTGAATAATTAATTTCTAGTGAAGACTTTAAAAGATTTTTTCATAGCATTATGACATGGTATTTCGTAATAAAGCACATTATAAATAAACACAATGACTATAAATCAGAGTGTGGTGATTTCATGCAAAAAAGAATCACATGTGCCTTCTAAACAGTGTAAATATATTCGCAATTCAAATAGTAGACTCTATCAAAATATATCCTTGAGAAACAGGAAAACACATGCGCAAGTATGGCAACGCGACCGAGATAAAGCGCACGATGATTCTTCGGATGTTTAACCACAGAAGCATGTGACCGGATCAGTGGTGACCCATATCCTACTAAACCTAATGTATGAGCATTTTACCTAATCGCATATTTGATTGTAATGAAGTTTTTACACACTACATATGACATTTTTAAATTTGTAAGATACAAAAAGGAAACGTTTTTATTGACATTTTTATTGTAATTTTACCAATTTTTCTCTTATTCTGTAAAGCAGTTGATGAAAATTGAAATTTCCATAAAAGATTCGCAGTTTAATCATCATTATACAAGAACCGAAGGACGAATAGACTGTAGACAGTGTAATACTATTGTTCAACACTGATTTGTACAATATGGTGAAAAAGTAAAAAGGGAGCTTGTATAACACAGTCTATACGATGTTTACGGATGAATGCTAACGTTTTCACGGCGCAGCGAGACAGGTTGCAAAGACAAAAGAGCATTAAAGCACGTAGAATGGAAAAAAAGCAAACAAAGTAGGTATCGGAAATATCGTTCATAACAAACATTCTCGATTTGTTTGCGGCAGTAAAAATTGGAATCGGATTTAAAAAAAAATATGTTACAGTAACATCTAAATATTCATACTTTACTTATGATTTAATATCGCGTCTTTTACATAACATAATTCAATGGACAGTTATGTAATTTTATTATCACTTCTACTTATTGTCTCAGTTAGTTATGCATCGTAAACCTGCTCCCTATGACGTGTGTAAATTGCTACTATTATACTATACTAAGTTAGTTGCTATATTCATTTAGTCACGATCATTATTCATGATTCTCTCTCATTTCTCAGATGTATTATTCCTCTTTTCAATACATTTGAAATGTATTGTATTTGTTGCATCGACTGTTAAGTACGTACGTTAGTCACTTTCAACCTCTGCAGTTTATTATTTAAAAAATGCATAACTAATTATTCTGACCAAAAAATAAGTATGAATAAAAATAATACATCGCGGAAATATATAATAAATTACAAAAATAAAATTGAAGTGCTTCTAATGAAAGTATCCGTCTAAATATGCCTATGCTATTACTCATTCAAAATCCCCACACACAGTTAAACAAATTTATCACGACCTAATAATTCCAAAAAAATACATTGCGTCATCCTTGATTTTTCCTTTTTGTCTAAACTATAATTATTGCGAGCGATCTATATATTTTTCAACCGTGTGTACACATGTGTGCTTGATAAACGCTGATAATACATTCAGAAGTTCTAAAGTTGTAATTTCAATGTGTGCATGCCACAATGTGTTGCTGTTTTGCACATGATCGACTGGTGGGAGAGTTGCACGTAAAGCGCAGTTGTCAAGCTGTAACTAAACGGGACGGGTACACTAATCTTTGATCGAGCGTCTATAAAAAGGCAATCATTGTCCGTCCGAATAGTATAAAACGCGGATCTCCAATCGAACAGGATACAGAAAGTGATTGCTCTGTCACGAAGCTTGAGTGACAGAACCTCAAAACGTCGAAAAACTGGACACATTTTATTCGCGACAGTTACGATCGTCGCGGATTGAAACAATGACAAAGTAATGTTGCAAATTTAATCGACATATATATAGTAGGCACCCGTTCACCAAAAATGTAATCACTTTCCTATCGAAATGACAAAATTTCTTAATTCGAAACACACACTATTATTTACAATCTTCTGTCCAAATATCAATCGGCACAATAATCGTTTATGATGCGTACACAACGGCAACACACGTTACACGCGAATCGTTACACAACTTGCGCCCTATTCACAGATTTTGTAAAAACTTGGAAAGCACTTTGTAGTAAAGATAAAATCAAAATACCACCGAAATCTTGTCGTAACAGAAGTTTTTGCTGTATCTTACGGATTCGCGTACGCCTCCATTGCACGAGTCTAGATCACAAATCACTTGTACCCTCGAAAAGACACGCACGGGCATCCCGTGGAACCACAATTCATGTTAATTCTCCAAATGCGTGTTCATTTCTTCGAAAAACCGTGACCGCTTTTCCGACACGGTGATATCGTTGCTACATTGCATAAAACTGATACGAACAAAACAAGACTTTCATCGAGAAATTCCAATCGGAACGGTACAAATTTAGTTCATGGATCTCACAGATCCAATCCGTGCACTGAAGGGTTAAGAACATGCTATCCGTAGCCTATTTTCAAAACAATCTCAAATCCTTAACGATGGGGGACAAGTCCGATGAAAATGCTGACGATCGAGAACGTCTGGGATCCGAATCCACAGGTTTTAGATGATAACGCAGTGGATTAGGTGGTAAGGTACGCTGACCCTGGGTACTCACCGTTTCCGTCGCTGGGGATACGTGTGTCTCGTCGGATGAACACCGCGAAGATGCACCAAGAGTGTCCTCGCGGCCAGTGGAATTCGATTGTTGTGTCGCGGGTGTCGGACGCACGATAACCACGGTACGACGGAAAGAAAACGGTGACGATCGGTAGTCGAACGTGGTGAACGAGCACGTCTAGGAGTCGCAATGGAATACCCACTTGTAGAGCCGGCGGATGACCGGGCGCGTAAACTAGACTGGCGGGTTGGCAAACAGGTGAGATGCCGTCGCGTGCCCGTCTTTCTCTGTCTCCGTTCCTCGATCTCTTTCCATCCCACCCCGTCACCCTACTCCAATAACCCGGCTGGTCCGTTTTCCGTCTCGTTCTGGCCACCGGGAACGTTTCTCCTGCCCTCTCTAGCCACACGCCCCTCCCACTCCAGCTCGTTCAGAACGGGGATCCCCCTCTAACCTGACGCATATCAACCCCCAGATTCTAGGCGAGCCTCGTCCTTACGGGTCGCGTTCACCCCGTACGACGTATTTTCCCCCCGGTATCGTTCGGGGGACAGAGAGACCACTCGCGGATTAAGATACGTGTCACTTTTGTTCCATCGGCGTTTGTTTCACCTTTGACCGCCGTTTCGCTCGTTTAGCCTACGACTCGACCCTGTTCATTATCCTCCGTACTCTGTTTTTGTGATCGTCCCCGGTTCGTTGGTTCCAATTTCGCCCGGGTACTACGATTCGATTGTCCCTCTGTATGACGGACGCGTTTCTTTTTTTCTTGAGTCGGTAACGGAAACGGTTTGATTGTGAGTCATGTTTTTCTTTTTTCAATGTCCGCTGCTCGGTTCAGATCTACCTCCCTTTTCCTGTCCCACCCCATCCACGCGCTTCCCCTTGCTCTCTGATAACCCTACCCAGGAGCATGGAGCTCTCTCTCTCTCTCTCTCTCTCCCTCTCTCTCTCCCTACCCCCTGCAGGGGTTACAACCGGAGGTACTTGCGTGCGCAGCACGTCCATCGATCTATTTCAGCTCACCTACGCTCTCCTGCCTGGCTGGCAAGCCTGGCCTCTACCTGCCGCGCTCTCTCTACCCTGCCCGAGCGTTTGCGGGTGCGTTCATACCGGGGCAAGGTGTGGATGATAGGGGCTGAGATGTTTTATTCCGATCTAGAATGCGATCCCGGCCCCTCGGGAGTCACATTAACTGTACACGATCGTTGTAATAAGGAAGGATTTCCCTGGATCCGGCCCGTGGAACGACATCGATCACGGCCCTGCGAAATTGAATAGACTTTTTCGTTTTTTTTCCTACACAGCTACAACCCCGATTACTTGAATGTCGGGAAATCCTGTTGGTACATCCCCGGGTACACTCCAGGTCAAAAAGAAGACGCGCGAACTACCCGTTCGATTCTCACGAATAGATTTGAAATTGGCCAAATTTTGTGGATTCTAGGGTGGAGATTGGGGAGGATTGATACAGTGACGAACAAACCTGAACGTACGTGTAACGTTCATGGAAATATGTTAACTTATTTCGAAGGTACGAAATTTAGTACAGTATAATATATGAAAACCAGTAAAAGATGCAGTGTATTATGGGTCACTTAATTGTCGTTTGTGTGCTTCATGTCTTTCGTTATCACAGCATCGTTGTGCGTTCGGTTTTGCACCGAGTATTTATTTAAAACTAAATACAGTCTCGGGGACAAAAAGATACGACACCATTCATTTATTCATTTTTATTTAGTGGATAATATAAACATACATGTTTCATGTACATACAATTGTTTTACATTGTTTTTTTTTTTGTTTATTTGGCTCAGTTATTAAAACTATAATTTTGTCGCTCCACGTGAATTTTTATCTAGAAATAATGTAAATTTTTCAGGACAAATGAATGGGAAAAATTGAATGTACAAGGAAATTTGAAAAATTGAATGTACAAATAAAGAGTTTGCCAGTTTCAGTTGAACAGTCAACATTATTTGGTGCCTCTTTTAATTTTGATCACAGAAATTATAAGTTTTGTCACAGATTTGTATCATTGTCATAATTGTTTTCTGCCTTGATTGATAGTCATTCATATGCAATACATTGATTCAAATGGCCAGGAGGTAAAAATTGTTGGCTCTTGGCATATACCGCATACACTCGTACCAGAGTAGAAACATTCTACACTTTTTGACCACTTTACGCGTTGACATTCTATCTTTCAATAAAATAAGTACTTCCTTTTTAATACTCTGTGCAACACGTTTCATTGTGGTACTCTGAAGTGTTTTGTTCAGTGTTTTATACGAAACTAGTTGCATATTGCAGTTCTAGCATCTTATTGAACAAAATATTAAATATATCTTCTTGTTAATATTTCAGATTGGTGCAAGATTAAGTCTAAGATAAATATAATACCACTTGAACTAAAATAAATATAAAATCATGTATTTCATGAAATTTTTAGGACTTAATAAATGATTTTAATGATTTAAAAATAATGATGAATAATGAATAATGATTTCCAATGATTTTTTGAAAAAACGAATTCATCGGTTCAATTATGCTTCTCACTATAATTATATATCACTTCTTCTGTCACTGTTTACGTTTGTTTTACAGATTCGACACGACATTACCTATATCTCGGTATCAATGCAGGTTTTCGTTTCAGTTCTACTCGTGTAATATTCCTTCATGTCTGGACTATACACGGCGAACGTTTCTAGAATTAATTTCAACTCTGGCTTTGCGGAGCAATTTCTCGTGATACAAGACAAGAGCTTGACGCAGCATGCAAAATGACACGTTTTTCGCGAACGGGAACTGTTTTGGAGGGTCATTCGTTGGCTATAAATATCCATATACATATCTTACAACAACATGTAAACAACTTTTCGACTTCCTTTTATAAACCGTGCAATTTTCTAATCTGTTAAAATTGTTCCCCTAACTCCAAAACAGGAAATTTCACCTTTATTTAATTTTTTTTCGCGTCCCATGATTGTGACAAAAATTTGTAATGCTTCTAAGATTGTAATGCTTCTTCCTTTTATAAACCGTGCAATTTTTTAATCTGTTAAAATTGTTCCCCTAACTCCAAAACAGGAAATTTCACCTTTATTTAATTTATTTTTTTCGCGTCCCATACGCGTGCTTCTAAAATTATCGTCTAAATCACATTATGTCTACACGACTCGAAGTCTAGAAAAACATTATAAAAGTTGTGTTGTACATGTTCTGTTGAATAATAATCAAACTTACGATAAATTTCAACTCGTAGAATTAAATGTTATGTTACTAATATGTAATGTTTATATGAAGCGTTCGAAAACCAATCAGCGTAAGTTCCCGGGCACGAAAACTGAGATGCTTAAATCTTTTAAAATTTATTTGTACGAAATATCCATATAATGTTGTAGAAGAATACAGAGTTTTAATTTTCACTCGAGCACCTAAATTATTTCTGCTTTCATTGAAAGTAAGAACAAATGACTAAATAAGATGTACATATATGGTTTTAAGGCGTGCATCCGTTGGTGATAAAACAAAATCCTGTGAAGGTAATTTTAACGGATTTTTCGAGGTCATCGCATTTTTTGCATATTAATATATATTTTTTATAACGCGATGATGCCATGACCTTGAAGTGATCTTGAAGGCGAAAAAATCAGTTTCAGTTTGAAGAATGCATAAGTAATACTGAGAATCCTCATTGGCTTAGAACTGTGGAACGTCAGCGTCCTTGGAGTGTTAATGTGTGGTGCGGCCTGTTAAAAGACAAAATTGTCGGTCCATTTTTTAGTAGTGGTATATTAAATTGTGACAAGCACAATGAATTTTTTACTGGAAAATTATACGAACTATTAGATGATGTTCCATATCAAGAATGATTATTAATGTGGCATTAACACGATGGCTGTCCTGCACATAATGCCAGAAGTGTACGACGTGTATAAAATAACATGTTTTCCAACCGATCGTGATGCAAGCATTATCTGGCCAGCTCGGTCACCCGACTTATCGCCAGTAGAGTTACTTTTTGTGGGCAGCTTTAAGATCTACTGTTTATGACGAAGTTCTCAGGACGCCAGAAGATATGAAAGAACGGATGCGGAATGCATATCGTACCATGAATCCTGGAAATGCCATTCAGTCACTCCCTTATCGTGTACTGCGGGCGGCCAGCATTTTGAGCATCTAATAAAACAAACTGATATATTACTCTTCTCGTTTTATTACTTTTGAATTCTTCAAATTGAAACTGACTTTTTCGCCTTCAAGGTCACTTCAAATTGATGGAGCCGTAGGTCGTTGAACTCATCTCCACATCGACTACCACATCGCGTTATTAAAAATATATGTTAATATACAACAAAATGCGATGACCTATAATAAAGCGTTAAGATTACCTTCGCAAGATTTTGTTTATCACCATCAGAGGCACGCCTTAAAACCACGCACATTCTGTTTAGTCATGTTTTCTTATTTTCAATAGTAGCGGAAATAACTTAGGTACTCGAGTTAAAATTAACACCCTGTATATTTATTAACAGATAACGTACAAATCAATTTAAGTGGAAAAAGAAAAAGTAAAACTGAAACGCTGTACAGGGTGTAATGAAATGTTTGGTCGTGGCAAACATTGGCCTATTGTTGAATTTCAAGGTCAAATTTCTTTTTATTGCATTATATTGTACGCG
This sequence comes from Halictus rubicundus, assembly GCF_050948215.1. Lineage (NCBI taxonomy): Eukaryota > Metazoa > Arthropoda > Insecta > Hymenoptera > Halictidae > Halictus > Halictus rubicundus. Next base: position 5,165,893 of record NC_135154.1, read on the forward strand.
TGATGATAAAAATTTGATCTTGAAATACAAGGTCCAGGACAACTTTGAAGATGTAGAATACGCCTATGGCAGCCAAGACCAAACATTTCATTACACCCTGTACTTCAAATGAAAATTAATATGAGAAATTTGGACATACACTGCTCATACTTTTCTTACGCTTTTGAGCGCTCCGTACAAACCATTTCGTGACATTTGATAAAAATGTTGATGCATCACTGAAAACTAATGAGTTGACTGCGAATTTTATGAATTCATTACGAAAAATTAATAGATTAAATTCAAAACAACGAAAATTTGGAAAGAATTGAAATATATTATTGTATTATCGTCAAGCCATTCAAATTATTAAGAAAAGAAACAAATGTCGCGAACAATTTTTATTTCACATAAAAATCTGCCGTCTACCGATGATAGCAGACGTGTGTTATTTTTCTGTCCGGGAGTGTATTATTATTATTAGACTGCGGATTTGATGCATTTTTTACAAAAATGAGTAGGTGTAATTCAAAATAGTAAAAAGATTAAACGAGTTTGAGCAAAATAAATTTTTACTAAGCTCCTATAGATTGCAATTGATGTATAACAAATTTATTTTGCCTACAGATCCGTCTGATTATTATATATTATTCTACTTTATTAACGTTAGTAGTCGAATTGTAGGCCCGTTGATTGTGCGTTTTAATATAAATGTAGGTCGCTTAATATTCGTTCACTTCGCTATTCTGTGAGCAGTACTAAATGGAATATTGATGCATTCAACATATTACAAATTGTAATACGTATCTCCTGATCGAAATTTGGTTTTACGTCAAACTCCTGTGCCCTTTACGGGATTATCATTAGCTAATTATGTGCTATCCTTGTTTTAAGAGTTGCGATTCGCGCGCGCGAAACGTTCGATGCGTAAAATGATAATTTAATATTTTCCAATTTTATTCCTATAGGTATTGACACGTGCGTAAATATAGAATTGCTAAAAATGTTGATTCTCTAGAACGTTTCGGTACACTCTGTTTCATTCGACTGGACATTTTAAACCAGTTATCCCTTCTTCAATATGCGATGCAAAATTATATTTGACATTTCGAAACAGAATAAACACGCCTTTCTGAAAATTCATACGCTTAATAGAGAAATTTAATTAACACTTCGACAAATTAGAAACACATTGTAGTAAACACGAACAGTAACAATCACAGTGGCAACATATTTAATGATTGTTAATTTTGGTGTTTGTGGTCCAAACGAATCGAAGCGTGAAGAAGCTTCGCAGCCCATTGATAATTTCATACGTTTAATTGATCCGATTCAATAAACCTCGCGCGCACAGAAATAATGTACATAACCATTATTATTATTATTATTATTATTATTATTATATATCGTTTATTTTAAAGTGGTCGCGTACGCAGTGAATTGCTAAATTAGATTTCACTTGAATTATTAGGCTGCGAGAATGCGAAACAAAAATTGTCTGTATCAAAAAGCAGGAGTCATGTATAAACAATTTTTTTCTTGATAATTCTAATAAGCTAAAAATCGTACATCGATGCCCTTGAATTCTTTCAATCTCTCCTCAGGAATACTACACTATGTCGATGCTATAAATTCTTATAAGAGCAAAAAATAAACCATAATACAAAAAGTACATTACAACTAGACTATGGATATCCATGGAAAATTCACAGTTGCAAGAATTATTATATACATGTCAAAATTGGAGGAAAGTCTGTACAACAATTTCATAAAATGATATACATTCAAAGTGATGTTTATACGAAGCTAGAAAGTGATATCAAACGAAAGCTACCTACATGCTAAGTTTTCACAATTACGAATAGACTGCGGATTTTATACGTTTATAACAAAAATGAGTATACACCAAATGCAAACCGGTAGACGCATTTAAAGAATTAGAACTTACCGTTGCATTGTTTTCAACTTATTAAAGTTATTCAGGAAAGAAATAATTGTCTATGTAAGTACTCTGGTTCGAAATGAATGCAGACAATTTTTATTTCGCATAAAAATCCGCAGTCTAATTATAACGCCGTGTGTTTCATATTAGAAATCGTATGCTTTTCGTCGAGAAAAGTTAAGGTATCACGCATATCATTTTGTCCACGAACGTACGTTAATTGAATTTCGCGAAAATACTTTTAATTCCGTCTGGGTGCATAAAATCCGTCAACTATGACATTCGTTATCTCTGTTTTCGAAATTTGCTGGAATTTCCGGTCGAATAATGCACAGTGGCATGTCAATTAGCAAAGATCGCGTCCGAGAAATTGAGGACTCAAGGACGACCGTGGACAAAGAGATTTAGAAGAGCCAGTCGCTGACCAGTGAGATTCCATGTGTGTACTTCTAGTCCTACGAGAGCTCTTCAAATGCGATTCAAACGACAGAAGGACTGGATAAAGCTAAAGCTAGAAACGAGGAACACCGAAAGTTAGATAATGTGTGTTTCGTAGAACTGTAAGGGTTCATCGTTCGTGTGCTACTTCGTTCGTGGTTGAAAGCAGATACTAGCGTTTTCCTCACAAACTCCAACTAACAACGCTTTCCGTACGAATTTTCTTCGTTCAGGAACTTCACGGTTTCGGAGAAACGGGCAACGAAAGGCACTTTGATCAGTGTTGCTGGATTGAAGTTGACGTTAGGGTACACTTTGCTATTGAATCTTAACAATCAGGACTGAAGTACGGGCGCCTTGATCGCTTATATTGTTGTCAGCTGGTGTGGGAAAATTTTTAGGGGTGATTCTCCACAACGATATAAAACAAAAATGAGGAGTACAAAAATTTCGATTTCGGCAACATTTTTCAGTTACTAACAATTCAAAATCCGCCTGAAATGCTGCAACCCGACCAATACAGTTGTAAGTTGTGTACGTCACGTAAACAAATATGTGCATTTTTGTGAATGCTTGGACTTGCGAAGATTTCATTCAATATTTATGGGCACAATGGATATAGTATGCAAACCATTTTATAATGATCACGAGTCAATTACTTATGTGAGCATAATTGTAAAGTGAAACGGCGTTCATCCTTTCTACTCGATAATTCCATAGGGCGGATATTAGAAATGCCCTTGTGGATTAATTTGTGAATCCTTAAAACATTTTCACCTCGTTAGCGCCCCAAATGAGAACCAAGGTAAGCATGTGTTTGTCACTTGAACATGACTGTCGCACGCCTTTATGACGTACGCAACGGACACCTCTGTTGGTCGGATTGCCACATGTTATGCGGATTTTTAATTAGTAAATTTAATAAGTAAAAGACGAAGCCGGAACCACAAATTTTTTATTCTTCATTTTCGTCTTATATCGTCATGGAGAACCACCCCTTAAATTTTCTCCCACCTGTAATCGAACACCCTCTACATGGACGTATTTGAAATTATTGTACAGTCGAAGTAGAGAATTCTCCTTTACATTTTCTTTAATTTCATGTCATTTTATAATCTCGGGAAACGCTTTTTACTCGGATGAATAAAAGGCTTGGCATTTCTTGGACGCGTTAGTATACCTATTTGTCGACGATTTGCTTCAAAAGGAAAAATTTACTCTATTAACCCCACGCCAATTTTTGAAAATGTTGCATCACTTGTAACCCTTCGCGGTAGCGGTGGGAATAAGCTCGAGTGTAACCGTCAATATGTACACTTTTATTCCGATATAAGACGAAAGGCGGTCCCGAACCATCGTCTTATATCGGAATAAAACTGTATAAGTGAAATATCGGTGTGAGTCAGAAATGAGTCCCGGCACTGGCCTAGAACTCGCAGGAGTCCGAGGATTAAATAAGAGGGGGAGAGGATCTTTTGTTTTCGAAACATTAATATAATTTACAAATATGTTTAATATTAATATAATTTACTTATCGCGAAAGCAACGAAATGGTAAACAGCAGCTCGAAAAGAACAATTCCCAACTGAAAAAATCCTCTTTTTATAAGTTCCTGGTATTAACAAGTATTTTTTATCAGCTGGTATCCATGTTGAGAGATAAAAACAGTTCTCAAAATTGGTGTGGTAAAATCCTTTTGATTGAACATATCCGAAACTACTACAATGCGTAGACAAAAATTCAAAATGCAATTTGGACATCGTACAATGGTACATCCTCCACAGTAAACAAATTCTCGAAAAAACACTATTTACAAGTATATCAACAAATTAAGACCTAAGTTTAGCAAAATTCGTTTACCGTAAAATTTCCATACACGTAATTTACTTAGTAAAAAGCGGTTGTTGTGTCGCACGGATGTTTCGGTTGGATAAGGTGTCTCGTTATTGAGAAAATCAACTTCTAGAACCTTTGTCCGGGATTTGCAAAACACACATTGTTCGAGAAATAATAATGTAATCTCTCAATACTGAAACTATCGAAATGAAGAATCACGATTGAAACACAATGCATCAAACAGAAATGCATCTGAATAAATTTGCTGATATCAGCAGTGACGAAAGGTTGATACAATCGTTTATTAAACTCCCTCAAGCCAATCGACGGATTTTCAAGTTGAGCTGTAAAGCCTAATGCAGTCGGAATCACGTTCAGCTAGAAGTACAGAATCTCAACAAGCTTGAGGGACTGATAGCTTGTTGAGTTTCCATCATTCGTATCGATAAAACGTCTCTAATATTGTGTCGCGTTCGCCTCGATGTTCTGCCAACTCTTTGTACGGTATACAATGAAATTCGTAATCACGCCGATTGTTCGGATAGATTCGACGTTTAAGGATTAACCATTGTTGTTCCGTTCTCAGCCTTTCAATCACACGAAATAGGGTACAACGATTCTCTTGAAAACAACTTGGAAAAAGCATAGGATAGATTCAATAATTCCGAAACAAATATAGCTCACGAAAAATACAATATTTTCGAAGTAAACAAGAAATATAATGAACACCCTTCCCAAAACTAAATCTCATCGAAATTGCATCGAATTCAAATTTTTTTCTTCGAAGGAAACGTCAACTTAAGGGGGTCAACCAGCTTTATAGTAAACATTTTTTTTTATTATTAAAAAGATTATTTTTATTTTTTTATTATTAAAAAAAAATTGAGTCCTATTGTAGTTTCGTGTGTCTGCAAGGGCGATTTTTCAAAATTTGAAACCTTTATGTGAAAACTACGTCATAGACCGGGTACAGAGTAAAGCAAGTACAGTGTTTACGCAATATACGTCCAAAACACGGGTCTAGCCAGGGACATATATCGACTAGGAGATACTGTTCTTTGATCCACGCCGAACGTACAATAGGACAGCGAAGCTCTAGAGGCCTCGGTTCATTATCCCTCACGGGGTATACCCCGCTGCAGTGAGGATAGTTCTGGAACGTTTATTGGCTAGGCATTTGGGACATATATAGAGTAAACACTGTACTGATAAGGTAAAACTTGTTTTTGGTTTTCCTAGAAACTACATTTTCTCACCTGGACGACACGAAATCCCTCGAACCCTACAACTGATTTCGCTTCAAATTTTGAACTAATATTGTACATTACAATACTCTAAAATACAGCGTAGGCTTGTTTCGACATCTTAAATATTTTTTGATTTTTTCGATTCGAACTGCGATCATTTCCACAAACGATTGAAGTTCTTAAAAATTCTACGTTACATTTTAAATACCTTCTAAATAGTTCGAGAATAAGAAAAATCTTTCATTCCAGACGTTTCAATTTTTGTCCGTTCATCGATATACCAATAAAAACAGCGAATAATTCTATCACTTTTTAATTATTTGTTTTGTGAAAAATGGAGACTAAAATTAAGAGACGTGTTAATATCTCTGCAAAAAAGCCAGAATATTTCACTTATTAATTATCCATGAAAAAAAATCGCGAAAACATAGTCAAGATGGTCTGTCCCCTTAAGCGAAGAAATATATTTCTATTTAGCTCCTGTTTCTTGCAACTAAGACAGATAATGTTTATCTTGCGTATACATCCATAATTTAATGATAGCACATTGCAGTGCCTCTCGTTTATCTAAATTTGTCACGATACTACAAATTCCCGGATACTTATGGATGATAATGTAACCCATAGGCGGGTACCACGGAACCGTTTCATGAGATTTGAATCAATCCCATCGAGAACGCAAGACCAGATTTATGTATCGATATTTGGTTAGGCCACGTAAGACCAACGATGGCATCGCTGCACACATGTTCATCAGACGGTATCACGATGTGTCACATTCTCTCTAGGCTGCACATATGTGTGTGTGTGTGTAGACGAGCTAAAGTTACGGGATCGCCGGACACATTTGATGTATGAACACTTCCTGTTTCATCCACTTCTGAAGAGAACCATTGTTTAGGAAGTCTGTCTGAGTAAAACTACTTTCTTTATTTCGCCAGAGTACGTGTCCAGAAGATTTGTAACACTTTAAACGAACCATTCTCCACGTAACGTGCGTGCGAAACAGTAAAAATGTGAACCAGCACGTGTAGCGACCACCTACATCGTACCTCCCCAGCAAACAATCTCCTCTTGATATGCTATGAATTTCCCACCAAAACTTGTCTACAAATTGCGACCCATCTGTTTCGGCATTAGACTCCATTTTGAGTCTAGTTTATAGGTGGAATTCCAAAGTGATGGCAAATCGTGGGCAGACTCCGCCCTTGTGTAGAGGGCGGGTTGGTCGCAGCGGACCTAATCTTGTTCTAAGTGTAAATATCGGGCAAAATCCAAGTAAACCTTTGCTGTAAAACGGAACTAAATTATAGAAAACACATGAAATTTAAAATTATATAATTTAGAAGTTTAAATAAAATTCCGCTTGCCCTCCAACAGCAAGGTTTACTCCGATTTTTGCCTGACATTTACTCTTAGAACAAGGTTAGGTCCGCTCTTAGTGCTACCGACCTGCCCTCTACACGAGGGCAGAGTCTGCCTTCGATTTGTTCTCGATTTGGCATGGAATTTCATCTACAAACTTTGCACTTGAATTTCGACCTAGCGATGAATAGAATCTACTTGTTTCTATAATACAACTATTTGTTTTATTTTTATAACAATTTGTTGCTTCGTGTTCTATTTTAAAATTCAGATGTGATGAGACTGATGTGACTTTTATCAAACTATTATTGTACGTTTCATTATCGAAATTTCTGTAGTACTTCCTTTTTCCAGAAAAAAATTATTAATGTTTCTGGCGCAATATATGTGATTTCCCGTAACGCTGCATTACGATATAAATTCAGAATTAGTTGCTGCCCGATTTCTGATGGTTCTCGACCTCGTGGTATTATTTTTTATTTGTATACTGGACATCAAAATGAATTTTTCCTTTCCGTGCGGATGTACAATGGTTTCTCATGCTTTAGCTATCTCGTGTCACCGTACTGAATAAAAATATGATCGTGAAACTCCTTTAACCTATATTTTACAGCTGCACTATCGTTTACCGTTGAAACTATAATTATCAACATAATTGTGTGTATTGTACTTTCGGTTGCAACTCTTATTCGTAGGCGTCCAACAGCAGGTAATCGAATTTTCATTTAAAATTCTTCCAAGATAAGATTAACAAATTTATTTATCGATAAATTATGTGAAAGGGAAAAGGAAATTCTCTGCGAAGTACAAAATTGAATTAACCGGAAAAGAATGGAGAAACTGTATTAATTCATGAGTTACATGATTCAATTTCTGTGCGATATTGTCCGGCCGCTAAATGAATTCGTACGTTTAATAGGTGTGCAAAGAAACGTGCGGCGCATTAATGAAATTGAAATTATCGATCTCCATGTGCACGATTTTACAAGTGCAGATGACGATCGTGGTAGAGGGTTATGCCGCGGAAATAAGAAACCACAGTGCAATGGAAACCTTTATTTAACAAATGTTTCATTTCCAAGAGAAGGAGGACTTATTTTCTCACACTGTAATAGTCCCTGCTTCAGTTTTATTAGTTGACTTACTCAAGAATAAATAGAAGAGATATTAAATTTTTTTCAGTAAAATCAGTTAATATATATATTGTATATACATATATATCTTTTTTAATATTCATAATGCTTTAAAAATAAGTATAATTAATATAGACAGAATAATTAGCACACCCACAGTAATTGGGTCCCTTACCCTACAGCATTCAGCCATTATCTGATAGACAACGATGTCAATGAAATGGAAAATAAAATTTGTCTTTTAATTGAATTTAATAATCATCATGAAATCTTTTGGACGTCTCCATGGGAACGTTCTCCATTTATTTCTTATTGTTATTTTTTTCAAGGTTCTGATTTCTTACTTATTAGTATTTTTACCGAGGTTCAAGAAAAGGTTGTCAGAAACCTATTAATTATATTATTTTACAAACGAGAAGTTTTTAATTAACAACTTTACTTAACAACGTTGTAAGATAGTTACGTTTCTCTATTATGAGCATTCGTGTTATACAAAACTAGGAATTAGTACAAAAAAGGAGACTGGGTTAAAAAGTTAACAAAATATTGCTCCTGCAGCTGTAAAAATTCGTTTATTGAAAGTGTTAATATAGTTTGAAATACATTATACATACACTGTTAATGTTGGGTAAAGTACGCTCATTTTTCTTCTGTTCTATTACGACCTTGCATTATTACTTTATTACAATGCAGCGTTTTCTTTGTCGCAGAAACATTCAGCTCGAGTTTTCCCTTTGTACCATCTTTATTTATAATGTCCTGTCTTTTATTTCAAAGTCTATTATTCTCGCTTGTTTACTTTCCTTGGTAGATTCTTCTGTTTCTCAAATTACAGACTACGCATATTTATGTTCTTCTTTTAAATAAGATTTTGAAAACGACGCGACGGTCGTCTTTCCTTTACAGTTTACATCAGAGCTGTTCAGCATCTGTCCGTACGGGCAACGATTTTCTTGCCCTGGGCATGCACAGAACGGCGGGCACGAAGCCACGCCTCAGCGGGCACGAAGCTACGCCCCTGCGGGCAAGACTGCACGTATTTGTCACACACATTGTCATAGCTATGTGATACCCACCTCCCCCCCCCCACCCCACTAAGTCACTTGCCCGATGCTTTGTATCCTTTCTATATAAATAATTTATATATAAATATTAATATTATTATAAATTATTTATATATTAAATATTTATATGTATATATCCAACATTTTTATCTTACAATTATTGAAATTACAGAGATGATTCCATTAGAAAGTATTAAATACATTTTCTATGTAAGCATACATATATTGTTATAAGAAATTGCGAGAATCTGAATAAAAAATTTAGTTCTGCAATTTTTGTAAAACAACATATAACAGCCACATTTTTGCTCGGAACGGTTAGTGTTAAATAAATACGCCATTTCACAGCACGTTTGTCTCCAATCATACAATTGGATGATTTAAAAAATGTATAAAATAATCATTAATAAAAGAAGTACAAACAGTACTTCTTAATATACCTCATGTAAGAAATCCTTGCATGATATAGCGGACGTGAAACTGAAGACACGTTTATTCTCGAAAATGCTACAAATTGCAAAAACATCTGAATAGAGTAATGAAAACACCTTGGAAACGATTAACAATGAGTCAAATTTATTGTTATGACTATTATCGTTATCGAAATCATAACCATTTGATTATCGACAATTTTTGAAAATTTAGATTTTATTAGACAGTACTAACTGACTTGGGAAAAAATTTGAAATGATTGAAAAATTATAGGGAAATATGTAAATGCATAAACAATGCACGAAAAGCTTCGTAGCAGTTGACTTTTTTAACTGGCCAAACTGCCAACATGTTTGCCTTTCAGCCGTGCACTTAAAAGATTCGTCACCGTCATTTTTCCGCCCGTGTCCTGTTTGTTGACGCGTTCAATGGAGTTTATCTCGTAGTTTCTATCTACTTTCGTGATTGCGGACGCGTCTTGTCAACATTTATTCGTTTCCGAGTGGCAGATGGCACGATAAAGCAGTTAATTAAAGTTAACGTCTGCGCCAATACAACTTTGGAAGTTCTCATAAATACCTCACGGTACTTAAAATATTTCAGATTTGTGCAACTAATCTCTGCATCGAGATTTCTGCAACGAACACTTTTCACACTTTTCCAGCCAAAACGTAAAATCCACTTGTCATTCAATTTTAATAAATTTTAAAAGACACGCGTAAGCTGATACACATTAAATATTCTCTGAACGAAAAATTGTCATAAGAAGTAATTTCCAATTTAAATTTATCGATTTTGATCCAAGCAATGGTATCCGAGGGTCCCTCGTGACCCCAGTAAAAATGTACTGTACACTGATTTACATATCAGCATTACAAGACAATTGCAAACATAAAATTTCTTGAATTTCTTTCGAACATTTCGGTTTTGTAATCTTGAACCATAGAACCAAAAGTATTTTAGTCAATTTTAACCGAATATTTTTGGAAGGTCCCAGTGTGATACTTCTTACTTAGTCTAAAGAAACAGTACAGTGTTTACTCGATATATGTCCAAAACACGGGTCTAGCCAGAGACATATATCGGGCAGGAGATACTATTCTTTGATTTACGCCAAACGTAGAAAAGGACAGCGATACTCTAGAGGTGACCGAGATCTCTCGAACTTCTTGGCCCCTCACGAGCTATATTCCGCCACAGTCGGGATAGTTCTGGGACTTTTATCGGCTAGGCATTTGGGACTAATATAGAGTAAACACAGTATACCACTTCCGGGTTTCTATTTTTAAATTATATGAAATTCCAATGTAATTGTAACTGGTAGTTATATTGCAGGGCGCTTCTAATGATTTCACAGACGTTTCAATTTGTAACATTTCCGACCAAAAAATAGTGTTCATTTTCCCAGTCACTGTATCATGCAAAAATATTTTAGACAAAAATGAACGCTATACCGTAACAGTAGAAGCATCAAGCTTCAAAATGTACCGCTTATATTGTTGTATTATATTTTTTAACGAAATGGTCCTCCAATGTGTTTTAAAACTTTTCGTGTACGTTCGAGAGACGACAGAAAGATGGAAAATTAAAATTGGAGAGCGTAACTTGAAAATTGTACGGCCTAGCCAGTCGATTCGATTGCAAAGGCGATGACCCTAATCATTGTTCCCAAGAAATTGTTTCCCCGGCAGAAAAGAAGTTGTCCCAAAGATATAGTTCTCCCTGCTTCTGGTGAAAGTCTAATCTCAAATTCCTGTTACGCACGCCGAAAGCGAATCTGCTCCGCAGATCAGCTGGCCCTTTTATTCTGTTTCATCATTCTTTCCTCTGTCGCCGAGCTCGGCCGTCTTCATTCATCGTCCCAACAGTTTCAATCCTACATTCCAGAGGCCGTCAAACTGGCTCTCAGAAATTTATTTTACCGTCAGATTGTCGGCACTTCGAAGCGGAACCGAATTCGTGTACAATAAGGGGGGGTAGGGTAAGGGATCCAATTACTGTGGGGGTAAAATCAGTAAATATATACATTATATATACAGGGTGTCCCAGCTAACTTGACCACCTTGAATATCTCGCTTAGTGTTAATAATACAAAAATGCGTTATAGGACAATATTAACCTAACCGTAGGGGCAATATAATGATTCGGAAAAAACTTTTTTCAAGGTCATTTTTTTCTAGATATGAAGGTCATCAATTTTTTTTTAAATGGAACTATATATTTTTTTATCGCGATGTAATAGTAGGGGTGAAGACCTCAATGACATATTATACAATGACCTTCGTGTGACTTTGGGTATGAAAAATCCAAAAAGCATTATAGGTATTATCGGTGATTAATTTACTCGTCAGTAAAGAGAACGTCATAAATTAGGGTTATATAACCCCAAAAGGAATTTAATACCACTTAAATGCATCAAAACATTGTTAAAAAGAAGCAGGATTACACAATGTTATCTTCTTTATTTTCTATTTTATATTCGAAGTTATGTACAAACAAAAGTGTATTAATTTTATGTCATGCTGCTTTTCAATTATTATACTTACACTTGTTGTGTTATTATGCGAACACTTTGTCCACCAATAAGTTCATATAACGAAGGTTCTACTGCGCATCAATTGAAAAAAATCGTTTGTGAATCTCAAAATTAGTGATAAACTTTGTTTAAAAATTAAAATTTGTTATCGGCTACATTGTGTTGAACGTGAAAAAATGAGAAAATCAAACACTGTATTCTTTTTGCATGTCAATTGGAAAGATGCTCTTGAAGCTGAGGAAATGGTTTGCTCTACTTTAACAGAAACAGTTGCAGCTTGTAGTACATGTAAAAAGTAGTATCGAAGGTTCCAGTGTTAAAAGTTTGATATTTCCGATCAAGAACATCTAAAAGATCCAAATAATTAGAGTCCAAAGAAATAATTCATTGATTCATATGATTTGTTTTATTTTATATTATATTTTATAAATAATATTTGTCTATTACGTGATATAAATTTGTTTCCATAAAAGAAAGAGGAAATAGATAATCTTGAGATTAAGAAATATCGCTTGACAAGCAATCAAAGACGTTAACTTGATTTTAAATATAGAAAGTAACGTTGTATATTCCCGCAGGAATTGAACCGAAATTATATTGGCGCTTGACGATGGTGCATTGTTGATTCAACGACAGAGATTGATGTCAAAGAAAGTTAAATTGAATTCAATTTTTAACGAACTCCGCGCTGCCTCGTCTCGGGAATTGAAATGAACTTATGGGTTGCGTCGAAATTAATATACCTGTATTCACATTTTTCATTCTGCTTTTACGTAGGCTACCATTGTCTACATTTAAAATATAAATTCTTTTCTATCGAAAATGATTAATATGGCTTTGATAAATGTTTCTTCGACTATGTGTATAATCTTTATTTTTCTATTGTCACAACTTCTTAAAATATTATTATTGTTTTTTATATTATTTATTATCAGTATGTACCTGTTTATATTAACTGTTTAAGTTATGAAAATTGTGATATCTTCTGTATGAATTACATTAAGCGAAATAATTATTAATGCAAGCTAAGTCCAAGCGATACTTAATGTTAAGTTACAACTTTAGATAAATATCGAGTTAATAAGTATTTAAATAAATATTGAGTCTTCATAAAATACACTTCTTCTAAAGTTTAATATACACCATAGAAAATGTATTATTTCATTGTATAAAATGGAAAGAAACTTTAAAATTGAATTGTTGAAAACAAGGAACATTAATTAGCGAATTAAAACTCTAAACAATTTATAATTCAGTGGGCACTTTACTCTTCCGACGATTACAACATTTATCCTTAATCGGATTTGTCTTTCATTAACACTAAGTTTACAGAGTATTAAAAATACTTATTCTACGTTACTTCATACAAATAACAAGAATGTATCTATTGAGATTTTTAGTCATTTCTATTACAATATATGCGCAAAGAAATAAAGTCGAATGAATTCCTCACGGATGTGTCTTGACAATCTCAACAATCGTAAATTACAAAATTTAGAATCCGTCAATATTTGTACGCTTATTTTTACATTAAAATCATCATCCCCGTTTGTCGCGTAGCGAAATTTCCTTTAGAACCAATAGTGTCCGAAGAACCGTTGCCGGCCGAAGATTTAGTTTTTTATTATCACATAGCACAGGGTCTTGGGCCTAACCCTAAAATTTACAACTATACCTGCGATAGTCATTCAGAGATGCGCTTCGGACGACCGTTAGAAAAATTCCGGATTTCCCATTTTTTTACAACCCCTGTTCACACTCCACAAGCTCTGGTCAACGATATTGTTAACTCCCCCCTTTCTTTTTATCCCATCAACTTCCCAATCCCATTTTTGTAAACGTCCCAGCGTAACACATAAATAGTAAGACGGAGCGGCGGATTCATGATTTTTGATTCTTGACTCCTGTAGCATTCGCATTAGGCAAAGGTCACTCTTGTAATATCTTGTCAGTTCGATCCTACATTTTCTTGTAATAAACTAAAATATACACTTCATCCTCCGGTCCATCATTCATTGAATACAGTCCACTCATAGAAGTAGAGAAGTGCGAGTTTAACTATAGGGAGTAATAGAAAACGCGCCCACAACACCGTTCGCATTTCCCACGCAATTTACTGGAACGGATCTATGCGAGGAAACCGAAAATCAGTCGCACACCGAATATATGTTTTCATTGCGCGTTGCTTGAATTACGCCTTTCCGGTAAAATGATGTTAAAGATTAATTAACCAGATACTGGAAGCACGAGATCGATCACATCTCTCGCTCGTCTGGTTGTTGAGTTGAATGGACCTCGACTAGGAAACCAAATCCTCGCATGCTTCATATATGACTGACTATTGAAATCATTGTTCGACGATAAACAATGGCAAAAAGTAGTGAGTGAACTAAATACTAAAAAGATACTAAAAAGATACTAAAAAGATTGATACTATCCCTGGCAAAAATTATTCAACCACACAAATCAAGTGCCTCTTGTTGTAATTATTCATATTCTCAACGTGGAAAATATTTCCATTAACCATAAAAGTAAACGCGAAGATAAAAGTTCTCATATATCAAAAATATATTAATCTAAAAGTAAATATGTTTGTTTTCTCATAATGTACAAATGAGCAATAGACGCTGCTTTAAGGGAGGATTTAATCACCTCACAAAATCATTTTTGTGGCAATGTCTATTGTTATCGTCACTGTTAGAAATATTGAAAGGTGTTCTATTATTTTGTTATGCTATGTAAATTTCTTTATAATTTTCTTATATAGCTAGACAGTTTACTATTTTATATTTGGTAAAAAGGCAAAGGAATTCATCATTTTATTATTACTATTTATTTAATGTTTTAAACCAAGTATGGTTTATGCAGCATATACAATACATGAATATATTAACATATTACATAATAGCTTAATGCGTAACTTAACCTAACTTAACTTAAGACTAGTTTATATAGCTGCAACTAATATTTTTCTAAAATGTCACTACCTCTTATACCATATTTGTCTAATATACAGGATGTCTCAGCTAAAGTAGGCCACCTAAATATCTCATTTACTTTTAACGACACAAAAATTACTTATGGCATAATTCAAATGGTATCGAAGCAGGAATACCATAGAAGAAAAATTTCTTTTGTCCGGTTATTTTTTCACAGTTTTTTCAAGGTCATCGTAATTTTTTATTAGGAAAACGTATTTTTTTTTATTCCATCTTGTAGCGGCTGAAAAAATATATTTGAATATGTTTAAGTCATGACCTTCAGGTGACCTTAAGTACCAAAAATATATATTTAAAAAAATACATATATAATATTCATGATTTTGAACGAATATTTTCTGCCAGTGGTATGACATATATTGATACCTTTTTGGACTTAACACTCGAAATTATAGCATCTTCCTGTTAACATGTTTGATGCGCAAGCATCGTAAAAGCTTCCTGAAACACGGTCAATGTTCGGGAGCCGTACAAACACAGCCAACTCAAAGAAGAATATGCAATCTTGCGGACAAAAGGATAAACACGATTCGCAAACTTATCTAGGTTATGTAGTTACTAAAAATATACTTATACCAACACACACAAGGGGTGGAACGATAACTTTGATCATCTTAACTATCTCTGATAGTCTCACAGTTATGAACAAAGTATATATCCACGAAAGCAGCAGAGAAAAGTCGGAGTCAAAAGTCACAAGGGGAAAATGTAACGTTGAAAATCATTTTAAATCAACTATAAACTATTATATAACTATTAATAACTATTATTGCAAATTTTCGATATGTGATACGAAATAACTAGACAGCGGATTTTATGCATTTATGACAAAAATGAGTATGTGTAATTTAAAACAGTAAGAACATTAGAGCAATTTAGAAATACTATTAAACTATTTTCAACCTACTAAACATATTAAAAAGAGAAAATAAATTTCTATTTCGCTCCAGTTTGTTGCAGTTCCAGTAGAAAATTTTTAATTTGCATAAAGATCCGCTGTCGAAAAATAACAATTGAAATGCACTTATTCGTGTATTACTAATAAAAATATTCAATTAATATTGTGTAGTGAACTAATGACTTTTCGACACCCTGAAGTAACTTTTTCTTACAATTAGTGCTTTAAGATTGTAGTATAAACAGTTACAATAATAGTATAATAATAATATTATAATCGTTATTATAATAATATTGTTGTAGTAATATTAGTAGTCGGAGTTGAAAGCAACGTTTGATCTTGTGGTTTATGGTCGCCGAATAATAAGGAACTCGAGACGTCCAAACGCAAGGAACGAATAAATCATAAAGAGTTTACACCAGAACTTGTGAAACCCTTTTTACGAAACTCCGTCTTGAAAAGATTTAAGCAGAAACAGAATAAAAAGAAATTCGACCATCTACACTGACGTTTGCGAGAAAGAAAAATTCAAAGCGGATTATGAAGAATGAAAAAAAGTGAACAACAGGAAAGCACGTAATCAAATTACAAAGGAAAAATTGGAAAAACTCGAGAAACTTCTATGACATAAGAATTGCTGTTTCCTTCATTTGCTTGCGTCAAATCAGTGACAAAAAATAAAGTAATACTCGCGAACTTTGAATGCCAGTGCGCAGTATGTTGTAGAATTATATCATTTATATTTTGAAAACAATACATGATTTCTAACTTCTACCAACGCCATTTGTAAACTGCAAAAATCATGCGCGGAAATTGCATATTTGCAGTAAATTAAAACATATTCATACAAATTAGCACGTTTTAGATAATAATGTAATATTAAAATATATCACCTACTTTGGGACTATTAAACCTATCACTATTAAACCGTCTTCAAAGTTGAAAATTTGATTTCTTTTTTCGAGTAGATTTTGTCGAAAACTATACGTGACAATTGTACAAAGGGTATAGCCGGATAATATTAAAACCAAATTAATTGTTGACTACACCATTCGATAGGGCTACCAAGGAAACCCCTCTGTCAAAATTTTGAAGTCGGTATCCCTACCACAAGGGCAGTTATAGGGTGTGCACAGTTTAATGAAATAGGCTCTATTTCTTCTGTTCGGTTCAGCAAAAAATTACGAAAAAATTCATGAACATTCTACCTAATTGCACAAATGACAGTGAATTATTTCAGAATTTTTGTTTCCAAAATCGAATTTTAAAAAATCCGGAAGAATAAAATTGCCGATTTTATGTAGAAGCTTTCAGAGTACCACGTTTATATTATTATGTTAATTGTGTCACATTGTGACTATTTGTGTGTATTTTTTCAGATTTTTCGGATTATGCGAACATATTTGAAAAAATTGGAAATCTCTAACAATTCGAAGAAAAGGTATATTTCGTATTGAAGTTTTGGAGGTACCATTTTTATAAAAATTCAGTAATGAGATAATGTTGAAACCACTGTTCCTAATTTTTTCAGAATTTTTTATAAATTGCATCGTCGTTTAACACATTCAAAATCAATTTTTTCGATGCCTCTTTACCTTTTTGAAGGTGTACCATGTAATATTAAACATTTTTATGTTTTTATATTTTTGGATCCACTGTATACTTAGGACGTCTTCCCAAATTCTCATTTTCATTGATTACTTTCTAAAAATTAGAATAACATTGACTTCGCTAACTGAAAGATCTATTTTGGTGCAAAATGACCAAATTTATTGTCGTACCATTATTTTTTTTTCAAATTATGATAGGTTAAATATAGGCAATTCAACTTCGATCCACTGCAATTTACATAAGAATGATAATATTTCTTTTGAAGTCCTGATATGCTCGAAACTTTTGAGCTGTAGTGTACATTAGCACTAGAACGACCGGAGCAGTCAAAATGACTGCTTCCTAATTTTTTCTTTTACAATTACTGAACTTGTAAAAATGTTTTCATCGGAAATTTTTTAACGAATCTCTTCATTGAAGCACATATTACAATAAAAGTTGTATGAAGTCTGAATGGGCACAGTCTTGTCACTGTTACAAAACAATATACGTCAGTCGCGTTTATTGCTCGGTCGTTCTAGTGTTAGGATGGGTAGGTCTAAGGTTGGTATAAATTTTTCGGGGCACACATACAATCGTACGTATGGGCGGTAAGCTGAAGAGCTCCCTGGGATGGTTAGTCGAGAGTGTGAATACGAAAAAGGGTTGCTCTCTCAGGGAAGAGTAGCATATAATCCCTTCGACCGACATTTCCACGTGCCCGACTTCGAGTCATCGATGAGTAGTTTCGAGGTCTTTTGGGGACCATCCTGGCGATTTAATCGCGACACCGAGAGCCTCGTTTCATCCTCTCGTGTGTCCGCTCACCTTCAAACGGATGGAAGGCTGGAAGGCCTACTCCTTCACAAGAACCTGTCCCCGAGTTAGTTCGATTGGGCCGCGATCACCTTCGGGATAAATTCTTATCGCGTGCAACCTTGAAATTCTTTCGATAGCCACGAAAACCAGATTACCATTGGCAACATAATTCGTCATAAGCGTCAATGCTGACTCACTGAATCGGACGGAAGGTTCGGTGGTTACGTATCCGGTATAAGTTAATCTTTTTCCATCGAATCTGTTGACTACCAACTTTACCTTTCACGGAATTCATGAAGTCGATCTCTTGGCATAGAAATTACGTAACTTATTCGCATAATAAAAACTTCATACTAGATTGTCCCAAAAGGTTATATAAAAACATATATAATAATACAAAATACATAAAAAACGCGATCATCTGTTCTTTAATATTCTATTATTTTGTAAGCCTCCTCTTGCTTAACCGTACCATTTCATTTCTTAGAAAAACGGCTTTGAATTTGCATTGTTCACAGTAATCGAAAATAAAGAATTTTTGGAATGATCTAATACTTTAATCGACGAAAAACAACGACGTAATAATTGAATTTTACAAAATACATAATCATCTTTCTTGCTGTTGTCAATACAGTCCATTATAATTGCTTGAGAAATGTATTAAAAAATTGTTTAAGATAAAGTTTCACCTTAAACCAAATAGTTGCAGAGTCAAAAGAACAATTAATCGGATTGTATTAAACAGTAATGTCCTCTTGTTTTGTTCATCTTTTGATGCGTACGATGCGTGTTATCTTTGTTTTTATAAATAACTCGTGTTAATTTCACCTTTGCAATTTTTTACTCCTTCAAGGCCTGAACTATGCTATCGTTACTTTTTCAATCTAAAGTTTACTTTCGATGCTTACAAAAGTTCGATTAAGGTAGAAAAATAATTGTTTACAAAAAAAATATTAATACAACAAACGAAAAATGTAATTTTTTCATTTCGACTTACTATCACGTGTAGAATTACTTCCCAATCGGTTGTCCACGGTATGCGGGACACCCTGTATACAGGGTGTTCGACTACAGGTCGGAAAAAATGTAAGGGGTGGTTCTCCATGACAATATAAAACGAATATAGAGTAAAAAAATTTCGACTTCGGCTTCATTTTTCAGTTATTAAAAATTAAAAATCCGCCTAAAATACGGCAACACGACCAACAGAGGTGTACGTTGCGTAAGTCATAGAGGCGCGCGACAGTCACATAAACAAATATATGCCTTACCAAGTCACATATGTATTTTTGTGAATGCTTGGACTTGCGAGGATTTTATTCAATATTTATGGACTCGATGGATGTATGCAAACCATTTTATAGTGATCACGAGTAAATTACTTATGTGAGCCTGATTGTAAAGTAAAATCGGTAATTCCATAGGGCGGATATTCGAAATGCCCTTGTGGATTTTAACGAGTATGAAGGTTCAATGTCGTCCAACGATTAATTTGTGAGTCCTTAAAACATTTTTACCTCGCTGGGGCCTCAAATGAGAACCAAGGTAAGCATGTATTTGTCACTTGATACGTAACTGTCGCGCGCCTCTGTAATGTACATAACAGAGACCTGTGTTGGTCGGGTTGCCGCATTTTAGGCGGATTCTTAATTGTTAATTAATAAGTAAAAGACGAAGCCGAAATCGCAAATTTTGTATTCTTCATTTTCGCCTTATTCAACCACCCCTTAAATTTTCTCCCACCTGTAATCGACTTGTACTCTCTTTCTCAGGGTACATCTTTAAAATTTGTTTGTACATCTGTTCGCAAGAGTAAATGGAGAAATCATAAAATTTGTTAAATGTTAAATGGGATTCATTTACGTGTACACAGAGTACGAAATGAAGGCTTTGTACAACGAAGGGTGAGGCATTTGAGCAATTGTGAGTAGTGCTTGTAAACAGAGGGGCAACTATAACGGAAGTTATTAAATCCTCGCCCTTGAATTTCCACCTGTGTTCTACTGTTAATCGATAAATACTACAGCTATTATTGCATTTCGATCTTAATGCAATATTTGCGTTGCTGTCTGTTCTAATTATGATGCACAAGTATAATTAGTATTGTCGGTATAAGTATCGATACACCGAGTCTCCGTACACTCCCAAAATTGATCTCCCTTATTTTCAGGTATTTGGAATACACATCTGACGAACAGTATTCTTTAAAATAAGTAACAAACTGAATTAGCGACCAATGTATTACCAATTTGTATTGCCAATTATTTCAAACTTTATAACTTATGAAATTCAAGTGTCACATATTAAAGAATCAAAATATTGATAATGTTGCGTTGCGTTTAATTTTCTAACAGAATTGTGTTACCATACTGGAAAATTTCTAAAGTAATGATTTATAAACAATGATTAAATATACCCTATAGGAGGTAATCCTGTAGTTGAAAAACGTGCAAGCTCGGTTTAAATAAAGAAGTTCAGAAACTGTTGTCATGGAAGTATAGAAGACTCGCCCTTTTTATAATACATCATAGAATTTCGTTGACGTCAAGCGATTATTATATTCGATAACATAATCGATAAATTTATAAAAATAATATGATGAAAGACGGAAGTGTCTGACTATTTATAAATCGTGTAGACAATCGTTATAAACAAAGCAACTGTTTCTTCGAATATTTGTGATCTAATTCGGATCAGTGCTGTTTTCATATGATACACGTACACAGGTCAGCAATACTAATGATAGCTACAATTTAATTTTTGTTTTGCTACTTCTCGCAGAAAATATTCGATCAAAATTGCGAATATGACTGTTGGATGAATTATATGAGCGTATATTAAATATTAAAAATAATACTGTATATATGTGTACTAAACAATTATGGTACATGGGCTAACAATATTTTAGAAAAATATTAATAAAATGATGAATTCCTTTGATCTTTTACCAAATATAAAATAATAAACACTGTCTACCTATATGGAAAAGTAATAAAGAAATTTAAATAATACAACAAAGCAATAGAAGACTTTCTAATATTTCCAATCGTGAAAATGGTAATAGTCATCAACACAAAATTATTTTAAATGCACTTAGGTATTTCAATCCTTCCCTAAGTCTATATTTAATTTGTCAATTGTGTTCATTATGAAAAAACAAACGTATTCATTTTTATATTAATATTTTCTCTGTTCATATATGACAAGTTTTATTATTGTATTTGTCTTTACTGTTAATAGAATTTTCTGTATTGGAAATATGAATAATTATAATGCTATATTTGTTTAATAACTTTTGCCAAGGGTAAATAGTCTAAGTAAATATATAAATTTGATATACATACAATTAATTGTAAGACTATATCTACAAATGAATCTTACAATTGAATACACCAGGTAATTATTACACTAAATTGAACGGTGCCATTTTCTGGTATAATTTTTTGCAGATATTGAAATCAGCGTATCCGATATGATAATCACGAATGGACAACAGTTTCTTCTTTATTCCGCTGTAGGGAAGTACCGATCAGAATATGTAACCTCAAATTTCCAATAGTCTGGCTATCGAAAATCTGGTACCACCTTCGAGTTTCGTGACCGGAAAGAGCATTACAAGGTATTTTTTTCCGCACCTCTCGCATGGATGAAAATCCAGCTTTCAAGCGGCAACGGAGAAAAAAGTATCAAATATATTTTGTAGAAGGAAAAGACGTTCGTACCACGACTCCTCTCCCCTCTTTCACTCTTATTCTTCTGCAATCTACTATTCGATGCTCTTGCATTTTTTAGTAGCTTCTGTAACGTGAAAATCTTGAAATCAGTTTCGCTTATAGTTTTTAAAGAATAAAAATTTCTTCAGCTTCGTTCTACTGAGGACCCATCATTTTTACTTCTCGTAATTTTCAATTGATAACCAGTATAAACATTCAAATTGAATCGTCGGTAAAAGCATAAAAAATTTTTTTTCTGAATTAACCTCTTACTGGTTTGGAGATTAAATCTTCCCCTTTAAAATGACTGGTTAAAACAGAAACGAGGAACAAGTTTGCTCATGCAAGGTCTTCACGATGCACCCCTAATGCAGGGACTACAGATGGGAGAAAATTTAAGGGGTGGTTCTCCATGACAATATAAGACGAAAATGAAGAATAAAAAATTTGCGATTTAGCTTCGTCTTTTAGTTATTAACAATTAGAAATCCGCCTAAAACTGCGGCAACCCGATCAACAGAGGTGTACGTTGGTTTTCACTTGGGGCCCCAGGTAGGTGAAAATGTTTTAAGGAATCACAAATTAATCGTTGGACGACATTGAACCTGCCTACTCGTTAATATCCACAAGCGCATTTCAAATATCCGCCCTATGGAATTATCTAGTAAAAGGGATCAATGCGTTTTCACTTTACAATCAGGCTCACATAAGCAATTTACTCGTGATCACTATAAAACTGTCTCGATAAATATTGAATCCTCCTCCTCCTCGCAAGTGTAAGCATTCACAAAAATGTACATATTTGTTTACGTGACTGTTGCGCGCATCTATGATGTACGCAACGTACACCTCCGTTGGTCGGGTTGTCGCATTTTGGGCGGATTTTTAATTATTAATAACTGAAAAATGAAGCCGATATCGAAATTTTTTTATTCTTTAAACGTCCCCTTAAATTTTCTCCCATCTGTAGTTGAACAACCTGTATTATTGTAAAGTTTGCGGGACCCTTTCTATTGAAAGCTCAATAAATCGACTAAACAAAATCGTACATCAAATTTTGAGAAATCGTTATAAGAAAGAAGCTTTGATCTTTAAATCTGTGTTGAATTCAGTCACAAACAATTTTCGATGTTTTCACAGGCGTTTCGATTTTTAATATTTTGGACCAAAAAAGGGTCTTCAAAATTTCCCAGTAGCTGTGTCATGGAAAAATATTTTAGACGCAAATTAACGATGAATGGCAAAAGTCGAGGCTTCAAGCTGTAACACGAGTATATTGCTGTGCTATTTCTTTAAACAAACTTATCACAGTTCAAACATATCGTCAATTTCTCGAGAATCGGAAATTTAGCATTAAAATACTTTTTGGATTCGTTGCAAGTAAAGAACCGAAATACTCAATGACGCAAGCAGACCAATATATTTTTCGTTTACAGAGAGAATCAATGCAACTAGATTTGTCCGGGTAATTGAATTCGACGAAAGCTAGTTCGTCTTTCAAACGAAATCACGGGAGATAAAAAGTGCGTGCTCTTCGAGAGAGAAAATGGTATTGCACCGGCCAATACCTTTACCTAGACCTAGACTGATGCAATTTTTCTATCGTAGCGAAACTTTCGCGATTCTTGCGTAACAACATATGCCCTTCTTTTTTTTACGTAATTTTTACGTAAACCATTGTTTATTATTTTTCATTATGCGCAGGAAAGCGTTTAAGTACTATTAAAAAAATTGTTGAACCCATAATTTTGTATAGGACAAAATAAATGAACGCAAAAAAAGAGCTTATAATAATGTAAAAGACATAGATAATGTAGTTTACATACTATTTGGTCGAAACACGAAGATTATCTTACAACACTGTACGACATGTAAAAATCGGCTAGGTACACAATAAGATATATAAATAAAAATTATTCCAGTGCAACAAGAAATAGTAATTAAAAAAATATTAAGTGAATCTTTGAAATGTCTTTATTATATCTACAACATGAAAAAGAATTAACTTAACAATATAAATTCAGCGAAAAATATTGCAAGGGAAATTTGCTAACGCAACGTTGGGCCTTAATTACTCGATTTCTGTCAGTGAATATAAAATGTAAATATTCTGCTGGCACAATTGGCAGGCTAAACGTTCTCAAGGAACTTCGTTTCGCAGCGAAGTTGAATTATCGTGATCGCCTAACTTAGGGTACTGAGTTGTTTCTAACTAGACTAATCGCACATAATTACAATGATGTAATTACATCTTTTCAATGTTTTGGTGAATTTTTCTTGCAGAGTTCGAATGTGATGTTGATATTCGTTGAAATTCGAAATTTATTTTTTCCTCTGCAAATAATTTTTTGTTCTTGCAGTGTATGGTAAGCTAAAGGTAATATTCGATTCTCATTGTGGCGTGTATGATGGAAAACACAACGAAAAGTTTTCACTTGGAGGAGACAATGGGTAAATTCGTATTTATTAATTCTTCGGGCACTGAATTTAAAACGCGAATGTAGTGCAAAAATGGAGGTAAAGGGGCAGAACGAACGTGGCAGAATAAGATTGAAGAGAGTACAGAAAGGGGATGGAGAGAACAAGGCCGAGGGAGATCGAGAACATGCGGGGGTAGAACATGTATCGAATATTGTGTATCGGAAATCGATGTTTCCACGCCTGTTGCCACAATGCATGCACATTTGTTTGATTTCATGAAAGTATGCATTGTGTGTACGTGCGTGCGCAATGCAGCCAATTTTTGACCTATGTGCACGAACTCTTTGCGGCATGCAATTTGCGTTCTGACATTTGATCTTTCCTGCTGCTGCATTTAAACGGATTTAAGTCACAGATAGAAATGAGATTAACGTTGCGACCGCAAAAATGCACTGGCTTTCGCAGTATGTTTTCTAAAGTAACGCGACAAGATCGAAAAACTCTGATAGGGCGAAAAGTGTTACATAACAAATGTTACGAAATATTTCAATCAAGAAATAATGTTACAATCTACGGGTTTATTACACTACTACTGTTTCAAAAGTTGTTCATTTTTGTAACCAGATTACCTCAAGGTCATTTCAAAGCCGTACACTTGTGTTTTTCTGTGCTTTCATAATATCAAAACAAAAATATGGCATTCCATTTAAAAAAAAAGTAACCTTGTGACCTTGGAATAACCTTGAAAAAATAAAGATACAAATTTTTTTGTCACAGTGACATTCTAAATAAAAAACGATGATAACTAAATTAAACTAATCTTTAGCAAAACTAATCTTTTAAGGCCTATCTTCCGTCTCTATTTACGCATCCGACTTTACTTTTAGAACTTGGATGGCGGGGCTCAATTCCGTTTAGACCAAGTATTTTAAAGACATCACCATTCATTTCCTGGTGATGAATTTCAATAAAAAGTTGTATAATCGGGTGTGATAAAACAATCAATTATTCTAAATAAAATTCCATTGAAAACACATTTAAAAAAAAATTGATGAACAAATGTCTAAATATAATGAAAGATTGCCATCTGTGCAATCATCAAAACCATCCGCCTTCTGAGCGTTAAATAATATTTATTTCAATATCAGTTGATGTGATCGTTGTGTATTCTTTTTATATGAGTGTGAAAATGAACATATTGACGACAACATTATACGATGTTTAGTCAAAGTGTGGTAGCAAATGAACGCACATTGTTAGTCAATGACAGAAAAACTCAAAAATAGAGATGGCAATCTCATAAATGAAGAAGGTGAGCTACTAAACAATTTAATTTTCACAATGGTGCTTACCTTAATCGATAAGTTTTATTTAAGGAAAAGTTATGTTTGTTTAAAGCGACTGTTGTGAGTTTCATATGCAACAACCTAATAAAATTTCTAGCAGATTTAACATAATTAAACGCTCCACGACAATACTACAAGTCACTGTATAGAACGATAGAAATATATAAATATAAATATTTACTGCGTCAGTCGCGAGAAAAAAAATCAGACAGACAGTTCTTCCTTTCTTTAAGAATTTTAATAAATTGAAAATAATACATTGATATTCTTAAATTCGATTGATCTTCCTACTAATTTAAATTTCACCTATTTTCTACATCTTGCGATAAATGCATAAAATCCGAAATGATTTGTACATTCTACCATCGAAGAAATACTTGTGAGTACTTACATGTTCTAATTCTACGTAATCAATACATTTCAAAGAACCCCATACAAGTGTTGTTTTCAGAATGCCTGAAGATTTCAGCTTCGTCTTTTACTTACAATTAAAAATCCGCTTAAACTGTTGCAACCCGATCAAGAAAGGTGTACAATGAAGTGACAAATACATGCTTACCTTGGTTCTCATTTGGGGCTCCAGCTAGGTGAAAATGTTTTAAGGATTCACAAATTAATCGTTGGACGACATTGAACCTGCCCACTCGTTAAAATCCACAAGGGCATTTCTAATATCCGCCCTATGGAATTATCGAGTAGAAGGAATAAATGTGTTTTTACTTTACAATCAGGCTCACATAATTAATTTACTCGTGATCATTATAAAATGGTTTGCATATATCCATTGAGCCCATGAATATTGAATAAAATCCTCGCAAGTCCAAGCATTCACAAAAATGCACATATTTGTTTGCGTGACCGTAGCGTGCCTCTATGACGTACGCAACGTACACCTCTGTTGGTCGTGTTCCCGTATTTTAAGCAGATTTTTAATTTTCAATACCTGAAAAATGAAGCCGAAGTCGAAACTTTTTTATTCCTCATTTTCGTTTTATATTGTAATGGTATGTACTCCTTAAATTTTCTCCCACCTGTAGTCGAACACCCTGTATAAAATGTATAAATGCGTTTAACAAAACATTACGGGGATATTACTACGTAATAGTATATTAATCCATTCTGTAACTAATTTCGTACGTGACGACCACAATTTCGTAGCGTTCAAATCAACCGGCATTACCATAGACCGTGACGCAAATGCTTAGAAGCGAATTAGCAAGCACGTTTCATGATTTAAAAATCATTCAAATTATATTTCCGATATAACCCAATAATTAAAATGATAACCTCGATCGAACGTCGCTGTAATATTACAATTGTCGAATAAAATTAGCTAACGACACTATTGTAATATAAAATGTACAATTTTTTGACGGTAGAAGAAATGCAATATAACGTATAATTTTATAACGCATCTCATGACGTACATTATCTGCTCCAATATGTGTGAACAAAAACGTACATCATACTTCGTAGCCGCGTCAATGCCACAGGATCCGTCAATTTTGCGACAGGTCGTCAACGCAGAGGGTGAAATGTCAGTAAGCCACCATGAACATTTCCAAGTACATTATTATATATGGATTTTCGGCATACCGTGATCGAACCGATCCAACAGAGATATTTCACGGCAGCAATGCACGGCGAATTATTCCGGGCAAAAGGAACCGCAAACCACTATCGTCAGCAACTACGAATTTGTTATAGGTAATGTAACACAGACTGTACACACATATCTATCATGTACAGTCAGTCATAGAAAAAGAAATAATAAACATCTTTCAGATTTTCTCGAAATTGATTAATATAACTACGAGGGCTTTTACATTTACCTGAATACACAAATAAATTAGAAACACAGAATCATAAAATTGTGCCATTACACAGCCAGGGCAGGAGCCTTAAAATTTCCATAATTCAGAAAATGTTGTTAATTTCAATATATTTATGGTAATTTTTAGTACATTTCAATGTAATCAGTGTATTTTGTTTGCTTATATTTTTGTCTAAATATAAAGAATATTCATTTTTCAGTTCATTTTATTTTATGTATGATACAAAATTAATGAATGTTCGTAAAACGATCCGAAATCCGAATAGTTTTATCTCAAATATTTAAAATTCTGCACATGTATGTAAACTTCTCTAACTGACTTGTATGTATAATCGAACATGTGAAGCGAACATTTCGTAAATTATGTGATACGTGAGGTTGCAGCAATGTGTTATCTTACGATGCATTCTATGATACGACAGAGAATTTTCAATTCTTCAATTCTCAAACAATGCAATCGAGAGTTTGTTATGCTTACTAGCCTTCCCATGTGTCGAATTACGCCAACTATATTATCGCTCTGCCAGCACCACCTATATTGTGTTGCAGTGATCAGCGAACAGGAATGTATTGCTCCCACCAAGCAATGTTAATCGTTTACATAAATAGATCTTATGGATATTTACAAAATTCATTTTTTTTTCTCTCAACCTGTTAAAATAGTGATTATTCCACTTAAGGTAATTACCCATTAACGCTAAATGTCGTATCAGTTATATTTGACCCACGACATTTTTGACAAAACTTGAAAATCAATTTTTAGTACAAAAAAAAATCCGTTAAGCACTTCTTTTAAGTCAGAATAAAATTCTACTCTTTTCTCATCAATATTGCAGCATTAAAGGATGTACAACAAATACAAATTTTCCTTTTTCTTCTACAAAATTATCAAGGACAAAGAAACATTAATTATATTAGTTACGAAGGAAATCATACAGCAAGAGGTTAAAGAATAAACTTTTGCAATCGACACATGCTATGTTTCATTATTATAACGACCTTTTTCATTTGTGTCCTATGTATCATACACATTTGCTTATTAAACATTTGTCTGTATGCTTTCATCAACGCGACGGCATGAAGCACAGTGTTCGGTGTTTTATGGTGATAATCGATTTTCAAATAGCCGAAATGTATCTGCATATTGACATATACGCGCGCGTCAGCCATAACCCATTTAGGTCAAGTGTCTCTTGTACCGCTGCATAATAACATTTGGCTAATGGTAGTTGAACCTGTTAGGATCATTGTCTTCGAGGATCAAGGAGGCTCAGAGACGGTACGGCTTTTCCTGCCATTCGTATTCCGGAATGTCCCTACAGCACCTCTTCTGGTCACTTTGGTTTACCGAAGCAGCTCTATTGGCTATTTACAATTAGAGTAGGGTTCAGATTGGCGCAAAGGGTTTACCCTGGATCAATATAAATTCTGCCCGCCCGTTATTTCTCCTTTTGCTTACTTCGTTCAAGAGACCATTCGTGCGATCTTTGATTGACTGTCGAAGGTGACGTTATACGCATTCGACGCGAGATATTCAATAGCCAAGTACACAAGAACCGTGTTCGTCGAAACCTCGTTTATTGCGCGTAACCCTCGTCCATTGCATACTAGCGATTTCCATCGTAAGTTTTGGAACTCATGGTGGGGATTTTGGTGGCTACGTAGAAACAAAGAAGATCGACACTACGAATCGCTATTGATTACCACCTCCGTTGGATCGATCGATTTCGATTTTTGCACGCATTTTCGGTCACGTTTCATGCAACGAGCGAGGCTCTACTGTACGAAAATGCATCAATAAGTAAGTCACATTCCCCGTCAACGTTTATTTTGAGGAGGCAGTCTCGAGTGAACGCAGGAAAATTTAACAATTGTCATGAATTTTTTAACACGAGGATGTGCTTTACATTATCATTTTTGTTTGTAATTGATTTAGCTACTCTTTCATTATACAGAACAATTTTTGATAAAGTTTTAATTACTCGTCTCTTGGTTCTGTGTCGCCCCCAATAAATGTATGGTTAAAATCCGTATATTGCTGTCGACGATCAGAAATCTCAGGGTGGACTCAAACAAAAATTAAGATGTTTCTTAACTCTAGCATTCCCAAGGGAGGGGGGGGGGGGGGGGCGACTTTAAATTAGAACTATTTTTCTTGGATGAAAAATTCTTAAAAAATTATTTGAGAATTCGTATATCATTTGTACATTTAAGTTTAATATTCCGAAATCCCGTTGTTATAGGAAAAAAATTACAGTGCATAGAAAAGAAAAACCAGTCTATGCATCAAGGCGTAAGTAGTGCGGCAATGACGCGAAGCGGACCCCAACGCTCGTTTTATCGCCAAAAAATAACAAATAATCTCAAAACGAAGAATTGAATCACAGAACTAACTGGCAAGGAACAATGCAGCATTTTCAGTTACAGACAAGCATTTACTGCAGTCAGAAGGGAATATTCATTTTGAGAGAAGAGAGTTATATATCTACTTTATATTTTACAAATATACATTTAAATGCAATGTAAAATGTTCATAAAGTATCAGACACTTAAATATTACAAAACTTTTTTTAAAAAACAATTTTTTTAGAAGAAATGAATAAAGAAGAGTATGGGTTCGAAGAGCCCCCCCGCTCGGAATCCGCATGACGACTCGAGGCTTGGGCAGTGCTAGGGTTTTAATCAGTATGTTTGTCTTTATCGCCCCCACTAAAAAAAAAATAGTTTATCTTGAAAATTGGTAAAATGGCAAATGCTTAAATTGCATATTCCGCAATTAAAGTATCATTTAAATGATTTTACGGGAAGTAGTTTAACGCTAATTAAACTAAATCTACATGGTCACTGTCATTTATGACAGAATGTGCATAGTGTTCATATCTCTTGATACATGGATCACAAAAGATGACAGTGAACCATTGAAATTGTGATGAACATCGGGGTTGCAGAAATAGACCAGAGGGCACGTGGTTAACTAAAAGTGAAACGCATCAATTGAAGTCGTGGTGATGGGGCCAAAGATATATAGATATATCGAGGTCGCGTTATAGTATTGTCAAATATAATCCGATACTCTATCGTATATTTTAACGAATAATACCTGAGATAACAGCGTCACAAGTATTATAGATAAATCCCCTAAATGTTTTAAAAGCTAATCGTGTTTTGCAAAGTTTTCACTCAAAATAGACCACCAGACCAAAAATTTCAATTGTCGTTGCTACCTCAGAGTTACTATCCTCGTTTCAATTGTTTTCATTAAGAAGAAAGCTTACTTTATTGGAAACCTATAAAGGGCACCTAAGTACCCCTATAACAAAGTTACCCCCCGACTTTAATTTATGTCTTTAAACGTTTCAAAATTCCCACAGGGATGCATTCCTACAGAAATCCCTTCTAAAATCGTGTGAATTTTGTAAATATCATAGGTCGCGCTTTTTCGATTTTACAACACAATTTAATATTTCTTTCTAAGGCTAATTATTAGCTTCTATAACATGATGCCACAACTGTACGTGCCTTAAGCATTTATTATATATAAATCATATTAAACATTCGTAGTTGAAATGGATTATACAAGATACTCGATTCTCACTAATATGCCCAGAATCTTGAGTTATCGGTAACGTCGAGAACGACACAAAATTGGTAATGGGGCTCTAGATTGTAGACTCTAGACACTGACGAGATACTCAGCCCCTATGCACCGACGAAATATTGTTAAACTGTACGTTCTGATCCTGATTAAAAAGAAGATGTGGGTTCTGTTCCATGCAAAAAGATTATGTGGAATCTGATCTAGGCTAAAAATTAGAGTAGGGGGAACGTCGAAACCCCGAGCGTGAGCACTCTCATCACAGACGAGGTATAGGAGTAGACCAACCACCATTTGGGGTTTCGTGTCTCACGATCTGAAATACCGACATCGTTAACAACAACTAGATTTCTTACGCCCTCTACGCTGACGAACGATAAATGTAGCAACTAGATCCACGAGAAGCTTAGACCATATCACCGATGAGAGTCGGTGCCCGAGCTCGGCTCGCATATGCGAGGTTGGCTGCAGGCCTAGTGAGCACTCTCCTATCCTCTCTGTCGATATCTTTCCGAAGCTTCGGATATTCTCCGCTTGAGATATACCGTCCTCCAACCACAGACGAGGTATAGGAGTAGACCAATCACCATATGGGCTTTCGTGTCTCACGATCTGAAATACCGACATCGTTAACAACAACTAGATTTCTTACGCCCTCTACGCTGACGAACGACAAATGTTGCAACTAGATCCACGAGAAGCTTAGACCACATACCTATAATAAATGAAAGAGGACCCCCGATTGAAGGAATATCAATTTTAGGCAAAAAATACCAATTTTAAGAAAAGGAACTTTTGAAAAGTTCCGAGGCAAATTTCCATTAGAAATCCAAGAAAAAATGTGACGATGAAAAACTGTGTTTTTCGGTTAGTAATTCAAAGGAGCTTACCAAGAAGCTGAAGGGGAACCAGGGGAAAACAAAAACAAGGAAAGCGTAGAGAGCTAGCCTAAAGTAAATTCTGACACAATTCAATTCAATACACTACTTTTTATAATTAGTAAATCTTAAATTCTATTTTACAATGTTATCGCGAATTATAAATCAGCAGCTATTAGCTCGATATTATTCTCTATTTGTAAGATACTAAAAGTTCTTACAAATAGAGAATAATACCGATTGCCCAGGTCTCACCACGAGGAGGTTGCTGCACGAGAGACCCGAAAGGAAGCCAGAAGGAATTCAATACGCTTCCTTCTGACTCCCTTTCTTACAACGACGCTTTCGAGTCTTACAAACTAAATTCCGCAGTGTATGTCGAGTAATTATTGCGGAGAAAAAGGTGTGAATCGGAGAAGAAGTCTCCGATTCACGGGAGATGAAAAACGAATCAGGCAGAAAGCTCTGATTCTTTCAAAGAGAGAAACAAAACCGAACCAGAGCAGAAGACTCTGGTTCTAGGGTGACGCGACACGTACAATGCTTGCAAGCTATCTGCCGACCAGTACGGTATCCGACGCTTCCTCACAGAGAACGACGGCCAGGGACGCCTCCACCGTACGGTAGAACTACCTTCCCCAACTACCCGCCACGAGCAACGCTGGCGCAACAAGGCGACGAAGAGACTTACGGACGAAGGATCCCCTGCTCCCGGCGCGAGCCACGCCAGCGTTGACATGACTTAGGCAGACATTTTACGAAAGAAGGGTTCTACCTGGCGAGTACTGCTCCCTGACCATCAATTCTCTATGCATTCACGCCGAATATCGCAACTGGACCGGTTCAACACTTGCAAGCAAGGTCCGACACAGCAGAAGACTGTGTCGGAGTTGACAATCGAGGCGAGCAAAGTCAAGTTAGGGCAAAAATTACTCGACATACATACAATACTAACAAACAAGCTTAATAACTAACGCACGAACTTAAGTCGAGCAATTATTGTGAGCAAAAAAAAGGACTAAGTCTAAAAAGTTTCTGAATAATGACAGAGAAAATAAAAATGGAGCACAAGGCTCAGATTTACCAAAAAAAAAAAAAAAAATGAAAGAAGCGAACCAGAGCAGAAGGCTCTGGTTCGAGGGTGACGCTACCAACTGCAAATCAACAAGCGAAACTAACAAAGTGATTCTAACACAATAATTGCTCGAGAACTAATACGAACTTATAAATAATGTGATGTCTTCTTACTATTGGTTGTCTTCCTGCGACGATGATCTTGCTGAACTGTTGTGATTTACCTGAAACAGTCTAATAATAATTAGACACAAAATGAAGGAACACCGAAGTAATCAATGAAGAAACGATGACCCCGTACACGAGTACGGCCTACCTACCACGCACAAGAGTGCGAATCTAACCGGCTCACGAGAGCCAACCTAAGACCAGCTCACGAGAGCCAAGCTAACCCCGCACACGAGTGCGGCCTACCTAACATGCACAAGAGTGCGAAAATAACCAGCTCACGTGAGCCAACCTAAGACCAGCTCACGAGAGCCAAGCTAACCCCGTACACGAGTACGGCCTACCTAATATGCACGAGAGTGCGAATCTAACTGGCTCACGAGAGCCTACCTAAGACCATCTCACGAGAGCCAAACTAACCCCGCACACGAGTGCGGCCTACCTAACATGCACAAGAGTGCGAAATCTAACCAGCTCACGAGAGCCAAGCTAACCCCGCACACGAGTACGGCCTACCTAACATGCACAAGAGTGCGAATCTAACCGGCTCAAGAGAGCCAAACTAACCCCGTACACAAGTACGGCCTAACCGACAAGAAACCAAGAAGAGTAGATGAAGTCAGAACTTCAGTCTACTGAGGTGGCGCTTCGGGTCGCCCCGGGTTCGCCAATACCCGTACTCACCCACAGCAGTGAGCCCCTGAGGGACCTCCGTTCGGAGGAATACCAATTTAAAACCAGATATATAAATTTTAGAATAAGAATTTTTGAAAGTTCAGAAATAAATTTCAATTGGAAAGATGAACAATCCCAATCAAAAATAAATCTTGCAAAATTAAGACGCAACGACCTACAAGCTAGAGTCGCCCCGGGTTCGCTAATACCCGTACTCACCCACGGCCCCATCCGTGAGTGAGCCCCTGAGGGACCTCCGTTCGGAGGAATACCAATTTTAAACCAGATAAATAAATTTTAGAAGAAGAACTTTTGAAAGTTCAGAAATATTTTTTAATTGGAATGTTGAACAATTTTAATCAAGAATAAATATAGGGAAATTAAAACGCAACAACCTACAAGCTTGGGTCGCCCCGGGTTCGCTAATACCCGTACTCACCCACGGTCCGGCCCGTGAGTGAGCCCCTGGGGGACCTCCGATCGGAGGAATACCAATTTTATGTCAAAAATATAATATAATATAATAAAATTTCAAAATACCAATTTTATGTCAAAAATATAATATAATATAATAAAATTTCAAAATACCAATTTTATGTCAAAAATATAATATAATATAATAAAATTTCAGAATACTAATTTTATGTCAAAAATATAATATAATATAATTTCAAGAAAAGAAACTTGTGAAAAATTCCGAAGCAAATTCGAATTAAAAATACAGAAATAATAATTAACGGCGTTCGTTGAATAAACACGTATTCCAAAATAGAAAATGTATATTTGTATTGTCACTTACCTGTTGCTGAAAGTTGACCAAGGTGAGCGGAGACGGTTGCCAGGAACCGCTGGCCGACCGCGAGCCAGCTTAAGGTGGACCGGGGTTGACCAGTGATGTCCACTGCAGCTCTGGAGAATCCCTGGTCCACTCGAGGGTAGGCCAGGATGGTCAGGGTGGGCCAGGGGAGCTCTGGAGAACCTCTGGTCAACTCCAAGGTCCTTCGTCCTTCTGGTCCCGGAGCCCTCCCGCTCCCTCCTGAGTGCGCACTTCGACTGACGGACTGAGGGCGGCCACCGAGATCAGGTGCGCGGTGCGCGGTGCGCAACTCCCCCACCCCAAACTAACTTCGCTAGATTTCGATCGCCGCGATAGTAATTATTGGTAAATTTGTTATTTCTGGCTGCTTAATGTTTATAACAATTTCTTTTGGTAATGGTATCAACAAGCAATCCCTTGACCATCTTGCCATCTAATTTTTTAGTAAAAATACCTAATAGAACTCGAGATACAGAGTAACTTTTGAACCATGAATATTCGCATGTATTAATTTATCGAACACAATTCACTGGTAAATTGATTATTTCTAGCTGGTCAATGTTTATAACAATTCTTTTTGCCAACTATGTAGACAAGCACTCCCTTGACCATCTTCGAATCTAATTTTTTAGCAACAGTAATTGATAGAACTCATGATACAGAATAACTTTTGAACCATGAATATTTGCACCCATTAAATTATCGAACCTAATAGACTGATAAATTTCTTATTTCTGGCTGTGTAATGTTTACAACAACTTCTTTTTCCAATGATGTCGACAAGCACTCCTTTGACCATGTAGCCATCTAATTTCTTAGAAAAGCTAGGTAATAGAATTCAAGGTACTGAATAACTTTTAAACCATGAACATTCTCACGGTATTTTATGTCGTGCGACACGAAACAGCATAAGATGAGATGACTGAACTGGCCTATTCCTACATCTCGTCTGTAATATTAGTTCCACAATATTAGTTCCAACCGATACGGTAGGATGTGACACAAAAATGGTAATGGGGCTCTAGAGCGCCGCGGACGTGAGACAGAAAAATATAGTGGGTGATTGGTCTATTCCTAATAGGAATTTCCTATACCAGAGAGGAATGAGAGTGCTCACGCCCGGGTTTTCGGCGTTCCCGATATAGTGCTGACATCTGCTCAGCCTTAGCATGGCACAGAACCGGTCAGTCTTTCCTAGAACAGAACCGGTCAGTCTTTTAGCATGGCACAGAACCGGTCAGTCTTTCCTGGGACAGAACCGGTCAGTCTTTTAGCATAAAACTGAACGCACATTATTTTTTTAACCAGGATTAGAACGTACAGCTTAATTGTTGTATATGAAATATGTAACTAACATGTAAATCTTGTGTACAAAATCTCTAATTAATATAAATTAAGAATAATATTAATTGTAATGATACGTATTTTATTTTTTTTCCAAGTTTGTAGTTGCAAACTTTAGTTGTAAAAAATGGAAAATCCGGAAAAATTCGAACAAATATAGATCTCATATCGAAGTTTAAAAGCGACCATTGTCATCAACACTATCTTAAATTTTTTCATATATATAGCTACTGTTATTATTAATTAAAAAAAATTTTCTTTCATGAATAAATATTTTTTCCACCTCAGCACCATAAGATTTTTACTAGATGACTTTAAAAACACATTAGAACTATTTTTAAATAATTTTACTCGAAAACATTCTAGTTTACTCTTTATTTCACCGTTCTACTAATTTTTTATGGGCTGCATTGCAGCTCTGTTTAACACCCCTTTACAACCCAATACCATGGTACCATCCATATTCAAGGAAGAACAATTTTTTGCGACGATCATTGAAAAAATAAAAGTGTTTCCTTCATTTCAGTCCTTTAGTGCGTTGGTGACGTAGCGCCCAGCACACCTACCTGTGTTCTGTGTCACATCTGGAGTTTTATGGTACGCTAACAATCCCTATTGAGTCGCAAGCCAGACCATACAAACGAATGCATCCACAACTTCCAGAGACCTGCCTCCAAAACTAATTAAAGGAAGGCTAGACATGCAGTGTGTACTAAACTCCTCAAAAGAGGTGGATTCCAGTCGCTCGTGTTATAAACCTCATTCGATACTTCATCGAAAGGGTGATCTTACATATTTCTGTAACAGTTCCAAGTGCATGCACTTTGTTCATGATACACTCTTTGTAATTATTAAATTCAATTAAATATTAAGTAAATCTTTCACGGTGCTAACGGCCCTCGCAGAGATGGGCATTATTTGGGATAAAAAATTATTTAAATGAAAATTTGAATAAAAGATACTTTATCTTTATTTGTTATTTGAAGGTTCGAATAAAAAAAAGCATCTTTATTGGACGAGTATCGGATAAATAATTTTATTCGTCGAGAATTTATCCGACGAATAAAGATAATTTTTTCTATTCGAAGCGGATTTATTCGAACTTCGAATAATTTTTTCATCTTTTATCTGTATCTTTTATTCGAAGGCTTCGAATAAATCTTCGAATAACTTTTGCCGAGCGCCGAGCTTCAAAGACCCAGCAAGGACGGACGACATACAATGTAAGCGAATGGAGAATCGCGCACGTATGAAAGTTTAAACTTTTAGATTTTTCAATATATCCTCATGAAATTGTGACGAGCGAATGGAGGTGATTTTCCTGATGAAAATGAGGTCAAATTCGAGTATAATCGAACAAGTTTCACTGATACGTAATGTTACGATAAAAATTACAATCTCATTAAAGACAGTCCAAATGATGTCGTGTTTGCACTCATTTTGATCGGAACAAGCTCTACAACTCATTCGTCTTAACAATATTGTTCTGATTAAAAACATAAAAGCATAAATTGCCAATAATGCTGGATTCTCCATCTGCTTACATTGTAGGTTGTTGGTCGGTCGTTGGTCTTTGAAGTTCCGAGCTCGTAGAGTCGCGAGATATCGGTGTGAAACAACTGCCAATCCAATTGCAAAACTTCTTTATTTCTCATTATTTTTTTATGGGACTTGCGCCAACTAATTCGTGGCATTCTTCTGATTAAAATGACACTAAACACGGTACAAATTGGACTGTATTTAGCATTTTTATCCGTAGATTTATTCGAAGGCTTCGAATAAATCTTCGGATAACTTTTGCCAGCTCGACGAATAAACGGCGACGACGGCTGACGAGGACCGACGAGCGCTGAACGTCGAAGACCCAGCGACTCCCAAACGGTATACAATGTAAACGGATGGAGAATCGCGCATTATTGGCAATTTATGGTTGTATGTTTTTAATCAGAACAATATTTTAAGACGAATGAGTTGTAGAGCTTGTTCCGATCGAAATGAGTCCAAACACGACATCATTTGGACTGTCTTTAATGAGATTGTAATTTTTATCGTACCATTACGTATCAGTGAAACTTGTTCGATTACACTCGAATTTGATCTCATTTTCATCAGGAAAATCCCCTCCATTCGCTCGTCACAATTTTTTGAGGATATGTTGAAAAATCTAAAAGTTTAAACTTTCATTCGTGCGCGATTCTCCATCCGCTTACATTGTATGTCGTCTGTCTTCGCTGAGTCTTTGATGCTCGGCGCTCGGCAAAAGTTATTCGAAGATTTATTCGAAGCCTTCGAATAAAAGATATAGATAAAAGATGAAAAAATTATTCGAAGTTCGAATAAATCCGTTTCGAATAAAAAAAATTATCTTTATTCGTCGGATAAATTCTCGTCGAATAAAATTATTTATCTGATACTCGTCGAATAAAGATACTTTTTTTATTCGAACCTTTGAATAACGAATAAAGATAAAGTATCTTTTATTCGAATCGTTATTTAAATAATTTTTTATCTAAATAATGCCCAACTCTGGCCACAGGTGCCTTTTGGAAGGACAGCCCACCTGTTATTTAAACATTCTTTTAAAGTCCTTTTTTTACAGTCGCAGAGGAAGAAACGCTCTGTATTTTGGATTTCAAGTAATTGTAGACACTTGTATGATTCTGTTATATATACTACTTTGACAAAATTAGAAAATAAAAATTATGTGGCGTGTGTAATGTCGTACAAAGCAGTTTCAGATGAATGATAATGTGTTCAGGAACTGTTACAGAAATATGTAAGATCACCCTGTCGATGAAGTATCGAATGCGGTTTATGACACGAGCGACTGGAATCCACCTCTTTTGAGGAGTTTAGTACACACTGCATGTCTAGCCTTCCTTTAATTAGTTTTGGAGGCAGGTCTCTGGAAGTTGTGGATGCATTCGTTTGTATGGTCTGGCTTGCGACTCAATAGGGATTGTTAGCGTACCATAAAACTCCAGATGTGACACAGAACACAGGTAGGTGTGCTGGGCGCTACGTCACCAACGCACTAAAGGACTGAAATGAAGGAAACACTTTTATTTTTTCAATGATCGTCGCAAAAAATTGTTCTTCCTTGAATATGGATGGTACCATGGTATTGGGTTGTAAAGGGGTGTTAAACAGAGCTGCAATGCAGCCCATAAAAAATTAGTAGAACGGTGAAATAAAGAGTAAACTAGAATGTTTTCGAGTAAAATTATTTAAAAATAGTTCTAATGTGTTTTTAAAGTCATCTAGTAAAAATCTTATGGTGCTGAGGTGGAAAAAATATTTA
Organism: Halictus rubicundus; assembly: GCF_050948215.1. Taxonomy (NCBI): domain Eukaryota; kingdom Metazoa; phylum Arthropoda; class Insecta; order Hymenoptera; family Halictidae; genus Halictus; species Halictus rubicundus. The sequence goes on from NC_135154.1 coordinate 5,205,337, forward strand.
TTCATGAAAGAAAATTTTTTTTAATTAATAATAACAGTAGCTATATATATGAAAAAATTTAAGATAGTGTTGATGACAATGGTCGCTTTTAAACTTCGATATGAGATCTGTATTTGTTCGAATTTTTCCGGATTTTCCATTTTTTACAACTAAAGTTTGCAACTACAAACTTGGAAAAAAAATATAAAATACGTATCATTACAATTAATATTATTCTTAATTTATATTAATTAGAGATTTTGTACACAAGATTTACATGTTAGTTACATATTTCATATACAACAATTAAGCTGTACGTTCTAATCCTGGTTAAAAAAATAATGTGCGTTCAGTTTTATGCTAAAAGACTGACCGGTTCTGTCCCAGGAAAGACTGACCGGTTCTGTGCCATGCTAAAAGACTGACCGGTTCTGTTCTAGGAAAGACTGACCGGTTCTGTGCCATGCTAAAGCGGCGATGTTACGAAAGTGGGAACGCCGAAACCCCGGGCGTGAGCACTCTCATTCCTCTCTGACAGTAGTAGACCAAACACCCAATGTATTTTTTTGTCGCACGTTCGCGAGGCTCTAGAGTCCCCTTACCATTTTTGTGTCACATCCTACCGTATCGGTTGAAACTATTTTTGTGGAACTAGTATCACAGACGAGATGTAGGAGTACGCCAGTCTCCTTATTAGACTGCTTCGTGTTGCACGATATGAAATACCGAGAAATCTTAATGAGAATCGAGTATCTTGTATGCTCCGAATAATCATGCATAAAAGTTACTTTGGCATGCTTTAAAACATGCTCAAGACATGCTTTAAAAGTTACTCTGTATCTCGAGTACTATTAGCCATTTTTACTAAAAAGATTAGGTGGTAAGATAGCCAAGAGGGTATTCGGCAGCGTCATTGGTAAGAGGAATTCTTATAATCGTTAAACAAGCAGAGACAATAAATTTATCAGTGTACATTTATCCATGGTTCAAAAGTTATTCTGTACCTTGAGTTCTATCATCTATCTTTACTAAAAAATTAGATGACAAGATGGTCAAGGGAGTGCTCGTCGACATCATTGGCGAAAGGAATTGTTATAAACATTTATATTATAACAGGAGGTAAGGTTTATACAAACGGCGAGATGATAAGGCGGTAAATCAAGCGAGCCAAGGACGACGGGCAGCGGATTAGATATTTTGGAATTTGGGAAACGATGGCCCACGCGACAAGTATGACAACAGACGTAAACAAAAGGTTTACGTTCACCCGAGGCCGGCCTCGAACTCGACCAGCTGAGCTATTGTCAACGCCGGGACACGGTCGCACCGAGGCAGTTCTTATATGGATGCCATAAACTTTTTGTTTGGTAATCCACATAAGAACTGTGGTGGCCCGAAATGGTTTTTGCGTTACCGGAGTTACCTGTACGATAAATTAATGCGTGCGAATATTCATGGCTTGAAAGTTATTCTATATCTCGGTTTCTATAATTTATTTTTACTAAATAATTAGTTAGCATGATGGTCAAGGGAGTGCTTATCGACATCATTGGCGAAAGGAATTGTTATAAACATTAAAGAGCCACAAATAACAAATTTTACAGTGAACTGCGTACATAAATTAATGCGTACGAATATTCATGGCTTAAAAGTTATTTTATATCTCGGTTTCTATAATTTATTTTTACTAAATAATTAGTTAGCAAGATGGTCAAGGGATTGCTGGTTGATACCATTACCAAAAGAAATTGTTATAAACATTAAACAGTCAGAAATAATAAATTTTACAGTGAATTGCGTATGATAAATTAATACGTACGAATATTCATGGCTTAAAAGTTATTCTATATCTCGGTTTCTATAATTTATTTTTACTAAATAATTAGTTAGCAAGATGGTCAAGGGATTGCTGGTTGGTACCATTACCAAAAGAAATTGTTACAAACATTAAACAGTCAGAAATAATAAATTTTACAGTGAATTGCGTACGATAAATTACTGCGTGCGAATATTCGTAAATTAAAAGTTACTCTGTATTTAGAGTTCTATAATTTATTTTTACTAAATAATTAAATGGCAAGATGGTCAAGGGAGTACTTATCGACATCATTGGCGAAAAGAATTGTTATAAACATTAAACAGTCAGAAATAATAAATTTTACAGTGAATTCCGTACGATAAATTACTGCGTGCGAATATTCGTAAATTAAAAGTTACTCTGTATTTCGAGTTCTATAATTTATTTTTACTAAATAATTAGTTAGCAAGATGGTCAAGGGATTGCTGGTTGATACCATTACCAAAAGAAATTGTTATAAACATTAAACAGTCAGAAATAATAAATTTCACAGTGAATTGCGTACGATAAATTAATACGTACGAATATTCATGGCTTAAAAGTTATTCTATATCTCGGTTTCTATAATTTATTTTTACTAAATAATTAGTTAGCAAGATGGACAAGGGATTGCTGGTTGATACCATTACCAAAAGAAATTGTTACAAACATTAAACAGTCAGAAATAATAAATTGTACAGTGAATTGCGTACGATAAATTACTGCGTGCGAATATTCGTAAATTAAAAGTTACTCTGTATTTCGAGTTCTATAATTTATTTTTACTAAATAATTAAATGGCAAGATGGTCAAGGGAGTACTTATCGACATCATTGGCGAAAAGAATTGTTACAAACATTAAACAGTCAGAAATAATAAATTTATCAGTGAAATGTGTTCGATAAATTAATACGTGCGAATATTCATGGTTCAAAAGTTACTCTGTATCTCGAGATCTATTAGGTATTTTTACTAAAAAATTAGATGGCAAGATGGTCAAGGGATTGCTTGTTGATACCATTACCAAAAGAAATTGTTATAAACATTAAGCAGCCAGAAATAACAAATTTATCAATAATTACTATCACGGCGATCGAAGTCTGGCGAAGTTAGTTTGCGGTGGGGGAGTTGCGCACCGCGCACCGCGCACCCCACCACGGCGTCCGCGCTCAGTCAGTCAGTCGTGGTGCGCACTCAGGACGGAACGGGAGGGCTCCGGGACCAGAAGGATGAAGGACCTTGCAGTTGACCAGAGGTTCTCCAGAGCTGCCCTGGCCCACCCTGGCCTACCCTCACCTACCTTCGAGTGGACCAGGGATCCTCCAGAGCTGCAGTGGACATCACTGGTCAACCCTGGTCCACCTTAAGCTGTCTCGCGGTCGGCCAGCGGTTCCTGGAAGCTGTCTCCGCTCACCTTGGTCAACTTTCAGCAACCGGTAAGTAACAACACAAATATACATTTTCTGTTTTGGAATGCGTATTGATTCAACGAACGCCGTCAATTATTATTTCTGTATTTTTAATTCGAATTTGCCTCGGAATTTTTCAAAAGTTTCTTTTCTTGAAATTACATTATATTATATTTTTGACATAAAATTAGTACTCTGAAATTTGATTATATTATATTATATTTTAGACATAAAACTGGTATTTTGAAATTATATTATATTATATTATATTTTTGACATAAAATTGGTATTTTGAAATTATATTATATTATATTATATTTTTAACATAAAATTGGTATTCCTCCGATCGGAGGTCCCTCAGGGGCTCACTCACGGGCCGGGCCGTGGGTGAGTACGGGTATTAGCGAACCCAGAGCGACCCTAGCTTGTTGTTTGTTGCGTCCCAATCTCGCTATATTTATTTTTGATTAAAATTGTTCAACTTTCCAATTAAAAATTACTTCTGAACTTTCAAAAGTTCCTATTCTAAAATTTATATATCTGATTTAAAATTGGTATTCCTCCGAATGGAGGTCCCTCGGGAACTCACTCACGGGTGCGTCCTGTGGGTGAGTACGGGTATTAGCGAACCCGGGGCGACCCAAGCTTGTAGGTTGTTGCGTTCTAATTTCCCTATATTTATACCTGATAAAAATTGTTCAACTTTCCAATTAAAAATTACTTCTGAACTTTCAAAAGTTCCTATTCTAAAATGTATATATCTGATTTAAAATTGGTATTCCTCCGAATGGAGGTACCTCGGGGACTCACTCACGGGTGCGTCCTGTGGGTGAGTACGGGTATTAGCGAACCCGAAGCGACCCTAGCTTGTTGTTTGTTGCGTCCCAATCTCGCTATATTTATTTTTGATTAAAATTGTTCAACTTTCCAATTAAAAATTACTTCTGAACTTTCAAAAGTTCCTATTCTAAAATTTATATATCTGATTTAAAATTGGTATTCCTCCGAATGGAGGTCCCTCGGGGACTCACTCACGGGTGCGTCCTGTGGGTGAGTACGGGTATTAGCGAACCCAGAGCGACCCTAGCTTGTTGTTTGTTGCGTCCCAATCTCGCTATATTTATTTTTGATTAAAATTGTTCAACTTTCCAATTAAAAATTACTTCTGAACTTTCAAAACTTCCTATTCTAAAATTTATATATCTGATTTAAAATTGGTATTCCTCCGAATGGAGGTCCCTCGGGGACTCACTCACGGGTGCGTCCTGTGGGTGAGTACGGGTATTAGCGAACCCAGAGCGACCCTAGCTTGTTGTTTGTTGCGTCCCAATCTCGCTATATTTATTTTTGATTAAAATTGTTCAACTTTCCAATTAAAAATTATTTCTGAACTTTCAAAAGTTCTTCTAAACTTTATTTATCTGATTTAAAATTGGTATTCCTCCGAACGGAGGTCCCCCGGGGACTCACTCACGGGTGGGGCCGTGGGTCAGTACGAGTAGTTGCGAACCCGGGGCGACCCTATCCTTTATGTCGTTGCGTCCCAATTTCGTTTGATTTATTTTCTATTAGAATTGTTCATCTTTCCAATTGAAATTTATTTCTGAACTTTCAAAAGTTCTTATTCTAAAATTTATATATCTGGTTTTAAATTGGTATTCCTCCGAACGAAGGTCCCTCAGGGACTCACTGCTGTGGGTGAGTACGGGTATTGGCGAACCCGGGGCGCCCCGAAGCGCCACCTCAGTAGATGGAAGTTCTGACTTCATCTACTCTTAGTTTCGTGTCGGGTAGGCCGTACTTGTGTACGGGGTTATTTTGGCTCTCGTGAGCACGTTAGATTCGCACTCTTGTGCATGTTAGGTAGGCCGTACTCGTGTACGGGGTTAGTTTGGCTCTCGTGAGCCGATTAGATTCGCACTCTTGTGCATATTAGGTAGGCCGTACTCGTGTACGGGGTTAGTTTGGCTCTCGTGAGCTGGTTAGATTCGCACTCTTGTGCATGTTAGGTAGGCCGTACTCGTGTACGGGGTTAGTTTGGCTCTCGAGAGCTGGTTAGATTTGCACTCTTGTGCATATTAGGTAGGCCGTACTCGTGTACGGGGTCTTCATTTCTTCATCGAATACTTCGGCGTTACTTCATTTTGTGTCTAATTATTATTAGTCTGTTTTAGTTGAATTACAACAGTTCACCATGATTATCGTCGAACGAAGACAACGAATTTTAAGAAGACTTCACAGTATTTATAAGTTCGGATTAGTTCTCGAGCAATTATTGTGTTAGATTTACTTTGTTAGTTTCGCTTGTTGATTTTGGTCACAGCCTTCTGCTGTGACCAGTTGGTAGCGTCACCCTCGAACCAGAGCCTTCTGCTCTGGTTCGCTTCTTTCATTTTTCTTTTTTGTAAATCTGAGCCTTCTGCTCCATTTTTATTATCTCTTTCATTGTTCAGAGACTTGTCTGACTTAGTTTTCTTTTCTCACAATAATTGCTCGACTTGCATGCGTGCGTTAGTTATTAAGCTTGTTTGTTAGTATTATATATATGTCGAGTAATTTTTGCCCTAATTTGACTTTGCTTGGCTCGATTTTTGACGCCGACACAGCCTTCTGCTGTGTCGGTCCTTGCTTGTATGTACCAGACCGGTTGGTATCGGTATTCGGCGTAGATCCATTGAGAGGGATGGTTGAGAGACCTGTTCACTCGTGTAAAATCCTCTCTGCTGTAAGGCCACCCGAGTCGCCTCAACGCTAGTCGTTGCCTGGCGACAGGTGGGTGGGGGAAATGGGTATCGTTTGAACGCTTCTCTCGGCCATCGCTCTTCGTGAGGACACGTCGGGTATCGGTGCTGGCTGGAGTTGGTTCTGCAAGCATTGTACGCGTCGCGTCACCCTCGATCCAGAGCCTTCTGCTCTGGTTCGGTTTTGTTTCTCTCTTCGAAAGAATCAGAGCCTTCTGCCTGATTCGTTTTTCACCCACCGTGGATCGGAGACTTCTTCTCCGACTCACACATTTTTTATCCGCAATAATTACTCGACATACGTTGCGAAATTTAGTTTGTAAAACTCGAAAGCGTCGTTGTAAGAAAGGGAGTCAGAAGGAAGCGTATTGAATTCCTTCTGGCTTCCTTTCGGGTCTCTCGTGCAGCAACCTCCTCGTGGTGAGACCCGGGCAATCGATAATATTCTCTATTTGTTAGATCTTCTATTATCTTGCAAATAAAGAATAATATCGAGCTAATGGCTGCTCATTTATAGTTTGCGATAACATTGTGAAATAAAATTTAAGACGTACTGATAATAAAAACTTGTGTATTTAATTGAATTGTGTGTCTGAATTTATTTTAAACCTGCATGGGGTGGGCCAAGGGTCCTTCCTGCTTTCCTTCGCTCTTTCCTTGTTTACCTTTGGCCCACCTACGCCTTCTTGGCAGCTCCTTTTAATAATTAACCGAAACACACACTTCTTGTTTCGGAATACTTTTTCATTCAATATACATCGTACATTTTTTCTGGATTTCTAATTGAAATTTGCTTCTGAACTTTTTAAAAGTTCCGTTTCTTAAAATTGCTATGACCCTAGCCTTTATGTCGTTGCGACCCCATTTCGTTTGATTTATTTTCGATTGGAATTGTTCATCTTTCCAATTGAAATTAATTTCTGAACTTTCAAAAGTTCTTATTCTAAAATTTATATGTCTGGTTTTAAATTGGTATTCCTCCGAACGGAGGTCCCTCAGGGACTCACTGCTGTGGGTGAGTACGGGTATTGGCGAACCCGGGGCGCCCCGAAGCGCCACCTCAGTAGATTGAAGTTCTGACTTCATCTACTCTTAGTTTCTTGTCGGTTAGGCCGTACTTGTGTACGGGGTTGGTTTGGCTCTCGTGAGCCGTTAGATTTGCACTCTTGTGCATGTTAGGTAGGTCGTACTCGTGTACGAGGTTAGTTTGGCTCTCGTGAGCCTGTTAGATTTGCACTCTTGTGCATATTAGGTAGGCCGTACTCGTGTACGGGGTTAGCTTGGCTCTCGTGAGCTGGTCGTAGGTTGGCTCTCGTGAGCCGGTTAGATTCGCACTCTTGTGCATATTAGGTAGGCCGTACTCGTGTACGGGGTTAGCTTGGCTCTTGTGAGCTGGTAGATTTGCACTCGTGTGCATGTTAGGTAGGCCGTACTCGTGTACGGGGTCATCGTTTTGTCTTTATTTCATCGTCTTCTTATACTTCGTTGTTCCTCCATTGTTTTGTGTCTAATCATTACTAATCTGTTTCAGATTGAGTACAACAGTTGCAGAAATTTATCATCGCACGAAGACGACGCATCGTACGAAGACTCGTTTCTTCTTCGATTACTTCTGTGTTCCTCCATTTTGTGTCTAATTATTATTAGTCTGTTTCAGTTAAATCACAACAGTTCAGCATGATCATCGTCGAACGAAGACAACGAATAGTAAGAAGACGTCACAGTATTTATAAGTTCGTATTAGTTCTCGAGCAATTATTGTGTTAGATTCACTTTGTTAGTTTCGCTTGTTGATTTGGGTCACAGCCTTCTGCTGTGACCAGTGGTAGCGTCACCCTCGAACCAGAGGCTACTACTCTGGTTCGCTTCTTTCATTTTTCTTTCTCGTAAATCTGAGCCTTCTGCTCCATTTTTATTTTCTCTGGAATTGTTCAGAGACTTGTCAGATTTAGTTTTTTTTGGCTCACAATAATTGCTCGATTCGAGTGCGTGCGTTAGTTATTAAGCTTGTTTATTAGTATTGTATAAATGTCGAGTAATTATTGCCGTAACTTCACTTTGCTCGGTTCGATTTTTGATTCCGACACAGCCTTATGCTGTGTCGGACCTTGCTTGTATGTACCAGACCGGTTGGTACCGGTGCTCGGCGTAGATCCATTGAGAGGGATGTTCGAGAGACCTGTTCACTCGTGTAAAATCCTCCCTGCCGTAAGTCCACCCGAGTCGCCTCAACGCTAGTCGTTGCCTGGCGACAGGTGGGTGGGGGAAACTTAGGGTATCGTTTGAACGCTTCTCTCGACCATTGCTCTTCGTGAGGACACGTCGGGTATCGGTACTGGCTGGAGTTGGTTCTGCAAGCATTGTACGCGTCGCGTCACCCTCGATCCAGAGCCTTCTGCTCTGGTTCGGTTTTGTTTCTCTCTTTGAAAGAATCAGAGCCTTCTGCCTGATTCGTTTTTAATCTCCCGTGAATCGGAGACTTCTTCTCCGACTCACTCCATTTGCTCCGCAATAATTACTCGACATACTCTGCGAAATTTAGTTTCTAAGACTCGAAACCGTCGTTGTAAGAAAGGGAGTCAGAAGGAAGCGTATTGAATTCTTTCTGGCTTCCTTTCGGGTCTCTTGTGCAGCAACCTCCTCGTGGTGAGACCCGGGCAATCGGTATTATTCTCTATTTGTAAGAACTTCTAGTAATCTTACAAATAGGGAATAATATCGAGCTAATAGCTGCTTATTTATAACTTTGCGATAACATTTTAAAATAAAATTTAAGACGTACTAATAATAAAAACTTGTGTATTTAATTGAATTGTGTCTGAATTTACTTTAGGCTACCTCGGGATGAGCCGAAGGTCCTTCAATGCACTCCTTGTTTACTCTTGGCCCATCTTCACCTTCGAGGCAGCTCTCTTTCAATTATTAATCAAAACACGCTGTTTTTGTTTCAGAATACCTTTTCATTCAATGAAAAAGGGTTAGTTTGGCCCTGTTGAGCGAGTGTTAGGTTAGTGTTAGGTTTGCTCTCATCAGCGGGTTAGATTTACACCTGTTTACACCCGTGTGCGAGAACGGTAGGTCGTACTCGTGTATTGAGTTCAGAGTCGTATCTTTATCATTTATCATAGGTATATGCGCTAAAGTTCTCGTGGATCTAGTTACAAGATTTATCGTTCGTCAGAGTAGAGGGCGTAAGAAATCTAGTTGTTGTTAACGATGTCGGTATTTCAGATCGTGAGACACGAAATCCCATATGGTGATTGGTCTACGTCACCTGCCCGGGCTGTCGGATAAATTCTCGACGAATAAAATTATTTATCCGATACTCGTCCAATAAAGATGCTTTTTTTTATTCGAACCTTCAAATAACAAATAAAGATAAAGTATCTTTTATTCAAATTTTCATTTAAATAATTTTTTATCCCAAATAATGCCCATCTCTGCGAGGGCCGTTAGCACCGTGAAAGATTTACTTAATATTTAATTGAATTTAATAATTACAAAGAGTGTATCATGAACAAAGTGCATGCACTTGGAACTGTTACAGAAATATGTAAGATCACCCTTTCGATGAAGTATCGAATGAGGTTTATAACACGAGCGACTGGAATCCGCCTCTTTTGAGGAGTTTAGTACACACTGCATGTCTAGCCTTCCTTTAATTAGTTTTGGAGGCAGGTCTCTGGAAGTTGTGGATGCATTCGTTTGTATGGTCTGGCTTGCGACTCAATAGCGATTGTTAGCGTACCATAAAACTCCAGATGGGACACAGAACACAGGTAGGTGTTCTGGGCGCTAAGTCACAAACGCACTAAAGTACTGCATTGTGGAAACTATTTTGTTTTTTCAATGATCGTCGCAAAAAATTGTTCTTCCTTGAATATGGATGGTACTATGGTATCGAGTTGTAAATTAGTGTTAAACAGAGCTGCAATGCAGCCCATAAAAAATTAGTAGAACGGTGAAATAAAGAGTAAACTAGAATGTTTTCGACTAAAATTATTTAAAAATAGTTCTAATATGTTTTTAAAGTCATCTAGTAAAAATCTTATGGTGCTGAGGTGGAAAAAATATTTATTCATGAAAGAAAATTTTTTTCAATTAATAATAACAGTAGCTAAATATATGAAAAAATTTAAGATAGTGTTGATCACAATAGCTCATTATTAGATTAATATTCAGGTTGGTCGCTTTTAAACTTCGATATGAGATCTGTATTTGTTCGAATTTTTCCGGATTTTCCATTTTTTACAACTAAAGTTTGCAACTACAAACTTGGAAAAAAAATATAAAATACGTATCATTACAATTAATATTATTCTTAATTTATATTAATTAGAGATTTTGTACACAAGATTTACATGTTAGTTACATATTTCATATACAACAATTAAGCTGTACGTTCTAATCCTGGTTAAAAAAATAATGTGCGTTCAGTTTTATGCTAAAAGACTGACCGGTTCTGTCCCAGGAAAGACTGACCGGTTCTGTGCCATGCTAAAAGACTGACCGGTTCTGTTCTAGGAAAGACTGACCGGTTCTGTGCCATGCTAAAGCGGCGATGTTACGAAAGTGGGAACGCCGAAACCCCGGGCGTGAGCACTCTCATTCCTCTCTGCCTATACCTCGTCTGTGCTCCAACCTACAAGTCCTTCTACTTAGGTACCACCTGGTGAGCTCCAGTTCAACTAAACTTGTCACATTTTTGCTCTATATTATCGATATCATGAATTCTGACGCTAGAAAGCCATGCTGCAACGTGCTTCAAGATTTCGCCTTTATTTCGCAAGAGAATCAACACAAATTATAGCTCAATTTGTAGCTGGAGATATTTTCTAGTGCGCGCTAGTCTCGATTTCATCCAGAAAATTCATTCAATGGCATAAAAATGATTGGATTCCACGGCATGCACATCGTCAATTTTTGGCCTACTTCTAACGCTTATATTACCAAATATCTGCATAATCTCGGCAGCTCCTGACAGCGCGCACTAGATTGAACCTTCGTCTTTCGAATGAGCCCTTTACCAGCGACAAAATATTCTCATATAAGGACGAAAACTTGAAGCACGTAAAACCATGTTTCGCCTACTTTTGTCGGTAACGTAGTCACTCTACCTTTGGTAGACCTGGGCCAGAAAGCCACTATGCTTTGATGTAGTGCCGAACGTAGAAAAGGACAGCGATAGTCGCCGCCAGTTACCGTTCGCCGCAGTCTGTAAACAGGCCCTAATTCGTGTGTCTTACACGTTATCTGTCAAAGTCATAGCGAGGAAATGCTACAAACGAGATCCTACTATTCCTTGATGCAGTGCCGAACGGAGAAAAGGACAGCAAAGCTCGAGAACTTCTTTATTTTCCATTATTTTTTTATGGGACATTCACCAATATATTGGTGGCAAATTTCTAATGAAAATGGTACCAAATATGATATAATTCCGATGATATTTACTTGTGTAATGAACGATTAAAGTTTCACATTTTGTAGAGTACGAAGCTCAAAATACTAAATGTTACTAATTAAAACTATTTTCAGGCGATAGTAATATTCTTATACTTGATATAAATTCGAAAATTGTTTGCCTTTATTAGCCATTTTATGAGAAATCATTTTTTTGGTAAATCACGAAACTGCTATAACTCGATGCGACATGGTACTTGACCTGTTAAAATTAAGACTAATACAATCCACTACAACAAAATATCGGCAAATTCTTGTTGCTTATTTACTGAATATGTTACAAAATACAGGAAATCAAAATTTGTCTGAAATTTTACAATATTTCTAAGACGTTACTGGATTAAATGCCGCAGGACATCCAAAAAATAAGTTCAATTTTCTTAACATTTCCTTTATATTAACAATCGAGTAGTAAATTGATGTTACTTTATCTTTAAAAAATTACATGAAACTCAAATATTTTTTCAAAAAGTTTTTTTGCGATCAAAAATACCGTAAACTTAACGATTGAGACCTCCTATTTACAACGATACCACATAAGTTAACATCAGTAGACGCATCTGATATGTAGGACTTTTTCCCAACTAGATCAGGCATTTGGCCCACTGTGTGCCAGTACAAAAGCGTTGCCATCCCACATTTCGAGAAATAGGAGACTGCAAAAATGAATGGCGACGCATTTGTACCGCCACCTCGAGATGCGCGTAAAACGCCTCATCTGGACAGGGTCTAACACACGACTCGTTTGCCGTTCCAGCAATGGAACAAGTGTATCCGTTGTCGTACGAAAATACTGTACGCAAAAAGAAGACGTACTAAGTTACGTCACCTGTGGCAGCGCGCACGACTATGTCATGGTGACCATGACAAGTGACCTTAGTGACCTTGTATTAGTATCTAACGTAATGGGAGTGTTACGAGCCAGGGCTGCGAGCAACGCGAGAGGCCGGCGAGGGGTTGTTACCCCAGGAATATGGTTTCAATTTGTTAGTTAAGTGCGCGGACGCACCCAATGCGAGATCGGGGAGCCGCTAGGATAGTTGACGTCGAGGACGCACCTGATGCGAAATCAGGGAACCTCTGGGAGGTTGGAGTCAAACGCAGACGCACCCGATGCGAAACCGAGGAGCTACTAGGAGGATGAAACTTCGTGAACGCACCCAATGCGGAATCGGGGAGTCACTAGGAGAGACACGCGGCGAACCCGATTTAAAGGAAGGTGGATAACTCACAGACGCACCTGATGCGAGACCAGGGAGCTGCTAGGATACGGAAGAACCCAATGCGAAATCAGGGTTCCGCTAGGATGGTATAATTTTCGTGGACGCACCCAATGCGAAACCGGGGAGCCACTAGGTTGGAGAAATCTTCGTTGAATTGAATCTAAGATTAGTAAGCCTCGTAACTTATATATAATTTAATGGATACAATCCGAGCGGTAAGATTGTATCATGTGGGAACGTTCAATTATTAGATTAGGATATCAGGCAATAATTAAAGGTTGTAGATTACGCGAGTTAACAAACAAGACAAATATATTCTGATTTGGAATAGTTACAAGTGTGATTGTTTGTGTCGCGAGTGGATGTAGTAAGTGTACAATTAGAGAAATTGTTACCTAATGATGCACGGTGTTGACGCACTGGCAATGCGGGGTTAGATAGCGATTGTTGAATGCCAAATAGAATATATACCGAACTGACGGAATCTATAAGGTTACGTTTTGATTCGAAAGGGACTTTAACCCGATCTCACTAGACTTGACGCGACGTGACTGCACGAGTACTGAACCGCGTCTGAATCTTGACTGAACCGCTTCTCGACTAACCAAAGAGGATGAAAATGCATGGGTTTATATACCCTAAAAATGAGAGGGGAATGTATCTGTTTTATTTTACGGTCGCATACTCGTATTTGTCGTTTCTAGTGAGTTTAAGGTTTGCAGCTGGATCTTTTGTTTATAGGGGTAAAACGAAGGGTTAGCCAGGATGTTTCCTATCAAAGACTATCTTGACAAAACATTCCAGAAGGGGATGTTTTGAAGATTTCCATATTAGGAAATCGTACGGTGCTGTTACTGAATCATGCTTCGTGCCAGCTGCGTCCAGCCGGAGTACAATTATTAAACAAGGGGCCTGTTGGGACGCTTTTCGTTCTCAGAAAAAGAGATTAGAACTTCTAATCGAAATGAACGTGGAGAAACGTCTCCATACGTAACAGGAGCTATGGTGTTGGCGTGACTTACGATGGTGCAAATCACTGCAGCTTGAACATAGCGACGTGTATATTGGCCATTTAATGGTGTGTGTTTCACCGGCATATATTTTTTTACCCCCCCCCCCCCCCCCCAACACAGTGGTTCGTTCGCGTTAGTAGACATACGCGGCTTACGTCGGCCCGTAAGGTAAAAGGCGGGGTATCTTTACGTTGAAAGTGCAATAGCTTTGTCGATGGAATTTAGTGTTCATTGCGCCATGCAAAACTGATTTTGCAATATGCGAATCTATAGTAATAATCGGGACCGCGAAGTATAGTCCCCTACTCACGTGCTGCGATGAGAGTTCGCAGAATCGAATCGGTATAATGTCAAAGTTTTCCAATATGCAAATGGTAGAAAAATCCCGCCTTCTACAGTTGCGATAACTGAAATGCCGCACCGCACCGTAAAATGACTGCCCCTGATTATTCGCAGCCGGTGTGACTGCTCCTGATTACTCGCAGCCGGTGTGGCTGCCCCTGAAAACCCGCAACCGTTGCTTCCCCTGAAAACTCGCAGCAGTTGCTTCCCCCTTAAAGTTGCGACAAATAATGCACTGCTCGCGTCTGTTTCGACATATTTATTATTTATTATTTGTAGATTAGTGTTGCGAAATAATGATTCGGCTTGGCTCCCTCCCTATAGATTCAAACGGCTGCCATCGCGGTTCCATTTAGACTTACGTAAAAAGAAACGAAAGTGCAGGGGAGTTTTCCGTTTTGAATAAAACAAATTAAGTAACGTCAGGGTACATAATCACTGCTCGCGTTGTTTCGTGATGTTCAATGTACATTTTGTAGAGTAGCGTTGCGCAAAAACGGTCCTCTCGCGCGTGTTTGTTTGAAGTATGTCGAGTGGACAGCTATTCTGCATATTTATCATTTTTCATTCTTTTTTTATATGTTAACCCAAGATTAAGTCTGTTTCAGATATTTCGTCCTTTCTCAGAGAATTGATAAGCCAAATAAAATGGTGGTACTTGATGATTCCCTATGGAGTTGCGTATAAAAATTAAAGTGCACGAGAGTTTTCCACGTTGTATTTATTAAGTTAACGTCGCGAATAATAATGCACTGATCGCGTTTGTTTTGTGAGAAATTTACATCGATGGATTGTTGACGTTGAGATTCATTGGCAATAGCTTAGGGCGTGCAGAGGTATTTTATTATTTCAATCAAAAACGAAAACCAGCGCTCTTTTCTTTACGGTTTTCGACGGTTTCCAAAAGACAAAGTTCCACCTAATTATGTGGCATGGTTAGATTTTGTTTCGGATAATTCATTTTCAAAATAAATTGGAAAGTATCCGAAAAAATTGATACGATGAAAGCGACTGGTTCTCTTTGAATATTATTTAAATTTTTTAAATGTTTATAATTCATTATCGTGACTGAATCTACCATTGAAAATTGAAGTTTCCCTTTTACAGGGTCCTTTTGAAACTTGATGTACGATTCTTTCTGGACTTTTTATTGAGCTTTGAATGAAACATGTGCGGCTTACTTTACAGTATGTATGCAATAGTAATATGCATTAGTCTTTTTCTAGATTGAATAAATATTGTCTTCTTGTTGTGGACGTTATTAATTATTACATAACATATATTCTAATTAAATGTATTGGTATCTAGCGTGCTTATTATGATATTATTTATAGCTACCCCTAATATAAATATACGTACACCACGAGGCCCCTACACGACTGATCTTGTACCTCATTTCTTTCTTATAAAATAGCTAAAAAATTCCTACATCAAGTACTAAGGGAAGCTTCAATCTTCAAATCTACGATAGATTCACTTAAAAAATATTTGACAATGTTGTGAGAAACGCTTTAATGCATAGTATTTAAAAAAAAACGTGTTTTCAGTTTCTGATCCGCCGTATCATGCAAGAACGTTTTATAATAAAATGGACGATGGATAGAGAATCGTGCGAGAAAGTATAGGCTCCAAGCTTTAAAGCGAGGATCGAAAAAGTTCTAGAACTTTTTAATAGGTTCCATTTAAAACATGAACCGTGGAACTTTTTTTAAAAAATGTTTTCACATTAAAACTTGATAAGAACAGATAAAAACAAATGATTGGAAATAAAAGTTTTTGATTAAATAAAACTTCTAAAATATTACAAAAAAGTCTATGGCAATATTAAACAATTATTATATTTCGAATACGTTATTTATACGTAATATTTATGCCAATAATTCAGAGCTCAAAGATTGTTTGTGTTTCTCTTATAAGAACATTATAAATAAATGTTCTAACTTAATTGTTTTTGTGGAACTTTTATTATACAGATTCTAAAATATCAATTTCATAAGAACACTTTCTAAAGATGATCCTGGGATGATAACATTTCTTTCCATAAAAATTCCATAGCAACAGACATTTTCCTAAATGAAGCACATAAGTTAGCACAACATTTATTTTACAAACAAAAGATAATTGTTTGCTTCGATCTCTACTTTGAACTAAATCTTCTAAGTTTACTGTTGTACAATTCCTTTTAACAAAATTATAATAATTCTAAATATCGAGAATTTATTGGAAATTGGAAATTGCGAGTGTGCCGGTCATTTTTGGAGCACAATTAAGCTTCACAATTTGTGTAAAAATTGAACTTTTTGATCGTTCACGTTCTTCGTTTACAAAATTGTCATTTCCAATTTAAAATTTGGCTGTTATCGACGGATCGGTCGTTTATTTGCTACAACATTTTGACCATACATTGTAGAGTGTTATCATCATTATGTTTATATTTCCATTCATTTAAATTAGAATTTTATTCCAATTTATAGGAAATTAATAATACTGACTCGATGTTATAGTGCAAGGAATTAAGGGGGTATTCTAGTTTTGAACTTTCAAAATATTAATTTTTTGCATTTCATGCAAGTATAAATGTATTTAAATATGTGTATGAAAGCATTTACTTGAATTCGCAAAATTAATTTAGTTATAGGCGATGGTAGAATGCAACTCACAGTTTTTTTTTCGTTGGAACTACGTGGTCGGAACATTATTTAAATACTTATATATAAAGTATTTGTATATAAATTAAGATAGGAAATAATATTTTATAGAATGACCAAAATTTCATTTTTGATAAAGGGTTCTATGCATTCAGTACCTTTAATTTTGTTCGTGATCAGTTTAGTTCAAATTGGAACATATACGGTGGTGTGTACATTTAATGATGAATTTTACAATATATCACGTATTTTCCAAGCACTGAGATTACCTATTGCTTAATAAACAGAGATATTGGCAAGTATCCAAGACGAAGAGAAGATACCATTTCCTTTGTGTCCCGTTGTCGCGACAGTAGTGGTTCGAATGCCACAATTAGCTGGACAAAAATAATTTTCAAATCAACACAAACTAATTGTCGTAATGTGATCTATAATGACCATATATCAAGATTCCTACACTAAAAAATCTCAAATCTTAATTGTTAATGTTTATAGATTAAGTAAGATAAAGATGAAGTAGATAAAAATATCTTGCAAATGTATTAAAATGCACTTACATCTTAAATGTATAATAAATATAGAATCTTATAATATATGTTTGAGTCTTAATATCCCTAAATTATCAATAACTTGATTGTAAATCAGTCAAGCAGTCAATTGGTTAATTTTTAGTAAAAGTTTGTCAATGAAAAAGACTATACTCCACGTCGTTCCTCGTGACAATATTTAAATGCATGAAAAGCTGAGACTGTTAACGGAACTAACAATAAGTTAACAAACTAACTAAAGTAGCTGACTAAACTAGAGAGCTAACGAAGCTAGCTAACTAACAAAGCTAACTAACTAACAAAACTAACTAACTAACAAAGCTAACTAACTAAGCTACCTAACTAAGCTAACTAACTAAGTACGCTAGCTAAGCAAGCTAGCAAATTAAACTAACTAGCTAATTAAACTTTACTAAGCTAAACAGGTTTGCAGCGTTTCAGGTGGATTTTTAATTGTTAATAACTAAAAAACGAAGCTGATTTCGCAATTTTTTATTCTTCATTTTCGTCTTATATTTTCATGGAGAACCATCCCTTAAATTTTCTCCCACCTGTAGTCGAATACCTTGTATAAATAGTAAAATTTCAAAAATCACTTATTTTGCTCAGGTCACTGTATATCGTAAAAGGGTTTCCAGTTTCCAATCTTACCACCTACTCCGTAGGTGGTAAAAATGGCAATGATCAGTGGCGACACACAACGTCTTCAGGAAGCACGAGAGTTCTCCGCGAATGGTTGATTCGGGTAGGTAAGCGGGCGGCGCTGCGCCCACAATGGTCGATCTTTCGAAAAAGTGGAATAAAGATCAGAATGACTTGACAATTTAATTAATTCGCGTACACTAGTATTAAATACACGTGTTAATCTTCGTAGATAGATATATCATTCTTGTCAAGCAATAACTCAACATCACCATCCATTATGATACGTTTTTCCAATAGAAATCTTATCAGGTTTTTTATAACGAGGTCCGAAGTACATGCAAAGTTTGGGAAACAAATCTTCCATGTTCAGACTTCTCGAAAATTGAATTTTACCGTTTCAACAGTGTATTTTTTTAATTCTTTTATATTTATTGGGTATAAGGCGTTCGAGTCTTTCATGACTTACAGACCATAAATCACGAGATACCGCAAAAGGCCTGAGTACTGAAGTATTCTAGTAGGTTACAAAGAGGTTCTATACAAATATTTAAATTACATCAGTAATCTAAATAATGTTTTTGCCATGTTTTCAGTTTCTTAAACAATTCGGAACACATTCCGTTCGGCAGAAGAGAGATATGACTATTAAAATTGAAATAATTTTCAATCATTTGAATTTTCTTAGATATAAACGATATTCATTCGAAGGAAAAAATTTATCCGACACGCCTATTAGATATTAATGAATCAAATAATACAATAATTTTCAATTTCTAGAATAATATTTTTTTAACGTTTGTCCCAATTTCCGTACTTATCGACCACTGTGGCGGCTCGGCTTGGCGCGGTTTGGCTCGGCAAGTAGGTGGATAAGCAGTTCAGAGGTTCAGAGTGGATTCACAGAGTGGAAGTTGCGCGGTGGAGGGGTAGGATAGGGTAGCGAGAGGAATAGTGGGAGAGAGTGCCGGACGGTCGAATCGCGAATACACGCGCGGTACCGCTCTCGGTTCAGTTCAGTCGCATCGAGATACTCGTGGAACGCGTGTCGCGTGGTGCATGCATGCATGCTTGCTTGCTTGCGTGCGATTAAACGTGCGTGCATGTGTGTGCTCTCTTATTATTGTGGTGTACCGAAAGTGGTCGGGTGTGCATGTGTGCGGGCCGTAACACGGTGTTGCGCGCGGTCTCTCGACAGTGCACGTCGTGATTACTGTAGCCGTCGTCTCGTCTGTCCGTCCATCGTGCGATCGCACCAAATGCACGTCTCGAGATCTCCGAGCAGCAACACCCGCCGTCGTCTTTATCCTCGCGACGTTTGACAGCCCGGCTGATTCGCGGAAAGAGGAGCGAAGAGGAAAGGGGAAGGAAGCCGCGTCTCGTCCCGGCGTCCCGGTTGATGACTCTTCGAACGATCGTGCCGAATACGCGACGAAGGAGGAGGAGGTGGAATTGAATCGTCTCGCTGCTCGTGTTCCGTCCTCTTTCTCTCTATTCCCCTTCCCCAACCCCCCAACCTCACCACCCCCAATCACGACTTGCGGAACTTGCCGGTATCGCTGCCCGCTCGTTTATTCTCAGTTACCTTTTTTTTTTTCTTTATCTTGCCCGTTTTCGCACACACTCTCACATACACACGCTCCGTGGCCTGCCCTGTTCAACCTTATTCCACCAAAATGAAAGCAATACCGAGATATCGTCACGCGATCATCGCACCTGTGTCCATTCTGATACTGTTGTGCAGCTGTTCCGATTTCGTGTCATCCCGATCGACACGATCCGCCGAACACTCGCGGAACGACGCGGATCTCGCGGCTGCCGATTGCGAGCGTGTCAAACCTTTCTTCGAAAGCAAGAAAATCGCGATCGTACCCGTCAAGCCGAACACATCGGAGGACATTACCAAAAGTAAGTGACCAATTCTAACATTCTCGGAGTAAGATCTACGGATAATCGAGTAGTTCCGTACAAGCGTGAACCGTGCCAGAAAACATTTTGAAAAAATATTATTTTAGTCAATTCTGCTACTAATAATCAACTTTCAGACTTAACCCCTTGCAGTACTATTTATATTGTGGTTATAGTGATTAGAAATACTTCATCGTTCAGAATTTCATAGAAAAAAGAAAAGAAAGTTTATACTTATCGTATGCCTATGTTTTCGCCAAAGGCTATTGTACATCGACTACAACAAAATAGAATTCGATTTCGGTTTAAAAGAAATTAATTACATACATGATATTTATTTATCACGAGTCTGACTCAACATTGTAGGGCAAGGGGTTAAGCGTACAGAAAAATATTGAAATAAGGAGAAAGTGAAACATTTTCCCAGATACACTATGTATGTACCTTCGTATTAATAAGTTTGAATTAAAAAATTGCTTTTCTTTCTTTTTTGAAAATACTTTTCATAAAAAACTTGATATCCCACAAACCTACTGTTGCGGCATAGCTCCCTTTTGCACGGAACCTCTCAATTGTTTTGAAAAGTCAACTCGTTTGAATTATGAAACGGTGGAAATCGAACAGGTTTGCAATTCGTCGGACGAAATCAATTAGGTGTCTTGATTATACCCGCCTGATTCTAATTATGAAATTTATTTAATGGCTCTCGAGAGTCGTTACTCTAAACGGTACTTAATGTTATTACATCAAATAGCATTTAAGTACTTCTTGCAAAAACCCGCTTCAATTGTCGTGAGACCGGTAAATCTGTCTTTCATCATGGTCATCTGATACGCTGTACTCTTAACCCTTGTCTTCGGTTCAATCCGATCGGAACTGCACACTTACCTTTTAGCATCTCTTATCTCGTACAGATTTAAAATAAACTATGCATAGTTTACTGTACGTGTGCACTATTGCGTTTTATTAATTTGCTTTTACTTTCGATATAACTATATTCCGTGTAACTATACACGTGAACAGAACGTGAGGGTTAAAAGACTATACTTACAGTCGCCGCCACTGTAATATGGCGACCCTACTCCGAAAAAACGTTGACACGCAATTTTCTTGAAGGTTAACTCAAAATACCATGCATTATAAACAAAAATGTTCAATATCTTAATATAGTATAATTCTAACAGAAGAGTTCAAATTTTGAAGTGGGCAGAGTTTTCAAATTTTGGAGTAGCAGTGATTTAACAATAAAAAATCCTATTCTGTGGGCATCGTAGAAAGGATAATATTACTCGAATTACCAAACTTTATTAAAGAAACAAATTCAACTCTTGGTAGTCTATTATTTATTGCATATATTTACGTATACATAGAACACGTGCGGATATAACCATAAAATGAATTTTAAAGAGAAAAGAATTGATAGTTTCCGTTTTACTTGTCTGGAGTAGGTATTGCTCGTTATTATTAAAAATATAAAAGTATGTTGTTTCTGTTTATGTATATAGCTGTTACTCCGTTTTGTGTAAACAGCGGCTTATACGTACACTTTCGACTTATAGAGAAAATTTTACGTTTTCATTTGTAAATGTGTAAATAGAACCAATGTACGAATTGAACATTCAGAGTTGAATTACACAATTCGTGTAGAAATTGAATTTTTAATCGTTCACGTTATTCACGTACAAGATTGTCATTTTCCATTTTTGAATTTTTTCTACCATCGACGAACAATTGATTTACTATCACATTTTGGCCGAACATCACGGAATGTTATTGTATTCATTTTTTCACTCATATAAAAAGGAATACATGGCAATCACATCGATTGCACAATTCATGTACAACAACCTAACATTTCAAGATAAGAATTTTGTAATCATGTTACATCAATAGTGGACGAAATAGCATCAAACTGATTTCACTAATAGCAATGACGTGCAGTTTCGATATCCGTTTGATATCGCAATATGATATCTGCAATTGATACATATTGGAATATTAATGAGTTTGTCATTGAATTGGTCCTGCCACTATTGTCGTCCTCCATTGCCAAGGTGTAAGCACTACTGCGATATTCGATCTTGAAGATTAAAGAACTAATAAGCATGTTTTCGAAACATATCGATACTCGTTCTGTGGTTTGGGATCAACATATACATATAGATTGAATGTATTGTGAATAGGATTTCGGTTAACCCCTGTCAGTCAAATGTCGCTTTAAAAGAGAACCGAATGTATTTTTTGATAACGGTACTCAATAGATACGCTAAAAGTAATGTTCATCAGTTGTTGTATTTCCTTTAATAATATTGAAACAACATTCACATTATGTATGACACACAAGTTGTTGAAAAAATAAAAAGTTTTTGTAAAAAAGGTGAAGCAGGTTGAAATGCCTACTTTTCATTATTTTGCTGCGCCATATCAAAGTAGCTTTAAGCATAAACTTTATAGAATAAAGCATGAATTCAACAAGATATGTATTGTACAGTGGTGAAGCAACATTTGTGCACCATTAACTCATTTTAATAGATTAGGTAGTTCAAGCTTATTTGCATCAAGCTACTCTGTAATAAGTCTGTGTAGCCTTGTGTGTGTATAATTTGCAACTTAATGCCACCTTGGGAAAAAATACATGTCGTTTAGTGAAACTTGTAGGACTTAGTAGTAACTCTGTTATGTATTATATAAATCATAAATGCATTTTCATGTCGTTCTACTGCATACGTGTTACGCAAGCTATAATTGCAGTTTTGTGTACTGAAAAGAATGCAAGCACATTATTTTTTTATGAGTAGCATATATTTTGTATATATTTGGTAAATACGTGTTTGTCAGTTATATAAATATAGTTTGAAAATTTCATTGAAATCGGTCGAGGCGAAAAAAGAACGACAGTCATCGAAAGGTGTAAAAATCTTTAGATTTGTTACAATTATAGGCCGAAAAAAAACGGGATTTTCGCCATCTTTAAAGTTGAAAACAACTTTTAATATTTTCCCCGCAATTCAGAGCAATTTTTTCAAAATTTCTTCTTCTCTCCATGTAGCAAACTAATTGATCTAACTTCTAAAAAAAAGACCAAGTCACATGGTTCAGTGTTAACCATTTGCACTCGGCGCTGTGTTCAATCTAAAACTAAATTTTTCTTCCGTCTTACAATATTTTCATTTTATTCATACGAAACTTATCCGATTTCTACATATAATATTGAAACGTTTAGTAATCTATTAAATACAAATTTTGTAATATTTTTTGTCATTTCTTTGAAATAATGCCACAACAATTTCTAGTGGTGCTTCAGACTCACCACTCGAGTGCAAAGGGTTAAAAAAGTTATCGTTTAAAAGTGTCCGAATATTACTGCGAATCACTGTAAATACAAATTACAGAAGTACTTCATATTTCATGACATGATTAAATACAAAATGCAAAGGTATTCGTGTAAATCAGTTTGAGATATATTTGATAGAAGTATTCGGTATTTACACGGATGTATTTCAATTACCAAAGTATTCGACACGGTGCCTATCACTGTGCGTGAGACGCTGAGAACGCTGCAGACCGAGAAAGTTTGATTTTGCGTGTCACAGAAGTTTGTCAAAAGAACAGCATCTATTGTTCGCGACATAGTGAGGCCACGCGATTGAGCAGTCATGTATGGAGAAAGTCCGCATATCACGAACAGGTTCGGACGCGTCGTAAAGACTGCGAAACCGAGTCGTAAATGGTATTATCCGCGATACCGATCGCGTACCGATTTCTGGAGCACTATTACTGGTCGTTAGAACCTGAATGAACGAACGGCTCTCTCTCTCTCTCTCTCTCTCTCTCTCTCTCTCTCTCTCTCTCTCTCTCTCTCTCTCTCTCTCTCTCTCTCTCTCTCTCTCTCTCTGTCTCTCTCTCTCGCCCTCTCTTTTTCTCGCTCTCTTTCCTATCCCCATTCTAACCCATTTTACACGTCTGTAACCACTTGTCGAATCGAGGGCGAAGGGTCGCTGATGTAGCTTCCGGTTTTATGCACTTCCGGTTTTATCTGCTTCCGTACGTCAAGTGCTATACATCACACCTAATGGAGTAAATGGATAGAGATAATCGTCCGCGGCAGCCTCCAATTGAAGTACAATGACGTTAATGTTCTTAATTTAAAGCGACAAATTACTCGGAGAATGGCTTTGTGACTGTTGTCTGAGTCCTTAATTTAATATCTGGGGTGTCCGTTAGGCAACGCTTTCTTTGTGCCGAATGATGCTGTAATAATAATTATTATTATTCTAACACGATTGAATTACGTTTACTACAGCAGAAAATATTTGTTTCGGTTTCACATCCCAGTAGCGAAGTTTTACTTCACAACTATATGTATTATTGTTTGACATTAGGAACTTCGTCTGGTTGATGCTCCTTGCCGAAATCAATCTTCGATAGTTTATTCTACGTTCTTCGCAATGCTCATCTAATATCGATCTTTCGCATCTGTTCTGTTATTTTTGTTAACATAATATGACATTATTATTACCACAAGAATTATCACAAATTTTACACTTCTCGTCACACTCGCACATTTAAAAAAAAAATTTTTTTTCTCATTGCTTCTATATTTCTTCGCTACACATCCACATTTTCATTATTCTCCTACACTCTCTGCTAATTTTACCTCCCTAGTTAAACAGTAACATTTAATCTATTGTAAAGAAGGAGGTAAATAATATTTTAAATACAAACAAATAATAATGTTTTCCTTAGAGTTGACAAAAGAATACTAATATACATAAAAATCTATTTCTTTCATATTTTACACTTAAATATTTGTTACGCTGTTAAAACTGATCTCTTAAAACAGAGTTAAACTATTAATCTACAAAGTTAACTTAAAGTAGAAAACAAACGATTAAAAAGTCAAGTTTCATAAATAACTTTTATATATAATCGTTAATACTGTACCATCCGACGCCAGGCCGGGTTTCTATTCATCGAATTGACACCTACTATATAACTATAGCGATCGAAAAACTTGTTGAAAGCATACAGAAAAAAAAGGACGAGTAAAGTGGAGCTGAGAGGTCCACTTTGAATCCTCTTACGTATCCCTGCGGCCGAATCGTTCGCACACCAAATAAAACCGATAAATTCGTGAGCGGCTGTTCGGTAAGTATATCTCCGCTGGGGAAGTGCCGAACAATAGGCTGCTAACGATGAATCATGAAAAATCGTGGCGAAAAACTGTGAGAAGGTTTTCCCTGGTACCTGAGCGTTCTGTGTGGCGCTACCTCGGGTTTCTCAGGTCAAGGTGCTGTTCGCGACGACTACAAAAGGATCACGGAGGGGCAAAAAGGAAGGACACCCGGACGATGTTGTCTCCTGTGACAGAAACTTTACGAGTCTACGCCTGCTTTATGGAACGCGTCACGCCGCGGCGTTCAGAAAAAGGCGTTCGATTTCTCGAGGGAACGAGAAATCGATATTTTTCCTTCCAAAGACAACGCAACTATAACTGTATCGCACGTTGCCGTTTGTCCTTACTGTTCTCCAGTTCATACTCATTATTCTCCAAAATGCTCTAGAAAGCACACAGATGCCGGCATAACGCGATTAAAAAATGGTTTAAAACGACTGTATACACTTACAGTGTTTTCTACAAGACTAGTACAGATTAAACTTTTAGAACTTTATGACCACTAGGTAAAAATACACCTGGCCTTACTATTGTTAATATTCTGTGTCAAAGGAGCAGATGAAATATATCTTTTTGTTAGCATTTTTCATTGGTACAAAATCAAATTGGGAATAAAATACTCTAAATAGTAGGAGAGACCAGTTTCCCATCTCTACAATTTTTGTTTCAATCAATTACGTAAAGAAAAGTATGCGAAAATATTGTTTGAGACTTCTCCTTTACATATTGTATGTGAAACTTGTAGAAAAACACATATAAAATGAACTATAAAATATTTACTTAATCAATGCAGAGTATATCAACTTGTCCCACCGTGGTGTCCCACTGCTGTTGATACATATATAAAATATTTTGTTGTTACTCTTAAAAACCTCTTTTTATTTCTCATATTTTAATTGTATTAGTTATATAATATAGATAAATGAAACAAATTTAATAAAATGTCTATTTTTCTTCAAAAAACGACACGAGCGAACAATAAAGTCACTTTCTAAATCTGAGTAGCAATTAATAAATATGTAATTATGGACATCTTGGCCATATTATATGTGAGTCCAGTTCATGTATGAGATGCAATGAGTAAGTTCTTCACCTCGTTCAGTTTCTGAAAATCATTTGAGACAAATTAAACACGATTATTTAAAATTTGACGATGTTTTCGCCTCGGCGATGATCCGTATTTTTTATTAACATATTGTTGCGAATTCCGCTAATATTAGGCTTTAAGAAATATACCACTGGCACATAACAATTTTTGGCAGCGTGGTGAGAATGCGCGAGACAGAAGGAGAAAAAGAAAGGCAGCCTGTCGTCCTGGGCCTGCTATGGGACTAGCAGGCCCTGCCCTAGACGCTGGGATATCGGAAGGCGGTTGAGGACAGTATAATAAGTATAATAGGGACCGGTGACCGGCAACGGATCAGGTAGTAGCGGGAAAGTCTCGTCTAATTAGTCATCTGCTGGCGAGCATAGGAGGTAGCCGCCAGATAATTGTTGAATAAATTATTTGAGTGTATGTCAAATATGAAAAATAGTACTGTACATGTAAGGTAAATCACCTAACTCGACCATCTAAAATATCTCGTTTTTTATGATAGAAGAAAATTTCAGCGGAAACTATTAGTAGGTTCAGAGAGGCAAATATTATGATAGGCAAAAAAATTTGTTTAAGGTTATATTTTTTGAGATTTCAAGGTCATTGCAGTTTTTTTAAATGGAATGACATATTTTTATTATCGCCACATGATAGCCGAGAAAAAGATGAACCCAACGACCTGTAATATTATGATCTTCACATGACCTTGAGTACGAAGAATTCATGTTATCACCAACGATTCCACACCACACATTTACACTGCATGGATGCTGGTGTACAACTTGTCGACGTCATTTCGGGTTTTCAGTGCACCAATAATGTGTACTCAGTTGTCCATGGTTAGAAAAAGTAGCTTCGTTCGTAAAGAGAACGTCATAAAAGAAATGTTTAATTCTTTGTATTTGCTGCAATGTCCATGCACAAACAGCAACACGAGTCTCAAAGTCGATGCCATGAAGCTTCTGATGTAAGGAAATATGGTATGGATGAAAATGACGTTGCAATATTCGGCATACACTTGCTTGGAAATGCCTAAAGAATTTCCAATTTTTCAACAACTTGTAGTAGGATTAATATTGACTGTAGCCAATAGAAAAGTTTCGGCATCTTCTCCAGTAGCAGGCTTCGAACGTTTTCTTTTCAGTGATTCAATACTCCCTGTTTGACAAAACAATTGTATTATGCGGTCAAAACTTTTTCGAGGAGGATGATTTCTCGCAGGGTATCTTTCTGCGTACAGATGGAATGTTTGTACTGAGTTATTTTTAGCCTCACCATAAACTAAAACCGTTTCTATCTTTTCTGCATCACTGTGAACCATTGTTTCAAAGAAATAACGTTATCTTTCACTATCGAATAAATCCCGATAAATTTCTTAAACGTACTAATTCAGGTCAACGAAAGGAGAAGAATTTGTATCATTGTTTACAACAAACAATCATCAACATCATCGTCATCATTTGTATCATTGTTGTTTGTTTGTATCATTGTTTGTTTATTGTAAGCGTGTTTACAGTCATTAGTCAAGGTTCAAGAACATTTTTTGAAATCCTAGGGGGATCATGTCATCGTTACTTCACTATTTACATCAAGTGCCCTACTTTTATGAATTTTTCATACTCGAGGTCACGTGAAGGTCAGAATATTACAAGTCGTTGTATTCGTCTTGATCTCGGCTATCATATAGCGATAATAAAAAGGTTATTCTTTTGCCTATCATAATATTTGCCCCTCTAAGCCAACTAATGTTTTCTTCTGAAATTTTCTTCTATCATAAAAAACAAACGAGATATTTTAGATAGTCGGTTAGGAAAAATGTTAATAAAACAGATTCTTTTGCCTTTTTACCAAATATAAAATAATAAGCTGTGTCTATCTTTATGTGAAAATTATGACGAATTTTAAATAGCATAACAAAGCAACAGAACACTTTTCAATATTTCTAACGGTGAAAATGATAATACACATTTCCATAAAACTGTTCTAAATGGTTGGGGGTGATCAAATCTTTCCTTCAATCGGTATCTATTTTATACATTCTGTACATTATGAAAATGCGAACATATTCGTTTTCATATACAATGTCAAAGTTTTATAATTCCACTTGACTTTATTGTTGATGGAATCGTTATCCACATTGGAAGTGTGAACAATTACAAAGACAGACGCATGATTTGTTTGATCGAATAATGTTTGCCAGGGAAGCGCATAGATAATCATTTTTTGTAGAAATGGTTTCATTGGTTCAATCTTTGCTCTTCAGTGTAAGCGCATATGTCAAAGCTCCGAATAAAAGCATTCAAAATCATTGACTTTTGACAATTGGGACTAAATAGATCAGTCAAAGAAGTCTCCGTACACCCTTTAAAATAGAATAACTCTTTTAAGAGTGGACTAAATGATTTGAGTTTCTTTACGAACTTCCGATTAGTTCCTACATAACTTTATTGGTTACTACATGATTTGTAAAAAAACGTCCAAGAATATTGTGATTGACAAGAATTATGAAAAAAATAGTAAATATTGATTACGTTTGAGCATAAATTTGCAATAAAAGTCGTGCGTAAATGTAGTCTTGTTAATTTTATGAGCTGTTACAAGTCAATTTGCTCACTAGTGCTGGTTCTTGGCGCTAATAGAAATATAATTTTATGGAAATGTATTACACTCTTTCGGAATACACAGTAGAACGGCCATGGAAAGACAATCTTTGATGATAAGAATGCGACGAAACGCAAAAGACAATTATGCAAAAGTAAATTTACATAAATCAATAATTGGGTTTCGGTTTAAATTGATCCGAACGATGAACGATGGTTACATACACTTTACAATATTCTTCAAAGTCCATTGAAGAATGTTAAATGCTTTTGATATTCTTTGTACCGTCGTCGGTTTACTTAAAATTTGATTTTACTTTTACAATCGATCAATTGCAGTTACGTTCAAATGGAAATAATGATTACCTCATTACAAGCTTTCGTTTGATCTCTGCGATACTTTAAAAATCGAACCTGTTATTATACCGTGAAACCTACAATAGATTTACTTTTATATTTGGAAAAGTTATGTTTATTGTAATATTTTCGTATGGAGGTAGAGTATTTCGTTCGCTTTTTATCGTATTAAATATTTTCGCATTCGTAACAAAAATGTAATCAAAATACGTATTCATCCATATCACATTCCACGTGTGCTTTATGTTTCATAGAATTTGGAGAATTTTTAATCAGAGTCCTTTCAATGAATTATTGGCTTTGTAAAAATATTGATTTCTCGAATCCTGCCTCGCAGTTTACTTGTGATTAAAACCTGTCTACGTACCAATTCACGCATATTGCTTGCTTTAAATCTGCTCTCCAATTTATCGCAAATAATAGTGACCGTTGTGAATGGTTTAAAAAAGGAGAAAGATGAATTTAATATTGCGTTAATCCGTTTCAAGTACCAGTTTTGCCTCTGTCTGCAGAAAAATGCAGAAAAATATTTACGTACGTCAACCTTTGTTTTATAAATAGTTGACGTGGAAAGTAGATTTCCTACTGTTTGTAACACTAATCATATTCAGCAAAAAATGTGACTAGTATACGGTCTTTTAAAAAAATTACAAAACTGAATTTATTTAGATTTCTTGAAACTTTTGTAACAATACGCGCTTGAACGAAGAATTTCATTCAATAATTTCTAATAGAAGCGTCTTTGTTACTTCAATAATTACTAAATAAAAAATGTGAAACCGATCGTTTGACCGATCGTGGTACAGTTAGTGTTAAATGTCTTTAAATGTCTCTTGTCTTCTAATAACGATGAATAGGTACATTTGAAGAATGCCAACTTTCTAATGCAAACAACTTTCGAGAAGTAGACCTCTTTTATCCACCTCGTGAAGTGTTTCACATACAGCGTATTTCACCTGACTTGTTGTCTGTAATATTTCTGTTGAAATTGAAATTATAGCAAAATATTTTCGCGTAATTGTTTCGAAACTGGCATGTAGTGACTAAACTTGTGCCAAGAATAATTGGTAAAAGAAAATAGAATAATAAACATTCAGACTGCACTTTGCATGTTCGAAGACAAAATAAAGCTTCATTCGTAAGGCTTCAATATTTTGTACAATCTTTAACGACCGCTATTGTTGTAAGTCGTCAAACTATAGTTGCGATAACATAAGATACCGTGTCTCAGAGGAAACTACGCAACTGTAGGGTACATTCCTTCGAAACCTACCGTGTAACAAGAATGTTCGAAGTGTTAAAGGTTGCGTGAAACACATCGTATAACTATTCGAGTGCATTTATGGTGGCGAACTCAATGGAAGAATCGCCTTGGGAGACCTCCCGCATCTTGCTTGCTGCGGATGACTTTCTTTACGCGTACCACTCTACCTGATGCTTCGAATGCTCGAACTTTGGCAATGTACAGGGTGAACCTCGTAAACGGGGACTGGTGATTGTATAGAATAGGGTCCACGTTGCCGGTTTAATGACTTTATTATGTGCTGCCAAGGTCAATGCTGAGAGTCATTTCACGAATACATTTAGAAAAGCTGCACAACTTTGGCTTCAAAGAAGTACATGAAAGCATTTATAGTATTGTGCTTTTATAACTAACTTTTTATATCCCTACGGTGACTACTATTAACATTCGGTCACACTTAAAAAGACGATAACTTTTTAAATATTGGAACATAAAACTTGGAATTTTTTGAGAAGGTAGAACAATTGGTTTACTACATCATGGGAAAAAATTTTTTAAAAAATTGAAATTGGTAGGAATTGCAGAGAAAATACTAAAAGTTTTATTTTACAACTTAGTATGTGGGCCTATATTGAAAATTTAAAAGGTACAATTTATAGGTACAAAAAACTTTTTTCATATCATGTAGTAAACCAATTGTTCTAACTTTTCATAAAAATTCATAAAAAAAGTTATCGTCTTTTGACTTCTTTTGAAGAGTGTCAGAATATTAATGGGAGTCACTGTAGATCGCAATTAACACGTTGACTGCCGTATCACCATATATAGGTGTATATGGATGACGGAACTGTTTGTACATTTTTAAAACAACAATTGCGCCCACATAGTTATAGTACCAAGTTTTATTGATAACTGCAAAATGCAAGAAGAAGGTACTCAGTATCATATTACCTTTTTCGTTTCAAATGGTTATTTTATTAAATAAATTACTTTATTTTGTTGTGGTAGTCAATTAACATTTCTGACATAATTAACACTTCATGTAACAAGATTTCTGACCTTTGTACGAAATAAAAATTTCCCTAGTCAATTGTACATCAATTGTACAATTGTATATTCAATATTTTTAATTACTTTCACTTTGTCACAATTATTGCATATGTCTAAAAATATAAATATTTCAATTGTCTTTACATTTATTAATGTGTTATAATGAAAAACGTATCTATAAAACGGCAGATTACCATTATTAAATAACAGCATGACATGAACACAACAAAACAGAGCGTATACATAAAAATAATTATTATGGAATGCTGAAAGCATACGGGTATAATTATTGAACAACTATTTCGGAGACTTTAAAACAACAAAAGTACAGTTGTAGATTGTAAAACATCTCGAAGCAATACGATCAATACAATGCTCGGTAAAATAGTATTTGAAATAATTATTTACTTCGATTTTAAAATCTATGAAACATGTAAAGTAAATGAATTTCAATTAGGTTACGTATTTATTCAGCACGAGCGGTAAAGCTACTTGAAATAAATATTTCTGCCATTATTTGTGGAATAGAATTTCTGTGTATTAGTTTCGCACATAAACGAAATCTTTTTTGCAAGATAACTGTGGATATGTTTTGACATTATTAATTATTTCATTAACATGAAATAGCAGTTAAAATAATTACTTCTCGTGTATCCCGCCAATCAATAATATTTTCAATAATTATTTCTGATACGTTCTACAGTAACTGTTATTTCAATTAATATTTACCGAGTTTTATATGTAAACTTGTAAAATAAAATGAATCTTGACATACTATTTCAATAAAATTATGTATTTCAATTACTATTTCGAATACTTTTTATTTGTAACTTATTTAGATTTAATAACGAGCTCCGTTGGAATGGACGGGATGTGGATCATTTGAAAAACTGAATTCCTAAAAACTTGATTACACGGTTTCGATGAATTTTGCACGGGATAGGATTATTTCGGGACACCCAGTACACGTAGATGCGTATCGGTTCCTTTTTAATGTTGCCAGGAGGGGGGATCCTTGTACCTGTGCGACGAGTTCCGTCTTGAATCATTCGAAATGACGGAGGCGCCACGAATAAAGATAGAAGAGAAAGAAAAAAGAGAATAAAAGGGACCGACAGTGAGAATGTGTCTCGAACGGTTTACGATGCGTCAGGGTGTGGTGCGGTCCATCGCGAGACTTTGAAACGGCTTCGTTCTCACGGCTAAAGGTTTTCGCTCTTTGTTCTTTTTTTCACGGGATACCCACACATAAAGGGTGAAATCATGTCCCAAATATGAACAAGTGGAAAAGCGTTGAAATTCATCTTGCGAGCGTATCGAGTACTTTAACATTTCTCTGGATTATTTATATGCAAATCGCATGAGTCTTACGGTGAAGATTTTAAATAGCACGAAACATGTATGAATGTCAATCGATTCTTTCGAATCGAAATAAAATATTATATTATTATAAATATTAATTATAAAATATTAGTGGGTGTAGAAAGTTCTCGTACACCCTTTAAAAACGAATAACTTTCTTCAAATTGGACCAAACTGCTTGAGTTCTGTTTCGGATATTAGAAGGATTAATTTACTAGGTAATGAGTAAATAATTTTTTTTTTATTTCTTTTGGTCGCAATTGCGAAGACAAAGTGAAGGTAACGATTTTTATGTTTTTTATCTGTATATAGAATGTTTAAAAAAATTGTAAGCTTATGAAAAAAACCATCGATTACTTTTACGAATAATTATTGAAAATGTAGAATAAGGAAATTGCTTATCTAACATTAAATTGTCACTTTTACAGTGTTGTGCATGTAAAATGCATGCTTTAGTCTATGTACATAACTTTTTGATTTGCTTTAGTTTCTTTGAATATAGTTGAATGAAGTTTAACAACATAATATTAATCTAATAATTCTTACCTCTTACTATATGAAAATAGAATTTAATTGTCTGCACAATAATGTTTGACACGCCAAACAAAATTTTCATGTTAGAAAGTACGTAGACTTCCGTATAATTGTATACCGTATATTAAAATACTGTACTTATGTATTTTATGTGGCGGCAAATATACTATCAGGAAAGGTGTGTAGAAACAGTCTTTGTTAACCCTCCGACGGCGATATCTGGGTCTTTTTCGACCCAATGTATAGAAATCGTCATTCGATTCCTCGGTGTCTGGCAATTAAATTAAGTAAACAACTGTAAAATTAGAAACGAAAGAAAGACTAACATATCTACAAGAAGTATCCTCAAAAAATGTGTTTAAAAAATTTATAAATAAAGCAGTAAATAATTCTAAACATCATTAATTACTGTAGTTGTAAGAATAGTCGGCTGGCCGACCGTTAACCAATTTTTTAATTGCGTTATACGGGTTGACTGTTCGAATCTAAAAATGATAACGATGTTAATTTAAATTTTATGTCGAGAATCGTTCAAACATATTTTATCTTTTATTTTGTGAACAGTAAACAAAAATCTTTGTTTCATATTGTGATTATCGCGAGGAATCAACTATTTTCAAGCAACGGGGCATAGAATTTTTATAACTTTTGAAACAATTAAATTTCTTAGCGCACCGTATGAAACTGTCCGTATTGGAATTTATTTTTAGTTTTATGACCAGTAAACTCATTTTATACGTTTAATACGATCTTTTCCATATAAACGCGAATCCAATCCTTTTGTGTAATAGAACATTGCTCCAATTTTATGAACTTGTTATCGATTTAACAGACATCAGTTAATTTTTCAATTTCTGTTGCGTGATGCTTGTTAAACGGAACTCGAGAGGAATTGAATGAAATTGCAGAATAAGCGGTCGCATCTTGATACACGAGATAATTCATGGTCTCGTGATGTGCTACATTTTTTATCGGGGTGCTCAGTAAAAAAACTCGTAAAAAAGAGGCGCGATATTATATCTCGACGGTAACGTTTGTCTAACTCTAATCAATAACCTTGTAAATCGTGTTTTAGCGATGCACATGTTTTACAGCATTGCAAAGTTAACAGCTTTGTGCAATGAGTTGTTCACTTTTATGTATCACTTGAAAACTTTTTCAATAATAATTTTAATGTGAATGTCGATCTTCATAATTTCTTTGAAGGAACACATTCAACATTAATATTTATTGAAACATCTGTGACATTTGATCCAAAATATAATTGCTTTTCTTTAGCTACGAATATATTTGACGATTTTTATTTGAAACGTTAACTACGTCCTACATGCAATTTTCTAGATTTTTATTAAATTTTGCAAACCAGAAACAGTTATTGAGCACTTTCTTAATATAAAAATCCATCTAGGAGAGTTAATTTGACAAATTGTGTTTTGCAATTGAAAGATTTCTTCATTTGACGCTTCGTTTTCGAGTACCTAAATCGAGTTTGAAAATTCAGCGATAACGCGTGCTATTAGTAGACAGCGGATGTTTCTGCAAAATTAAAATTTTCTACCTAAATAGCAACATTCTACAAGAATATAAAAATACTGTTATATTATTTGCAATCTATTAAACATATTAAAAAAGAAAATAAATTTCTATTATATTCCAGTTTGTTGCAATTGGCTTTACTGTGTTAAATTATACCTACTTACTTTTGTCATAAATGTAGAAAATCCGCAGTCTAGCTATTAGGTAGGAATCGGTTGATGCGTCTGATCATGATCTACCGATTCTACTTATTGCGTATAGAGTAGTATCTCCGTAACTGTCGTATCACAGTTCATCGACAATTCTAGTAAAGATGCTTAAACAAATTAAAAGCAAGGTGAAAATTATTGAAAGTCAGGAACTGCTTGTGGTCTACTGGCGAGTACTTCGCGAATTTCAGCGCGTGCTGTTTCAGTTCTTTTCGGCCTAGACAAGGCCTCTCAGCGAGCAGTTTGGGAGCAGTTCACGAGCAGTTTGCAAGCAGTTCGCGAGCAGTTTGCGAACAGCTCGCTAACAGTTCTCTTCGGTCTGGACCGAGGCCTTAGATTCGTGAGAAATTCTGTTTGATCACAATACCGCTTATTTACACATGGCGAGTATAGTTGTAAAGAAAAGTGAAAAGTTACAATTGGAAATCATACTGCACCCGCTACACTCCCGTAACTTCTTTCCAACTGATCACTATTTCATTTGGTAATTAAAACCATATTCTTAACTTATCAAGAACTCAATAATATTGACTGCTTGAATGAATGAATGATTTTCTTAAATCAGAACTCCGAAAATTTTTTGAAAAACCTATGTTCATTGAAAATAATGGTGAGCACATCATCTGCAATTAGGAATATTCAAATTTTTTGGTAAAAGTTGCCGTTAAAAAACAACGTTTCTCAAGAATACACTTGTACTTGTACTTGTACTTGTACTTGCAAACAAAACCATCCGCGGTCAAAGGCACGCGGGTCATTGATCAATAAGTAACTACGAAAGGCAGTGTAAGAAGTTCCTCCGTATTCTGGAAACATAAACCCAATGCGGAAATATTCAAGAGCCTGAATAGTATTTTGAATACTCGACTAAACTAAAGATAAAGTTCCTTTTTATCGTTTCCGAATGTTACATATTTGCTTTCATAACCGAAATGGTTTGCTTCGTAAAAAACTGTGGGAAATGCTGTAATACTTTTTATGATGCAAAAATAAACACTCCAATTTATTCCTATTTTGTGTGTACTTAGATACGTGCTTTTCACGTGTAAATATACAGACAAATGGATAAACATTTGATAAGTAAAATAAACAGAAAGTGCCACTTCTTAACGAATGGTTTGAAATTTCTGAAATCTACCTGCACGGCTGGATACTTTACCGAGAAATAAACATTTTTTTAAAAGATACACTATTTAAGGTATTTGATCAAATATGATTCTCACGCCGTCTATTAACACTTTATTTATCGGAATCCTATTAATAGACTTCTAAAGCACCGCGCTTTTTTTAAATATGTAGTAATCTTAAAAGAAATAATATCAGATTATATTACTGTTAAGATATTTATTAAAATAAATCTTCAACTATAAATCACTTACCTTTAGAAAGTATTGATTTGATTTGTTGATAAATAACGTGTTAAGAACCCATTTACTCAATGCTATTAAATACGTGATAATTGGGGACACAAGTTGTTTGAGCATTTATTCCATTACTAGCGATAACGTTATCATAAAGCAGATCATTTTCCTCACGTACTTCACCATAGTCGTAACAAAGTTAGGATGGAATGGTATTTCATGGTAGCTTTCAAAAGGGGTTTCCGGTCTATCGCCGTAAAGAGTAGATCATTGTTAAGAATTAATTAAACGAAAACAAGAGCAGCTAATCTAATGGTAGTTTTGATATTTTATCAAGAATATCTTAACTATACAAATTTATTTTTTGTTGCTGAATTTCAAACTATAAAGACTATCGAGGGGTCCGTTCGATACAAGCTTGCAACAGTCTTCAAAACAATCTTAAAATATTTTATTGAGATCTTAAAAGATCCTAAAAAATCTCCGAAAAAATTTGCATAAAAGGCGACGAGACGCCTCTTTGTAGAATGTGTTTTGCAAAATCTTAAGTGGGCTAAGAAAATATGTATTTTATGTATTTTTTATGATAAAATGACGCATATAACATACTGAAAAAGATGGAGAGGGCTCAAACTTATTTAACTCTACTGGGACACACGCTTTTTCCCAAAAAAGCTGTTAGAATGCGTACAATTTGTCCAACAAATAAAATAGGATATGGATAAAAAAATACATCCAAAACAATAATACTCTTTTACTTAATAATGGATCCAATTTTCTCCATTATCGATTTGGTGTGCTTTCTTCTAATGTTTTTTTTTGCACGAAACAAGTAGTGACCTCTAAACTTTTCGAATACGATCAATCCAAATTCTGAATTTTACCATAGACTTTTCTGTTTGTACTTAAAATAGACCAAAAGATTGTTACGGGATTTGTATCTGGTTATTGGGATAGCCAAACGATCACAACAATTCGATGTTTCAAGTAACCATTCTTTTACAAAATCCGTTTGCTTCCAGGCGTATCGGTCCAAAGCCAGAGCGTATTGGTTCAGTGTCGGAGCGTATTGGTATTTGAAATGTACTTTCGATCTACATTACATTTTTCCCAAATAAATTAATTTTTCGATATCTCTACATCGCCAGCACTCTCTAACTGGACAGACGTAGGTTCCAGTTTGAAATATTAACACATAGGTTTCAGATTCGATATGCGCTCAGCCCCAGGCAACTAACTTCGATTTCTAAAAGGGAAAGAATAAGTTTCGAATAGAAGAAACTCGAGTCGAAAGGGTGAAGGAGGCGATTCGTGTGCATAGAAAGGCTTGTTTGTGTGTTTTGTGTAGGTAAGCAAATCGCGTGCACGGGGGGTGCAATACGTTTGGCGAAATGGGGCACACGTACGATTACAGTAAGGATAGACGATCGGTGGCGAATAGGAAGAGGTAGTGGATGAAACCTAGAACGAGGCCGAAAGGACCTATTGAAACGAGCCAGGATCTCTTGAAGGTCCCGTTAGCCCGATAGATACGAGTCTATCGTATTTTATCGAGCAATCGTCTTCATGTCGTAATTGTATGAGGCGGCGAGACGTGAGACCTTCTTCTCACGTTTCTGTCAAACAGCAATTTCATCTGCAAAAACTCCGTTCAATGATTATTGCAACCGTTCTTCATTGCTATCGCGATCGATTGAGTGTTTTACGACGAGATCGTGTTGCGTCGCTATGTCCAGCAGTGGTTCGAATACTAACTAGGGAACCCCGATTACCGATACACGCCGATTTTGATGAAACTTTGCACAAGTGTTCGTTAGACCTACCTAAAAATTTAGTCGTATCCCGTCCTTTGCCGTTTTTTAATGGACAAAAATCAGTAATTCGAATAATTTCTCTATCGTAAAATTTAATAACGAAACGTAGTTTCTAACATTACTCGTAACGTTTACCGAATATATAAAATTCTTGCTGAAATTGAGACGCAATGTTTATTCCAAAAATCAGTGCACTTTTTTAAACTCGTGCCATTGATGAAATATTTATTTTTTCCATTTGATTTTCGTAAGTTCATAGATTCTTTAACACTGTAGTAGCTTTAAAACTAAGTAAGTAATTTTAATACAATAATAACAGATTATCCTAATTTTGTATGCAAAATGTTTATTTACTTCGAAGTGATTTCTAAAATAATTATCTTTCAGTATATCCGTGATTTCTTGTGTATTACTCTCGGACATGAACTTAAATTTTATGTTGATTGCTCTAATTTGACCGAAATGGAAATGTTAGTCGAGATCATTGTTAACTTGTTCATTCTCTCCAGGCCGCCGCGTAGCATAAGTTGGGTATTCTTTTGAAAAAGTATCAAGTCACTTAGGTCGCAAATTGATTAGTTTAGAAGTTGTGATTTTTGTCCCGAACACCTATATAAATCGGAAACGACAAAAGATATAAAAAAATGGTTGAAGTAAAAATTATATCATTTCTTTGGGCCTATAAATCTATGCGAAATTTTTTTGGAAAAATCATTTTTTTAAAAATCATACCCCTACGTACTTGTAACTTCTTTTTAAAACTTCCTTAATACTTTTTTTTTATAAATTCCAAAATTATTGTAGATTTTTACGTTCTTGGAGGATCCAAGATTAATCTACATCAGAGGCAAAATATGCGTTGAAATTATAAAGTGCAGTATCATTGAATATCATAGAAAATTTTGGAAAAGGAAAACATGTAATAATAATCGATAAATATTTGTAAAATAAAAAGGAAAAACAAAGCTATAGTATTTTACCCTTTTACGTTTCGCCAACATATTAATAGCTTTAATTAATAACAAGTTGAATAGTCTTCATTTACTTTCAATTTTCATATGAGAAAATCACCGAATTTAAAATAAACAAATAAGTGTTAATAATTGGGCTGTGAAAAGTAAGAGATCTACAGATAAACATTTTAGATGTACATGAAATAGACATGAATGGACATGAAATAAATGACATTGCCTCCATCTATGTTTTCTTTTTCCGTTTGTACATTCGTTCACAGTGCTACACATTATTATATATTATTACTTCGTTAATTTTATAATACAGTTTCTGCTGTAGTAAACCGTGAAAAAGGTGAACGTGCAATTTTCTGTACAACTGTAATGTTTGATGTAAAAGTCGCTAAAACTTTCCCTTGCGTAAAATAATTCAATTTAGTTGAAACATTAAATGTTCACTTTATTTCAGCGACGTGCAATGGCCTGTGTTGTAACCAAGAGACTGAACGAGAGTTGAGACATCAAGCCAGACAAGATTTTCATGACTTGATCCATCATCATAGCAGAAGTCTACAAGGTCTTTTGGCAACAACAGCGGATGCATTGAGGGGTAAGTTACCGTAAACGAAACAATTAAATCTCTTGTCACACAGAAAATTTGATGACGTAACTGGAACAACTTTAGAAACATAAAACTCACGTGATTACAGTGTGTGTCATTTTTATAATGGTATTTTTCTTGAACTGAAACAGTTACTTATATTTAATTGAAATAGTTAGATTCATTAAAGTTCACACGCCATTTAATTTTCTTTATATTATTAAATATATAGCATAAGCTTTCACATTTGTTTTCACGTTATTATAACTCGAATTATGAGAGGATCCTGTCCATAAATAAATTAAATTAATTAAATATGTCTGGTAACAAAATTTTCAATCGAGGTTTGCAGTTATTTTACATATTTGATATAAACAATGAAAACAGCTTTATGTACATCATATTGAATTTAATTAATCCAAATTCCATCAAGAGATGCAGAACTGATAATTCGAATCTAAAAATGCATTACCGAGTTTAAATAGTTTGTGGACTAATTGTCAGCGCTTATATATCATTTTCTGTTGTAATATGTTCCATATATGTTTTAAAATTGAGAATATGTTGCATTTTGAAATAAACAAAGTATGCAATTAACTGCAAAACTGTACAGCTGTAATCTCTACGTCAGAGCCGTGTCATTAGTATTAGTGAATTTTAGGTATTCTTGTATTTCACATAATAATTTGCAGAAAAATAATATTTCCAACAAACTAGTAACACGACAAATATTTACATCCTGGAAAGTGAGATTTCCCGGTCAATATTTATTATCTGT
The DNA here is from genome assembly GCF_050948215.1 of Halictus rubicundus. Lineage (NCBI taxonomy): Eukaryota > Metazoa > Arthropoda > Insecta > Hymenoptera > Halictidae > Halictus > Halictus rubicundus. Next base: position 5,245,757 of record NC_135154.1, read on the forward strand.
TTCTTCATATTTATTTACTGCTGTGTACTATAAGAAATGGTTTACTAAAACATGAGCTGCAGGGGAGAAACTCGGTCGAGTCTGCCATAATAACGAAGTTGGTCTAAACATGTTCTTTTCGACTTACAAACCGAGGGTACAATAAGAAAAGAGGGCAGCAACGACAGATTGCCAGAATGGGGTATTTCGTAGCCTCGCTGAAAGCTCCAGAAATGGGATTGAGCGAAACAGTTTCTTAAATTGGCAAAACTCAACCGCAGTTACTATTTTTACGTGCCAACTGGAACACACCCACTCTTTCCTTCCTTCTCGCGGACGCGCGTGTACACGTACATCTGTTTTCGTTGTTTTCGTCAGCTCCATCATCTGTTCTTTCATTGTCTCTTCTTTGCCCTTGAGGCATATCAATTAGTGTGCTTATTGTCGTTGAAACTTCTTTTTACTACGGTTATTTGTGCCTGTTGGTAGAGTATATAGCCTAACTATACGTGAAGATTTTTAAGTCATGGTTCTAATTGATATTAGTTTTATAATAATATTTGCGACCGGCGATTGATTTTAACACTAGATTTACGGAATCCGTCAAAATGACGGACTCTATATTTTTTAATTTATGATTATTCAGAGTGTAAAGATGCATTCGTGTGGAATTATTCGCTCGATTGTATTTCAATCAAAATCGCAGAAAATCTAAATCAATACATTCTTGTTATTTTTATAAAGCAATGTAAAATAGTCACTTCTGAAGCTCCGTAAACCTAGCGTTAAAGTAAAACGTCGTGACATTTTCGAGGATGTCTCGAGGATGTTTCAAGTATAGATAAAAAAAATTTTATAATTCCAAAATACGAAATCTAAAATGAAACATTGATGGTTAAAACATAAAATCGTCTAGAATTATGAAATACATTATGTGGTTTGCGATTTACGACCGAAATTATACTATGGCAAGTGTGTAATTCTCTTTTCACACCTTTCCGTGCTGTGCTATTTGTTTATCTATCTTCTGCCTCGGTAACGTAAATATCGTTAGAAACCGCGGGAATATTTGTGGAAAGACTTTAAGAAGATTCCCTCAACCGGATTCTTCAGAACTTTCCCAGTGCTCGTGAAGCTCGCTCGGAAATCTGGAAAGTTTCTGGGACACATTTCGTAAATAAAGTACGGTGAATCTTCATTGAGAGAGAAAAACATTCTTTTGCAGAGGAGGGATCTCTTCATAAGAGAAGAAACTCTATTGCAGTAAATTGACTATTTCGAATAGGTATGATGTGTAGATAAAGGGAGGCCAATTTTCCATGCAACATATAGAATAACTGTTTCAATAATTTTGTTCGTCTTTTTGTGTATGACAGATACATAGATCACGAGTTTTCCGCTTTCCGGTTTTCAAATAAACAAAACAGGATATAATATACAAGTCAAATAAAATATAAAAATACACGGAAAAAATAACAAAACGCACAAAAAGAGCTCATAAAAATAACACGATCAATTATTGTTTATTAAACGAGAA